>NW_028252112.1:0-600000 GCF_964263255.1 Lissotriton vulgaris
GGTACAGTCCAAAAAATCAATTTTCGGATGAAAAACGATGACTCCGGACATGTCGAACGTTCCCAAAATGGTCTATAATGATGAAATTTTAACATTTAATCTTTTGACTCTAAATGACTGTTGGATGTGAATTATGACAATTTCAACCAAAATAAGTGTGTTTAAAGTCATTTCTGTGACTGAAACGGGTCAAAATTGAAGCTTTTAAATAAGCAAAACTCTGTAAAAATGGCAATTTTGGTCACTGTGAGGGTTTAAAATGTGGTTATTCAACATGAGGCACGATCCAATTGACATTTTGAATCATTTTTGGTACAGTCCAAAAAATCAATTTTCGGATGAAAAACGATGACTCGGACATGTCGAACGTTCCCAAAATGGTCTATAATGGTGAAATTTTGACATTTAATCTTTTGACTCTAAATGACTGTTGGATGTGAATTATGACTTTTTCAACTAAAATAAGTGTGTTTAAAGTCATTTCTGTGCCTGAAACGGGTCAAAATTGAAGCTTTTGAGTTAGCAAAACTCTGTAAAATGGCCATTTTGGTCACTTTGAGGGTTTAAAAAGTGGTTATTCAACATGAGGCACGATCCAATTGACATTTTGAATCATTTTTGGTACAGTCCAAAAAATCAATTTTCGGATGAAAAACGATGACTCCGGACATGTCGAACGTTCCCAAAATGGTCTATAATGGTGAAATTTTAACATTTAATCTTTTGACTCTAAATGACTGTTGGATGTGAATTATGACTTTTTCAACTAAAATAAGTGTGTTTAAAGTCATTTCTGTGCCTGAAACGGGTCAAAATTGAAGCTTTTGAGTTAGCAAAACTCTGTAAAATGGCCATTTTGGTCACTTTGAGGGTTTAAAAAGTGGTTATTCAACATGAGGCACGATCCAATTGACATTTTGAATCATTTTTGGTACAGTCCAAAAAATCAATTTTCGGATGAAAAACGATGACTCCGGACATGTCGAACGTTCCCAAAATGGTCTATAATATTGAAATTTTAACATTTAATCTTTTGACTCTAAATGACTGTTGGATGTGAATTATGACTTTTTCAACTAAAATAAGTCTGTTTAAAGTCATTTCTGTGACTGAAAAGGGTCAAAATTGAAGCTTTTAAATAAGCAAAACTCTGTATAAAATGGCCATTTTGGTCACTGTGAGGGTTTAAAAAGTGGTTATTCAACATGAGGCACGATCCAATTGACATTTTGAATCATTTTTGGTACAGTCCAAAAAATCAATTTTCGGATGAAAAACGATGACTCCGGACATGTCGAACGTTCCCAAAATGGCCTATAATGATGAAATTTTAACATTTAATCTTTTGACTCTAAATGACTGTTGGATGTGAATTATGACTTTTTCAACTAAAATAAGTCTGTTTAAAGTCATTTCTGTGCCTGAAACAGGTCAAAATTGAAGCTTTTGAGTAAGCAAAACTCTGTCAAAATGGCAATTTTGGTCACTGTGAGGGTTTAAAAAGTGGTTATTCAACATGAGGCACGATCCGATTGACATTTTGAATCATTTTTGGTACAGTCCAAAAAATCAATTTTCGGATGAAAAACGATGACTCGGGACATGTCGAACGTTCCCAAAATGGTCTATAATGATGAAATTTTAACATTTAATCTTTTGACTCTAAATGACTGTTGGATGTGAATTATGACTTTTTCAACTAAAATAAGTGTGTTTAAAGTCATTTCTGTGCCTGAAACGGGTCAAAATTGAAGCTTTTGAGTAAGCAAAACTCTGTAAAAATTGGCAATTTTGGTCACTGTGAGGGTTTAAAAAGTGGTTATTCAACATGAGGCACGATCCAATTGACATTTTGAATCATTTTTGGTACAGTCCAAAAAATCAATTTTCGGATGAAAAACGATGACTCCGGACATGTCGAACGTTCCCAAAATGGTCTATAATGATGACATTTTAACATTTAATCTTTTGACTCTAAATGACTGTTGGATGTGAATTATGACAATTTCAACTAAAATAAGTGTGTTTAAAGTCATTTCTGTGACTGAAACGGGTCAAAATTGAAGCTTTTAAATAAGCAAAACTCTGTAAAAATGGCCATTTTGGTCACTGTGAGGGTTTAAAATGTGGATATTCAACATGAGGCACGATCCAATTGACATTTTGAATCATTTTTGGTACAGTCCAAAAAATCAATTTTCGGATGAAAAACGATGACTCCGGACATGTCGAACGTTCCCAAAATGGTCTATAATGATGAAATTTTAACATTTAATCTTTTGACTCTAAATGACTGTTGGATGTGAATTATGACAATTTCAACTAAAATAAGTGTGTTTAAAGTCATTTCTGTGACTGAAACGGGTCAAAATTGAAGCTTTTAAATAAGCAAAACTCTGTAAAAATGGCAATTTTGGTCAATGTGAGGGTTTAAAATGTGGTTATTCAACATGAGGCACGATCCAATTGACATTTTGAATCATTTTTGGTACAGTCCGAAAAATCAATTTTCGGATGAAAAACGATGACTCCGGACATGTCGAACGTTCCTAAAATGGTCTATAATGATGAAATTTTAACATTTAATCTTTTGACTCTAAATGACTGTTGGATGTGAATTATGACTTTTTCAACTAAAATAAGTGTGTTTTAAAGTCATTTCTGTGACTGAAACGGGTCAAAATTGAAGCTTTTGAGTAAGCAAAACTCTGTAAAAATGGCCATTTTGGTCACTTTGAGGGTTTAAAAAGTGGTTATTCAACATGAGGCACGATCCAATTGACATTTTGAATCATTTTTGGTACAGTCCAAAAAATCAATTTTCGGATGAAAAACGATGACTCCGGACATGTCGAACGTTCCCAAAATGGTCTATAATGATGAAATTTTAACATTTAATCTTTGACTCTAAATGACTGTTGGATGTGAATTATGACAATTTCAACTAAAATAAGTGTGTTTAAAGTCATTTCTGTGACTGAAATGGGTCAAAATTGAAGCTTTTAAATAAGCAAAACTCTGTATAAAATGGCCATTTTGGTCACTGTGAGGGTTTAAAATGTGGTTATTCAACATGTGGCACGATCCAATTGACATTTTGAATCATTTTTGGTACAGTCCAAAAAATCAATTTTCGGATGAAAAACGATGACTCCGGACATGTCGAACGTTCCCAAAATGGTCTATAATGGTGAAATTTTAACATTTAATGTTTTGACTCTAAATGACAGTTGGATGTGAATTATGACTTTTTCAACTAAAATAAGTGTGTTTAAAGTCATTTCTGTGCCTGAAACGGGTCAAAATTGAAGCTTTTGAGTAAGCAAAACTCTGTAAAAATGGCAATTTTGGTCACTGTGAGGGTTTAAAAAGGTTATTCAACATGAGGCACGATCCAATTGACATTTTGAATCATTTTTGGTACAGTCCAAAAAATCAATTTTCGGATGAAAAACGATGACTCCGGACATGTCGAACGTTCCCAAAATGGTCTATAATATTAAAATTTTAACATTTAATCTTTTGACTCTAAATGACTGTTGGATGTGAATTATGACTTTTTCAACTAAAATAAGTCTGTTTAAAGTCATTTCTGTGACTGAAATGGGTCAAAATTGAAGCTTTTAAATAAGCAAAACTCTGTAAAAATGGCCATTTTGGTCACTGTGAGGGTTTAAAATGTGGATATTCAACATGAGGCACGATCCAATTGACATTTTGAATCATTTTTGGTACAGTCCAAAAAATCAATTTTCGGATGAAAAACGATGACTCCGGACATGTCGAACGTTCCCAAAATGGCCTATAATGATGAAATTTTAACATTTAATCTTTTGACTCTAAATGACTGTTGGATGTGAATTATGACTTTTTCAACTAAAATAAGTGTGTTTTAAAGTCATTTCTGTGCCTGAAACGGGTCAAAATTGAAGCTTTTGAGTAAGCAAAACTCTGTAAAAATGGCAATTTTGGTCACTGTGAGGGTTTAAAAAGTGGTTATTCAACATGAGGCACGATCCAATTGACATTTTGAATCATTTTTGATACAGTCCGAAAAATCCATTTTCGGATGAAAAACGATGACTCCGGACATGTCGAACGTTCCCAAAATGGTCTATAATGATGAAATTTTAACATTTAATCTTTTGACTCTAAATGACTGTTGGATGTGAATTATGACTTTTTCAACTAAAATAAGTGTGTTTAAAGTCATTTCTGTGACTGAAACGGGTCAGAATTGAAGCTTTTCAGTAAGCAAAACTCTGTAAAAATGGCCATTTTGGTCACTTTGAGGGTTTAAAAAGTGGTTATTCAACATGAGGCACGATCCAATTGACATTTTGAATCATTTTTGGTACAGTCCAAAAAATCAATTTTCGGATGAAAAACGATGACTACGGACATGTCGAACGTTCCCAAAATGGTCTATAATGATGAAATTTTAACATTTAATCTTTTGACTCTAAATGACTGTTGGATGTGAATTATGACAATTTCAACTAAAATAAGTGTGTTTAAAGTCATTTCTGTGACTGAAATGGGTCAAAATTGAAGCTTTTAAATAAGCAAAACTCTGTATAAAATGGCCATTTTGGTCACTGTGAGGGTTTAAAATGTGGTTATTCAACATGTGGCACGATCCAATTGACATTTTGAATCATTTTTGGTACAGTCCAAAAATCAATTTTCGGATGAAAAACGATGACTCCGGACATGTCGAACGTTCCCAAAATGGTCTATAATGGTGAAATTTTAACATTTAATGTTTTGACTCTAAATGACAGTTGGATGTGAATTATGACTTTTTCAACTAAAATAAGTGTGTTTAAAGTCATTTCTGTGCCTGAAACGGGTCAAAATTGAAGCTTTTGAGTAAGCAAAACTCTGTAAAAATGGCAATTTTGGTCACTGTGAGGGTTTAAAAAGTGGTTATTCAACATGAGGCACGATCCAATTGACATTTTGAATCATTTTTGGTACAGTCCAAAAAATCAATTTTCGGATGAAAAACGATGACTCCGGACATGTCGAACGTTCCCAAAATGGTCTATAATATTGAAATTTTAACATTTAATCTTTTGACTCTAAATGACTGTTGGATGTGAATTATGACTTTTTCAACTAAAATAAGTCTGTTTAAAGTCATTTCTGTGCCTGAAACAGGTCAAAATTGAAGCTTTTGAGTAAGCAAAACTCTGTAAAAATGGCAATTTTGGTCACTGTGAGGGTTTAAAAAGTGGTTATTCAACATGAGGCACGATCCGATTGACATTTTGAATCATTTTTGGTACAGTCCAAAAAATCAATTTTCGGATGAAAAACGATGACTCCGGACATGTCGAACGTTCCCAAAATGGTCTATAATGATGAAATTTTAACATTTAATCTTTTGACTCTAAATGACTGTTGGATGTGAATTATGACTTTTTCAACTAAAATAAGTGTGTTTAAAGTCATTTCTGTGACTGAAACGGGTCAAAATTGAAGCTTTTGAGTTAGCAAAACTCTGTAAAATGGCCATTTTGGTCACTTTGAGGGTTTAAAAAGTGGTTATTCAACATGAGGCACGATCCAATTGACATTTTGAATCATTTTTGGTACAGTCCAAAAAATCAATTTTCGGATGAAAAACGATGACTCCGGACATGTCGAACGTTCCCAAAATGGTCTATAATGATGAAATTTTAACATTTAATCTTTTGACTCTAAATGACTGTTGGATGTGAATTATGACTTTTTCAACTAAAATAAGTGTGTTTAAAGTCATTTCTGTGCCTGAAACGGGTCAAAATTGAAGCTTTTGAGTTAGCAAAACTCTGTAAAATGGCCATTTTGGTCACTTTGAGGGTTTTAAAAAGTGGTTATTCAACATGAGGCACGATCCAATTGACATTTTGAATCATTTTTGGTACAGTCCAAAAAATCAATTTTCGATGAAAAACGATGACTCCGGACATGTCGAACGTTCCCAAAATGGTCTATAATGGTGAAATTTTAACATTTAATCTTTTGACTCTAAATGACTGTTGGATGTGAATTATGACTTTTTCAACTAAAATAAGTGTGTTTAAAGTCATTTCTGTGCCTGAAACGGGTCAAAATTGAAGCTTTTGATTAAGCAAAACTCTGTAAAAATGGCAATTTTGGTCACTGTGAGGGTTTAAAAAGTGGTTATTCAACATGAGGCACGATCCAATTGACATTTTGAATCATTTTTGGTACAGTCCAAAAAATCAATTTTCGGATGAAAAACGATGACTCCGGACATGTCGAACGTTCCCAAAATGGTCTATAATATTGAAATTTTAACATTTAATCTTTTGACTCTAAATGACTGTTGGATGTGAATTATGACTTTTTCAACTAAAATAAGTCTGTTTAAAGTCATTTCTGTGACTGAAATGGGTCAAAATTGAAGCTTTTAAATAAGCAAAACTCTGTATAAAATGGCCATTTTGGTCACTGTGAGGGTTTAAAAAGTGGTTATTCAACATGAGGCACGATCCAATTGACATTTTGAATCATTTTTGGTACAGTCCAAAAAATCAATTTTCGGATGAAAAACGATGACCCCGGACATGTCGAACGTTCCCAAAATGGCCTATAATGATGAAATTTTAACATTTAATCTTTTGACTCTAAATGACTGTTGGATGTGAATTATGACTGTTTCAACTAAAATAAGTCTGTTTAAAGTCATTTCTGTGCCTGAAACAGGTCAAAATTGAAGCTTTTGAGTAAGCAAAACTCTGTAAAAATGGCAATTTTGGTCACTGTGAGGGTTTAAAAAGTGGTTATTCAACATGAGGCACGATCCAATTGACATTTTGAATCATTTTTGGTACAGTCCAAAAAATCAATTTTCGGATGAAAAACGATGACTCCGGACATGTCGAACGTTCCCAAAATGGTCTATAATGATGAAATTTTAACATTTAATCTTTTGACTCTAAATGACTGTTGGATGTGAATTATGACAATTTCAACCAAAATAAGTGTGTTTAAAGTCATTTCTGTGACTGAAACGGGTCAAAATTGAAGCTTTTAAATAAGCAAAACTCTGTAAAAATGGCAATTTTGGTCACTGTGAGGGTTTAAAATGTGGTTATTCAACATGAGGCACGATCCAATTGACATTTTGAATCATTTTTGGTACAGTCCAAAAAATCAATTTTCGGATGAAAAACGATGACTCGGACATGTCGAACGTTCCCAAAATGGTCTATAATGGTGAAATTTTGACATTAATCTTTTGACTCTAAATGACTGTTGGATGTGAATTATGACTTTTTCAACTAAAATAAGTGTGTTTAAAGTCATTTCTGTGCCTGAAACGGGTCAAAATTGAAGCTTTTGAGTTAGCAAAACTCTGTAAAATGGCCATTTTGGTCACTTTGAGGGTTTAAAAAGTGGTTATTCAACATGAGGCACGATCCAATTGACATTTTGAATCATTTTTGGTACAGTCCAAAAAATCAATTTTCGGATGAAAAACGATGACTCCGGACATGTCGAACGTTCCCAAAATGGTCTATAATGGTGAAATTTTAACATTTAATCTTTTGACTCTAAATGACTGTTGGATGTGAATTATGACTTTTTCAACTAAAATAAGTGTGTTTAAAGTCATTTCTGTGCCTGAAACGGGTCAAAATTGAAGCTTTTGAGTTAGCAAAACTCTGTAAAATGGCCATTTTGGTCACTTTGAGGGTTTAAAAAGTGGTTATTCAACATGAGGCACGATCCAATTGACATTTTGAATCATTTTTGGTACAGTCCAAAAAATCAATTTTCGGATGAAAAACGATGACTCCGGACATGTCGAACGTTCCCAAAATGGTCTATAATATTGAAATTTTAACATTTAATCTTTTGACTCTAAATGACTGTTGGATGTGAATTATGACTTTTTCAACTAAAATAAGTCTGTTTAAAGTCATTTCTGTGACTGAAAAGGGTCAAAATTGAAGCTTTTAAATAAGCAAAACTCTGTATAAAATGGCCATTTTGGTCACTGTGAGGGTTTAAAAAGTGGTTATTCAACATGAGGCACGATCCAATTGACATTTTGAATCATTTTTGGTACAGTCCAAAAAATCAATTTTCGGATGAAAAACGATGACTCCGGACATGTCGAACGTTCCCAAAATGGCCTATAATGATGAAATTTTAACATTTAATCTTTTGACTCTAAATGACTGTTGGATGTGAATTATGACTTTTTCAACTAAAATAAGTCTGTTTAAAGTCATTTCTGTGCCTGAAACAGGTCAAAATTGAAGCTTTTGAGTAAGCAAAACTCTGTCAAAATGGCAATTTTGGTCACTGTGAGGGTTTAAAAAGTGGTTATTCAACATGAGGCACGATCCGATTGACATTTTGAATCATTTTTGGTACAGTCCAAAAAATCAATTTTCGGATGAAAAACGATGACTCGGGACATGTCGAACGTTCCCAAAATGGTCTATAATGATGAAATTTTAACATTTAATCTTTTGACTCTAAATGACTGTTGGATGTGAATTATGACTTTTTCAACTAAAATAAGTGTGTTTAAAGTCATTTCTGTGCCTGAAACGGGTCAAAATTGAAGCTTTTGAGTAAGCAAAACTCTGTAAAAATTGGCAATTTTGGTCACTGTGAGGGTTTAAAAAGTGGTTATTCAACATGAGGCACGATCCAATTGACATTTTGAATCATTTTTGGTACAGTCCAAAAAATCAATTTTCGGATGAAAAACGATGACTCCGGACATGTCGAACGTTCCCAAAATGGTCTATAATGATGACATTTTAACATTTAATCTTTTGACTCTAAATGACTGTTGGATGTGAATTATGACAATTTCAACTAAAATAAGTGTGTTTAAAGTCATTTCTGTGACTGAAACGGGTCAAAATTGAAGCTTTTAAATAAGCAAAACTCTGTAAAAATGGCCATTTTGGTCACTGTGAGGGTTTAAAATGTGGATATTCAACATGAGGCACGATCCAATTGACATTTTGAATCATTTTTGGTACAGTCCAAAAAATCAATTTTCGGATGAAAAACGATGACTCCGGACATGTCGAACGTTCCCAAAATGGTCTATAATGATGAAATTTTAACATTTAATCTTTTGACTCTAAATGACTGTTGGATGTGAATTATGACAATTTCAACTAAAATAAGTGTGTTTAAAGTCATTTCTGTGACTGAAACGGGTCAAAATTGAAGCTTTTAAATAAGCAAAACTCTGTAAAAATGGCAATTTTGGTCAATGTGAGGGTTTAAAATGTGGTTATTCAACATGAGGCACGATCCAATTGACATTTTGAATCATTTTTGGTACAGTCCGAAAAATCAATTTTCGGATGAAAAACGATGACTCCGGACATGTCGAACGTTCCTAAAATGGTCTATAATGATGAAATTTTAACATTTAATCTTTTGACTCTAAATGACTGTTGGATGTGAATTATGACTTTTTCAACTAAAATAAGTGTGTTTAAAGTCATTTCTGTGACTGAAACGGGTCAAAATTGAAGCTTTTGAGTAAGCAAAACTCTGTAAAAATGGCCATTTTGGTCACTTTGAGGGTTTAAAAAGTGGTTATTCAACATGAGGCACGATCCAATTGACATTTTGAATCATTTTTGGTACAGTCCAAAAAATCAATTTTCGGATGAAAAACGATGACTCCGGACATGTCGAACGTTCCCAAAATGGTCTATAATGATGAAATTTTAACATTTAATCTTTTGACTCTAAATGACTGTTGGATGTGAATTATGACAATTTCAACTAAAATAAGTGTGTTTAAAGTCATTTCTGTGACTGAAATGGGTCAAAATTGAAGCTTTTAAATAAGCAAAACTCTGTATAAAATGGCCATTTTGGTCACTGTGAGGGTTTAAAATGTGGTTATTCAACATGTGGCACGATCCAATTGACATTTTGAATCATTTTTGGTACAGTCCAAAAAATCAATTTTCGGATGAAAAACGATGACTCCGGACATGTCGAACGTTCCCAAAATGGTCTATAATGGTGAAATTTTAACATTTAATGTTTTGACTCTAAATGACAGTTGGATGTGAATTATGACTTTTTCAACTAAAATAAGTGTGTTTAAAGTCATTTCTGTGCCTGAAACGGGTCAAAATTGAAGCTTTTGAGTAAGCAAAACTCTGTAAAAATGGCAATTTTGGTCACTGTGAGGGTTTAAAAAGTGGTTATTCAACATGAGGCACGATCCAATTGACATTTTGAATCATTTTTGGTACAGTCCAAAAAATCAATTTTCGGATGAAAAACGATGACTCCGGACATGTCGAACGTTCCCAAAATGGTCTATAATATTAAAATTTTAACATTTAATCTTTTGACTCTAAATGACTGTTGGATGTGAATTATGACTTTTTCAACTAAAATAAGTCTGTTTAAAGTCATTTCTGTGACTGAAATGGGTCAAAATTGAAGCTTTTAAATAAGCAAAACTCTGTAAAAATGGCCATTTTGGTCACTGTGAGGGTTTAAAATGTGGATATTCAACATGAGGCACGATCCAATTGACATTTTGAATCATTTTTGGTACAGTCCAAAAAATCAATTTTCGGATGAAAAACGATGACTCCGGACATGTCGAACGTTCCCAAAATGGCCTATAATGATGAAATTTTAACATTTAATCTTTTGACTCTAAATGACTGTTGGATGTGAATTATGACTTTTTCAACTAAAATAAGTGTGTTTAAAGTCATTTCTGTGCCTGAAACGGGTCAAAATTGAAGCTTTTGAGTAAGCAAAACTCTGTAAAAATGGCAATTTTGGTCACTGTGAGGGTTTAAAAAGTGGTTATTCAACATGAGGCACGATCCAATTGACATTTTGAATCATTTTTGATACAGTCCGAAAAATCCATTTTCGGATGAAAAACGATGACTCCGGACATGTCGAACGTTCCCAAAATGGTCTATAATGATGAAATTTTAACATTTAATCTTTTGACTCTAAATGACTGTTGGATGTGAATTATGACTTTTTCAACTAAAATAAGTGTGTTTAAAGTCATTTCTGTGACTGAAACGGGTCAGAATTGAAGCTTTTCAGTAAGCAAAACTCTGTAAAAATGGCCATTTTGGTCACTTTGAGGGTTTAAAAAGTGGTTATTCAACATGAGGCACGATCCAATTGACATTTTGAATCATTTTTGGTACAGTCCAAAAAATCAATTTTCGGATGAAAAACGATGACTACGGACATGTCGAACGTTCCCAAAATGGTCTATAATGATGAAATTTTAACATTTAATCTTTTGACTCTAAATGACTGTTGGATGTGAATTATGACAATTTCAACTAAAATAAGTGTGTTTAAAGTCATTTCTGTGACTGAAATGGGTCAAAATTGAAGCTTTTAAATAAGCAAAACTCTGTATAAAATGGCCATTTTGGTCACTGTGAGGGTTTAAAATGTGGTTATTCAACATGTGGCACGATCCAATTGACATTTTGAATCATTTTTGGTACAGTCCAAAAAATCAATTTTCGGATGAAAAACGATGACTCCGGACATGTCGAACGTTCCCAAAATGGTCTATAATGGTGAAATTTTAACATTTAATGTTTTGACTCTAAATGACAGTTGGATGTGAATTATGACTTTTTCAACTAAAATAAGTGTGTTTAAAGTCATTTCTGTGCCTGAAACGGGTCAAAATTGAAGCTTTTGAGTAAGCAAAACTCTGTAAAAATGGCAATTTTGGTCACTGTGAGGGTTTAAAAAGTGGTTATTCAACATGAGGCACGATCCAATTGACATTTTGAATCATTTTTGGTACAGTCCAAAAAATCAATTTTCGGATGAAAAACGATGACTCCGGACATGTCGAACGTTCCCAAAATGGTCTATAATATTGAAATTTTAACATTTAATCTTTTGACTCTAAATGACTGTTGGATGTGAATTATGACTTTTTCAACTAAAATAAGTCTGTTTAAAGTCATTTCTGTGACTGAAATGGGTCAAAATTGAAGCTTTTAAATAAGCAAAACTCTGTATAAAATGGCCATTTTGGTCACTGTGAGGGTTTAAAAAGTGGTTATTCAACATGAGGCACGATCCAATTGACATTTTTAATCATTTTTGGTACAGTCCAAAAAATCAATTTTCGGATGAAAAACGATGACTCCGGACATGTCGAACGTTCCCAAAATGGCCTATAATGATGAAATTTTAACATTTAATCTTTTGACTCTAAATGACTGTTGGATGTGAATTATGACTTTTTCAACTAAAATAAGTCTGTTTAAAGTCATTTCTGTGCCTGAAACGGGTCAAAATTGAAGCTTTTGAGTAAGCAAAACTCTGTAAAAATGGCAATTTTGGTCACTGTGAGGGTTTAAAAAGTGGTTATTCAACATGAGGCACGATCCAATTGACATTTTGAATCATTTTTGGTACAGTCCAAAAAATCAATTTTCGGATGAAAAACGATGACTCCGGACATGTCGAACGTTCCCAAAATGGTCTATAATGATGAAATTTTAACATTTAATCTTTTGACTCTAAATGACTGTTGGATGTGAATTATGACTTTTTCAACTAAAATAAGTGTGTTTAAAGTCATTTCTGTGACTGAAACGGGTCAAAATTGAAGCTTTTGAGTTAGCAAAACTCAGTAAAATGGCCATTTTGGTCACTTTGAGGGTTTAAAAAGTGGTTATTCAACATGAGGCACGATCCAATTGACATTTTGAATCATTTTTGGTACAGTCCAAAAAATCAATTTTCGGATGAAAAACGATGACTCCGGACATGTCGAACGTTCCCAAAATGGTCTATAATGATGAAATTTTAACATTTAATCTTTTGACTCTAAATGACTGTTGGATGTGAATTATGACAATTTCAACTAAAATAAGTGTGTTTAAAGTCATTTCTGTGACTGAAACGGGTCAAAATTGAAGCTTTCAAATAAGCAAAACTCTGTAAAAATGGCCATTTTGGTCACTGTGAGGGTTTAAAATGTGGATATTCAACTTGAGGCACGATCCAATTGACATTTTGAATCATTTTTGGTACAGTCCGAAAAATCCATTTTCGGATGAAAAACGATGACTCCGGACATGTCGAACGTTCACAAAATGGTCTATAATGATGAAATTTTAACATTTAATCTTTTGACTCTAAATGACTGTTGGATGTGAATTATGACTTTTTCAACTAAAATAAGTGTGTTTAAAGTCATTTCTGTGACTGAAACGGGTCAAAATTGAAGCTTTTGAGTAAGCAAAACTCTGTAAAAATGGCCATTTTGGTCACTTTGAGGGTTTAAAAAGTGGTTATTCAACATGAGGCACGATCCAATTGACATTTTGAATTATTTTTGGTACAGTCCAAAAAATCAATTTTCGGATGAAAAACGATGACTCCGGACATGTCGAACATTCCCAAAATGGTCTATAATGATGAAATTTTAACATTTAATCTTTTGACTCTAAATGACTGTTGGATGTGAATTATGACAATTTCAACTAAAATAAGTGTGTTTAAAGTCATTTCTGTGACTGAATAGGGTCAAAATTGAAGCTTTTAAATATGCAAAACTCTGTAAAAATGGCCATTTTAGTCACTGTGAGGGTTTAAAATGTGGTTATTCAACATGAGGCACGATCCAATTGACATTTTGAATCATTTTTGGTACAGTCCAAAAAATCAATTTTCGGATGAAAAACGATGACTCCGGACATGTCGAACGTTCCCAAAATGGCCTATAATGATGAAATTTTAACATTTAATCTTTTGACTCTAAATGACTGTTGGATGTGCATTATGACTTTTTCAACTAAAATAAGTCTGTTTAAAGTCATTTCTGTGCCTGAAACGGGTCAAAATTGAAGCTTTTGAGTAAGCAAAACTCTGTAAAAATGGCAATTTTGGTCACTGTGAGGGTTTAAAAAGTGGTTATTAAACATGAGGCACGATCCAATTGACATTTTGAATCATTTTTGGTACAGTCCAAAAAATCAATTTTCGGATGAAAAACGATGACTCCGGACATGTCAAACGTTCCCAAAATGGTCTATAATGATGAAATTTTAACATTTAATCTTTTGACTCTAAATGACTGTTGGATGTGAATTATGACTTTTTCAACTAAAATAAGTGTGTTTAAAGTCATTTCTGTGCCTGAAACGGGTCAAAATTGAAGCTTTTGAGTTAGCAAAACTCTGTAAAATGGCCATTTTGGTCACTTTGAGGGTTTAAAAAGTGGTTATTCAACATGAGGCACGATCCAATTGACATTTTGAATCATTTTTGGTACAGTCCAAAAAATCAATTTTCGGATGAAAAACGATGACTCCGGACATGTCGAACGTTCCCAAAATGGTCTATAATGGTGAAATTTTAACATTTAATCTTTTGACTCTAAATGACTGTTGGATGTGAATTATGACTTTTTCAACTAAAATAAGTGTGTTTAAAGTCATTTCTGTGCCTGAAACGGGTCAAAATTGAAGCTTTTGAGTAAGCAAAACTCTGTATAAAATGGCCATTTTGGTCACTGTGAGGGTTTAAAAAGTGGTTATTCAACATGAGGCACGATCCAATTGACATTTTGAATCATTTTTGGTACAGTCCAAAAAATCAATTTTCGGATGAAAAACAATGACTCCGGACATGTCGAACGTTCCCAAAATGGCCTATAATGATGAAATTTTAACATTTAATCTTTTGACTCTAAATGACTGTTGGATGTGAATTATGACTTTTTCAACTAAAATAAGTGTGTTTAAAGTCATTTCTGTGCCTGAAACGGGTCAAAATTGAAGCTTTTGAGTAAGCAAAACTCTGTAAAAATGGCAATTTTGGTCACTGTGAGGGTTTAAAAAGTGGTTATTCAACATGAGGCACGATCCAATTGACATTTTGAATCATTTTTGGTACAGTCCGAAAAATCCATTTTCGGATGAAAAACGATGACTCCGGACATGTCGAACGTTCCCAAAATGGTCTATAATGATGAAATTTTAACATTTAATCTTTTGACTCTAAATGACTGTTAGATGTGAATTATGACTTTTTCAACTAAAATAAGTGTGTTTAAAGTCATTTCTGTGACTGAAACGGGTCAGAATTGAAGCTTTTCAGTAAGCAAAACTCTGTAAAAATGGCCATTTTGGTCACTTTGAGGGTTTAAAAAGTGGTTATTCAACATGAGGCACGATCCAATTGACATTTTGAATCATTTTTGGTACAGTCCAAAAAATCAATTTTCGGATGAAAAACGATGACTACGGACATGTCGAACGTTCCCAAAATGGTCTATAATGATGACATTTTAACATTTAATCTTTTGACTTTAAATGACTGTTGGATGTGAATTATGACAATTTCAACTAAAATAAGTGTGTTTAAAGTCATTTCTGTGACTGAAACGGGTCAAAATTGAAGCTTTAAATAAGCAAAACTCTGTAAAAATGGCCATTTTGGTCACTGTGAGGGTTTAAAATGTGGATATTCAACATGAGGCACGATCCAATTGACATTTTGAATCATTTTTGGTACAGTCCAAAAAATCAATTTTCGGATGAAAAACGATGACTCCGGACATGTCGAACGTTCCCAAAATGGTCTATAATGATGAAATTTAACATTTAATCTTTTGACTCTAAATGACTGTTGGATGTGAATTATGACAATTCCAACTAAAATAAGTGTGTTTAAAGTCATTTCTGTGACTGAAACGGGTCAAAATTGAAGCTTTTGAGTAAGCAAAACTCTGTAAAAATGGCCATTTTGGTCACTTTGAGGGTTTAAAAAGTGGTTATTCAACATGAGGCACGATCCAATTGACATTTTGAATCATTTTTGGTACAGTCCAAAAAATCAATTTTCGGATGAAAAACGATGACTCCGGACATGTCGAACGTTCCCAAAATGGTCTATAATGATGAAATTTTAACATTTAATCTTTTGACTCTAAATGACTGTTGGATGTGAATTATGACAATTTCAACTAAAATAAGTGTGTTTAAAGTCATTTCTGTGACTGAAACGGGTCAAAATTGAAGCTTTTAAATAAGCAAAACTCTGTAAAAATGGCCATTTTGGTCATGTGAGGGTTTAAAATGTGGTTATTCAACATGAGGCACGATCCAATTGACATTTTGAATCATTTTTGGTACAGTCCAAAAAACCAATTTTCGGATGAAAAACGATGACTCCGGACATGTCGAACGTTCCCAAAATGGTCTATAATATTGAAATTTTAACATTTAATCTTTTGACTCTAAATGACTGTTGGATGTGAATTATGACTTTTTCAACTAAAATAAGTGTGTTTAAAGTCATTTCTGTGACTGAAACGGGTCAAAATTGAAGCTTTTAAATAAGCAAAACTCTGTAAAAATGGCCATTTTGGTCACTGTGAGGGTTTAAAAAGTGGTTATTCAACATGAGGCACGATCCAATTGACATTTTGAATCATTTTTGGTACAGTCCAAAAAATCAATTTTCGGATGAAAAACGATGACTCCGGACATGTCGAACGTTCCCAAAATGGTCTATAATGATGACATTTTAACATTTAATCTTTTGACTCTAAATGACTGTTGGATGTGAATTATGACTTTTTCAACTAAAATAAGTGTGTTTAAAGTCATTTCTGTGCCTGAAATGGGTCAAAATTGAAGCTTTTAAATAAGCAAAACTCTGTAAAAATGGCAATTTTGGTCACTGTGAGGGTTTAAAAAGTGGTTATTCAACATGAGGCACGATCCAATTGACATTTTGAATCATTTTTGGTACAGTCCAAAAAATCAATTTTCGGATGAAAAACGATGACTCCGGACATGTCGAACGTTCCCAAAATGGTCTATAATGATGAAATTTTAACATTTAATCTTTTGACTCTAAATGACTGTTGGATGTGAATTATGACTTTTTCAACTAAAATAAGTGTGTTTAAAGTCATTTCTGTGACTGAAACGGGTCAAAATTGAAGCTTTTGAGTTAGCAAAACTCAGTAAAATGGCCATTTTGGTCACTTTGAGGGTTTAAAAAGTGGTTATTCAACATGAGGCACGATCCAATTGACATTTTGAATCATTTTTGGTACAGTCCAAAAAATCAATTTTCGGATGAAAAACGATGACTCCGGACATGTCGAACGTTCCCAAAATGGTCTATAATGATGAAATTTTAACATTTAATCTTTTGACTCTAAATGACTGTTGGATGTGAATTATGACAATTTCAACTAAAATAAGTGTGTTTAAAGTCATTTCTGTGACTGAAACGGGTCAAATTGAAGCTTTCAAATAAGCAAAACTCTGTAAAAATGGCCATTTTGGTCACTGTGAGGGTTTAAAATGTGGATATTCAACTTGAGGCACGATCCAATTGACATTTTGAATCATTTTTGGTACAGTCCGAAAAATCCATTTTCGGATGAAAAACGATGACTCCGGACATGTCGAACGTTCACAAAATGGTCTATAATGATGAAATTTTAACATTTAATCTTTTGACTCTAAATGACTGTTGGATGTGAATTATGACTTTTTCAACTAAAATAAGTGTGTTTAAAGTCATTTCTGTGACTGAAACGGGTCAAAATTGAAGCTTTTGAGTAAGCAAAACTCTGTAAAAATGGCCATTTTGGTCACTTTGAGGGTTTAAAAAGTGGTTATTCAACATGAGGCACGATCCAATTGACATTTTGAATTATTTTTGGTACAGTCCAAAAAATCAATTTTCGGATGAAAAACGATGACTCCGGACATGTCGAACGTTCCCAAAATGGTCTATAATGATGAAATTTTAACATTTAATCTTTTGACTCTAAATGACTGTTGGATGTGAATTATGACAATTTCAACTAAAATAAGTGTGTTTAAAGTCATTTCTGTGACTGAATAGGGTCAAAATTGAAGCTTTTAAATATGCAAAACTCTGTAAAAATGGCCATTTTAGTCACTGTGAGGGTTTAAAATGTGGTTATTCAACATGAGGCACGATCCAATTGACATTTTGAATCATTTTTGGTACAGTCCAAAAAATCAATTTTCGGATGAAAAACGATGACTCCGGACATGTCGAACGTTCCCAAAATGGCCTATAATGATGAAATTTTAACATTTAATCTTTTGACTCTAAATGACTGTTGGATGTGCATTATGACTTTTTCAACTAAAATAAGTCTGTTTAAAGTCATTTCTGTGCCTGAAACGGGTCAAAATTGAAGCTTTTGAGTAAGCAAAACTCTGTAAAAATGGCAATTTTGGTCACTGTGAGGGTTTAAAAAGTGGTTATTAAACATGAGGCACGATCCAATTGACATTTTGAATCATTTTTGGTACAGTCCAAAAAATCAATTTTCGGATGAAAAACGATGACTCCGGACATGTCAAACGTTCCCAAAATGGTCTATAATGATGAAATTTTAACATTTAATCTTTTGACTCTAAATGACTGTTGGATGTGAATTATGACTTTTTCAACTAAAATAAGTGTTTTTAAAGTCATTTCTGTGACTGAAACGGGTCAAAATTGAAGCTTTTGAGTTAGCAAAACTCTGTAAAATGGCCATTTTGGTCACTTTGAGGGTTTAAAAAGTGGTTATTCAACATGAGGCACGATCCAATTGACATTTTGAATCATTTTTGGTACAGTCCAAAAAATCAATTTTCGGATGAAAAACGATGACTCCGGACATGTCGAACGTTCCCAAAATGGTCTATAATGATGAAATTTTAACATTTAATCTTTTGACTCTAAATGACTGTTGGATGTGAATTATGACTTTTTCAACTAAAATAAGTGTGTTTAAAGTCATTTCTGTGCCTGAAACGGGTCAAAATTGAAGCTTTTGAGTTAGCAAAACTCTGTAAAATGGCCATTTTGGTCACTTTGAGGGTTTAAAAAGTGGTTATTCAACATGAGGCACGATCCAATTGACATTTTGAATCATTTTTGGTACAGTCCAAAAAATCAATTTTCGGATGAAAAACGATGACTCCGGACATGTCGAACGTTCCCAAAATGGTCTATAATGGTGAAATTTTAACATTTAATCTTTTGACTCTAAATGACTGTTGGATGTGAATTATGACTTTTTCAACTAAAATAAGTGTGTTTAAAGTCATTTCTGTGCCTGAAACGGGTCAAAATTGAAGCTTTTGAGTAAGCAAAACTCTGTATAAAATGGCCATTTTGGTCACTGTGAGGGTTTAAAAAGTGGTTATTCAACATGAGGCACGATCCAATTTACATTTTGAATCATTTTTGGTACAGTCCAAAAAATCAATTTTCGGATGAAAAACAATGACTCCGGACATGTCGAACGTTCCCAAAATGGCCTATAATGATGAAATTTTAACATTTAATCTTTTGACTCTAAATGACTGTTGGATGTGAATTATGACTTTTTCAACTAAAATAAGTGTGTTTAAAGTCATTTCTGTGCCTGAAACGGGTCAAAATTGAAGCTTTTGAGTAAGCAAAACTCTGTAAAAATGGCAATTTTGGTCACTGTGAGGGTTTAAAAAGTGGTTATTCAACATGAGGCACGATCCAATTGACATTTTGAATCATTTTTGGTACAGTCCGAAAAATCCATTTTCGGATGAAAAACGATGACTCCGGACATGTCGAACGTTCCCAAAATGGTCTATAATGATGAAATTTTAACATTTAATCTTTTGACTCTAAATGACTGTTAGATGTGAATTATGACTTTTTCAACTAAAATAAGTGTGTTTAAAGTCATTTCTGTGACTGAAACGGGTCAGAATTGAAGCTTTTCAGTAAGCAAAACTCTGTAAAAATGGCCATTTTGGTCACTTTGAGGGTTTAAAAAGTGGTTATTCAACATGAGGCACGATCCAATTGACATTTTGAATCATTTTTGGTACAGTCCAAAAAATCAATTTTCGGATGAAAAACGATGACTACGGACATGTCGAACGTTCCCAAAATGGTCTATAATGATGAAATTTTAACATTTAATCTTTTGACTCTAAATGACCGTTGGATGTGAATTATGACAATTTCAACTAAAATAAGTGTGTTTAAAGTCATTTCTGTGACTGAAAAGGGTCAAAATTGAAGCTTTTAAATAAGCAAAACTCTGTAAAAATGGCCATTTTAGTCACTGTGAGGGTTTAAAATGTGGTTATTCAACATGAGGCATGATCCAATTGACATTTTGAATCATTTTTGGTACAGTCCAAAAAATAAATTTTCGGATGAAAAACGATGACTCCGGACATGTCGAACGTTCCCAAAATGGTCTATAATGATGACATTTTAACATTTAATCTTTTGACTTTAAATGACTGTTGGATGTGAATTATGACAATTTCAACTAAAATAAGTGTGTTTAAAGTCATTTCTGTGACTGAAACGGGTCAAAATTGAAGCTTTTAAATAAGCAAAACTCTGTAAAAATGGCCATTTTGGTCACTGTGAGGGTTTAAAATGTGGATATTCAACATGAGGCACGATCCAATTGACATTTTGAATCATTTTTGGTACAGTCCAAAAAATCAATTTTCGGATGAAAAACGATGACTCCGGACATGTCGAACGTTCCCAAAATGGTCTATAATGATGAAATTTAACATTTAATCTTTTGACTCTAAATGACTGTTGGATGTGAATTATGACAATTCCAACTAAATTAAGTGTGTTTAAAGTCATTTCTGTGACTGAAACGGGTCAAAATTGAAGCTTTTGAGTAAGCAAAACTCTGTAAAAATGGCCATTTTGGTCACTTTGAGGGTTTAAAAAGTGGTTATTCAACATGAGGCACGATCCAATTGACATTTTGAATCATTTTTGGTACAGTCCAAAAAATCAATTTTCGGATGAAAAACGATGACTCCGGACATGTCGAACGTTCCCAAAATGGTCTATAATGATGAAATTTTAACATTTAATCTTTTGACTCTAAATGACTGTTGGATGTGAATTATGACAATTTCAACTAAAATAAGTGTGTTTAAAGTCATTTCTGTGACTGAAACGGGTCAAAATTGAAGCTTTTAAATAAGCAAAACTCTGTAAAAATGGCCATTTTGGTCATGTGAGGGTTTAAAATGTGGTTATTCAACATGAGGCACGATCCAATTGACATTTTGAATCATTTTTGGTACAGTCCAAAAAACCAATTTTCGGATGAAAAACGATGACTCCGGACATGTCGAACGTTCCCAAAATGGTCTATAATATTGAAATTTTAACATTTAATCTTTTGACTCTAAATGACTGTTGGATGTGAATTATGACTTTTTCAACTAAAATAAGTGTGTTTAAAGTCATTTCTGTGACTGAAACGGGTCAAAATTGAAGCTTTTAAATAAGCAAAACTCTGTAAAAATGGCCATTTTGGTCACTGTGAGGGTTTAAAAAGTGGTTATTCAACATGAGGCACGATACAATTGACATTTTGAATCATTTTTGGTACAGTCCAAAAAATCAATTTTCGGATGAAAAACGATGACTCCGGACATGTCGAACGTTCCCAAAATGGTCTATAATGATGAAATTTTAACATTTAATCTTTTGACTCTAAATGACTGTTGGATGTGAATTATGACTTTTTCAACTAAAATAAGTGTGTTTAAAGTCATTTCTGTGCCTGAAATGGGTCAAAATTGAAGCTTTTAAATAAGCAAAACTCTGTATAAAATGGCCATTTTGGTCACTGTGAGGGTTTAAAAAGTGGTTATTCAACATGAGGCACGATCCAATTGACATTTTGAATCATTTTTGGTACAGTCCAAAAAAACAAATTTTCGGATGAAAAACGATGACTCCGGACATGTCGAACGTTCCCAAAATGGTCTATAATGATGACATTTTAACATTTAATCTTTTGACTCTAAATGACTGTTGGATGTGAATTATGACTTTTTCAACTAAAATAAGTGTGTTTAAAGTCATTTCTGTGACTGAAACGGGTCAAAATTGAAGCTTTTGAGTTAGCAAAACTCTGTAAAATGGCCATTTTGGTCACTTTGAGGGTTTAAAAAGTGGTTATTCAACATAGGCACGATCCAATTGACATTTCGAATCATTTTTGGTACAGTCCAAAAAATCAATTTTCGGATGAAAAACGATGACTCCGGACATGTCGAACGTTCCCAAAATGGTCTATAATGATGAAATTTTAACATTTAATCTTTTGACTCTAAATGACTGTTGGATGTGAATTATGACTTTTTCAACTAAAATAAGTGTGTTTAAAGTCATTTCTGTGCCTGAAACGGGTCAAAATTGAAGCTTTTGAGTAAGCAAAACTCTGTAAAAATGGCAATTTTGGTCACTGTGAGGGTTTAAAAAGTGGTTATTCAACATGAGGCACGATCCTATTGACATTTTGAATCATTTTTGGTACAGTCCAAAAAATCAATTTTCGGATGAAAAACGATGACTCCGGACATGTCGAACGTTCCCAAAATGGTCTATAATATTGAAATTTGAACATTTAATCTTTTGACTCTAAATGACTGTTGGATATGAATTATGACTTTTTCAACTAAAATAAGTGTGTTTAAAGTCATTTCTGTGACTGAAATGGGTCAAAATTGAAGCTTTTAAATAAGCAAAACTCTGTAAAAATGGCAATTTTGGTCACTGTGAGGGTTTAAAAAGTGGTTATTCAACATGAGGCACGATCCAATTGACATTTTGAATCATTTTTGGTACAGTCCAAAAAATCAATTTTCGGATGAAAAACGATGACTCCGGACATGTCGAACGTTCCCAAAATGGCCTATAATGATGAAATTTTAACATTTAATCTTTTGACTCTAAATGACTGTTGGATGTGAATTATGACTTTTTCAACTAAAATAAGTCTGTTTAAAGTCATTTCTGTGCCTGAAACGGGTCAAAATTGAAGCTTTTGAGTAAGCAAAACTCTGTAAAAATGGCAATTTTGGTCACTGTGAGGGTTTAAAAAGTGGTTATTCAACATGAGGCACGATCCAATTGACATTTTGAATCATTTTTGGTACAGTCCGAAAAATCAATTTTCGGATGAAAAACGATGACTCCGGACATGTTGAACGTTCCTAAAATGGTCTATAATGATGAAATTTTAACATTTAATCTTTTGACTCTAAATGACTGTTGGATGTGAATTATGACTTTTTCAACTAAAATAAGTGTGTTTAAAGTCATTTCTGTGACTGAAACGGGTCAAAATTGAAGCTTTTGAGTAAGCAAAACTCTGTAAAAATGGCCATTTTGGTCACTTTGAGGGTTTAAAAAGTGGTTATTCAACATGAGGCACGATCCAATTGACATTTTGAATCATTTTTGGTACAGTCCAAAAAATCAATTTTCGGATGAAAAACGATGACTCCGGACATGTCGAACGTTCCCAAAATGGTCTATAATGATGAAATTTTAACATTTAATCTTTTGACTCTAAATGACTGTTGGATGTGAATTATGACAATTTCAACTAAAATAAGTGTGTTTAAAGTCATTTCTGTGACTGAAACGGGTCAAAATTGAAGCTTTTAAATAAGCAAAACTCTGTAAAAATGGCCATTTTGGTCATGTGAGGGTTTAAAATGTGGTTATTCAACATGAGGCACGATCCAATTGACATTTTGAATCATTTTTGGTACAGTCCAAAAAACCAATTTTCGGATGAAAAACGATGACTCCGGACATGTCGAACGTTCCCAAAATGGTCTATAATATTGAAATTTTAACATTTAATCTTTTGACTCTAAATGACTGTTGGATGTGAATTATGACTTTTTCAACTAAAATAAGTGTGTTTAAAGTCATTTCTGTGACTGAAACGGGTCAAAATTGAAGCTTTTAAATAAGCAAAACTCTGTAAAAATGGCCATTTTGGTCACTGTGAGGGTTTAAAAAGTGGTTATTCAACATGAGGCACGATCCAATTGACATTTTGAATCATTTTTGGTACAGTCCAAAAAATCAATTTTCGGATGAAAAACGATGACTCCGGACATATCGAACGTTCCCAAAATGGTCTATAATGATGAAATTTTAACATTTAATCTTTTGACTCTAAATGACTGTTGGATGTGAATTATGACTTTTTCAACTAAAATAAGTGTGTTTAAAGTCATTTCTGTGCCTGAAACGGGTCAAAATTGAAGCTTTTGAGTAAGCAAAACTCTGTAAAAATGGCAATTTTGGTCACTGTGAGGGTTTAAAAAGTGGTTATTCAACATGAGGCACGATCCAATTGACATTTTGAATCATTTTTGGTACAGTCCAAAAAATCAATTTTCGGATGAAAAACGATGACTCCGGACATGTCGAACGTTCCCAAAATGGTCTATAATGATGAAATTTTAACATTTAATCTTTTGACTCTAAATGACTGTTGGATGTGAATTATGACTTTTTCAACTAAAATAAGTGTGTTTAAAGTCATTTCTGTGACTGAAACGGGTCAAAATTGAAGCTTTTGAGTTAGCAAAACTCTGTAAAATGGCCATTTTGGTCACTTTGAGGGTTTAAAAAGTGGTTATTCAACATGAGGCACGATCCAATTGACATTTTGAATCATTTTTGGTACAGTCCAAAAAATCAATTTTCGGATGAAAAACGATGACTCCGGACATGTCGAACGTTCCCAAAATGGTCTATAATGATGAAATTTTAACATTTAATCTTTTGACTCTAAATGACTGTTGGATGTGAATTATGACTTTTTCAACTAAAATAAGTGTGTTTAAAGTCATTTCTGTGCCTGAAACGGGTCAAAATTGAAGCTTTTGAGTAAGCAAAACTCTGTAAAAATGGCAATTTTGGTCACTGTGAGGGTTTAAAAAGTGGTTATTCAACATGAGGCACGATCCTATTGACATTTTGAATCATTTTTGGTACAGTCCAAAAAATCAATTTTCGGATGAAAAACGATGACTCCGGACATGTCGAACGTTCCCAAAATGGTCTATAATATTGAAATTTGAACATTTAATCTTTTGACTCTAAATGACTGTTGGATGTGAATTATGACTTTTTCAACTAAAATAAGTGTGTTTAAAGTCATTTCTGTGACTGAAATGGGTCAAAATTGAAGCTTTTAAATAAGCAAAACTCTGTAAAAATGGCAATTTTGGTCACTGTGAGGGTTTAAAAAGTGGTTATTCAACATGAGGCACGATCCAATTGACATTTTGAATCATTTTTGGTACAGTCCAAAAAATCAATTTTCGGATGAAAAACGATGACTCCGGACATGTCGAACGTTCCCAAAATGGCCTATAATGATGAAATTTTAACATTTAATCTTTTGACTCTAAATGACTGTTGGATGTGAATTATGACTTTTTCAACTAAAATAAGTCTGTTTAAAGTCATTTCTGTGCCTGAAACGGGTCAAAATTGAAGCTTTTGAGTAAGCAAAACTCTGTAAAAATGGCAATTTTGGTCACTGTGAGGGTTTAAAAAGTGGTTATTCAACATGAGGCACGATCCAATTGACATTTTGAATCATTTTTGGTACAGTCCAAAAAATCAATTTTCGGATGAAAAACGATGACTCCGGACGTGTCGAACGTTCCCAAAATGGTCTATAATGATGAAATTTTAACATTTAATCTTTTGACTCTAAATGACTGTTGTATGTGAATTATGACTTTTTCAACTAAAATAAATTTGTTTAAAGTCATTTCTGTGACTGAAACGGGTCAAAATTGAAGCTTTTAAATAAGCAAAACTCTGTAAAAATGGCAATTTTGGTCAATGTGAGGGTTTAAAATGTGGTTATTCAACATGAGGCACGATCCAATTGACATTTTGAATCATTTTTGGTACAGTCCGAAAAATCAATTTTCGGATGAAAAACGATGACTCCGGACATGTTGAATGTTCCTAAAATGGTCTATAATGATGAAATTTTAACATTTAATCTTTTGACTCTAAATGACTGTTGGATGTGAATTATGACTTTTTCAACTAAAATAAGTGTGTTTAAAGTCATTTCTGTGACTGAAACGGGTCAAAATTGAAGCTTTTGAGTAAGCAAAACTCTGTAAAAATGGCCATTTTGGTCACTTTGAGGGTTTAAAAAGTGGTTATTCAACATGAGGCACGATCCAATTGACATTTTGAATCATTTTTGGTACAGTCCAAAAAATCAATTTTCGGATGAAAAACGATGACTCCGGACATGTCGAACGTTCCCAAAATGGTCTATAATGATGAAATTTTAACATTTAATCTTTTGACTCTAAATGACTGTTGGATGTGAATTATGACTTTTTCAACTAAAATAAGTCTGTTTAAAGTCATTTCTGTGCCTGAAACGGGTCAAAATTGAAGCTTTTGAGTAAGCAAAACTCTGTAAAAATGGCAATTTTGGTCACTGTGAGGGTTTAAAAAGTGGTTATTCAACATGAGGCACGATCCAATTGACATTTTGAATCATTTTTGGTACAGTCCAAAAAATCAATTTTCGGATGAAAAACGATGACTCCGGACATGTCGAACGTTCCCAAAATGGTCTATAATGATGAAATTTTAACATTTAATCTTTTGACTCTAAATGACTGTTGGATGTGAATTATGACTTTTTCAACTAAAATAAGTGTGTTTAAAGTCATTTCTGTGACTGAAACGGGTCAAAATTGAAGCTTTTGAGTTAGCAAAACTCAGTAAAATGGCCATTTTGGTCACTTTGAGAGTTTAAAAAGTGGTTATTCAACATGAGGCACGATCCAATTGACATTTTGAATCATTTTTGGTACAGTCCAAAAAATCAATTTTCGGATGAAAAACGATGACTCCGGACATGTCGAACGTTCCCAAAATGGTCTATAATGATGAAATTTTAACATTTAATCTTTTGACTCTAAATGACTGTTGGATGTGAATTATGACAATTTCAACTAAAATAAGTGTGTTTAAAGTCATTTCTGTGACTGAAATGGGTCAAAATTGAAGCTTTTAAATAAGCAAAACTCTGTATAAAATGGCCATTTTGGTCACTGTGAGGGTTTAAAAAGTGGTTATTCAACATGAGGCACGATCCAATTGACATTTTTAATCATTTTTGGTACAGTCCAAAAAATCAATTTTCGGATGAAAAACGATGACTCCGGACATGTCGAACGTTCCCAAAATGGCCTATAATGATGAAATTTTAACATTTAATCTTTTGACTCTAAATGACTGTTGGATGTGAATTATGACTTTTTCAACTAAAATAAGTCTGTTTAAAGTCATTTCTGTGCCTGAAACGGGTCAAAATTGAAGCTTTTGAGTAAGCAAAACTCTGTAAAAATGGCAATTTTGGTCACTGTGAGGGTTTAAAAAGTGGTTATTCAACATGAGGCACGATCCAATTGACATTTTGAATCATTTTTGGTACAGTCCAAAAAATCAATTTTCGGATGAAAAACGATGACTCCGGACATGTCGAACGTTCCCAAAATGGTCTATAATGATGAAATTTTAACATTTAATCTTTTGACTCTAAATGACTGTTGGATGTGAATTATGACTTTTTCAACTAAAATAAGTGTGTTTAAAGTCATTTCTGTGACTGAAACGGGTCAAAATTGAAGCTTTTGAGTTAGCAAAACTCAGTAAAATGGCCATTTTGGTCACTTTGAGGGTTTAAAAAGTGGTTATTCAACATGAGGCACGATCCAATTGACATTTTGAATCATTTTTGGTACAGTCCAAAAAATCAATTTTCGGATGAAAAACGATGACTCCGGACATGTCGAACGTTCCCAAAATGGCCTATAATGATGAAATTTTAACATTTAATCTTTTGACTCTAAATGACTGTTGGATGTGAATTATGACTTTTTCAACTAAAATAAGTCTGTTTAAAGTCATTTCTGTGCCTGAAACGGGTCAAAATTGAAGCTTTTGAGTAAGCAAAACTCTGTAAAAATGGCAATTTTGGTCACTGTGAGGGTTTAAAAAGTGGTTATTCAACATGAGGCACGATCCAATTGACATTTTGAATCATTTTTGGTACAGTCCAAAAAATCAATTTTCGGATGAAAAACGATGACTCCGGACATGTCGAACGTTCCCAAAATGGTCTATAATGATGAAATTTTAACATTTAATCTTTTGACTCTAAATGACTGTTGGATGTGAATTATGACTTTTTCAACTAAAATAAGTGTGTTTAAAGTCATTTCTGTGACTGAAACGGGTCAAAATTGAAGCTTTTGAGTTAGCAAAACTCAGTAAAATGGCCATTTTGGTCACTTTGAGGGTTTAAAAAGTGGTTATTCAACATGAGGCACGATCCAATTGACATTTTGAATCATTTTTGGTACAGTCCAAAAAATCAATTTTCGGATGAAAAACGATGACTCCGGACATGTCGAACGTTCCCAAAATGGTCTATAATGATGAAATTTTAACATTTAATCTTTTGACTCTAAATGACTGTTGGATGTGAATTATGACAATTTCAACTAAAATAAGTGTGTTTAAAGTCATTTCTGTGACTGAAACGGGTCAAAATTGAAGCTTTCAAATAAGCAAAACTCTGTAAAAATGGCCATTTTGGTCACTGTGAGGGTTTAAAATGTGGATATTCAACTTGAGGCACGATCCAATTGACATTTTGAATCATTTTTGGTACAGTCCGAAAAATCCATTTTCGGATGAAAAACGATGACTTCGGACATGTCGAACGTTCACAAAATGGTCTATAATGATGAAATTTTAACATTTAATCTTTTGACTCTAAATGACTGTTGGATGTGAATTATGACTTTTTCAACTAAAATAAGTGTGTTTAAAGTCATTTCTGTGACTGAAACGGGTCAAAATTGAAGCTTTTGAGTAAGCAAAACTCTGTAAAAATGGCCATTTTGGTCACTTTGAGGGTTTAAAAAGTGGTTATTCAACATGAGGCACGATCCAATTGACATTTTGAATTATTTTTGGTACAGTCCAAAAAATCAATTTTCGGATGAAAAACGATGACTCCGGACATGTCGAACGTTCCCAAAATGGTCTATAATGATGAAATTTTAACATTTAATCTTTTGACTCTAAATGACTGTTGGATGTGAATTATGACAATTTCAACTAAAATAAGTGTGTTTAAAGTCATTTCTGTGACTGAATAGGGTCAAAATTGAAGCTTTTAAATATGCAAAACTCTGTAAAAATGGCCATTTTAGTCACTGTGAGGGTTTAAAATGTGGTTATTCAACATGAGGCACGATCCAATTGACATTTTGAATCATTTTTGGTACAGTCCAAAAAATCAATTTTCGGATGAAAAACGATGACTCCGGACATGTCGAACGTTCCCAAAATGGCCTATAATGATGAAATTTTAACATTTAATCTTTTGACTCTAAATGACTGTTGGATGTGCATTATGACTTTTTCAACTAAAATAAGTCTGTTTAAAGTCATTTCTGTGCCTGAAACGGGTCAAAATTGAAGCTTTTGAGTAAGCAAAACTCTGTAAAAATGGCAATTTTGGTCACTGTGAGGGTTTAAAAAGTGGTTATTAAACATGAGGCACGATCCAATTGACATTTTGAATCATTTTTGGTACAGTCCAAAAAATCAATTTTCGGATGAAAAACGATGACTCCGGACATGTCAAACGTTCCCAAAATGGTCTATAATGATGAAATTTTAACATTTAATCTTTTGACTCTAAATGACTGTTGGATGTGAATTATGACTTTTTCAACTAAAATAAGTGTTTTTAAAGTCATTTCTGTGACTGAAACGGGTCAAAATTGAAGCTTTTGAGTTAGCAAAACTCTGTAAAATGGCCATTTTGGTCACTTTGAGGGTTTAAAAAGTGGTTATTCAACATGAGGCACGATCCAATTGACATTTTGAATCATTTTTGGTACAGTCCAAAAAATCAATTTTCGGATGAAAAACGATGACTCCGGACATGTCGAACGTTCCCAAAATGGTCTATAATGATGAAATTTTAACATTTAATCTTTTGACTCTAAATGACTGTTGGATGTGAATTATGACTTTTTCAACTAAAATAAGTGTGTTTAAAGTCATTTCTGTGCCTGAAACGGGTCAAAATTGAAGCTTTTGAGTTAGCAAAACTCTGTAAAATGGCCATTTTGGTCACTTTGAGGGTTTAAAAAGTGGTTATTCAACATGAGGCACGATCCAATTGACATTTTGAATCATTTTTGGTACAGTCCAAAAAATCAATTTTCGGATGAAAAACGATGACTCCGGACATGTCGAACGTTCCCAAAATGGTCTATAATGGTGAAATTTTAACATTTAATCTTTTGACTCTAAATGACTGTTGGATGTGAATTATGACTTTTTCAACTAAAATAAGTGTGTTTAAAGTCATTTCTGTGCCTGAAACGGGTCAAAATTGAAGCTTTTGAGTAAGCAAAACTCTGTATAAAATGGCCATTTTGGTCACTGTGAGGGTTTAAAAAGTGGTTATTCAACATGAGGCACGATCCAATTGACATTTTGAATCATTTTTGGTACAGTCCAAAAAATCAATTTTCGGATGAAAAACAATGACTCCGGACATGTCGAACGTTCCCAAAATGGCCTATAATGATGAAATTTTAACATTTAATCTTTTGACTCTAAATGACTGTTGGATGTGAATTATGACTTTTTCAACTAAAATAAGTGTGTTTAAAGTCATTTCTGTGCCTGAAACGGGTCAAAATTGAAGCTTTTGAGTAAGCAAAACTCTGTAAAAATGGCAATTTTGGTCACTGTGAGGGTTTAAAAAGTGGTTATTCAACATGAGGCACGATCCAATTGACATTTTGAATCATTTTTGGTACAGTCCGAAAAATCCATTTTCGGATGAAAAACGATGACTCCGGACATGTCGAACGTTCCCAAAATGGTCTATAATGATGAAATTTTAACATTTAATCTTTTGACTCTAAATGACTGTTAGATGTGAATTATGACTTTTTCAACTAAAATAAGTGTGTTTAAAGTCATTTCTGTGACTGAAACGGGTCAGAATTGAAGCTTTTCAGTAAGCAAAACTCTGTAAAAATGGCCATTTTGGTCACTTTGAGGGTTTAAAAAGTGGTTATTCAACATGAGGCACGATCCAATTGACATTTTGAATCATTTTTGGTACAGTCCAAAAAATCAATTTTCGGATGAAAAACGATGACTACGGACATGTCGAACGTTCCCAAAATGGTCTATAATGATGAAATTTTAACATTTAATCTTTTGACTCTAAATGACCGTTGGATGTGAATTATGACAATTTCAACTAAAATAAGTGTGTTTAAAGTCATTTCTGTGACTGAAAAGGGTCAAAATTGAAGCTTTTAAATAAGCAAAACTCTGTAAAAATGGCCATTTTAGTCACTGTGAGGGTTTAAAATGTGGTTATTCAACATGAGGCACGATCCAATTGACATTTTGAATCATTTTTGGTACAGTCCAAAAAATAAATTTTCGGATGAAAAACGATGACTCCGGACATGTCGAACGTTCCCAAAATGGTCTATAATGATGACATTTTAACATTTAATCTTTTGACTTTAAATGACTGTTGGATGTGAATTATGACAATTTCAACTAAAATAAGTGTGTTTAAAGTCATTTCTGTGACTGAAACGGGTCAAAATTGAAGCTTTTAAATAAGCAAAACTCTGTAAAAATGGCCATTTTGGTCACTGTGAGGGTTTAAAATGTGGATATTCAACATGAGGCACGATCCAATTGACATTTTGAATCATTTTTGGTACAGTCCAAAAAATCAATTTTCGGATGAAAAACGATGACTCCGGACATGTCGAACGTTCCCAAAATGGTCTATAATGATGAAATTTAACATTTAATCTTTTGACTCTAAATGACTGTTGGATGTGAATTATGACAATTCCAACTAAAATAAGTGTGTTTAAAGTCATTTCTGTGACTGAAACGGGTCAAAATTGAAGCTTTTGAGTAAGCAAAACTCTGTAAAAATGGCCATTTTGGTCACTTTGAGGGTTTAAAAAGTGGTTATTCAACATGAGGCACGATCCAATTGACATTTTGAATCATTTTTGGTACAGTCCAAAAAATCAATTTTCGGATGAAAAACGATGACTCCGGACATGTCGAACGTTCCCAAAATGGTCTATAATGATGAAATTTTAACATTTAATCTTTTGACTCTAAATGACTGTTGGATGTGAATTATGACAATTTCAACTAAAATAAGTGTGTTTAAAGTCATTTCTGTGACTGAAACGGGTCAAAATTGAAGCTTTTAAATAAGCAAAACTCTGTAAAAATGGCCATTTTGGTCATGTGAGGGTTTAAAATGTGGTTATTCAACATGAGGCACGATCCAATTGACATTTTGAATCATTTTTGGTACAGTCCAAAAAACCAATTTTCGGATGAAAAACGATGACTCCGGACATGTCGAACGTTCCCAAAATGGTCTATAATATTGAAATTTTAACATTTAATCTTTTGACTCTAAATGACTGTTGGATGTGAATTATGACTTTTTCAACTAAAATAAGTGTGTTTAAAGTCATTTCTGTGACTGAAACGGGTCAAAATTGAAGCTTTTAAATAAGCAAAACTCTGTAAAAATGGCCATTTTGGTCACTGTGAGGGTTTAAAAAGTGGTTATTCAACATGAGGCACGATCCAATTGACATTTTGAATCATTTTTGGTACAGTCCAAAAAATCAATTTTCGGATGAAAAACGATGACTCCGGACATGTCGAACGTTCCCAAAATGGTCTATAATGATGAAATTTTAACATTTAATCTTTTGACTCTAAATGACTGTTGGATGTGAATTATGACTTTTTCAACTAAAATAAGTGTGTTTAAAGTCATTTCTGTGCCTGAAATGGGTCAAAATTGAAGCTTTTAAATAAGCAAAACTCTGTATAAAATGGCCATTTTGGTCACTGTGAGGGTTTAAAAAGTGGTTATTCAACATGAGGCACGATCCAATTGACATTTTGAATCATTTTTGGTACAGTCCAAAAAAACAAATTTTCGGATGAAAAACGATGACTCCGGACATGTCGAACGTTCCCAAAATGGTCTATAATGATGACATTTTAACATTTAATCTTTTGACTCTAAATGACTGTTGGATGTGAATTATGACTTTTTCAACTAAAATAAGTGTGTTTAAAGTCATTTCTGTGACTGAAACGGGTCAAAATTGAAGCTTTTGAGTTAGCAAAACTCTGTAAAATGGCCATTTTGGTCACTTTGAGGGTTTAAAAAGTGGTTATTCAACATAGGCACGATCCAATTGACATTTTGAATCATTTTTGGTACAGTCCAAAAAATCAATTTTCGGATGAAAAACGATGACTCCGGACATGTCGAACGTTCCCAAAATGGTCTATAATGATGAAATTTTAACATTTAATCTTTTGACTCTAAATGACTGTTGGATGTGAATTATGACTTTTTCAACTAAAATAAGTGTGTTTAAAGTCATTTCTGTGCCTGAAACGGGTCAAAATTGAAGCTTTTGAGTAAGCAAAACTCTGTAAAAATGGCAATTTTGGTTGTGAGGGTTTAAAAAGTGGTTATTCAACATGAGGCACGATCCTATTGACATTTTGAATCATTTTTGGTACAGTCCAAAAAATCAATTTTCGGATGAAAAACGATGACTCCGGACATGTCGAACGTTCCCAAAATGGTCTATAATATTGAAATTTGAACATTTAATCTTTTGACTCTAAATGACTGTTGGATGTGAATTATGACTTTTTCAACTAAAATAAGTGTGTTTAAAGTCATTTCTGTGACTGAAATGGGTCAAAATTGAAGCTTTTAAATAAGCAAAACTCTGTAAAAATGGCAATTTTGGTCACTGTGAGGGTTTAAAAAGTGGTTATTCAACATGAGGCACGATCCAATTGACATTTTGAATCATTTTTGGTACAGTCCAAAAAATCAATTTTCGGATGAAAAACGATGACTCCGGACATGTCGAACGTTCCCAAAATGGCCTATAATGATGAAATTTTAACATTTAATCTTTTGACTCTAAATGACTGTTGGATGTGAATTATGACTTTTTCAACTAAAATAAGTCTGTTTAAAGTCATTTCTGTGCCTGAAACGGGTCAAAATTGAAGCTTTTGAGTAAGCAAAACTCTGTAAAAATGGCAATTTTGGTCACTGTGAGGGTTTAAAAAGTGGTTATTCAACATGAGGCACGATCCAATTGACATTTTGAATCATTTTTGGTACAGTCCGAAAAATCAATTTTCGGATGAAAAACGATGACTCCGGACATGTTGAACGTTCCTAAAATGGTCTATAATGATGAAATTTTAACATTTAATCTTTTGACTCTAAATGACTGTTGGATGTGAATTATGACTTTTTCAACTAAAATAAGTGTGTTTAAAGTCATTTCTGTGACTGAAACGGGTCAAAATTGAAGCTTTTGAGTAAGCAAAACTCTGTAAAAATGGCCATTTTGGTCACTTTGAGGGTTTAAAAAGTGGTTATTCAACATGAGGCACGATCCAATTGACATTTTGAATCATTTTTGGTACAGTCCAAAAAATCAATTTTCGGATGAAAAACGATGACTCCGGACATGTCGAACGTTCCCAAAATGGTCTATAATGATGAAATTTTAACATTTAATCTTTTGACTCTAAATGACTGTTGGATGTGAATTATGACAATTTCAACTAAAATAAGTGTGTTTAAAGTCATTTCTGTGACTGAAACGGGTCAAAATTGAAGCTTTTAAATAAGCAAAACTCTGTAAAAATGGCCATTTTGGTCATGTGAGGGTTTAAAATGTGGTTATTCAACATGAGGCACGATCCAATTGACATTTTGAATCATTTTTGGTACAGTCCAAAAAACCAATTTTCGGATGAAAAACGATGACTCCGGACATGTCGAACGTTCCCAAAATGGTCTATAATATTGAAATTTTAACATTTAATCTTTTGACTCTAAATGACTGTTGGATGTGAATTATGACTTTTTCAACTAAAATAAGTGTGTTTAAAGTCATTTCTGTGACTGAAACGGGTCAAAATTGAAGCTTTTAAATAAGCAAAACTCTGTAAAAATGGCCATTTTGGTCACTGTGAGGGTTTAAAAAGTGGTTATTCAACATGAGGCACGATCCAATTGACATTTTGAATCATTTTTGGTACAGTCCAAAAAATCAATTTTCGGATGAAAAACGATGACTCCGGACATGTCGAACGTTCCCAAAATGGTCTATAATGATGAAATTTTAACATTTAATCTTTTTACTCTAAATGACTGTTGGATGTGAATTATGACTTTTTCAACTAAAATAAGTGTGTTTAAAGTCATTTCTGTGCCTGAAACGGGTCAAAATTGAAGCTTTTGAGTAAGCAAAACTCTGTAAAATGGCCATTTTGGTCACTTTGAGGGTTTAAAAAGTGGTTATTCAACATGAGGCACGATCCAATTGACATTTTGAATCATTTTTGGTACAGTCCAAAAAATCAATTTTCGGATGAAAAACGATGACTCCGGACATGTCGAACGTTCCCAAAATGGTCTATAATGATGAAATTTTAACATTTAATCTTTTTACTCTAAATGACTGTTGGATGTGAATTATGACTTTTTCAACTAAAATAAGTGTGTTTAAAGTCATTTCTGTGCCTGAAACGGGTCAAAATTGAAGCTTTTGAGTAAGCAAAACTCTGTAAAAATGGCAATTTTGGTCACTGTGAGGGTTTAAAAAGTGGTTATTCAACATGAGGCACGATCCAATTGACATTTTGAATCATTTTTGGTACAGTCCAAAAAATCAATTTTCGGATGAAAAACGATGACTCCGGACATGTCGAACGTTCCCAAAATGGTCTATAATGATGAAATTTTAACATTTAATCTTTTGACTCTAAATGACTGTTGGATGTGAATTATGACTTTTTCAACTAAAATAAGTGTGTTTAAAGTCATTTCTGTGACTGAAACGGGTCAAAATTGAAGCTTTTGAGTTAGCAAAACTCTGTAAAATGGCCATTTTGGTCACTTTGAGGGTTTAAAAAGTGGTTATTCAACATGAGGCACGATCCAATTGACATTTTGAATCATTTTTGGTACAGTCCAAAAAATCAATTTTCGGATGAAAAACGATGACTCCGGACATGTCGAACGTTCCCAAAATGGTCTATAATGATGAAATTTTAACATTTAATCTTTTGACTCTAAATGACTGTTGGATGTGAATTATGACTTTTTCAACTAAAATAAGTGTGTTTAAAGTCATTTCTGTGCCTGAAACGGGTCAAAATTGAAGCTTTTGAGTAAGCAAAACTCTGTAAAAATGGCAATTTTGGTCACTGTGAGGGTTTAAAAAGTGGTTATTCAACATGAGGCACGATCCTATTGACATTTTGAATCATTTTTGGTACAGTCCAAAAAATCAATTTTCGGATGAAAAACGATGACTCCGGACATGTCGAACGTTCCCAAAATGGTCTATAATATTGAAATTTGAACATTTAATCTTTTGACTCTAAATGACTGTTGGATGTGAATTATGACTTTTTCAACTAAAATAAGTGTGTTTAAAGTCATTTCTGTGACTGAAATGGGTCAAAATTGAAGCTTTTAAATAAGCAAAACTCTGTAAAAATGGCAATTTTGGTCACTGTGAGGGTTTAAAAAGTGGTTATTCAACATGAGGCACGATCCAATTGACATTTTGAATCATTTTTGGTACAGTCCAAAAAATCAATTTTCGGATGAAAAACGATGACTCCGGACATGTCGAACGTTCCCAAAATGGCCTATAATGATGAAATTTTAACATTTAATCTTTTGACTCTAAATGACTGTTGGATGTGAATTATGACTTTTTCAACTAAAATAAGTCTGTTTAAAGTCATTTCTGTGCCTGAAACGGGTCAAAATTGAAGCTTTTGAGTAAGCAAAACTCTGTAAAAATGGCAATTTTGGTCACTGTGAGGGTTTAAAAAGTGGTTATTCAACATGAGGCACGATCCAATTGACATTTTGAATCATTTTTGGTACAGTCCAAAAAATCAATTTTCGGATGAAAAACGATGACTCCGGACGTGTCGAACGTTCCCAAAATGGTCTATAATGATGAAATTTTAACATTTAATCTTTTGACTCTAAATGACTGTTGTATGTGAATTATGACTTTTTCAACTAAAATAAATTTGTTTAAAGTCATTTCTGTGACTGAAACGGGTCAAAATTGAAGCTTTTAAATAAGCAAAACTCTGTAAAAATGGCAATTTTGGTCAATGTGAGGGTTTAAAATGTGGTTATTCAACATGAGGCACGATCCAATTGACATTTTGAATCATTTTTGGTACAGTCCGAAAAATCAATTTTCGGATGAAAAACGATGACTCCGGACATGTCGAACGTTCCCAAAATGGTCTATAATGGTGAAATTTTAACATTTAATGTTTTGACTCTAAATGACAGTTGGATGTGAATTATGACTTTTTCAACTAAAATAAGTGTGTTTAAAGTCATTTCTGTGCCTGAAACGGGTCAAAATTGAAGCTTTTGAGTAAGCAAAACTCTGTAAAAATGGCAATTTTGGTCACTGTGAGGGTTTAAAAAGTGGTTATTCAACATGAGGCACGATCCAATTGACATTTTGAATCATTTTTGGTACAGTCCAAAAAATCAATTTTCGGATGAAAAACGATGACTCCGGACATGTCGAACGTTCCCAAAATGGCCTATAATGATGAAATTTTAACATTTAATCTTTTGACTCTAAATGACTGTTGGATGTGAATTATGACTTTTTCAACTAAAATAAGTCTGTTTAAAGTCATTTCTGTGCCTGAAACGGGTCAAAATTGAAGCTTTTGAGTAAGCAAAACTCTGTAAAAATGGCAATTTTGGTCACTGTGAGGGTTTAAAAAGTGGTTATTCAACATGAGGCACGATCCAATTGACATTTTGAATCATTTTTGGTACAGTCCGAAAAATCAATTTTCGGATGAAAAACGATGACTCCGGACATGTTGAACGTTCCTAAAATGGTCTATAATGATGAAATTTTAACATTTAATCTTTTGACTCTAAATGACTGTTGGATGTGAATTATGACTTTTTCAACTAAAATAAGTGTGTTTAAAGTCATTTCTGTGACTGAAACGGGTCAAAATTGAAGCTTTTGAGTAAGCAAAACTCTGTAAAAATGGCCATTTTGGTCACTTTGAGGGTTTAAAAAGTGGTTATTCAACATGAGGCACGATCCAATTGACATTTTGAATCATTTTTGGTACAGTCCAAAAAATCAATTTTCGGATGAAAAACGATGACTCCGGACATGTCGAACGTTCCCAAAATGGTCTATAATGATGAAATTTTAACATTTAATCTTTTGACTCTAAATGACTGTTGGATGTGAATTATGACAATTTCAACTAAAATAAGTGTGTTTAAAGTCATTTCTGTGACTGAAACGGGTCAAAATTGAAGCTTTTAAATAAGCAAAACTCTGTAAAAATGGCCATTTTGGTCATGTGAGGGTTTAAAATGTGGTTATTCAACATGAGGCACGATCCAATTGACATTTTGAATCATTTTTGGTACAGTCCAAAAAACCAATTTTCGGATGAAAAACGATGACTCCGGACATGTCGAACGTTCCCAAAATGGTCTATAATATTGAAATTTTAACATTTAATCTTTTGACTCTAAATGACTGTTGGATGTGAATTATGACTTTTTCAACTAAAATAAGTGTGTTTAAAGTCATTTCTGTGACTGAAACGGGTCAAAATTGAAGCTTTTAAATAAGCAAAACTCTGTAAAAATGGCCATTTTGGTCACTGTGAGGGTTTAAAAAGTGGTTATTCAACATGAGGCACGATCCAATTGACATTTTGAATCATTTTTGGTACAGTCCAAAAAATCAATTTTCGGATGAAAAACGATGACTCCGGACATATCGAACGTTCCCAAAATGGTCTATAATGATGAAATTTTAACATTTAATCTTTTGACTCTAAATGACTGTTGGATGTGAATTATGACTTTTTCAACTAAAATAAGTGTGTTTAAAGTCATTTCTGTGACTGAAACGGGTCAAAATTGAAGCTTTTGAGTTAGCAAAACTCTGTAAAATGGCCATTTTGGTCACTTTGAGGGTTTAAAAAGTGGTTATTCAACATGAGGCACGATCCAATTGACATTTTGAATCATTTTTGGTACAGTCCAAAAAATCAATTTTCGGATGAAAAACGATGACTCCGGACATGTCGAACGTTCCCAAAATGGTCTATAATGATGAAATTTTAACATTTAATCTTTTTACTCTAAATGACTGTTGGATGTGAATTATGACTTTTTCAACTAAAATAAGTGTGTTTAAAGTCATTTCTGTGCCTGAAACGGGTCAAAATTGAAGCTTTTGAGTAAGCAAAACTCTGTAAAAATGGCAATTTTGGTCACTGTGAGGGTTTAAAAAGTGGTTATTCAACATGAGGCACGATCCAATTGACATTTTGAATCATTTTTGGTACAGTCCAAAAAATCAATTTTCGGATGAAAAACGATGACTCCGGACATGTCGAACGTTCCCAAAATGGTCTATAATGATGAAATTTTAACATTTAATCTTTTGACTCTAAATGACTGTTGGATGTGAATTATGACTTTTTCAACTAAAATAAGTGCGTTTAAAGTCATTTCTGTGACTGAAACGGGTCAAAATTGAAGCTTTTGAGTTAGCAAAACTCTGTAAAATGGCCATTTTGGTCACTTTGAGGGTTTAAAAAGTGGTTATTCAACATGAGGCACGATCCAATTGACATTTTGAATCATTTTTGGTACAGTCCAAAAAATCAATTTTCGGATGAAAAACGATGACTCCGGACATGTCGAACGTTCCCAAAATGGTCTATAATGATGAAATTTTAACATTTAATCTTTTGACTCTAAATGACTGTTGGATGTGAATTATGACTTTTTCAACTAAAATAAGTGTGTTTAAAGTCATTTCTGTGCCTGAAACGGGTCAAAATTGAAGCTTTTGAGTAAGCAAAACTCTGTAAAAATGGCAATTTTGGTCACTGTGAGGGTTTAAAAAGTGGTTATTCAACATGAGGCACGATCCTATTGACATTTTGAATCATTTTTGGTACAGTCCAAAAAATCAATTTTCGGATGAAAAACGATGACTCCGGACATGTCGAACGTTCCCAAAATGGTCTATAATATTGAAATTTGAACATTTAATCTTTTGACTCTAAATGACTGTTGGATGTGAATTATGACTTTTTCAACTAAAATAAGTGTGTTTAAAGTCATTTCTGTGACTGAAATGGGTCAAAATTGAAGCTTTTAAATAAGCAAAACTCTGTAAAAATGGCAATTTTGGTCACTGTGAGGGTTTAAAAAGTGGTTATTCAACATGAGGCACGATCCAATTGACATTTTGAATCATTTTTGGTACAGTCCAAAAAATCAATTTTCGGATGAAAAACGATGACTCCGGACATGTCGAACGTTCCCAAAATGGCCTATAATGATGAAATTTTAACATTTAATCTTTTGACTCTAAATGACTGTTGGATGTGAATTATGACTTTTTCAACTAAAATAAGTCTGTTTAAAGTCATTTCTGTGCCTGAAACGGGTCAAAATTGAAGCTTTTGAGTAAGCAAAACTCTGTAAAAATGGCAATTTTGGTCACTGTGAGGGTTTAAAAAGTGGTTATTCAACATGAGGCACGATCCAATTGACATTTTGAATCATTTTTGGTACAGTCCAAAAAATCAATTTTCGGATGAAAAACGATGACTCCGGACGTGTCGAACGTTCCCAAAATGGTCTATAATGATGAAATTTTAACATTTAATCTTTTGACTCTAAATGACTGTTGTATGTGAATTATGACTTTTTCAACTAAAATAAATTTGTTTAAAGTCATTTCTGTGACTGAAACGGGTCAAAATTGAAGCTTTTAAATAAGCAAAACTCTGTAAAAATGGCAATTTTGGTCAATGTGAGGGTTTAAAATGTGGTTATTCAACATGAGGCACGATCCAATTGACATTTTGAATCATTTTTGGTACAGTCCGAAAAATCAATTTTCGGATGAAAAACGATGACTCCGGACATGTCGAACGTTCCCAAAATGGTCTATAATGGTGAAATTTTAACATTTAATGTTTTGACTCTAAATGACAGTTGGATGTGAATTATGACTTTTTCAACTAAAATAAGTGTGTTTAAAGTCATTTCTGTGCCTGAAACGGGTCAAAATTGAAGCTTTTGAGTAAGCAAAACTCTGTAAAAATGGCAATTTTGGTCACTGTGAGGGTTTAAAAAGTGGTTATTCAACATGAGGCACGATCCAATTGACATTTTGAATCATTTTTGGTACAGTCCAAAAAATCAATTTTCGGATGAAAAACGATGACTCCGGACATGTCGAACGTTCCCAAAATGGTCTATAATGATGAAATTTTAACATTTAATCTTTTGACTCTAAATGACTGTTGGATGTGAATTATGACTTTTTCAACTAAAATAAGTGTGTTTAAAATCATTTCTGTGACTGAAACGGGTCAAAATTGAAGCTTTTGAGTTAGCAAAACTCAGTAAAATGGCCATTTTGGTCACTTTGAGGGTTTAAAAAGTGGTTATTCAACATGAGGCACGATCCAATTGACATTTTGAATCATTTTTGGTACAGTCCAAAAAATCAATTTTCGGATGAAAAACGATGACTCCGGACATGTCGAACGTTCCCAAAATGGTCTATAATGATGAAATTTTAACATTTAATCTTTTGACTCTAAATGACTGTTGGATGTGAATTATGACAATTTCAACTAAAATAAGTGTGTTTAAAGTCATATCTGTGACTGAAACGGGTCAAAATTGAAGCTTTCAAATAAGCAAAACTCTGTAAAAATGGCCATTTTGGTCACTGTGAGGGTTTAAAATGTGGATATTCAACTTGAGGCACGATCCAATTGACATTTTGAATCATTTTTGGTACAGTCCGAAAAATCCATTTTCGGATGAAAAACGATGACTCCGGACATGTCGAACGTTCCCAAAATGGTCTATAATGATGAAATTTTAACATTTAATCTTTTGACTCTAAATGACTGTTGGATGTGAATTATGACTTTTTCAACTAAAATAAGTGTGTTTAAAGTCATTTCTGTGACTGAAACGGGTCAAAATTGAAGCTTTTGAGTAAGCAAAACTCTGTAAAAATGGCCATTTTGGTCACTTTGAGGGTTTAAAAAGTGGTTATTCAACATGAGGCACGATCCAATTGACATTTTGAATTATTTTTGGTACAGTCCAAAAAATCAAATTTCGGATGAAAAACGATGACTCCGGACATGTCGAACGTTCCCAAAATGGCCTATAATGATGAAATTTTAACATTTAATCTTTTGACTCTAAATGACTGTTGGATGTGCATTATGACTTTTTCAACTAAAATAAGTCTGTTTAAAGTCATTTCTGTGCCTGAAACGGGTCAAAATTGAAGCTTTTGAGTAAGCAAAACTCTGTAAAAATGGCAATTTTGGTCACTGTGAGGGTTTAAAAAGTGGTTATTAAACATGAGGCACGATCCAAGTGACATTTTGAATCATTTTTGGTACAGTCCAAAAAATCAATTTTCGGATGAAAAACGATGACTCCGGACATGTCAAACGTTCCCAAAATGGTCTATAATGATGAAATTTTAACATTTAATCTTTTGACTCTAAATGACTGTTGGATGTGAATTATGACTTTTTCAACTAAAATAAGTGTTTTTAAAGTCATTTCTGTGACTGAAACGGGTCAAAATTGAAGCTTTTGAGTTAGCAAAACTCTGTAAAATGGCCATTTTGGTCACTTTGAGGGTTTAAAAAGTGGTTATTCAACATGAGGCACGATCCAATTGACATTTTGAATCATTTTTGGTACAGTCCAAAAAATCAATTTTCGGATGAAAAACGATGACTCCGGACATGTCGAACGTTCCCAAAATGGTCTATAATGATGAAATTTTAACATTTAATCTTTTGACTCTAAATGACTGTTGGATGTGAATTATGACAATTTCAACTAAAATAAGTGTGTTTAAAGTCATTTCTGTGACTGAATAGGGTCAAAATTGAAGCTTTTAAATATGCAAAACTCTGTAAAAATGGCCATTTTAGTCACTGTGAGGGTTTAAAATGTGGTTATTCAACATGAGGCACGATCCAATTGACATTTTGAATCATTTTTGGTACAGTCCAAAAAATCAATTTTCGGATGAAAAACGATGACTCCGGACATGTCGAACGTTCCCAAAATGGCCTATAATGATGAAATTTTAACATTTAATCTTTTGACTCTAAATGACTGTTGGATGTGCATTATGACTTTTTCAACTAAAATAAGTCTGTTTAAAGTCATTTCTGTGCCTGAAACGGGTCAAAATTGAAGCTTTTGAGTAAGCAAAACTCTGTAAAAATGGCAATTTTGGTCACTGTGAGGGTTTAAAAAGTGGTTATTAAACATGAGGCACGATCCAATTGACATTTTGAATCATTTTTGGTACAGTCCAAAAAATCAATTTTCGGATGAAAAACGATGACTCCGGACATGTCAAACGTTCCCAAAATGGTCTATAATGATGAAATTTTAACATTTAATCTTTTGACTCTAAATGACTGTTGGATGTGAATTATGACTTTTTCAACTAAAATAAGTGTTTTTAAAGTCATTTCTGTGACTGAAACGGGTCAAAATTGAAGCTTTTGAGTTAGCAAAACTCTGTAAAATGGCCATTTTGGTCACTTTGAGGGTTTAAAAAGTGGTTATTCAACATGAGGCACGATCCAATTGACATTTTGAATCATTTTTGGTACAGTCCAAAAAATCAATTTTCGGATGAAAAACGATGACTCCGGACATGTCGAACGTTCCCAAAATGGTCTATAATGATGAAATTTTAACATTTAATCTTTTGACTCTAAATGACTGTTGGATGTGAATTATGACTTTTTCAACTAAAATAAGTGTGTTTAAAGTCATTTCTGTGCCTGAAACGGGTCAAAATTGAAGCTTTTGAGTTAGCAAAACTCTGTAAAATGGCCATTTTGGTCACTTTGAGGGTTTAAAAAGTGGTTATTCAACATGAGGCACGATCCAATTGACATTTTGAATCATTTTTGGTACAGTCCAAAAAATCAATTTTCGGATGAAAAACGATGACTCCGGACATGTCGAACGTTCCCAAAATGGTCTATAATGGTGAAATTTTAACATTTAATCTTTTGACTCTAAATGACTGTTGGATGTGAATTATGACTTTTTCAACTAAAATAAGTGTGTTTAAAGTCATTTCTGTGCCTGAAACGGGTCAAAATTGAAGCTTTTGAGTAAGCAAAACTCTGTATAAAATGGCCATTTTGGTCACTGTGAGGGTTTAAAAAGTGGTTATTCAACATGAGGCACGATCCAATTGACATTTTGAATCATTTTTGGTACAGTCCAAAAAATCAATTTTCGGATGAAAAACAATGACTCCGGACATGTCGAACGTTCCCAAAATGGCCTATAATGATGAAATTTTAACATTTAATCTTTTGACTCTAAATGACTGTTGGATGTGAATTATGACTTTTTCAACTAAAATAAGTGTGTTTAAAGTCATTTCTGTGCCTGAAACGGGTCAAAATTGAAGCTTTTGAGTAAGCAAAACTCTGTAAAAATGGCAATTTTGGTCACTGTGAGGGTTTAAAAAGTGGTTATTCAACATGAGGCACGATCCAATTGACATTTTGAATCATTTTTGGTACAGTCCGAAAAATCCATTTTCGGATGAAAAACGATGACTCCGGACATGTCGAACGTTCCCAAAATGGTCTATAATGATGAAATTTTAACATTTAATCTTTTGACTCTAAATGACTGTTAGATGTGAATTATGACTTTTTCAACTAAAATAAGTGTGTTTAAAGTCATTTCTGTGACTGAAACGGGTCAGAATTGAAGCTTTTCAGTAAGCAAAACTCTGTAAAAATGGCCATTTTGGTCACTTTGAGGGTTTAAAAAGTGGTTATTCAACATGAGGCACGATCCAATTGACATTTTGAATCATTTTTGGTACAGTCCAAAAAATCAATTTTCGGATGAAAAACGATGACTACGGACATGTCGAACGTTCCCAAAATGGTTATAATGATGAAATTTTAACATTTAATCTTTTGACTCTAAATGACCGTTGGATGTGAATTATGACAATTTCAACTAAAATAAGTGTGTTTAAAGTCATTTCTGTGACTGAAAAGGGTCAAAATTGAAGCTTTTAAATAAGCAAAACTCTGTAAAAATGGCCATTTTAGTCACTGTGAGGGTTTAAAATGTGGTTATTCAACATGAGGCACGATCCAATTGACATTTTGAATCATTTTTGGTACAGTCCAAAAAATAAATTTTCGGATGAAAAACGATGACTCCGGACATGTCGAACGTTCCCAAAATGGTCTATAATGATGACATTTTAACATTTAATCTTTTGACTTTAAATGACTGTTGGATGTGAATTATGACAATTTCAACTAAAATAAGTGTGTTTAAAGTCATTTCTGTGACTGAAACGGGTCAAAATTGAAGCTTTTAAATAAGCAAAACTCTGTAAAAATGGCCATTTTGGTCACTGTGAGGGTTTAAAATGTGGATATTCAACATGAGGCACGATCCAATTGACATTTTGAATCATTTTTGGTACAGTCCAAAAAATCAATTTTCGGATGAAAAACGATGACTCCGGACATGTCGAACGTTCCCAAAATGGTCTATAATGATGAAATTTAACATTTAATCTTTTGACTCTAAATGACTGTTGGATGTGAATTATGACAATTCCAACTAAAATAAGTGTGTTTAAAGTCATTTCTGTGACTGAAACGGGTCAAAATTGAAGCTTTTGAGTAAGCAAAACTCTGTAAAAATGGCCATTTTGGTCACTTTGAGGGTTTAAAAAGTGGTTATTCAACATGAGGCACGATCCAATTGACATTTTGAATCATTTTTGGTACAGTCCAAAAAATCAATTTTCGGATGAAAAACGATGACTCCGGACATGTCGAACGTTCCCAAAATGGTCTATAATGATGAAATTTTAACATTTAATCTTTTGACTCTAAATGACTGTTGGATGTGAATTATGACAATTTCAACTAAAATAAGTGTGTTTAAAGTCATTTCTGTGACTGAAACGGGTCAAAATTGAAGCTTTTAAATAAGCAAAACTCTGTAAAAATGGCCATTTTGGTCATGTGAGGGTTTAAAATGTGGTTATTCAACATGAGGCACGATCCAATTGACATTTTGAATCATTTTTGGTACAGTCCAAAAAACCAATTTTCGGATGAAAAACGATGACTCCGGACATGTCGAACGTTCCCAAAATGGTCTATAATATTGAAATTTTAACATTTAATCTTTTGACTCTAAATGACTGTTGGATGTGAATTATGACTTTTTCAACTAAAATAAGTGTGTTTAAAGTCATTTCTGTGACTGAAACGGGTCAAAATTGAAGCTTTTAAATAAGCAAAACTCTGTAAAAATGGCCATTTTGGTCACTGTGAGGGTTTAAAAAGTGGTTATTCAACATGAGGCACGATCCAATTGACATTTTGAATCATTTTTGGTACAGTCCAAAAAATCAATTTTCGGATGAAAAACGATGACTCCGGACATGTCGAACGTTCCCAAAATGGTCTATAATGATGAAATTTTAACATTTAATCTTTTGACTCTAAATGACTGTTGGATGTGAATTATGACTTTTTCAACTAAAATAAGTGTGTTTAAAGTCATTTCTGTGCCTGAAATGGGTCAAAATTGAAGCTTTTAAATAAGCAAAACTCTGTATAAAATGGCCATTTTGGTCACTGTGAGGGTTTAAAAAGTGGTTATTCAACATGAGGCACGATCCAATTGACATTTTGAATCATTTTTGGTACAGTCCAAAAAAACAAATTTTCGGATGAAAAACGATGACTCCGGACATGTCGAACGTTCCCAAAATGGTCTATAATGATGACATTTTAACATTTAATCTTTTGACTCTAAATGACTGTTGGATGTGAATTATGACTTTTTCAACTAAAATAAGTGTGTTTAAAGTCATTTCTGTGACTGAAACGGGTCAAAATTGAAGCTTTTGAGTTAGCAAAACTCTGTAAAATGGCCATTTTGGTCACTTTGAGGGTTTAAAAAGTGGTTGTTCAACATAGGCACGATCCAATTGACATTTTGAATCATTTTTGGTACAGTCCAAAAAATCAATTTTCGGATGAAAAACGATGACTCCGGACATGTCGAACGTTCCCAAAATGGTCTATAATGATGAAATTTTAACATTTAATCTTTTGACTCTAAATGACTGTTGGATGTGAATTATGACTTTTTCAACTAAAATAAGTGTGTTTAAAGTCATTTCTGTGCCTGAAACGGGTCAAAATTGAAGCTTTTGAGTAAGCAAAACTCTGTAAAAATGGCAATTTTGGTCACTGTGAGGGTTTAAAAAGTGGTTATTCAACATGAGGCACGATCCTATTGACATTTTGATTCATTTTTGGTACAGTCCAAAAAATCAATTTTCGGATGAAAAACGATGACTCCGGACATGTCGAACGTTCCCAAAATGGTCTATAATATTGAAATTTGAACATTTAATCTTTTGACTCTAAATGACTGTTGGATGTGAATTATGACTTTTTCAACTAAAATAAGTGTGTTTAAAGTCATTTCTGTGACTGAAATGGGTCAAAATTGAAGCTTTTAAATAAGCAAAACTCTGTAAAAATGGCAATTTTGGTCACTGTGAGGGTTTAAAAAGTGGTTATTCAACATGAGGCACGATCCAATTGACATTTTGAATCATTTTTGGTACAGTCCAAAAAATCAATTTTCGGATGAAAAACGATGACTCCGGACATGTCGAACGTTCCCAAAATGGCCTATAATGATGAAATTTTAACATTTAATCTTTTGACTCTAAATGACTGTTGGATGTGAATTATGACTTTTTCAACTAAAATAAGTCTGTTTAAAGTCATTTCTGTGCCTGAAAGGGGTCAAAATTGAAGCTTTTGAGTAAGCAAAACTCTGTAAAAATGGCAATTTTGGTCACTGTGAGGGTTTAAAAAGTGGTTATTCAACATGAGGCACGATCCAATTGACATTTTGAATCATTTTTGGTACAGTCCGAAAAATCAATTTTCGGATGAAAAACGATGACTCCGGACATGTTGAACGTTCCTAAAATGGTCTATAATGATGAAATTTTAACATTTAATCTTTTGACTCTAAATGACTGTTGGATGTGAATTATGACTTTTTCAACTAAAATAAGTGTGTTTAAAGTCATTTCTGTGACTGAAACGGGTCAAAATTGAAGCTTTTGAGTAAGCAAAACTCTGTAAAAATGGCCATTTTGGTCACTTTGAGGGTTTAAAAAGTGGTTATTCAACATGAGGCACGATCCAATTGACATTTTGAATCATTTTTGGTACAGTCCAAAAAATCAATTTTCGGATGAAAAACGATGACTCCGGACATGTCGAACGTTCCCAAAATGGTCTATAATGATGAAATTTTAACATTTAATCTTTTGACTCTAAATGACTGTTGGATGTGCATTATGACTTTTTCAACTAAAATAAGTCTGTTTAAAGTCATTTCTGTGCCTGAAACGGGTCAAAATTGAAGCTTTTGAGTAAGCAAAACTCTGTAAAAATGGCAATTTTGGTCACTGTGAGGGTTTAAAAAGTGGTTATTAAACATGAGGCACGATCCAAGTGACATTTTGAATCATTTTTGGTACAGTCCAAAAAATCAATTTTCGGATGAAAAACGATGACTCCGGACATGTCAAACGTTCCCAAAATGGTCTATAATGATGAAATTTTAACATTTAATCTTTTGACTCTAAATGACTGTTGGATGTGAATTATGACTTTTTCAACTAAAATAAGTGTTTTTAAAGTCATTTCTGTGACTGAAACGGGTCAAAATTGAAGCTTTTGAGTTAGCAAAACTCTGTAAAATGGCCATTTTGGTCACTTTGAGGGTTTAAAAAGTGGTTATTCAACATGAGGCACGATCCAATTGACATTTTGAATCATTTTTGGTACAGTCCAAAAAATCAATTTTCGGATGAAAAACGATGACTCCGGACATGTCGAACGTTCCCAAAATGGTCTATAATGATGAAATTTTAACATTTAATCTTTTGACTCTAAATGACTGTTGGATGTGAATTATGACTTTTTCAACTAAAATAAGTGTGTTTAAAGTCATTTCTGTGCCTGAAACGGGTCAAAATTGAAGCTTTTGAGTAAGCAAAACTCTGTAAAAATGGCAATTTTGGTCACTGTGAGGGTTTAAAAAGTGGTTATTCAACATGAGGCACGATCCTATTGACATTTTGAATCATTTTTGGTACAGTCCAAAAAATCAATTTTCGGATGAAAAACGATGACTCCGGACATGTCGAACGTTCCCAAAATGGTCTATAATATTGAAATTTGAACATTTAATCTTTTGACTCTAAATGACTGTTGGATGTGAATTATGACTTTTTCAACTAAAATAAGTGTGTTTAAAGTCATTTCTGTGACTGAAATGGGTCAAAATTGAAGCTTTTAAATAAGCAAAACTCTGTAAAAATGGCAATTTTGGTCACTGTGAGGGTTTAAAAAGTGGTTATTCAACATGAGGCACGATCCAATTGACATTTTGAATCATTTTTGGTACAGTCCAAAAAATCAATTTTCGGATGAAAAACGATGACTCCGGACATGTCGAACGTTCCCAAAATGGCCTATAATGATGAAATTTTAACATTTAATCTTTTGACTCTAAATGACTGTTGGATGTGAATTATGACTTTTTCAACTAAAATAAGTCTGTTTAAAGTCATTTCTGTGCCTGAAACGGGTCAAAATTGAAGCTTTTAAATAAGCAAAACTCTGTAAAAATGGCAATTTTGGTCAATGTGAGGGTTTAAAATGTGGTTATTCAACATGAGGCACGATCCAATTGACATTTTGAATCATTTTTGGTACAGTCCGAAAAATCAATTTTCGGATGAAAAACGATGACTCCGGACATGTTGAATGTTCCTAAAATGGTCTATAATGATGAAATTTTAACATTTAATCTTTTGACTCTAAATGACTGTTGGATGTGAATTATGACTTTTTCAACTAAAATAAGTGTGTTTAAAGTCATTTCTGTGACTGAAACGGGTCAAAATTGAAGCTTTTGAGTAAGCAAAACTCTGTAAAAATGGCCATTTTGGTCACTTTGAGGGTTTAAAAAGTGGTTATTCAACATGAGGCACGATCCAATTGACATTTTGAATCATTTTTGGTACAGTCCAAAAAATCAATTTTCGGATGAAAAACGATGACTCCGGACATGTCGAACGTTCCCAAAATGGTCTATAATGATGACATTTTAACATTTAATCTTTTGACTTTAAATGACTGTTGGATGTGAATTATGACAATTTCAACTAAAATAAGTGTGTTTAAAGTCATTTCTGTGACTGAAACGGGTCAAAATTGAAGCTTTTAAATAAGCAAAACTCTGTAAAAATGGCCATTTTGGTCACTGTGAGGGTTTAAAATGTGGATATTCAACATGAGGCACGATCCAATTGACATTTTGAATCATTTTTGGTACAGTCCAAAAAATCAATTTTCGGATGAAAAACGATGACTCCGGACATGTCGAACGTTCCCAAAATGGTCTATAATGGTGAAATTTTAACATTTAATGTTTTGACTCTAAATGACAGTTGGATGTGAATTATGACTTTTTCAACTAAAATAAGTGTGTTTAAAGTCATTTCTGTGCCTGAAACGTCTCAAAATTGAAGCTTTTGAGTAAGCAAAACTCTGTAAAAATGGCAATTTTGGTCACTGTGAGGGTTTAAAAAGTGGTTATTCAACATGAGGCACGATCCAATTGACATTTTGAATCATTTTTGGTACAGTCCAAAAAATCAATTTTCGGATGAAAAACGATGACTCCGGACATGTCGAACGTTCCCAAAATGGTCTATAATGATGAAATTTTAACATTTAATCTTTTGACTCTAAATGACTGTTGGATGTGAATTATGACTTTTTCAACTAAAATAAGTGTGTTTAAAATCATTTCTGTGACTGAAACGGGTCAAAATTGAAGCTTTTGAGTTAGCAAAACTCAGTAAAATGGCCATTTTGGTCACTTTGAGGGTTTAAAAAGTGGTTATTCAACATGAGGCACGATCCAATTGACATTTTGAATCATTTTTGGTACAGTCCAAAAAATCAATTTTCGGATGAAAAACGATGACTCCGGACATGTCGAACGTTCCCAAAATGGTCTATAATGATGAAATTTTAACATTTAATCTTTTGACTCTAAATGACTGTTGGATGTGAATTATGACAATTTCAACTAAAATAAGTGTGTTTAAAGTCATTTCTGTGACTGAAACGGGTCAAAATTGAAGCTTTCAAATAAGCAAAACTCTGTAAAAATGGCCATTTTGGTCACTGTGAGGGTTTAAAATGTGGATATTCAACTTGAGGCACGATCCAATTGACATTTTGAATCATTTTTGGTACAGTCCGAAAAATCCATTTTCGGATGAAAAACGATGACTCCGGACATGTCGAACGTTCCCAAAATGGTCTATAATGATGAAATTTTAACATTTAATCTTTTGACTCTAAATGACTGTTGGATGTGAATTATGACTTTTTCAACTAAAATAAGTGTGTTTAAAGTCATTTCTGTGACTGAAACGGGTCAAAATTGAAGCTTTTGAGTAAGCAAAACTCTGTAAAAATGGCCATTTTGGTCACTTTGAGGGTTTAAAAAGTAGTTATTCAACATGAGGCACGATCCAATTGACATTTTGAATTATTTTTGGTACAGTCCAAAAAATCAAATTTCGGATGAAAAACGATGACTCCGGACATGTCGAACGTTCCCAAAATGGCCTATAATGATGAAATTTTAACATTTAATCTTTTGACTCTAAATGACTGTTGGATGTGCATTATGACTTTTTCAACTAAAATAAGTCTGTTTAAAGTCATTTCTGTGCCTGAAACGGGTCAAAATTGAAGCTTTTGAGTAAGCAAAACTCTGTAAAAATGGCAATTTTGGTCACTGTGAGGGTTTAAAAAGTGGTTATTAAACATGAGGCACGATCCAAGTGACATTTTGAATCATTTTTGGTACAGTCCAAAAAATCAATTTTCGGATGAAAAACGATGACTCCGGACATGTCAAACGTTCCCAAAATGGTCTATAATGATGAAATTTTAACATTTAATCTTTTGACTCTAAATGACTGTTGGATGTGAATTATGACTTTTTCAACTAAAATAAGTGTTTTTAAAGTCATTTCTGTGACTGAAACGGGTCAAAATTGAAGCTTTTGAGTTAGCAAAACTCTGTAAAATGGCCATTTTGGTCACTTTGAGGGTTTAAAAAGTGGTTATTCAACATGAGGCACGATCCAATTGACATTTTGAATCATTTTTGGTACAGTCCAAAAAATCAATTTTCGGATGAAAAACGATGACTCCGGACATGTCGAACGTTCCCAAAATGGTCTATAATGATGAAATTTTAACATTTAATCTTTTGACTCTAAATGACTGTTGGATGTGAATTATGACTTTTTCAACTAAAATAAGTGTGTTTAAAGTCATTTCTGTGCCTGAAACGGGTCAAAATTGAAGCTTTTGAGTAAGCAAAACTCTGTAAAAATGGCAATTTTGGTCACTGTGAGGGTTTAAAAAGTGGTTATTCAACATGAGGCACGATCCTATTGACATTTTGAATCATTTTTGGTACAGTCCAAAAAATCAATTTTCGGATGAAAAACGATGACTCCGGACATGTCGAACGTTCCCAAAATGGTCTATAATATTGAAATTTGAACATTTAATCTTTTGACTCTAAATGACTGTTGGATGTGAATTATGACTTTTTCAACTAAAATAAGTGTGTTTAAAGTCATTTCTGTGACTGAAATGGGTCAAAATTGAAGCTTTTAAATAAGCAAAACTCTGTAAAAATGGCAATTTTGGTCACTGTGAGGGTTTAAAAAGTGGTTATTCAACATGAGGCACGATCCAATTGACATTTTGAATCATTTTTGGTACAGTCCAAAAAATCAATTTTCGGATGAAAAACGATGACTCCGGACATGTCGAACGTTCCCAAAATGGCCTATAATGATGAAATTTTAACATTTAATCTTTTGACTCTAAATGACTGTTGGATGTGAATTATGACTTTTTCAACTAAAATAAGTCTGTTTAAAGTCATTTCTGTGCCTGAAACGGGTCAAAATTGAAGCTTTTAAATAAGCAAAACTCTGTAAAAATGGCAATTTTGGTCAATGTGAGGGTTTAAAATGTGGTTATTCAACATGAGGCACGATCCAATTGACATTTTGAATCATTTTTGGTACAGTCCGAAAAATCAATTTTCGGATGAAAAACGATGACTCCGGACATGTTGAATGTTCCTAAAATGGTCTATAATGATGAAATTTTAACATTTAATCTTTTGACTCTAAATGACTGTTGGATGTGAATTATGACTTTTTCAACTAAAATAAGTGTGTTTAAAGTCATTTCTGTGACTGAAACGGGTCAAAATTGAAGCTTTTGAGTAAGCAAAACTCTGTAAAAATGGCCATTTTGGTCACTTTGAGGGTTTAAAAAGTGGTTATTCAACATGAGGCACGATCCAATTGACATTTTGAATCATTTTTGGTACAGTCCAAAAAATCAATTTTCGGATGAAAAACGATGACTCCGGACATGTCGAACGTTCCCAAAATGGTCTATAATGATGACATTTTAACATTTAATCTTTTGACTTTAAATGACTGTTGGATGTGAATTATGACAATTTCAACTAAAATAAGTGTGTTTAAAGTCATTTCTGTGACTGAAACGGGTCAAAATTGAAGCTTTTAAATAAGCAAAACTCTGTAAAAATGGCCATTTTGGTCACTGTGAGGGTTTAAAATGTGGATATTCAACATGAGGCACGATCCAATTGACATTTTGAATCATTTTTGGTACAGTCCAAAAAATCAATTTTCGGATGAAAAACGATGACTCCGGACATGTCGAACGTTCCCAAAATGGTCTATAATGGTGAAATTTTAACATTTAATGTTTTGACTCTAAATGACAGTTGGATGTGAATTATGACTTTTTCAACTAAAATAAGTGTGTTTAAAGTCATTTCTGTGCCTGAAACGTCTCAAAATTGAAGCTTTTGAGTAAGCAAAACTCTGTAAAAATGGCAATTTTGGTCACTGTGAGGGTTTAAAAAGTGGTTATTCAACATGAGGCACGATCCAATTGACATTTTGAATCATTTTTGGTACAGTCCAAAAAATCAATTTTCGGATGAAAAACGATGACTCCGGACATGTCGAACGTTCCCAAAATGGTCTATAATGATGAAATTTTAACATTTAATCTTTTGACTCTAAATGACTGTTGGATGTGAATTATGACTTTTTCAACTAAAATAAGTGTGTTTAAAATCATTTCTGTGACTGAAACGGGTCAAAATTGAAGCTTTTGAGTTAGCAAAACTCAGTAAAATGGCCATTTTGGTCACTTTGAGGGTTTAAAAAGTGGTTATTCAACATGAGGCACGATCCAATTGACATTTTGAATCATTTTTGGTACAGTCCAAAAAATCAATTTTCGGATGAAAAACGATGACTCCGGACATGTCGAACGTTCCCAAAATGGTCTATAATGATGAAATTTTAACATTTAATCTTTTGACTCTAAATGACTGTTGGATGTGAATTATGACAATTTCAACTAAAATAAGTGTGTTTAAAGTCATTTCTGTGACTGAAACGGGTCAAAATTGAAGCTTTCAAATAAGCAAAACTCTGTAAAAATGGCCATTTTGGTCACTGTGAGGGTTTAAAATGTGGATATTCAACTTGAGGCACGATCCAATTGACATTTTGAATCATTTTTGGTACAGTCCGAAAAATCCATTTTCGGATGAAAAACGATGACTCCGGACATGTCGAACGTTCCCAAAATGGTCTATAATGATGAAATTTTAACATTTAATCTTTTGACTCTAAATGACTGTTGGATGTGAATTATGACTTTTTCAACTAAAATAAGTGTGTTTAAAGTCATTTCTGTGACTGAAACGGGTCAAAATTGAAGCTTTTGAGTAAGCAAAACTCTGTAAAAATGGCCATTTTGGTCACTTTGAGGGTTTAAAAAGTAGTTATTCAACATGAGGCACGATCCAATTGACATTTTGAATTATTTTTGGTACAGTCCAAAAAATCAAATTTCGGATGAAAAACGATGACTCCGGACATGTCGAACGTTCCCAAAATGGCCTATAATGATGAAATTTTAACATTTAATCTTTTGACTCTAAATGACTGTTGGATGTGCATTATGACTTTTTCAACTAAAATAAGTCTGTTTAAAGTCATTTCTGTGCCTGAAACGGGTCAAAATTGAAGCTTTTGAGTAAGCAAAACTCTGTAAAAATGGCAATTTTGGTCACTGTGAGGGTTTAAAAAGTGGTTATTAAACATGAGGCACGATCCAAGTGACATTTTGAATCATTTTTGGTACAGTCCAAAAAATCAATTTTCGGATGAAAAACGATGACTCCGGACATGTCAAACGTTCCCAAAATGGTCTATAATGATGAAATTTTAACATTTAATCTTTTGACTCTAAATGACTGTTGGATGTGAATTATGACTTTTTCAACTAAAATAAGTGTTTTTAAAGTCATTTCTGTGACTGAAACGGGTCAAAATTGAAGCTTTTGAGTTAGCAAAACTCTGTAAAATGGCCATTTTGGTCACTTTGAGGGTTTAAAAAGTGGTTATTCAACATGAGGCACGATCCAATTGACATTTTGAATCATTTTTGGTACAGTCCAAAAAATCAATTTTCGGATGAAAAACGATGACTCCGGACATGTCGAACGTTCCCAAAATGGTCTATAATGATGAAATTTTAACATTTAATCTTTTGACTCTAAATGACTGTTGGATGTGAATTATGACTTTTTCAACTAAAATAAGTGTGTTTAAAGTCATTTCTGTGCCTGAAACGGGTCAAAATTGAAGCTTTTGAGTAAGCAAAACTCTGTAAAAATGGCAATTTTGGTCACTGTGAGGGTTTAAAAAGTGGTTATTCAACATGAGGCACGATCCTATTGACATTTTGAATCATTTTTGGTACAGTCCAAAAAATCAATTTTCGGATGAAAAACGATGACTCCGGACATGTCGAACGTTCCCAAAATGGTCTATAATATTGAAATTTGAACATTTAATCTTTTGACTCTAAATGACTGTTGGATGTGAATTATGACTTTTTCAACTAAAATAAGTGTGTTTAAAGTCATTTCTGTGACTGAAATGGGTCAAAATTGAAGCTTTTAAATAAGCAAAACTCTGTAAAAATGGCAATTTTGGTCACTGTGAGGGTTTAAAAAGTGGTTATTCAACATGAGGCACGATCCAATTGACATTTTGAATCATTTTTGGTACAGTCCAAAAAATCAATTTTCGGATGAAAAACGATGACTCCGGACATGTCGAACGTTCCCAAAATGGCCTATAATGATGAAATTGTAACATTTAATCTTTTGACTCTAAATGACTGTTGGATGTGAATTATGACTTTTTCAACTAAAATAAGTCTGTTTAAAGTCATTTCTGTGCCTGAAACGGGTCAAAATTGAAGCTTTTAAATAAGCAAAACTCTGTAAAAATGGCAATTTTGGTCAATGTGAGGGTTTAAAATGTGGTTATTCAACATGAGGCACGATCCAATTGACATTTTGAATCATTTTTGGTACAGTCCGAAAAATCAATTTTCGGATGAAAAACGATGACTCCGGACATGTTGAATATTCCTAAAATGGTCTATAATGATGAAATTTTAACATTTAATCTTTTGACTCTAAATGACTGTTGGATGTGAATTATGACTTTTTCAACTAAAATAAGTGTGTTTAAAGTCATTTCTGTGACTGAAACGGGTCAAAATTGAAGCTTTTGAGTAAGCAAAACTCTGTAAAAATGGCCATTTTGGTCACTTTGAGGGTTTAAAAAGTGGTTATTCAACATGAGGCACGATCCAATTGACATTTTGAATCATTTTTGGTACAGTCCAAAAAATCAATTTTCGGATGAAAAACGATGACTCCGGACATGTCGAACGTTCCCAAAATGGTCTATAATGATGACATTTTAACATTTAATCTTTTACTTTAAATGACTGTTGGATGTGAATTATGACAATTTCAACTAAAATAAGTGTGTTTAAAGTCATTTCTGTGACTGAAACGGGTCAAAATTGAAGCTTTTAAATAAGCAAAACTCTGTAAAAATGGCCATTTTGGTCACTGTGAGGGTTTAAAATGTGGATATTCAACATGAGGCACGATCCAATTGACATTTTGAATCATTTTTGGTACAGTCCAAAAAATCAATTTTCGGATGAAAAACGATGACTCCGGACATGTCGAACGTTCCCAAAATGGTCTATGATGGTGAAATTTTAACATTTAATGTTTTGACTCTAAATGACAGTTGGATGTGAATTATGACTTTTTCAACTAAAATAAGTGTGTTTAAAGTCATTTCTGTGCCTGAAACGTCTCAAAATTGAAGCTTTTGAGTAAGCAAAACTCTGTAAAAATGGCAATTTTGGTCACTGTGAGGGTTTAAAAAGTGGTTATTCAACATGAGGCACGATCCAATTGACATTTTGAATCATTTTTGGTACAGTCCAAAAAATCAATTTTCGGATGAAAAACGATGACTCCGGACATGTCGAACGTTCCCAAAATGGTCTATAATGATGAAATTTTAACATTTAATCTTTTGACTCTAAATGACTGTTGGATGTGAATTATGACTTTTTCAACTAAAATAAGTGTGTTTAAAATCATTTCTGTGACTGAAACGGGTCAAAATTGAAGCTTTTGAGTTAGCAAAACTCAGTAAAATGGCCATTTTGGTCACATTGAGGGTTTAAAAAGTGGTTATTCAACATGAGGCACGATCCAATTGACATTTTGAATCATTTTTGGTACAGTCCAAAAAATCAATTTTCGGATGAAAAACGATGACTCCGGACATGTCGAACGTTCCCAAAATGGTCTATAATGATGAAATTTTAACATTTAATCTTTTGACTCTAAATGACTGTTGGATGTGAATTATGACAATTTCAACTAAAATAAGTGTGTTTAAAGTCATTTCTGTGACTGAAACGGGTCAAAATTGAAGCTTTCAAATAAGCAAAACTCTGTAAAAATGGCCATTTTGGTCACTGTGAGGGTTTAAAATGTGGATATTCAACTTGAGGCACGATCCAATTGACATTTTGAATCATTTTTGGTACAGTCCGAAAAATCCATTTTCGGATGAAAAACGATGACTCCGGACATGTCGAACGTTCCCAAAATGGTCTATAATGATGAAATTTTAACATTTAATCTTTTGACTCTAAATGACTGTTGGATGTGAATTATGACTTTTTCAACTAAAATAAGTGTGTTTAAAGTCATTTCTGTGACTGAAACGGGTCAAAATTGAAGCTTTTGAGTAAGCAAAACTCTGTAAAAATGGCCATTTTGGTCACTTTGAGGGTTTAAAAAGTAGTTATTCAACATGAGGCACGATCCAATTGACATTTTGAATTATTTTTGGTACAGTCCAAAAAATCAAATTTCGGATGAAAAACGATGACTCCGGACATGTCGAACGTTCCCAAAATGGCCTATAATGATGAAATTTTAACATTTAATCTTTTGACTCTAAATGACTGTTGGATGTGCATTATGACTTTTTCAACTAAAATAAGTCTGTTTAAAGTCATTTCTGTGCCTGAAACGGGTCAAAATTGAAGCTTTTGAGTAAGCAAAACTCTGTAAAAATGGCAATTTTGGTCACTGTGAGGGTTTAAAAAGTGGTTATTAAACATGAGGCACGATCCAAGTGACATTTTGAATCATTTTTGGTACAGTCCAAAAAATCAATTTTCGGATGAAAAACGATGACTCCGGACATGTCAAACGTTCCCAAAATGGTCTATAATGATGAAATTTTAACATTTAATCTTTTGACTCTAAATGACTGTTGGATGTGAATTATGACTTTTTCAACTAAAATAAGTGTTTTTAAAGTCATTTCTGTGACTGAAACGGGTCAAAATTGAAGCTTTTGAGTTAGCAAAACTCTGTAAAATGGCCATTTTGGTCACTTTGAGGGTTTAAAAAGTGGTTATTCAACATGAGGCACGATCCAATTGACATTTTGAATCATTTTTGGTACAGTCCAAAAAATCAATTTTCGGATGAAAAACGATGACTCCGGACATGTCGAACGTTCCCAAAATGGTCTATAATGATGAAATTTTAACATTTAATCTTTTGACTCTAAATGACTGTTGGATGTGAATTATGACTTTTTCAACTAAAATAAGTGTGTTTAAAGTCATTTCTGTGCCTGAAACGGGTCAAAATTGAAGCTTTTGAGTAAGCAAAACTCTGTAAAAATGGCAATTTTGGTCACTGTGAGGGTTTAAAAAGTGGTTATTCAACATGAGGCACGATCCTATTGACATTTTGAATCATTTTTGGTACAGTCCAAAAAATCAATTTTCGGATGAAAAACGATGACTCCGGACATGTCGAACGTTCCCAAAATGGTCTATAATATTGAAATTTGAACATTTAATCTTTTGACTCTAAATGACTGTTGGATGTGAATTATGACTTTTTCAACTAAAATAAGTGTGTTTAAAGTCATTTCTGTGACTGAAATGGGTCAAAATTGAAGCTTTTAAATAAGCAAAACTCTGTAAAAATGGCAATTTTGGTCACTGTGAGGGTTTAAAAAGTGGTTATTCAACATGAGGCACGATCCAATTGACATTTTGAATCATTTTTGGTACAGTCCAAAAAATCAATTTTCGGATGAAAAACGATGACTCCGGACATGTCGAACGTTCCCAAAATGGCCTATAATGATGAAATTTTAACATTTAATCTTTTGACTCTAAATGACTGTTGGATGTGAATTATGACTTTTTCAACTAAAATAAGTCTGTTTAAAGTCATTTCTGTGCCTGAAACGGGTCAAAATTGAAGCTTTTAAATAAGCAAAACTCTGTAAAAATGGCAATTTTGGTCAATGTGAGGGTTTAAAATGTGGTTATTCAACATGAGGCACGATCCAATTGACATTTTGAATCATTTTTGGTACAGTCCGAAAAATCAATTTTCGGATGAAAAACGATGACTCCGGACATGTTGAATGTTCCTAAAATGGTCTATAATGATGAAATTTTAACATTTAATCTTTTGACTCTAAATGACTGTTGGATGTGAATTATGACTTTTTCAACTAAAATAAGTGTGTTTAAAGTCATTTCTGTGACTGAAACGGGTCAAAATTGAAGCTTTTGAGTAAGCAAAACTCTGTAAAAATGGCCATTTTGGTCACTTTGAGGGTTTAAAAAGTGGTTATTCAACATGAGGCACGATCCAATTGACATTTTGAATCATTTTTGGTACAGTCCAAAAAATCAATTTTCGGATGAAAAACGATGACTCCGGACATGTCGAACGTTCCCAAAATGGTCTATAATGATGACATTTTAACATTTAATCTTTTGACTTTAAATGACTGTTGGATGTGAATTATGACAATTTCAACTAAAATAAGTGTGTTTAAAGTCATTTCTGTGACTGAAACGGGTCAAAATTGAAGCTTTTAAATAAGCAAAACTCTGTAAAAATGGCCATTTTGGTCACTGTGAGGGTTTAAAATGTGGATATTCAACATGAGGCACGATCCAATTGACATTTTGAATCATTTTTGGTACAGTCCAAAAAATCAATTTTCGGATGAAAAACGATGACTCCGGACATGTCGAACGTTCCCAAAATGGTCTATAATGGTGAAATTTTAACATTTAATGTTTTGACTCTAAATGACAGTTGGATGTGAATTATGACTTTTTCAACTAAAATAAGTGTGTTTAAAGTCATTTCTGTGCCTGAAACGTCTCAAAATTGAAGCTTTTGAGTAAGCAAAACTCTGTAAAAATGGCAATTTTGGTCACTGTGAGGGTTTAAAAAGTGGTTATTCAACATGAGGCACGATCCAATTGACATTTTGAATCATTTTTGGTACAGTCCAAAAAATCAATTTTCGGATGAAAAACGATGACTCCGGACATGTCGAACGTTCCCAAAATGGTCTATAATGATGAAATTTTAACATTTAATCTTTTGACTCTAAATGACTGTTGGATGTGAATTATGACTTTTTCAACTAAAATAAGTGTGTTTAAAATCATTTCTGTGACTGAAACGGGTCAAAATTGAAGCTTTTGAGTTAGCAAAACTCAGTAAAATGGCCATTTTGGTCACTTTGAGGGTTTAAAAAGTGGTTATTCAACATGAGGCACGATCCAATTGACATTTTGAATCATTTTTGGTACAGTCCAAAAAATCAATTTTCGGATGAAAAACGATGACTCCGGACATGTCGAACGTTCCCAAAATGGTCTATAATGATGAAATTTTAACATTTAATCTTTTGACTCTAAATGACTGTTGGATGTGAATTATGACAATTTCAACTAAAATAAGTGTGTTTAAAGTCATTTCTGTGACTGAAACGGGTCAAAATTGAAGCTTTCAAATAAGCAAAACTCTGTAAAAATGGCCATTTTGGTCACTGTGAGGGTTTAAAATGTGGATATTCAACTTGAGGCACGATCCAATTGACATTTTGAATCATTTTTGGTACAGTCCGAAAAATCCATTTTCGGATGAAAAACGATGACTCCGGACATGTCGAACGTTCCCAAAATGGTCTATAATGATGAAATTTTAACATTTAATCTTTTGACTCTAAATGACTGTTGGATGTGAATTATGACTTTTTCAACTAAAATAAGTGTGTTTAAAGTCATTTCTGTGACTGAAACGGGTCAAAATTGAAGCTTTTGAGTAAGCAAAACTCTGTAAAAATGGCCATTTTGGTCACTTTGAGGGTTTAAAAAGTAGTTATTCAACATGAGGCACGATCCAATTGACATTTTGAATTATTTTTGGTACAGTCCAAAAAATCAAATTTCGGATGAAAAACGATGACTCCGGACATGTCGAACGTTCCCAAAATGGCCTATAATGATGAAATTTTAACATTTAATCTTTTGACTCTAAATGACTGTTGGATGTGCATTATGACTTTTTCAACTAAAATAAGTCTGTTTAAAGTCATTTCTGTGCCTGAAACGGGTCAAAATTGAAGCTTTTGAGTAAGCAAAACTCTGTAAAAATGGCAATTTTGGTCACTGTGAGGGTTTAAAAAGTGGTTATTAAACATGAGGCACGATCCAAGTGACATTTTGAATCATTTTTGGTACAGTCCAAAAAATCAATTTTCGGATGAAAAACGATGACTCCGGACATGTCAAACGTTCCCAAAATGGTCTATAATGATGAAATTTTAACATTTAATCTTTTGACTCTAAATGACTGTTGGATGTGAATTATGACTTTTTCAACTAAAATAAGTGTTTTTAAAGTCATTTCTGTGACTGAAACGGGTCAAAATTGAAGCTTTTGAGTTAGCAAAACTCTGTAAAATGGCCATTTTGGTCACTTTGAGGGTTTAAAAAGTGGTTATTCAACATGAGGCACGATCCAATTGACATTTTGAATCATTTTTGGTACAGTCCAAAAAATCAATTTTCGGATGAAAAACGATGACTCCGGACATGTCGAACGTTCCCAAAATGGTCTATAATGATGAAATTTTAACATTTAATCTTTTGACTCTAAATGACTGTTGGATGTGAATTATGACTTTTTCAACTAAAATAAGTGTGTTTAAAGTCATTTCTGTGCCTGAAACGGGTCAAAATTGAAGCTTTTGAGTAAGCAAAACTCTGTAAAAATGGCAATTTTGGTCACTGTGAGGGTTTAAAAAGTGGTTATTCAACATGAGGCACGATCCTATTGACATTTTGAATCATTTTTGGTACAGTCCAAAAAATCAATTTTCGGATGAAAAACGATGACTCCGGACATGTCGAACGTTCCCAAAATGGTCTATAATATTGAAATTTGAACATTTAATCTTTTGACTCTAAATGACTGTTGGATGTGAATTATGACTTTTTCAACTAAAATAAGTGTGTTTAAAGTCATTTCTGTGACTGAAATGGGTCAAAATTGAAGCTTTTAAATAAGCAAAACTCTGTAAAAATGGCAATTTTGGTCACTGTGAGGGTTTAAAAAGTGGTTATTCAACATGAGGCACGATCCAATTGACATTTTGAATCATTTTTGGTACAGTCCAAAAAATCAATTTTCGGATGAAAAACGATGACTCCGGACATGTCGAACGTTCCCAAAATGGCCTATAATGATGAAATTGTAACATTTAATCTTTTGACTCTAAATGACTGTTGGATGTGAATTATGACTTTTTCAACTAAAATAAGTCTGTTTAAAGTCATTTCTGTGCCTGAAACGGGTCAAAATTGAAGCTTTTAAATAAGCAAAACTCTGTAAAAATGGCAATTTTGGTCAATGTGAGGGTTTAAAATGTGGTTATTCAACATGAGGCACGATCCAATTGACATTTTGAATCATTTTTGGTACAGTCCGAAAAATCAATTTTCGGATGAAAAACGATGACTCCGGACATGTTGAATGTTCCTAAAATGGTCTATAATGATGAAATTTTAACATTTAATCTTTTGACTCTAAATGACTGTTGGATGTGAATTATGACTTTTTCAACTAAAATAAGTCTGTTTAAAGTCATTTCTGTGACTGAAACGGGTCAAAATTGAAGCTTTTGAGTAAGCAAAACTCTGTAAAAATGGCCATTTTGGTCACTTTGAGGGTTTAAAAAGTGGTTATTCAACATGAGGCACGATCCAATTGACATTTTGAATCATTTTTGGTACAGTCCAAAAAATCAATTTTCGGATGAAAAACGATGACTCCGGACATGTCGAACGTTCCCAAAATGGTCTATAATGATGACATTTTAACATTTAATCTTTTGACTTTAAATGACTGTTGGATGTGAATTATGACAATTTCAACTAAAATAAGTGTGTTTAAAGTCATTTCTGTGACTGAAACGGGTCAAAATTGAAGCTTTTAAATAAGCAAAACTCTGTAAAAATGGCCATTTTGGTCACTGTGAGGGTTTAAAATGTGGATATTCAACATGAGGCACGATCCAATTGACATTTTGAATCATTTTTGGTACAGTCCAAAAAATCAATTTTCGGATGAAAAACGATGACTCCGGACATGTCGAACGTTCCCAAAATGGTCTATGATGGTGAAATTTTAACATTTAATGTTTTGACTCTAAATGACAGTTGGATGTGAATTATGACTTTTTCAACTAAAATAAGTGTGTTTAAAGTCATTTCTGTGCCTGAAACGTCTCAAAATTGAAGCTTTTGAGTAAGCAAAACTCTGTAAAAATGGCAATTTTGGTCACTGTGAGGGTTTAAAAAGTGGTTATTCAACATGAGGCACGATCCAATTGACATTTTGAATCATTTTTGGTACAGTCCAAAAAATCAATTTTCGGATGAAAAACGATGACTCCGGACATGTCGAACGTTCCCAAAATGGTCTATAATGATGAAATTTTAACATTTAATCTTTTGACTCTAAATGACTGTTGGATGTGAATTATGACTTTTTCAACTAAAATAAGTGTGTTTAAAATCATTTCTGTGACTGAAACGGGTCAAAATTGAAGCTTTTGAGTTAGCAAAACTCAGTAAAATGGCCATTTTGGTCACTTTGAGGGTTTAAAAAGTGGTTATTCAACATGAGGCACGATCCAATTGACATTTTGAATCATTTTTGGTACAGTCCAAAAAATCAATTTTCGGATGAAAAACGATGACTCCGGACATGTCGAACGTTCCCAAAATGGTCTATAATGATGAAATTTTAACATTTAATCTTTTGACTCTAAATGACTGTTGGATGTGAATTATGACAATTTCAACTAAAATAAGTGTGTTTAAAGTCATTTCTGTGACTGAAACGGGTCAAAATTGAAGCTTTCAAATAAGCAAAACTCTGTAAAAATGGCCATTTTGGTCACTGTGAGGGTTTAAAATGTGGATATTCAACTTGAGGCACGATCCAATTGACATTTTGAATCATTTTTGGTACAGTCCGAAAAATCCATTTTCGGATGAAAAACGATGACTCCGGACATGTCGAACGTTCCCAAAATGGTCTATAATGATGAAATTTTAACATTTAATCTTTTGACTCTAAATGACTGTTGGATGTGAATTATGACTTTTTCAACTAAAATAAGTGTGTTTAAAGTCATTTCTGTGACTGAAACGGGTCAAAATTGAAGCTTTTGAGTAAGCAAAACTCTGTAAAAATGGCCATTTTGGTCACTTTGAGGGTTTAAAAAGTAGTTATTCAACATGAGGCACGATCCAATTGACATTTTGAATTATTTTTGGTACAGTCCAAAAAATCAAATTTCGGATGAAAAACGATGACTCCGGACATGTCGAACGTTCCCAAAATGGCCTATAATGATGAAATTTTAACATTTAATCTTTTGACTCTAAATGACTGTTGGATGTGCATTATGACTTTTTCAACTAAAATAAGTCTGTTTAAAGTCATTTCTGTGCCTGAAACGGGTCAAAATTGAAGCTTTTGAGTAAGCAAAACTCTGTAAAAATGGCAATTTTGGTCACTGTGAGGGTTTAAAAAGTGGTTATTAAACATGAGGCACGATCCAAGTGACATTTTGAATCATTTTTGGTACAGTCCAAAAAATCAATTTTCGGATGAAAAACGATGACTCCGGACATGTCAAACGTTCCCAAAATGGTCTATAATGATGAAATTTTAACATTTAATCTTTTGACTCTAAATGACTGTTGGATGTGAATTATGACTTTTTCAACTAAAATAAGTGTTTTTAAAGTCATTTCTGTGACTGAAACGGGTCAAAATTGAAGCTTTTGAGTTAGCAAAACTCTGTAAAATGGCCATTTTGGTCACTTTGAGGGTTTAAAAAGTGGTTATTCAACATGAGGCACGATCCAATTGACATTTTGAATCATTTTTGGTACAGTCCAAAAAATCAATTTTCGGATGAAAAACGATGACTCCGGACATGTCGAACGTTCCCAAAATGGTCTATAATGATGAAATTTTAACATTTAATCTTTTGACTCTAAATGACTGTTGGATGTGAATTATGACTTTTTCAACTAAAATAAGTGTGTTTAAAGTCATTTCTGTGCCTGAAACGGGTCAAAATTGAAGCTTTTGAGTAAGCAAAACTCTGTAAAAATGGCAATTTTGGTCACTGTGAGGGTTTAAAAAGTGGTTATTCAACATGAGGCACGATCCTATTGACATTTTGAATCATTTTTGGTACAGTCCAAAAAATCAATTTTCGGATGAAAAACGATGACTCCGGACATGTCGAACGTTCCCAAAATGGTCTATAATATTGAAATTTGAACATTTAATCTTTTGACTCTAAATGACTGTTGGATGTGAATTATGACTTTTTCAACTAAAATAAGTGTGTTTAAAGTCATTTCTGTGACTGAAATGGGTCAAAATTGAAGCTTTTAAATAAGCAAAACTCTGTAAAAATGGCAATTTTGGTCACTGTGAGGGTTTAAAAAGTGGTTATTCAACATGAGGCACGATCCAATTGACATTTTGAATCATTTTTGGTACAGTCCAAAAAATCAATTTTCGGATGAAAAACGATGACTCCGGACATGTCGAACGTTCCCAAAATGGCCTATAATGATGAAATTTTAACATTTAATCTTTTGACTCTAAATGACTGTTGGATGTGAATTATGACTTTTTCAACTAAAATAAGTCTGTTTAAAGTCATTTCTGTGCCTGAAACGGGTCAAAATTGAAGCTTTTAAATAAGCAAAACTCTGTAAAAATGGCAATTTTGGTCAATGTGAGGGTTTAAAATGTGGTTATTCAACATGAGGCACGATCCAATTGACATTTTGAATCATTTTTGGTACAGTCCGAAAAATCAATTTTCGGATGAAAAACGATGACTCCGGACATGTTGAATGTTCCTAAAATGGTCTATAATGATGAAATTTTAACATTTAATCTTTTGACTCTAAATGACTGTTGGATGTGAATTATGACTTTTTCAACTAAAATAAGTGTGTTTAAAGTCATTTCTGTGACTGAAACGGGTCAAAATTGAAGCTTTTGAGTAAGCAAAACTCTGTAAAAATGGCCATTTTGGTCACTTTGAGGGTTTAAAAAGTGGTTATTCAACATGAGGCACGATCCAATTGACATTTTGAATCATTTTTGGTACAGTCCAAAAAATCAATTTTCGGATGAAAAACGATGACTCCGGACATGTCGAACGTTCCCAAAATGGTCTATAATGATGACATTTTAACATTTAATCTTTTGACTTTAAATGACTGTTGGATGTGAATTATGACAATTTCAACTAAAATAAGTGTGTTTAAAGTCATTTCTGTGACTGAAACGGGTCAAAATTGAAGCTTTTAAATAAGCAAAACTCTGTAAAAATGGCCATTTTGGTCACTGTGAGGGTTTAAAATGTGGATATTCAACATGAGGCACGATCCAATTGACATTTTGAATCATTTTTGGTACAGTCCAAAAAATCAATTTTCGGATGAAAAACGATGACTCCGGACATGTCGAACGTTCCCAAAATGGTCTATAATGGTGAAATTTTAACATTTAATGTTTTGACTCTAAATGACAGTTGGATGTGAATTATGACTTTTTCAACTAAAATAAGTGTGTTTAAAGTCATTTCTGTGCCTGAAACGTCTCAAAATTGAAGCTTTTGAGTAAGCAAAACTCTGTAAAAATGGCAATTTTGGTCACTGTGAGGGTTTAAAAAGTGGTTATTCAACATGAGGCACGATCCAATTGACATTTTGAATCATTTTTGGTACAGTCCAAAAAATCAATTTTCGGATGAAAAACGATGACTCCGGACATGTCGAACGTTCCCAAAATGGTCTATAATGATGAAATTTTAACATTTAATCTTTTGACTCTAAATGACTGTTGGATGTGAATTATGACTTTTTCAACTAAAATAAGTGTGTTTAAAATCATTTCTGTGACTGAAACGGGTCAAAATTGAAGCTTTTGAGTTAGCAAAACTCAGTAAAATGGCCATTTTGGTCACTTTGAGGGTTTAAAAAGTGGTTATTCAACATGAGGCACGATCCAATTGACATTTTGAATCATTTTTGGTACAGTCCAAAAAATCAATTTTCGGATGAAAAACGATGACTCCGGACATGTCGAACGTTCCCAAAATGGTCTATAATGATGAAATTTTAACATTTAATCTTTTGACTCTAAATGACTGTTGGATGTGAATTATGACAATTTCAACTAAAATAAGTGTGTTTAAAGTCATTTCTGTGACTGAAACGGGTCAAAATTGAAGCTTTCAAATAAGCAAAACTCTGTAAAAATGGCCATTTTGGTCACTGTGAGGGTTTAAAATGTGGATATTCAACTTGAGGCACGATCCAATTGACATTTTGAATCATTTTTGGTACAGTCCGAAAAATCCATTTTCGGATGAAAAACGATGACTCCGGACATGTCGAACGTTCCCAAAATGGTCTATAATGATGAAATTTTAACATTTAATCTTTTGACTCTAAATGACTGTTGGATGTGAATTATGACTTTTTCAACTAAAATAAGTGTGTTTAAAGTCATTTCTGTGACTGAAACGGGTCAAAATTGAAGCTTTTGAGTAAGCAAAACTCTGTAAAAATGGCCATTTTGGTCACTTTGAGGGTTTAAAAAGTAGTTATTCAACATGAGGCACGATCCAATTGACATTTTGAATCATTTTTGGTACAGTCCAAAAAATCAATTTTCGGATGAAAAACGATGACTCCGGACATGTCGAACGTTCCCAAAATGGTCTATAATGGTGAAATTTTAACATTTAATGTTTTGACTCTAAATGACAGTTGGATGTGAATTATGACTTTTTCAACTAAAATAAGTGTGTTTAAAGTCATTTCTGTGCCTGAAACGTCTCAAAATTGAAGCTTTTGAGTAAGCAAAACTCTGTAAAAATGGCAATTTTGGTCACTGTGAGGGTTTAAAAAGTGGTTATTCAACATGAGGCACGATCCAATTGACATTTTGAATCATTTTTGGTACAGTCCAAAAAATCAATTTTCGGATGAAAAACGATGACTCCGGACATGTCGAACGTTCCCAAAATGGTCTATAATGATGAAATTTTAACATTTAATCTTTTGACTCTAAATGACTGTTGGATGTGAATTATGACTTTTTCAACTAAAATAAGTGTGTTTAAAATCATTTCTGTGACTGAAACGGGTCAAAATTGAAGCTTTTGAGTTAGCAAAACTCAGTAAAATGGCCATTTTGGTCACTTTGAGGGTTTAAAAAGTGGTTATTCAACATGAGGCACGATCCAATTGACATTTTGAATCATTTTTGGTACAGTCCAAAAAATCAATTTTCGGATGAAAAACGATGACTCCGGACATGTCGAACGTTCCCAAAATGGTCTATAATGATGAAATTTTAACATTTAATCTTTTGACTCTAAATGACTGTTGGATGTGAATTATGACAATTTCAACTAAAATAAGTGTGTTTAAAGTCATTTCTGTGACTGAAACGGGTCAAAATTGAAGCTTTCAAATAAGCAAAACTCTGTAAAAATGGCCATTTTGGTCACTGTGAGGGTTTAAAATGTGGATATTCAACTTGAGGCACGATCCAATTGACATTTTGAATCATTTTTGGTACAGTCCGAAAAATCCATTTTCGGATGAAAAACGATGACTCCGGACATGTCGAACGTTCCCAAAATGGTCTATAATGATGAAATTTTAACATTTAATCTTTTGACTCTAAATGACTGTTGGATGTGAATTATGACTTTTTCAACTAAAATAAGTGTGTTTAAAGTCATTTCTGTGACTGAAACGGGTCAAAATTGAAGCTTTTGAGTAAGCAAAACTCTGTAAAAATGGCCATTTTGGTCACTTTGAGGGTTTAAAAAGTAGTTATTCAACATGAGGCACGATCCAATTGACATTTTGAATTATTTTTGGTACAGTCCAAAAAATCAAATTTCGGATGAAAAACGATGACTCCGGACATGTCGAACGTTCCCAAAATGGCCTATAATGATGAAATTTTAACATTTAATCTTTTGACTCTAAATGACTGTTGGATGTGCATTATGACTTTTTCAACTAAAATAAGTCTGTTTAAAGTCATTTCTGTGCCTGAAACGGGTCAAAATTGAAGCTTTTGAGTAAGCAAAACTCTGTAAAAATGGCAATTTTGGTCACTGTGAGGGTTTAAAAAGTGGTTATTAAACATGAGGCACGATCCAAGTGACATTTTGAATCATTTTTGGTACAGTCCAAAAAATCAATTTTCGGATGAAAAACGATGACTCCGGACATGTCAAACGTTCCCAAAATGGTCTATAATGATGAAATTTTAACATTTAATCTTTTGACTCTAAATGACTGTTGGATGTGAATTATGACTTTTTCAACTAAAATAAGTGTTTTTAAAGTCATTTCTGTGACTGAAACGGGTCAAAATTGAAGCTTTTGAGTTAGCAAAACTCTGTAAAATGGCCATTTTGGTCACTTTGAGGGTTTAAAAAGTGGTTATTCAACATGAGGCACGATCCAATTGACATTTTGAATCATTTTTGGTACAGTCCAAAAAATCAATTTTCGGATGAAAAACGATGACTCCGGACATGTCGAACGTTCCCAAAATGGTCTATAATGATGAAATTTTAACATTTAATCTTTTGACTCTAAATGACTGTTGGATGTGAATTATGACTTTTTCAACTAAAATAAGTGTGTTTAAAGTCATTTCTGTGCCTGAAACGGGTCAAAATTGAAGCTTTTGAGTAAGCAAAACTCTGTAAAAATGGCAATTTTGGTCACTGTGAGGGTTTAAAAAGTGGTTATTCAACATGAGGCACGATCCTATTGACATTTTGAATCATTTTTGGTACAGTCCAAAAAATCAATTTTCGGATGAAAAACGATGACTCCGGACATGTCGAACGTTCCCAAAATGGTCTATAATATTGAAATTTGAACATTTAATCTTTTGACTCTAAATGACTGTTGGATGTGAATTATGACTTTTTCAACTAAAATAAGTGTGTTTAAAGTCATTTCTGTGACTGAAATGGGTCAAAATTGAAGCTTTTAAATAAGCAAAACTCTGTAAAAATGGCAATTTTGGTCACTGTGAGGGTTTAAAAAGTGGTTATTCAACATGAGGCACGATCCAATTGACATTTTGAATCATTTTTGGTACAGTCCAAAAAATCAATTTTCGGATGAAAAACGATGACTCCGGACATGTCGAACGTTCCCAAAATGGCCTATAATGATGAAATTTTAACATTTAATCTTTTGACTCTAAATGACTGTTGGATGTGAATTATGACTTTTTCAACTAAAATAAGTCTGTTTAAAGTCATTTCTGTGCCTGAAACGGGTCAAAATTGAAGCTTTTAAATAAGCAAAACTCTGTAAAAATGGCAATTTTGGTCAATGTGAGGGTTTAAAATGTGGTTATTCAACATGAGGCACGATCCAATTGACATTTTGAATCATTTTTGGTACAGTCCGAAAAATCAATTTTCGGATGAAAAACGATGACTCCGGACATGTTGAATGTTCCTAAAATGGTCTATAATGATGAAATTTTAACATTTAATCTTTTGACTCTAAATGACTGTTGGATGTGAATTATGACTTTTTCAACTAAAATAAGTGTGTTTAAAGTCATTTCTGTGACTGAAACGGGTCAAAATTGAAGCTTTTGAGTAAGCAAAACTCTGTAAAAATGGCCATTTTGGTCACTTTGAGGGTTTAAAAAGTGGTTATTCAACATGAGGCACGATCCAATTGACATTTTGAATCATTTTTGGTACAGTCCAAAAAATCAATTTTCGGATGAAAAACGATGACTCCGGACATGTCGAACGTTCCCAAAATGGTCTATAATGATGACATTTTAACATTTAATCTTTTGACTTTAAATGACTGTTGGATGTGAATTATGACAATTTCAACTAAAATAAGTGTGTTTAAAGTCATTTCTGTGACTGAAACGGGTCAAAATTGAAGCTTTTAAATAAGCAAAACTCTGTAAAAATGGCCATTTTGGTCACTGTGAGGGTTTAAAATGTGGATATTCAACATGAGGCACGATCCAATTGACATTTTGAATCATTTTTGGTACAGTCCAAAAAATCAATTTTCGGATGAAAAACGATGACTCCGGACATGTCGAACGTTCCCAAAATGGTCTATAATGGTGAAATTTTAACATTTAATGTTTTGACTCTAAATGACAGTTGGATGTGAATTATGACTTTTTCAACTAAAATAAGTGTGTTTAAAGTCATTTCTGTGCCTGAAACGTCTCAAAATTGAAGCTTTTGAGTAAGCAAAACTCTGTAAAAATGGCAATTTTGGTCACTGTGAGGGTTTAAAAAGTGGTTATTCAACATGAGGCACGATCCAATTGACATTTTGAATCATTTTTGGTACAGTCCAAAAAATCAATTTTCGGATGAAAAACGATGACTCCGGACATGTCGAACGTTCCCAAAATGGTCTATAATGATGAAATTTTAACATTTAATCTTTTGACTCTAAATGACTGTTGGATGTGAATTATGACTTTTTCAACTAAAATAAGTGTGTTTAAAATCATTTCTGTGACTGAAACGGGTCAAAATTGAAGCTTTTGAGTTAGCAAAACTCAGTAAAATGGCCATTTTGGTCACTTTGAGGGTTTAAAAAGTGGTTATTCAACATGAGGCACGATCCAATTGACATTTTGAATCATTTTTGGTACAGTCCAAAAAATCAATTTTCGGATGAAAAACGATGACTCCGGACATGTCGAACGTTCCCAAAATGGTCTATAATGATGAAATTTTAACATTTAATCTTTTGACTCTAAATGACTGTTGGATGTGAATTATGACAATTTCAACTAAAATAAGTGTGTTTAAAGTCATTTCTGTGACTGAAACGGGTCAAAATTGAAGCTTTCAAATAAGCAAAACTCTGTAAAAATGGACATTTTGGTCACTGTGAGGGTTTAAAATGTGGATATTCAACTTGAGGCACGATCCAATTGACATTTTGAATCATTTTTGGTACAGTCCGAAAAATCCATTTTCGGATGAAAAACGATGACTCCGGACATGTCGAACGTTCCCAAAATGGTCTATAATGATGAAATTTTAACATTTAATCTTTTGACTCTAAATGACTGTTGGATGTGAATTATGACTTTTTCAACTAAAATAAGTGTGTTTAAAGTCATTTCTGTGACTGAAACGGGTCAAAATTGAAGCTTTTGAGTAAGCAAAACTCTGTAAAAATGGCCATTTTGGTCACTTTGAGGGTTTAAAAAGTAGTTATTCAACATGAGGCACGATCCAATTGACATTTTGAATTATTTTTGGTACAGTCCAAAAAATCAAATTTCGGATGAAAAACGATGACTCCGGACATGTCGAACGTTCCCAAAATGGCCTATAATGATGAAATTTTAACATTTAATCTTTTGACTCTAAATGACTGTTGGATGTGCATTATGACTTTTTCAACTAAAATAAGTCTGTTTAAAGTCATTTCTGTGCCTGAAACGGGTCAAAATTGAAGCTTTTGAGTAAGCAAAACTCTGTAAAAATGGCAATTTTGGTCACTGTGAGGGTTTAAAAAGTGGTTATTAAACATGAGGCACGATCCAAGTGACATTTTGAATCATTTTTGGTACAGTCCAAAAAATCAATTTTCGGATGAAAAACGATGACTCCGGACATGTCAAACGTTCCCAAAATGGTCTATAATGATGAAATTTTAACATTTAATCTTTTGACTCTAAATGACTGTTGGATGTGAATTATGACTTTTTCAACTAAAATAAGTGTTTTTAAAGTCATTTCTGTGACTGAAACGGGTCAAAATTGAAGCTTTTGAGTTAGCAAAACTCTGTAAAATGGCCATTTTGGTCACTTTGAGGGTTTAAAAAGTGGTTATTCAACATGAGGCACGATCCAATTGACATTTTGAATCATTTTTGGTACAGTCCAAAAAATCAATTTTCGGATGAAAAACGATGACTCCGGACATGTCGAACGTTCCCAAAATGGTCTATAATGATGAAATTTTAACATTTAATCTTTTGACTCTAAATGACTGTTGGATGTGAATTATGACTTTTTCAACTAAAATAAGTGTGTTTAAAGTCATTTCTGTGCCTGAAACGGGTCAAAATTGAAGCTTTTGAGTTAGCAAAACTCTGTAAAATGGCCATTTTGGTCACTGTGAGGGTTTAAAAAGTGGTTATTCAACATGAGGCACGATCCAATTGACATTTTGAATCATTTTTGGTACAGTCCAAAAAATCAATTTTCGGATGAAAAACGATGACTCCGGACATGTCGAACGTTCCCAAAATGGCCTATAATGATGAAATTTTAACATTTAATCTTTTGACTCTAAATGACTGTTGGATGTGAATTATGACTTTTTCAACTAAAATAAGTCTGTTTAAAGTCATTTCTGTGCCTGAAACGGGTCAAAATTGAAGCTTTTGAGTAAGCAAAACTCTGTAAAAATGGCAATTTTGGTCACTGTGAGGGTTTAAAAAGTGGTTATTCAACATGAGGCACGATCCAATTGACATTTTGAATCATTTTTGGTACAGTCCAAAAAATCAATTTTCGGATGAAAAACGATGACTCCGGACATGTCGAACGTTCCCAAAATGGCCTATAATGATGAAATTTTAACATTTAATCTTTTGACTCTAAATGACTGTTGGATGTGAATTATGACTTTTTCAACTAAAATAAGTCTGTTTAAAGTCATTTCTGTGCCTGAAACGGGTCAAAATTGAAGCTTTTAAATAAGCAAAACTCTGTAAAAATGGCAATTTTGGTCAATGTGAGGGTTTAAAATGTGGTTATTCAACATGAGGCACGATCCAATTGACATTTTGAATCATTTTTGGTACAGTCCGAAAAATCAATTTTCGGATGAAAAACGATGACTCCGGACATGTTGAATGTTCCTAAAATGGTCTATAATGATGAAATTTTAACATTTAATCTTTTGACTCTAAATGACTGTTGGATGTGAATTATGACTTTTTCAACTAAAATAAGTGTGTTTAAAGTCATTTCTGTGACTGAAACGGGTCAAAATTGAAGCTTTTGAGTAAGCAAAACTCTGTAAAAATGGCCATTTTGGTCACTTTGAGGGTTTAAAAAGTGGTTATTCAACATGAGGCACGATCCAATTGACATTTTGAATCATTTTTGGTACAGTCCAAAAAATCAATTTTCGGATGAAAAACGATGACTCCGGACATGTCGAACGTTCCCAAAATGGTCTATAATGATGACATTTTAACATTTAATCTTTTGACTTTAAATGACTGTTGGATGTGAATTATGACAATTTCAACTAAAATAAGTGTGTTTAAAGTCATTTCTGTGACTGAAACGGGTCAAAATTGAAGCTTTTAAATAAGCAAAACTCTGTAAAAATGGCCATTTTGGTCACTGTGAGGGTTTAAAATGTGGATATTCAACATGAGGCACGATCCAATTGACATTTTGAATCATTTTTGGTACAGTCCAAAAAATCAATTTTCGGATGAAAAACGATGACTCCGGACATGTCGAACGTTCCCAAAATGGTCTATAATGGTGAAATTTTAACATTTAATGTTTTGACTCTAAATGACAGTTGGATGTGAATTATGACTTTTTCAACTAAAATAAGTGTGTTTAAAGTCATTTCTGTGCCTGAAACGTCTCAAAATTGAAGCTTTTGAGTAAGCAAAACTCTGTAAAAATGGCAATTTTGGTCACTGTGAGGGTTTAAAAAGTGGTTATTCAACATGAGGCACGATCCAATTGACATTTTGAATCATTTTTGGTACAGTCCAAAAAATCAATTTTCGGATGAAAAACGATGACTCCGGACATGTCGAACGTTCCCAAAATGGTCTATAATGATGAAATTTTAACATTTAATCTTTTGACTCTAAATGACTGTTGGATGTGAATTATGACAATTTCAACTAAAATAAGTGTGTTTAAAGTCATTTCTGTGACTGAAACGGGTCAAAATTGAAGCTTTCAAATAAGCAAAACTCTGTAAAAATGGCCATTTTGGTCACTGTGAGGGTTTAAAATGTGGATATTCAACTTGAGGCACGATCCAATTGACATTTTGAATCATTTTTGGTACAGTCCGAAAAATCCATTTTCGGATGAAAAACGATGACTCCGGACATGTCGAACGTTCCCAAAATGGTCTATAATGATGAAATTTTAACATTTAATCTTTTGACTCTAAATGACTGTTGGATGTGAATTATGACTTTTTCAACTAAAATAAGTGTGTTTAAAGTCATTTCTGTGACTGAAACGGGTCAAAATTGAAGCTTTTGAGTAAGCAAAACTCTGTAAAAATGGCCATTTTGGTCACTTTGAGGGTTTAAAAAGTAGTTATTCAACATGAGGCACGATCCAATTGACATTTTGAATTATTTTTGGTACAGTCCAAAAAATCAAATTTCGGATGAAAAACGATGACTCCGGACATGTCGAACGTTCGTAAAATGGCCTATAATGATGAAATTTTAACATTTAATCTTTTGACTCTAAATGACTGTTGGATGTGCATTATGACTTTTTCAACTAAAATAAGTCTGTTTAAAGTCATTTCTGTGCCTGAAACGGGTCAAAATTGAAGCTTTTGAGTAAGCAAAACTCTGTAAAAATGGCAATTTTGGTCACTGTGAGGGTTTAAAAAGTGGTTATTAAACATGAGGCACGATCCAAGTGACATTTTGAATCATTTTTGGTACAGTCCAAAAAATCAATTTTCGGATGAAAAACGATGACTCCGGACATGTCAAACGTTCCCAAAATGGTCTATAATGATGAAATTTTAACATTTAATCTTTTGACTCTAAATGACTGTTGGATGTGAATTATGACTTTTTCAACTAAAATAAGTGTTTTTAAAGTCATTTCTGTGACTGAAACGGGTCAAAATTGAAGCTTTTGAGTTAGCAAAACTCTGTAAAATGGCCATTTTGGTCACTTTGAGGGTTTAAAAAGTGGTTATTCAACATGAGGCACGATCCAATTGACATTTTGAATCATTTTTGGTACAGTCCAAAAAATCAATTTTCGGATGAAAAACGATGACTCCGGACATGTCGAACGTTCCCAAAATGGTCTATAATGATGAAATTTTAACATTTAATCTTTTGACTCTAAATGACTGTTGGATGTGAATTATGACTTTTTCAACTAAAATAAGTGTGTTTAAAGTCATTTCTGTGCCTGAAACGGGTCAAAATTGAAGCTTTTGAGTAAGCAAAACTCTGTAAAAATGGCAATTTTGGTCACTGTGAGGGTTTAAAAAGTGGTTATTCAACATGAGGCACGATCCTATTGACATTTTGAATCATTTTTGGTACAGTCCAAAAAATCAATTTTCGGATGAAAAACGATGACTCCGGACATGTCGAACGTTCCCAAAATGGTCTATAATATTGAAATTTGAACATTTAATCTTTTGACTCTAAATGACTGTTGGATGTGAATTATGACTTTTTCAACTAAAATAAGTGTGTTTAAAGTCATTTCTGTGACTGAAATGGGTCAAAATTGAAGCTTTTAAATAAGCAAAACTCTGTAAAAATGGCAATTTTGGTCACTGTGAGGGTTTAAAAAGTGGTTATTCAACATGAGGCACGATCCAATTGACATTTTGAATCATTTTTGGTACAGTCCAAAAAATCAATTTTCGGATGAAAAACGATGACTCCGGACATGTCGAACGTTCCCAAAATGGCCTATAATGATGAAATTTTAACATTTAATCTTTTGACTCTAAATGACTGTTGGATGTGAATTATGACTTTTTCAACTAAAATAAGTCTGTTTAAAGTCATTTCTGTGCCTGAAACGGGTCAAAATTGAAGCTTTTAAATAAGCAAAACTCTGTAAAAATGGCAATTTTGGTCAATGTGAGGGTTTAAAATGTGGTTATTCAACATGAGGCACGATCCAATTGACATTTTGAATCATTTTTGGTACAGTCCGAAAAATCAATTTTCGGATGAAAAACGATGACTCCGGACATGTTGAATGTTCCTAAAATGGTCTATAATGATGAAATTTTAACATTTAATCTTTTGACTCTAAATGACTGTTGGATGTGAATTATGACTTTTTCAACTAAAATAAGTGTGTTTAAAGTCATTTCTGTGACTGAAACGGGTCAAAATTGAAGCTTTTGAGTAAGCAAAACTCTGTAAAAATGGCCATTTTGGTCACTTTGAGGGTTTAAAAAGTGGTTATTCAACATGAGGCACGATCCAATTGACATTTTGAATCATTTTTGGTACAGTCCAAAAAATCAATTTTCGGATGAAAAACAATGACTCCGGACATGTCGAACGTTCCCAAAATGGTCTATAATGATGACATTTTAACATTTAATCTTTTGACTTTAAATGACTGTTGGATGTGAATTATGACAATTTCAACTAAAATAAGTGTGTTTAAAGTCATTTCTGTGACTGAAACGGGTCAAAATTGAAGCTTTTAAATAAGCAAAACTCTGTAAAAATGGCCATTTTGGTCACTGTGAGGGTTTAAAATGTGGATATTCAACATGAGGCACGATCCAATTGACATTTTGAATCATTTTTGGTACAGTCCAAAAAATCAATTTTCGGATGAAAAACGATGACTCCGGACATGTCGAACGTTCCCAAAATGGTCTATAATGGTGAAATTTTAACATTTAATGTTTTGACTCTAAATGACAGTTGGATGTGAATTATGACTTTTTCAACTAAAATAAGTGTGTTTAAAGTCATTTCTGTGCCTGAAACGTCTCAAAATTGAAGCTTTTGAGTAAGCAAAACTCTGTAAAAATGGCAATTTTGGTCACTGTGAGGGTTTAAAAAGTGGTTATTCAACATGAGGCACGATCCAATTGACATTTTGAATCATTTTTGGTACAGTCCAAAAAATCAATTTTCGGATGAAAAACGATGACTCCGGACATGTCGAACGTTCCCAAAATGGTCTATAATGATGAAATTTTAACATTTAATCTTTTGACTCTAAATGACTGTTGGATGTGAATTATGACTTTTTCAACTAAAATAAGTGTGTTTAAAATCATTTCTGTGACTGAAACGGGTCAAAATTGAAGCTTTTGAGTTAGCAAAACTCAGTAAAATGGCCATTTTGGTCACTTTGAGGGTTTAAAAAGTGGTTATTCAACATGAGGCACGATCCAATTGACATTTTGAATCATTTTTGGTACAGTCCAAAAAATCAATTTTCGGATGAAAAACGATGACTCCGGACATGTCGAACGTTCCCAAAATGGTCTATAATGATGAAATTTTAACATTTAATCTTTTGACTCTAAATGACTGTTGGATGTGAATTATGACAATTTCAACTAAAATAAGTGTGTTTAAAGTCATTTCTGTGACTGAAACGGGTCAAAATTGAAGCTTTCAAATAAGCAAAACTCTGTAAAAATGGCCATTTTGGTCACTGTGAGGGTTTAAAATGTGGATATTCAACTTGAGGCACGATCCAATTGACATTTTGAATCATTTTTGGTACAGTCCGAAAAATCCATTTTCGGATGAAAAACGATGACTCCGGACATGTCGAACGTTCCCAAAATGGTCTATAATGATGAAATTTTAACATTTAATCTTTTGACTCTAAATGACTGTTGGATGTGAATTATGACTTTTTCAACTAAAATAAGTGTGTTTAAAGTCATTTCTGTGACTGAAACGGGTCAAAATTGAAGCTTTTGAGTAAGCAAAACTCTGTAAAAATGGCCATTTTGGTCACTTTGAGGGTTTAAAAAGTAGTTATTCAACATGAGGCACGATCCAATTGACATTTTGAATTATTTTTGGTACAGTCCAAAAAATCAAATTTCGGATGAAAAACGATGACTCCGGACATGTCGAACGTTCCCAAAATGGCCTATAATGATGAAATTTTAACATTTAATCTTTTGACTCTAAATGACTGTTGGATGTGCATTATGACTTTTTCAACTAAAATAAGTCTGTTTAAAGTCATTTCTGTGCCTGAAACGGGTCAAAATTGAAGCTTTTGAGTAAGCAAAACTCTGTAAAAATGGCAATTTTGGTCACTGTGAGGGTTTAAAAAGTGGTTATTAAACATGAGGCACGATCCAAGTGACATTTTGAATCATTTTTGGTACAGTCCAAAAAATCAATTTTCGGATGAAAAACGATGACTCCGGACATGTCAAACGTTCCCAAAATGGTCTATAATGATGAAATTTTAACATTTAATCTTTTGACTCTAAATGACTGTTGGATGTGAATTATGACTTTTTCAACTAAAATAAGTGTTTTTAAAGTCATTTCTGTGACTGAAACGGGTCAAAATTGAAGCTTTTGAGTTAGCAAAACTCTGTAAAATGGCCATTTTGGTCACTTTGAGGGTTTAAAAAGTGGTTATTCAACATGAGGCACGATCCAATTGACATTTTGAATCATTTTTGGTACAGTCCAAAAAATCAATTTTCGGATGAAAAACGATGACTCCGGACATGTCGAACGTTCCCAAAATGGTCTATAATGATGAAATTTTAACATTTAATCTTTTGACTCTAAATGACTGTTGGATGTGAATTATGACTTTTTCAACTAAAATAAGTGTGTTTAAAGTCATTTCTGTGCCTGAAACGGGTCAAAATTGAAGCTTTTGAGTTAGCAAAACTCTGTAAAATGGCCATTTTGGTCACTGTGAGGGTTTAAAAAGTGGTTATTCAACATGAGGCACGATCCAATTGACATTTTGAATCATTTTTGGTACAGTCCAAAAAATCAATTTTCGGATGAAAAACGATGACTCCGGACATGTCGAACGTTCCCAAAATGGCCTATAATGATGAAATTTTAACATTTAATCTTTTGACTCTAAATGACTGTTGGATGTGAATTATGACTTTTTCAACTAAAATAAGTCTGTTTAAAGTCATTTCTGTGCCTGAAACGGGTCAAAATTGAAGCTTTTGAGTAAGCAAAACTCTGTAAAAATGGCAATTTTGGTCACTGTGAGGGTTTAAAAAGTGGTTATTCAACATGAGGCACGATCCAATTGACATTTTGAATCATTTTTGGTACAGTCCAAAAAATCAATTTTCGGATGAAAAACGATGACTCCGGACGTGTCGAACGTTCCCAAAATGGTCTATAATGATGAAATTTTAACATTTAATCTTTTGACTCTAAATGACTGTTGTATGTGAATTATGACTTTTTCAACTAAAATAAATTTGTTTAAAGTCATTTCTGTGACTGAAACGGGTCAAAATTGAAGCTTTTAAATAAGCAAAACTCTGTAAAAATGGCAATTTTGGTCAATGTGAGGGTTTAAAATGTGGTTATTCAACATGAGGCACGATCCAATTGACATTTTGAATCATTTTTGGTACAGTCCGAAAAATCAATTTTCGGATGAAAAACGATGACTCCGGACATGTTGAATGTTCCTAAAATGGTCTATAATGATGAAATTTTAACATTTAATCTTTTGACTCTAAATGACTGTTGGATGTGAATTATGACTTTTTCAACTAAAATAAGTGTGTTTAAAGTCATTTCTGTGACTGAAACGGGTCAAAATTGAAGCTTTTGAGTAAGCAAAACTCTGTAAAAATGGCCATTTTGGTCACTTTGAGGGTTTAAAAAGTGGTTATTCAACATGAGGCACGATCCAATTGACATTTTGAATCATTTTTGGTACAGTCCAAAAAATCAATTTTCGGATGAAAAACGATGACTCCGGACATGTCGAACGTTCCCAAAATGGTCTATAATGATGACATTTTAACATTTAATCTTTTGACTTTAAATGACTGTTGGATGTGAATTATGACAATTTCAACTAAAATAAGTGTGTTTAAAGTCATTTCTGTGACTGAAACGGGTCAAAATTGAAGCTTTTAAATAAGCAAAACTCTGTAAAAATGGCCATTTTGGTCACTGTGAGGGTTTAAAATGTGGATATTCAACATGAGGCACGATCCAATTGACATTTTGAATCATTTTTGGTACAGTCCAAAAAATCAATTTTCGGATGAAAAACGATGACTCCGGACATGTCGAACGTTCCCAAAATGGTCTATAATGATGAAATTTTAACATTTAATCTTTTGACTCTAAATGACTGTTGGATGTGAATTATGACTTTTTCAACTAAAATAAGTGTGTTTAAAATCATTTCTGTGACTGAAACGGGTCAAAATTGAAGCTTTTGAGTTAGCAAAACTCAGTAAAATGGCCATTTTGGTCACTTTGAGGGTTTAAAAAGTGGTTATTCAACATGAGGCACGATCCAATTGACATTTTGAATCATTTTTGGTACAGTCCAAAAAATCAATTTTCGGATGAAAAACGATGACTCCGGACATGTCGAACGTTCCCAAAATGGTCTATAATGATGAAATTTTAACATTTAATCTTTTGACTCTAAATGACTGTTGGATGTGAATTATGACAATTTCAACTAAAATAAGTGTGTTTAAAGTCATTTCTGTGACTGAAACGGGTCAAAATTGAAGCTTTCAAATAAGCAAAACTCTGTAAAAATGGCCATTTTGGTCACTGTGAGGGTTTAAAATGTGGATATTCAACTTGAGGCACGATCCAATTGACATTTTGAATCATTTTTGGTACAGTCCGAAAAATCCATTTTCGGATGAAAAACGATGACTCCGGACATGTCGAACGTTCCCAAAATGGTCTATAATGATGAAATTTTAACATTTAATCTTTTGACTCTAAATGACTGTTGGATGTGAATTATGACTTTTTCAACTAAAATAAGTGTGTTTAAAGTCATTTCTGTGACTGAAACGGGTCAAAATTGAAGCTTTTGAGTAAGCAAAACTCTGTAAAAATGGCCATTTTGGTCACTTTGAGGGTTTAAAAAGTGGTTATTCAACATGAGGCACGATCCAATTGACATTTTGAATTATTTTTGGTACAGTCCAAAAAATCAAATTTCGGATGAAAAACGATGACTCCGGACATGTCGAACGTTCCCAAAATGGCCTATAATGATGAAATTTTAACATTTAATCTTTTGACTCTAAATGACTGTTGGATGTGCATTATGACTTTTTCAACTAAAATAAGTCTGTTTAAAGTTATTTCTGTGCCTGAAACGGGTCAAAATTGAAGCTTTTGAGTAAGCAAAACTCTGTAAAAATGGCAATTTTGGTCACTGTGAGGGTTTAAAAAGTGGTTATTCAACATGAGGCACGATCCAATTGACATTTTGAATCATTTTTGGTACAGTCCAAAAAATCAATTTTCGGATGAAAAACGATGACTCCGGACATGTCGAACGTTCCCAAAATGGCCTATAATGATGAAATTTTAACATTTAATCTTTTGACTCTAAATGACTGTTGGATGTGAATTATGACTTTTTCAACTAAAATAAGTCTGTTTAAAGTCATTTCTGTGCCTGAAACGGGTCAAAATTGAAGCTTTTAAATAAGCAAAACTCTGTAAAAATGGCAATTTTGGTCAATGTGAGGGTTTAAAATGTGGTTATTCAACATGAGGCACGATCCAATTGACATTTTGAATCATTTTTGGTACAGTCCGAAAAATCAATTTTCGGATGAAAAACGATGACTCCGGACATGTTGAATGTTCCTAAAATGGTCTATAATGATGAAATTTTAACATTTAATCTTTTGACTCTAAATGACTGTTGGATGTGAATTATGACTTTTTCAACTAAAATAAGTGTGTTTAAAGTCATTTCTGTGACTGAAACGGGTCAAAATTGAAGCTTTTGAGTAAGCAAAACTCTGTAAAAATGGCCATTTTGGTCACTTTGAGGGTTTAAAAAGTGGTTATTCAACATGAGGCACGATCCAATTGACATTTTGAATCATTTTTGGTACAGTCCAAAAAATCAATTTTCGGATGAAAAACGATGACTCCGGACATGTCGAACGTTCCCAAAATGGTCTATAATGATGACATTTTAACATTTAATCTTTTGACTTTAAATGACTGTTGGATGTGAATTATGACAATTTCAACTAAAATAAGTGTGTTTAAAGTCATTTCTGTGACTGAAACGGGTCAAAATTGAAGCTTTTAAATAAGCAAAACTCTGTAAAAATGGCCATTTTGGTCACTGTGAGGGTTTAAAATGTGGATATTCAACATGAGGCACGATCCAATTGACATTTTGAATCATTTTTGGTACAGTCCAAAAAATCAATTTTCGGATGAAAAACGATGACTCCGGACATGTCGAACGTTCCCAAAATGGTCTATAATGGTGAAATTTTAACATTTAATGTTTTGACTCTAAATGACAGTTGGATGTGAATTATGACTTTTTCAACTAAAATAAGTGTGTTTAAAGTCATTTCTGTGCCTGAAACGTCTCAAAATTGAAGCTTTTGAGTAAGCAAAACTCTGTAAAAATGGCAATTTTGGTCACTGTGAGGGTTTAAAAAGTGGTTATTCAACATGAGGCACGATCCAATTGACATTTTGAATCATTTTTGGTACAGTCCAAAAAATCAATTTTCGGATGAAAAACGATGACTCCGGACATGTCGAACGTTCCCAAAATGGTCTATAATGATGAAATTTTAACATTTAATCTTTTGACTCTAAATGACTGTTGGATGTGAATTATGACTTTTTCAACTAAAATAAGTGTGTTTAAAATCATTTCTGTGACTGAAACGGGTCAAAATTGAAGCTTTTGAGTTAGCAAAACTCAGTAAAATGGCCATTTTGGTCACTTTGAGGGTTTAAAAAGTGGTTATTCAACATGAGGCACGATCCAATTGACATTTTGAATCATTTTTGGTACAGTCCAAAAAATCAATTTTCGGATGAAAAACGATGACTCCGGACATGTCGAACGTTCCCAAAATGGTCTATAATGATGAAATTTTAACATTTAATCTTTTGACTCTAAATGACTGTTGGATGTGAATTATGACAATTTCAACTAAAATAAGTGTGTTTAAAGTCATTTCTGTGACTGAAACGGGTCAAAATTGAAGCTTTCAAATAAGCAAAACTCTGTAAAAATGGCCATTTTGGTCACTGTGAGGGTTTAAAATGTGGATATTCAACTTGAGGCACGATCCAATTGACATTTTGAATCATTTTTGGTACAGTCCGAAAAATCCATTTTCGGATGAAAAACGATGACTCCGGACATGTCGAACGTTCCCAAAATGGTCTATAATGATGAAATTTTAACATTTAATCTTTTGACTCTAAATGACTGTTGGATGTGAATTATGACTTTTTCAACTAAAATAAGTGTGTTTAAAGTCATTTCTGTGACTGAAACGGGTCAAAATTGAAGCTTTTGAGTAAGCAAAACTCTGTAAAAATGGCCATTTTGGTCACTTTGAGGGTTTAAAAAGTAGTTATTCAACATGAGGCACGATCCAATTGACATTTTGAATTATTTTTGGTACAGTCCAAAAAATCAAATTTCGGATGAAAAACGATGACTCCGGACATGTCGAACGTTCCCAAAATGGCCTATAATGATGAAATTTTAACATTTAATCTTTTGACTCTAAATGACTGTTGGATGTGCATTATGACTTTTTCAACTAAAATAAGTCTGTTTAAAGTCATTTCTGTGCCTGAAACGGGTCAAAATTGAAGCTTTTGAGTAAGCAAAACTCTGTAAAAATGGCAATTTTGGTCACTGTGAGGGTTTAAAAAGTGGTTATTAAACATGAGGCACGATCCAAGTGACATTTTGAATCATTTTTGGTACAGTCCAAAAAATCAATTTTCGGATGAAAAACGATGACTCCGGACATGTCAAACGTTCCCAAAATGGTCTATAATGATGAAATTTTAACATTTAATCTTTTGACTCTAAATGACTGTTGGATGTGAATTATGACTTTTTCAACTAAAATAAGTGTTTTTAAAGTCATTTCTGTGACTGAAACGGGTCAAAATTGAAGCTTTTGAGTTAGCAAAACTCTGTAAAATGGCCATTTTGGTCACTTTGAGGGTTTAAAAAGTGGTTATTCAACATGAGGCACGATCCAATTGACATTTTGAATCATTTTTGGTACAGTCCAAAAAATCAATTTTCGGATGAAAAACGATGACTCCGGACATGTCGAACGTTCCCAAAATGGTCTATAATGATGAAATTTTAACATTTAATCTTTTGACTCTAAATGACTGTTGGATGTGAATTATGACTTTTTCAACTAAAATAAGTGTGTTTAAAGTCATTTCTGTGCCTGAAACGGGTCAAAATTGAAGCTTTTGAGTTAGCAAAACTCTGTAAAATGGCCATTTTGGTCACTGTGAGGGTTTAAAAAGTGGTTATTCAACATGAGGCACGATCCAATTGACATTTTGAATCATTTTTGGTACAGTCCAAAAAATCAATTTTCGGATGAAAAACGATGACTCCGGACATGTCGAACGTTCCCAAAATGGCCTATAATGATGAAATTTTAACATTTAATCTTTTGACTCTAAATGACTGTTGGATGTGAATTATGACTTTTTCAACTAAAATAAGTCTGTTTAAAGTCATTTCTGTGCCTGAAACGGGTCAAAATTGAAGCTTTTGAGTAAGCAAAACTCTGTAAAAATGGCAATTTTGGTCACTGTGAGGGTTTAAAAAGTGGTTATTCAACATGAGGCACGATCCAATTGACATTTTGAATCATTTTTGGTACAGTCCAAAAAATCAATTTTCGGATGAAAAACGATGACTCCGGACGTGTCGAACGTTCCCAAAATGGTCTATAATGATGAAATTTTAACATTTAATCTTTTGACTCTAAATGACTGTTGTATGTGAATTATGACTTTTTCAACTAAAATAAATTTGTTTAAAGTCATTTCTGTGACTGAAACGGGTCAAAATTGAAGCTTTTAAATAAGCAAAACTCTGTAAAAATGGCAATTTTGGTCAATGTGAGGGTTTAAAATGTGGTTATTCAACATGAGGCACGATCCAATTGACATTTTGAATCATTTTTGGTACAGTCCGAAAAATCAATTTTCGGATGAAAAACGATGACTCCGGACATGTTGAATGTTCCTAAAATGGTCTATAATGATGAAATTTTAACATTTAATCTTTTGACTCTAAATGACTGTTGGATGTGAATTATGACTTTTTCAACTAAAATAAGTGTGTTTAAAGTCATTTCTGTGACTGAAACGGGTCAAAATTGAAGCTTTTGAGTAAGCAAAACTCTGTAAAAATGGCCATTTTGGTCACTTTGAGGGTTTAAAAAGTGGTTATTCAACATGAGGCACGATCCAATTGACATTTTGAATCATTTTTGGTACAGTCCAAAAAATCAATTTTCGGATGAAAAACGATGACTCCGGACATGTCGAACGTTCCCAAAATGGTCTATAATGATGACATTTTAACATTTAATCTTTTGACTTTAAATGACTGTTGGATGTGAATTATGACAATTTCAACTAAAATAAGTGTGTTTAAAGTCATTTCTGTGACTGAAACGGGTCAAAATTGAAGCTTTTAAATAAGCAAAACTCTGTAAAAATGGCCATTTTGGTCACTGTGAGGGTTTAAAATGTGGATATTCAACATGAGGCACGATCCAATTGACATTTTGAATCATTTTTGGTACAGTCCAAAAAATCAATTTTCGGATGAAAAACGATGACTCCGGACATGTCGAACGTTCCCAAAATGGTCTATAATGATGAAATTTTAACATTTAATCTTTTGACTCTAAATGACTGTTGGATGTGAATTATGACTTTTTCAACTAAAATAAGTGTGTTTAAAATCATTTCTGTGACTGAAACGGGTCAAAATTGAAGCTTTTGAGTTAGCAAAACTCAGTAAAATGGCCATTTTGGTCACTTTGAGGGTTTAAAAAGTGGTTATTCAACATGAGGCACGATCCAATTGACATTTTGAATCATTTTTGGTACAGTCCAAAAAATCAATTTTCGGATGAAAAACGATGACTCCGGACATGTCGAACGTTCCCAAAATGGTCTATAATGATGAAATTTTAACATTTAATCTTTTGACTCTAAATGACTGTTGGATGTGAATTATGACAATTTCAACTAAAATAAGTGTGTTTAAAGTCATTTCTGTGACTGAAACGGGTCAAAATTGAAGCTTTCAAATAAGCAAAACTCTGTAAAAATGGCCATTTTGGTCACTGTGAGGGTTTAAAATGTGGATATTCAACTTGAGGCACGATCCAATTGACATTTTGAATCATTTTTGGTACAGTCCGAAAAATCCATTTTCGGATGAAAAACGATGACTCCGGACATGTCGAACGTTCCCAAAATGGTCTATAATGATGAAATTTTAACATTTAATCTTTTGACTCTAAATGACTGTTGGATGTGAATTATGACTTTTTCAACTAAAATAAGTGTGTTTAAAGTCATTTCTGTGACTGAAACGGGTCAAAATTGAAGCTTTTGAGTAAGCAAAACTCTGTAAAAATGGCCATTTTGGTCACTTTGAGGGTTTAAAAAGTGGTTATTCAACATGAGGCACGATCCAATTGACATTTTGAATTATTTTTGGTACAGTCCAAAAAATCAAATTTCGGATGAAAAACGATGACTCCGGACATGTCGAACGTTCCCAAAATGGCCTATAATGATGAAATTTTAACATTTAATCTTTTGACTCTAAATGACTGTTGGATGTGCATTATGACTTTTTCAACTAAAATAAGTCTGTTTAAAGTTATTTCTGTGCCTGAAACGGGTCAAAATTGAAGCTTTTGAGTAAGCAAAACTCTGTAAAAATGGCAATTTTGGTCACTGTGAGGGTTTAAAAAGTGGTTATTAAACATGAGGCACGATCCAAGTGACATTTTGAATCATTTTTGGTACAGTCCAAAAAATCAATTTTCGGATGAAAAACGATGACTCCGGACATGTCAAACGTTCCCAAAATGGTCTATAATGATGAAATTTTAACATTTAATCTTTTGACTCTAAATGACTGTTGGATGTGAATTATGACTTTTTCAACTAAAATAAGTGTTTTTAAAGTCATTTCTGTGACTGAAACGGGTCAAAATTGAAGCTTTTGAGTTAGCAAAACTCTGTAAAATGGCCATTTTGGTCACTTTGAGGGTTTAAAAAGTGGTTATTCAACATGAGGCACGATCCAATTGACATTTTGAATCATTTTTGGTACAGTCCAAAAAATCAATTTTCGGATGAAAAACGATGACTCCGGACATGTCGAACGTTCCCAAAATGGTCTATAATGATGAAATTTTAACATTTAATCTTTTGACTCTAAATGACTGTTGGATGTGAATTATGACTTTTTCAACTAAAATAAGTGTGTTTAAAGTCATTTCTGTGCCTGAAACGGGTCAAAATTGAAGCTTTTGAGTTAGCAAAACTCTGTAAAATGGCCATTTTGGTCACTTTGAGGGTTTAAAAAGTGGTTATTCAACATGAGGCACGATCCAATTGACATTTTGAATCATTTTTGGTACAGTCCAAAAAATCAATTTTCGGATGAAAAACGATGACTCCGGACATGTCGAACGTTCCCAAAATGGTCTATAATGGTGAAATTTTAACATTTAATCTTTTGACTCTAAATGACTGTTGGATGTGAATTATGACTTTTTCAACTAAAATAAGTGTGTTTAAAGTCATTTCTGTGACTGAAACGGGTCAAAATTGAAGCTTTTGAGTAAGCAAAACTCTGTAAAAATGGCCATTTTGGTCACTTTGAGGGTTTAAAAAGTGGTTATTCAACATGAGGCACGATCCAATTGACATTTTGAATCATTTTTGGTACAGTCCAAAAAATCAATTTTCGGATGAAAAACGATGACTCCGGACATGTCGAACGTTCCCAAAATGGTCTATAATGATGAAATTTTAACATTTAATCTTTTGACTCTAAATGACTGTTGGATGTGAATTATGACAATTTCAACTAAAATAAGTGTGTTTAAAGTCATTTCTGTGACTGAAACGGGTCAAAATTGAAGCTTTTAAATAAGCAAAACTCTGTAAAAATGGCCATTTTGGTCATGTGAGGGTTTAAAATGTGGTTATTCAACATGAGGCACGATCCAATTGACATTTTGAATCATTTTTGGTACAGTCCAAAAAACCAATTTTCGGATGAAAAACGATGACTCCGGACATGTCGAACGTTCCCAAAATGGTCTATAATATTGAAATTTTAACATTTAATCTTTTGACTCTAAATGACTGTTGGATGTGAATTATTACTTTTTCAACTAAAATAAGTGTGTTTAAAGTCATTTCTGTGACTGAAACGGGTCAAAATTGAAGCTTTTAAATAAGCAAAACTCTGTAAAAATGGCCATTTTGGTCACTGTGAGGGTTTAAAAAGTGGTTATTCAACATGAGGCACGATCCAATTGACATTTTGAATCATTTTTGGTACAGTCCAAAAAATCAATTTTCGGATGAAAAACGATGACTCCGGACATGTCGAACGTTCCCAAAATGGTCTATAATGATGAAATTTTAACATTTAATCTTTTGACTCTAAATGACTGTTGGATGTGAATTATGACTTTTTCAACTAAAATAAGTGTGTTTAAAGTCATTTCTGTGACTGAAACGGGTCAAAATTGAAGCTTTTGAGTTAGCAAAACTCTGTAAAATGGCCATTTTGGTCACTTTGAGGGTTTAAAAAGTGGTTATTCAACATGAGGCACGATCCAATTGACATTTTGAATCATTTTTGGTACAGTCCAAAAAATCAATTTTCGGATGAAAAACGATGACTCCGGACATGTCGAACGTTCCCAAAATGGTCTATAATGATGAAATTTTAACATTTAATCTTTTGACTCTAAATGACTGTTGGATGTGAATTATGACTTTTTCAACTAAAATAAGTGTGTTTAAAGTCATTTCTGTGCCTGAAACGGGTCAAAATTGAAGCTTTTGAGTAAGCAAAACTCTGTAAAAATGGCAATTTTGGTCACTGTGAGGGTTTAAAAAGTGGTTATTCAACATGAGGCACGATCCAATTGACATTTTGAATCATTTTTGGTACAGTCCAAAAAATCAATTTTCGGATGAAAAACGATGACTCCGGACATGTCGAACGTTCCCAAAATGGTCTATAATGGTGAAATTTTAACATTTAATCTTTTGACTCTAAATGACTGTTGGATGTGAATTATGACTTTTTCAACTAAAATAAGTGTGTTTAAAGTCATTTCTGTGCCTGAAACGGGTCAAAATTGAAGCTTTTGAGTAAGCAAAACTCTGTAAAAATGGCAATTTTGGTCACTGTGAGGGTTTAAAAAGTGGTTATTCAACATGAGGCACGATCCAATTGACATTTTGAATCATTTTTGGTACAGTCCAAAAAATCAATTTTCGGATGAAAAACGATGACTCCGGACATGTCGAACGTTCCCAAAATGGTCTATAATATTGAAATTTTAACATTTAATCTTTTGACTCTAAATGACTGTTGGATGTGAATTATGACTTTTTCAACTAAAATAAGTCTGTTTAAAGTCATTTCTGTGACTGAAATGGGTCAAAATTGAAGCTTTTAAATAAGCAAAACTCTGTATAAAATGGCCATTTTGGTCACTGTGAGGGTTTAAAAAGTGGTTATTCAACATGAGGCACGATCCAATTGACATTTTGAATAATTTTTGGTACAGTCCAAAAAATCAATTTTCGGATGAAAAACAATGACTCCGGACATGTCGAACGTTCCCAAAATGGCCTATAATGATGAAATTTTAACATTTAATCTTTTGACTCTAAATGACTGTTGGATGTGAATTATGACTTTTTCAACTAAAATAAGTCTGTTTAAAGTCATTTCTGTGCCTGAAACGGGTCAAAATTGAAGCTTTTGAGTAAGCAAAACTCTGTAAAAATTGGCAATTTTGGTCACTGTGAGGGTTTAAAAAGTGGTTATTCAACATGAGGCACGATCCAATTGACATTTTGAATCATTTTTGGTACAGTCCAAAAAATCAATTTTCGGATGAAAAACGATGACTCCGGACATGTCGAACGTTCCCAAAATGGTCTATAATGATGACATTTTAACATTTAATCTTTTGACTTTAAATGACTGTTGGATGTGAATTATGACAATTTCAACTAAAATAAGTGTGTTTAAAGTCATTTCTGTGACTGAAACGGGTCAAAATTGAAGCTTTTAAATAAGCAAAACTCTGTAATAATGGCCATTTTGGTCACTGTGAGGGTTTAAAATGTGGATATTCAACATGAGGCACGATCCAATTGACATTTTGAATCATTTTTGGTACAGTCCAAAAAATCAATTTTCGGATGAAAAACGGTGACTCCGGACATGTCGAACGTTCCCAAAATGGTCTATAATGATGAAATTTTAACATTTAATCTTTTGACTCTAAATGACTGTTGGATGTGAATTATGACAATTCCAACTAAAATAAGTGTGTTTAAAGTCATTTCTGTGACTGAAACGGGTCAAAATTGAAGCTTTTAAATAAGCAAAACTCTGTAAAAATGGCAATTTTGGTCAATGTGAGGGTTTAAAATGTGGTTATTCAACATGAGGCACGATCCAATTGACATTTTGAATCATTTTTGGTACAGTCCGAAAAATCAATTTTCGGATGAAAAACGATGACTCCGGACATGTTGAACGTTCCTAAAATGGTCTATAATGATGAAATTTTAACATTTAATCTTTTGACTCTAAATGACTGTTGGATGTGAATTATGACTTTTTCAACTAAAATAAGTGTGTTTAAAGTCATTTCTGTGACTGAAACGGGTCAAAATTGAAGCTTTTGAGTAAGCAAAACTCTGTAAAAATGGCCATTTTGGTCACTTTGAGGGTTTAAAAAGTGGTTATTCAACATGAGGCACGATCCAATTGACATTTTGAATCATTTTTGGTACAGTCCAAAAAATCAATTTTCGGATGAAAAACGATGACTCCGGACATGTCGAACGTTCCCAAAATGGTCTATAATGATGAAATTTTAACATTTAATCTTTTGACTCTAAATGACTGTTGGATGTGAATTATGACAATTTCAACTAAAATAAGTGTGTTTAAAGTCATTTCTGTGACTGAAACGGGTCAAAATTGAAGCTTTTAAATAAGCAAAACTCTGTAAAAATGGCCATTTTGGTCATGTGAGGGTTTAAAATGTGGTTATTCAACATGAGGCACGATCCAATTGACATTTTGAATCATTTTTGGTACAGTCCAAAAAACCAATTTTCGGATGAAAAACGATGACTCCGGACATGTCGAACGTTCCCAAAATGGTCTATAATATTGAAATTTTAACATTTAATCTTTTGACTCTAAATGACTGTTGGATGTGAATTATGACTTTTTCAACTAAAATAAGTGTGTTTAAAGTCATTTCTGTGACTGAAACGGGTCAAAATTGAAGCTTTTAAATAAGCAAAACTCTGTAAAAATGGCCATTTTGGTCACTGTGAGGGTTTAAAAAGTGGTTATTCAACATGAGGCACGATCCAATTGACATTTTGAATCATTTTTGGTACAGTCCAAAAAATCAATTTTCGGATGAAAAATGATGACTCCGGACATGTCGAACGTTCCCAAAATGGTCTATAATGATGAAATTTTAACATTTAATCTTTTGACTCTAAATGACTGTTGGATGTGAATTATGACTTTTTCAACTAAAATAAGTGTGTTTAAAGTCATTTCTGTGCCTGAAATGGGTCAAAATTGAAGCTTTTAAATAAGCAAAACTCTGTATAAAATGGCCATTTTGGTCACTGTGAGGGTTTAAAAAGTGGTTATTCAACATGAGGCACAATCCAATTGACATTTTGAATCATTTTTGGTACAGTCCAAAAAATCAATTTTCGGATGAAAAACGATGACTCCGGACATGTCGAACGTTCCCAAAATGGTCTATAATGATGAAATTTTAACATTTAATCTTTTTACTCTAAATGACTGTTGGATGTGAATTATGACTTTTTCAACTAAAATAAGTGTGTTTAAAGTCATTTCTGTGCCTGAAACGGGTCAAAATTGAAGCTTTTGAGTAAGCAAAACTCTGTAAAAATGGCAATTTTGGTCACTGTGAGGGTTTAAAAAGTGGTTATTCAACATGAGGCACGATCCAATTGACATTTTGAATCATTTTTGGTACAGTCCAAAAAATCAATTTTCGGATGAAAAACGATGACTCCGGACATGTCGAACGTTCCCAAAATGGTCTATAATGATGAAATTTTAACATTTAATCTTTTGACTCTAAATGACTGTTGGATGTGAATTATGACTTTTTCAACTAAAATAAGTGTGTTTAAAGTCATTTCTGTGACTGAAACGGGTCAAAATTGAAGCTTTTGAGTTAGCAAAACTCTGTAAAATGGCCATTTTGGTCACTTTGAGGGTTTAAAAAGTGGTTATTCAACATGAGGCACGATCCAATTGACATTTTGAATCATTTTTGGTACAGTCCAAAAAATCAATTTTCGGATGAAAAACGATGACTCCGGACATGTCGAACGTTCCCAAAATGGTCTATAATGATGAAATTTTAACATTTAATCTTTTGACTCTAAATGACTGTTGGATGTGAATTATGACTTTTTCAACTAAAATAAGTGTGTTTAAAGTCATTTCTGTGCCTGAAACGGGTCAAAATTGAAGCTTTTGAGTAAGCAAAACTCTGTAAAAATGGCAATTTTGGTCACTGTGAGGGTTTAAAAAGTGGTTATTCAACATGAGGCACGATCCTATTGACATTTTGAATCATTTTTGGTACAGTCCAAAAAATCAATTTTCGGATGAAAAACGATGACTCCGGACATGTCGAACGTTCCCAAAATGGTCTATAATATTGAAATTTGAACATTTAATCTTTTGACTCTAAATGACTGTTGGATGTGAATTATGACTTTTTCAACTAAAATAAGTGTGTTTAAAGTCATTTCTGTGACTGAAATGGGTCAAAATTGAAGCTTTTAAATAAGCAAAACTCTGTAAAAATGGCAATTTTGGTCACTGTGAGGGTTTAAAAAGTGGTTATTCAACATGAGGCACGATCCAATTGACATTTTGAATCATTTTTGGTACAGTCCAAAAAATCAATTTTCGGATGAAAAACGATGACTCCGGACATGTCGAACGTTCCCAAAATGGCCTATAATGATGAAATTTTAACATTTAATCTTTTGACTCTAAATGACTGTTGGATGTGAATTATGACTTTTTCAACTAAAATAAGTCTGTTTAAAGTCATTTCTGTGCCTGAAACGGGTCAAAATTGAAGCTTTTGAGTAAGCAAAACTCTGTAAAAATGGCAATTTTGGTCACTGTGAGGGTTTAAAAAGTGGTTATTCAACATGAGGCACGATCCAATTGACATTTTGAATCATTTTTGGTACAGTCCAAAAAATCAATTTTCGGATGAAAAACGATGACTCCGGACGTGTCGAACGTTCCCAAAATGGTCTATAATATTGAAATTTTAACATTTAATCTTTTGACTCTAAATGACTGTTGGATGTGAATTATGACTTTTTCAACTAAAATAAATTTGTTTAAAGTCATTTCTGTGACTGAAACGGGTCAAAATTGAAGCTTTTAAATAAGCAAAACTCTGTAAAAATGGCAATTTTGGTCAATGTGAGGGTTTAAAATGTGGTTATTCAACATGACGCACGATCCAATTGACATTTTGAATCATTTTTGGTACAGTCCGAAAAATCAATTTTCGGATGAAAAACGATGACTCCGGACATGTTGAATGTTCCTAAAATGGTCTATAATGATGAAATTTTAACATTTAATCTTTTGACTCTAAATGACTGTTGGATGTGAATTATGACTTTTTCAACTAAAATAAGTGTGTTTAAAGTCATTTCTGTGACTGAAACGGGTCAAAATTGAAGCTTTTGAGTAAGCAAAACTCTGTAAAAATGGCCATTTTGGTCACTTTGAGGGTTTAAAAAGTGGTTATTCAACATGAGGCACGATCCAATTGACATTTTGAATCATTTTTGGTACAGTCCAAAAAATCAATTTTCGGATGAAAAACGATGACTCCGGACATGTCGAACGTTCCCAAAATGGTCTATAATGATGACATTTTAACATTTAATCTTTTGACTTTAAATGACTGTTGGATGTGAATTATGACAATTTCAACTAAAATAAGTTTGTTTAAAGTCATTTCTGTGACTGAAACGGGTCAAAATTGAAGCTTTTAAATAAGCAAAACTCTGTAAAAATGGCCATTTTGGTCACTGTGAGGGTTTAAAATGTGGATATTCAACATGAGGCACGATCCAATTGACATTTTGAATCATTTTTGGTACAGTCCAAAAAATCAATTTTCGGATGAAAAACGATGACTCCGGACATGTCGAACGTTCCCAAAATGGTCTACAATGGTGAAATTTTAACATTTAATGTTTTGACTCTAAATGACAGTTGGATGTGAATTATGACTTTTTCAACTAAAATAAGTGTGTTTAAAGTGATTTCTGTGCCTGAAACGGGTCAAAATTGAAGCTTTTGAGTAAGCAAAACTCTGTAAAAATGGCAATTTTGGTCACTGTGAGGGTTTAAAAAGTGGTTATTCAACATGAGGCACGATCCAATTGACATTTTGAATCATTTTTGGTACAGTCCAAAAAATCAATTTTCGGATGAAAAACGATGACTCCGGACATGTCGAACGTTCCCAAAATGGTCTATAATGATGAAATTTTAACATTTAATCTTTTGACTCTAAATGACTGTTGGATGTGAATTATGACTTTTTCAACTAAAATAAGTGTGTTTAAAATCATTTCTGTGACTGTAACGGGTCAAAATTGAAGCTTTTGAGTTAGCAAAACTCAGTAAAATGGCCATTTTGGTCACTTTGAGGGTTTAAAAAGTGGTTATTCAACATGAGGCACGATCCAATTGACATTTTGAATCATTTTTGGTACAGTCCAAAAAATCAATTTTCGGATGAAAAACGATGACTCCGGACATGTCGAACGTTCCCAAAATGGTCTATAATGATGAAATTTTAACATTTAATCTTTTGACTCTAAATGACTGTTGGATGTGAATTATGACAATTTCAACTAAAATAAGTGTGTTTAAAGTCATTTCTGTGACTGAAACGGGTCAAAATTGAAGCTTTCAAATAAGCAAAACTCTGTAAAAATGGCCATTTTGGTCACTGTGAGGGTTTAAAATGTGGATATTCAACTTGAGGCACGATCCAATTGACATTTTGAATCATTTTTGGTACAGTCCGAAAAATCCATTTTCGGATGAAAAACGATGACTCCGGACATGTCGAACGTTCCCAAAATGGTCTATAATGATGAAATTTTAACATTTAATCTTTTGACTCTAAATGACTGTTGGATGTGAATTATGACTTTTTCAACTAAAATAAGTGTGTTTAAAGTCATTTCTGTGACTGAAACGGGTCAGAATTGAAGCTTTTCAGTAAGCAAAACTCTGTAAAAATGGCCATTTTGGTCACTTTGAGGGTTTAAAAAGTGGTTATTCAACATGAGGCACGATCCAATTGACATTTTGAATCATTTTTGGTACAGTCCAAAAAATCAATTTTCGGATGAAAAACGATGACTACGGACATGTCGAACGTTCCCAAAATGGTCTATAATGATGAAATTTTAACATTTAATCTTTTGACTCTAAATGACTGTTGGATGTGAATTATGACAATTTCAACTAAAATAAGTGTGTTTAAAGTCATTTCTGTGACTGAATAAGGTCAAAATTGAAGCTTTTAAATATGCAAAACTCTGTAAAAATGGCCATTTTAGTCACTGAGAGGGTTTAAAATGTGGTTATTCAACATGAGGCACGATCCAATTGACATTTTGAATCATTTTTGGTACAGTCCAAAAAATCAAATTTCGGATGAAAAACGATGACTCCGGACATGTCGAACGTTCCCAAAATGGCCTATAATGATGAAATTTTAACATTTAATCTTTTGACTCTAAATGACTGTTGGATGTGCATTATGACTTTTTCAACTAAAATAAGTCTGTTTAAAGTCATTTCTGTGCCTGAAACGGGTCAAAATTGAAGCTTTTGAGTAAGCAAAACTCTGTAAAAATGGCAATTTTGGTCACTGTGAGGGTTTAAAAAGTGGTTATTAAACATGAGGCACGATCCAAGTGACATTTTGAATCATTTTTGGTACAGTCCAAAAAATCAATTTTCGGATGAAAAACGATGACTCCGGACATGTCAAACGTTCCCAAAATGGTCTATAATGATGAAATTTTAACATTTAATCTTTTGACTCTAAATGACTGTTGGATGTGAATTATGACTTTTTCAACTAAAATAAGTGTTTTTAAAGTCATTTCTGTGACTGAAACGGGTCAAAATTGAAGCTTTTGAGTTAGCAAAACTCTGTAAAATGGCCATTTTGGTCACTTTGAGGGTTTAAAAAGTGGTTATTCAACATGAGGCACGATCCAATTGACATTTTGAATCATTTTTGGTACAGTCCAAAAAATCAATTTTCGGATGAAAAACGATGACTCCGGACATGTCGAACGTTCCCAAAATGGTCTATAATGATGAAATTTTAACATTTAATCTTTTGACTCTAAATGACTGTTGGATGTGAATTATGACTTTTTCAACTAAAATAAGTGTGTTTAAAGTCATTTCTGTGCCTGAAACGGGTCAAAATTGAAGCTTTTGAGTAAGCAAAACTCTGTAAAAATGGCAATATTGGTCACTGTGAGGGTTTAAAAAGTGGTTATTCAACATGAGGCACGATCCAATTGACATTTTGAATCATTTTTGGTACAGTCCAAAAAATCAATTTTCGGATGAAAAACGATGACTCCGGACATGTCGAACGTTCCCAAAATGGTCTATAATATTGAAATTTTAACATTTAATCTTTTGACTCTAAATGACTGTTGGATGTGAATTATGACTTTTTCAACTAAAATAAGTCTGTTTAAAGTCATTTCTGTGACTGAAATGGGTCAAAATTGAAGCTTTTAAATAAGCAAAACTCTGTATAAAATGGCCATTTTGGTCACTGTGAGGGTTTAAAAAGTGGTTATTCAACATGAGGCACGATCCAATTGACATTTTGAATCATTTTTGGTACAGTCCAAAAAATCAATTTTTGGATGAAAAACAATGACTCCGGACATGTCGAACGTTCCCAAAATGGCCTATAATGATGAAATTTTACCATTTAATCTTTTGACTGTAAATGACTGTTGGATGTGAATTATGACTTTTTCAACTAAAATAAGTCTGTTTAAAGTCATTTCTGTGCCTGAAACGGGTCAAAATTGAAGCTTTTGAGTAAGCAAAACTCTGTAAAAATTGGCAATTTTGGTCACTGTGAGGGTTTAAAAAGTGGTTATTCAACATGAGGCACGATCCAATTGACATTTTGAATCATTTTTGGTACAGTCCAAAAAATCAATTTTCGGATGAAAAACGATGACTCCGGACATGTCGAACGTTCCCAAAATGGTCTATAATGATGACATTTTAACATTTAATCTTTTGACTTTAAATGACTGTTGGATGTGAATTATGACAATTTCAACTAAAATAAGTGTGTTTAAAGTCATTTCTGTGACTGAAACGGGTCAAAATTGAAGCTTTTAAATAAGCAAAACTCTGTAAAAATGGCCATTTTGGTCACTGTGAGGGTTTAAAATGTGGATATTCAACATGAGGCACGATCCAATTGACATTTTGAATCATTTTTGGTACAGTCCAAAAAATCAATTTTCGGATGAAAAACGATGACTCCGGACATGTCGAACGTTCCCAAAATGGTCTATAATGATGAAATTTTAACATTTAATCTTTTGACTCTAAATGACTGTTGGATGTGAATTATGACAATTCCAACTAAAATAAGTGTGTTTAAAGTCATTTCTGTGACTGAAACGGGTCAAAATTGAAGCTTTTAAATAAGCAAAACTCTGTAAAAATGGCAATTTTGGTCAATGTGAGGGTTTAAAATGTGGTTATTCAACATGAGGCACGATCCAATTGACATTTTTTAATCATTTTTGGTACAGTCCGAAAAATCAATTTTCGGATGAAAAACGATGACTCCGGACATGTTGAACGTTCCTAAAATGGTCTATAATGATGAAATTTTAACATTTAATCTTTTGACTCTAAATGACTGTTGGATGTGAATTATGACTTTTTCAACTAAAATAAGTGTGTTTAAAGTCATTTCTGTGACTGAAACGGGTCAAAATTGAAGCTTTTGAGTAAGCAAAACTCTGTAAAAATGGCCATTTTGGTCACTTTGAGGGTTTAAAAAGTGGTTATTCTTTTGAATCATTTTTGGTACAGTCCAAAAAATCAATTTTCGGATGAAAAACGATGACTCCGGACATGTCGAACGTTCCCAAAATGGTCTATAATGATGAAATTTTAACATTTAATCTTTTGACTCTAAATGACTGTTGGATGTGAATTATGACAATTTCAACTAAAATAAGTGTGTTTAAAGTCATTTCTGTGACTGAAACGGGTCAAAATTGAAGCTTTTAAATAAGCAAAACTCTGTAAAAATGGCCATTTTGGTCATGTGAGGGTTTAAAATGTGGTTATTCAACATGAGGCACGATCCAATTGACATTTTGAATCATTTTTGGTACAGTCCAAAAAACCAATTTTCGGATGAAAAACGATGACTCCGGACATGTCGAACGTTCCCAAAATGGTCTATAATATTGAAATTTTAACATTTAATCTTTTGACTCTAAATGACTGTTGGATGTGAATTATGACTTTTTCAACTAAAATAAGTGTGTTTAAAGTCATTTCTGTGACTGAAACGGGTCAAAATTGAAGCTTTTAAATAAGCAAAACTCTGTAAAAATGGCCATTTTAGTCACTGAGAGGGTTTAAAATGTGGTTATTCAACATGAGGCACGATCCAATTGACATTTTGAATCATTTTTGGTACAGTCCAAAAAATCAAATTTCGGATGAAAAACGATGACTCCGGACATGTCGAACGTTCCCAAAATGGCCTATAATGATGAAATTTTAACATTTAATCTTTTGACTCTAAATGACTGTTGGATGTGCATTATGACTTTTTCAACTAAAATAAGTCTGTTTAAAGTCATTTCTGTGCCTGAAACGGGTCAAAATTGAAGCTTTTGAGTAAGCAAAACTCTGTAAAAATGGCAATTTTGGTCACTGTGAGGGTTTAAAAAGTGGTTATTAAACATGAGGCACGATCCAAGTGACATTTTGAATCATTTTTGGTACAGTCCAAAAAATCAATTTTCGGATGAAAAACGATGACTCCGGACATGTCAAACGTTCCCAAAATGGTCTATAATGATGAAATTTTAACATTTAATCTTTTGACTCTAAATGACTGTTGGATGTGAATTATGACTTTTTCAACTAAAATAAGTGTTTTTAAAGTCATTTCTGTGACTGAAACGGGTCAAAATTGAAGCTTTTGAGTTAGCAAAACTCTGTAAAATGGCCATTTTGGTCACTTTGAGGGTTTAAAAAGTGGTTATTCAACATGAGGCACGATCCAATTGACATTTTGAATCATTTTTGGTACAGTCCAAAAAATCAATTTTCGGATGAAAAACGATGACTCCGGACATGTCGAACGTTCCCAAAATGGTCTATAATGATGAAATTTTAACATTTAATCTTTTGACTCTAAATGACTGTTGGATGTGAATTATGACTTTTTCAACTAAAATAAGTGTGTTTAAAGTCATTTCTGTGCCTGAAACGGGTCAAAATTGAAGCTTTTGAGTAAGCAAAACTCTGTAAAAATGGCAATATTGGTCACTGTGAGGGTTTAAAAAGTGGTTATTCAACATGAGGCACGATCCAATTGACATTTTGAATCATTTTTGGTACAGTCCAAAAAATCAATTTTCGGATGAAAAACGATGACTCCGGACATGTCGAACGTTCCCAAAATGGTCTATAATATTGAAATTTTAACATTTAATCTTTTGACTCTAAATGACTGTTGGATGTGAATTATGACTTTTTCAACTAAAATAAGTCTGTTTAAAGTCATTTCTGTGACTGAAATGGGTCAAAATTGAAGCTTTTAAATAAGCAAAACTCTGTATAAAATGGCCATTTTGGTCACTGTGAGGGTTTAAAAAGTGGTTATTCAACATGAGGCACGATCCAATTGACATTTTGAATCATTTTTGGTACAGTCCAAAAAATCAATTTTTGGATGAAAAACAATGACTCCGGACATGTCGAACGTTCCCAAAATGGCCTATAATGATGAAATTTTACCATTTAATCTTTTGACTGTAAATGACTGTTGGATGTGAATTATGACTTTTTCAACTAAAATAAGTCTGTTTAAAGTCATTTCTGTGCCTGAAACGGGTCAAAATTGAAGCTTTTGAGTAAGCAAAACTCTGTAAAAATTGGCAATTTTGGTCACTGTGAGGGTTTAAAAAGTGGTTATTCAACATGAGGCACGATCCAATTGACATTTTGAATCATTTTTGGTACAGTCCAAAAAATCAATTTTCGGATGAAAAACGATGACTCCGGACATGTCGAACGTTCCCAAAATGGTCTATAATGATGACATTTTAACATTTAATCTTTTGACTTTAAATGACTGTTGGATGTGAATTATGACAATTTCAACTAAAATAAGTGTGTTTAAAGTCATTTCTGTGACTGAAACGGGTCAAAATTGAAGCTTTTAAATAAGCAAAACTCTGTAAAAATGGCCATTTTGGTCACTGTGAGGGTTTAAAATGTGGATATTCAACATGAGGCACGATCCAATTGACATTTTGAATCATTTTTGGTACAGTCCAAAAAATCAATTTTCGGATGAAAAACGATGACTCCGGACATGTCGAACGTTCCCAAAATGGTCTATAATGATGAAATTTTAACATTTAATCTTTTGACTCTAAATGACTGTTGGATGTGAATTATGACAATTCCAACTAAAATAAGTGTGTTTAAAGTCATTTCTGTGACTGAAACGGGTCAAAATTGAAGCTTTTAAATAAGCAAAACTCTGTAAAAATGGCAATTTTGGTCAATGTGAGGGTTTAAAATGTGGTTATTCAACATGAGGCACGATCCAATTGACATTTTTTAATCATTTTTGGTACAGTCCGAAAAATCAATTTTCGGATGAAAAACGATGACTCCGGACATGTTGAACGTTCCTAAAATGGTCTATAATGATGAAATTTTAACATTTAATCTTTTGACTCTAAATGACTGTTGGATGTGAATTATGACTTTTTCAACTAAAATAAGTGTGTTTAAAGTCATTTCTGTGACTGAAACGGGTCAAAATTGAAGCTTTTGAGTAAGCAAAACTCTGTAAAAATGGCCATTTTGGTCACTTTGAGGGTTTAAAAAGTGGTTATTCAACATGAGGCACGATCCAATTGACATTTTGAATCATTTTTGGTACAGTCCAAAAAATCAATTTTCGGATGAAAAACGATGACTCCGGACATGTCGAACGTTCCCAAAATGGTCTATAATGATGAAATTTTAACATTTAATCTTTTGACTCTAAATGACTGTTGGATGTGAATTATGACAATTTCAACTAAAATAAGTGTGTTTAAAGTCATTTCTGTGACTGAAACGGGTCAAAATTGAAGCTTTTAAATAAGCAAAACTCTGTAAAAATGGCCATTTTGGTCATGTGAGGGTTTAAAATGTGGTTATTCAACATGAGGCACGATCCAATTGACATTTTGAATCATTTTTGGTACAGTCCAAAAAACCAATTTTCGGATGAAAAACGATGACTCCGGACATGTCGAACGTTCCCAAAATGGTCTATAATATTGAAATTTTAACATTTAATCTTTTGACTCTAAATGACTGTTGGATGTGAATTATGACTTTTTCAACTAAAATAAGTGTGTTTAAAGTCATTTCTGTGACTGAAACGGGTCAAAATTGAAGCTTTTAAATAAGCAAAACTCTGTAAAAATGGCCATTTTGGTCACTGTGAGGGTTTAAAAAGTGGTTATTCAACATGAGGCACGATCCAATTGACATTTTGAATCATTTTTGGTACAGTCCAAAAAATCAATTTTCGGATGAAAAACGATGACTCCGGACATGTCGAACGTTCCCAAAATGGTCTATAATGATGAAATTTTAACATTTAATCTTTTTACTCTAAATGACTGTTGGATGTGAATTATGACTTTTTCAACTAAAATAAGTGTGTTTAAAGTCATTTCTGTGCCTGAAACGGGTCAAAATTGAAGCTTTTGAGTAAGCAAAACTCTGTAAAAATGGCAATTTTGGTCACTGTGAGGGTTTAAAAAGTGGTTATTCAACATGAGGCACGATCCAATTGACATTTTGAATCATTTTTGGTACAGTCCAAAAAATCAATTTTCGGATGAAAAACGATGACTCCGGACATGTCGAACGTTCCCAAAATGGTCTATAATGATGAAATTTTAACATTTAATCTTTTGACTCTAAATGACTGTTGGATGTGAATTATGACAATTTCAACTAAAATAAGTGTGTTTAAAGTCATTTCTGTGACTGAATAAGGTCAAAATTGAAGCTTTTAAATATGCAAAACTCTGTAAAAATGGCCATTTTAGTCACTGTGAGGGTTTAAAATGTGGTTATTCAACATGAGGCACGATCCAATTGACATTTTGAATCATTTTTGGTACAGTCCAAAAAATCAAATTTCGGATGAAAAACGATGACTCCGGACATGTCGAACGTTCCCAAAATGGCCTATAATGATGAAATTTTAACATTTAATCTTTTGACTCTAAATGACTGTTGGATGTGCATTATGACTTTTTCAACTAAAATAAGTCTGTTTAAAGTCATTTCTGTGCCTGAAACGGGTCAAAATTGAAGCTTTTGAGTAAGCAAAACTCTGTAAAAATGGCAATTTTGGTCACTGTGAGGGTTTAAAAAGTGGTTATTAAACATGAGGCACGATCCAAGTGACATTTTGAATCATTTTTGGTACAGTCCAAAAAATCAATTTTCGGATGAAAAACGATGACTCCGGACATGTCAAACGTTCCCAAAATGGTCTATAATGATGAAATTTTAACATTTAATCTTTTGACTCTAAATGACTGTTGGATGTGAATTATGACTTTTTCAACTAAAATAAGTGTTTTTAAAGTCATTTCTGTGACTGAAACGGGTCAAAATTGAAGCTTTTGAGTTAGCAAAACTCTGTAAAATGGCCATTTTGGTCACTTTGAGGGTTTAAAAAGTGGTTATTCAACATGAGGCACGATCCAATTGACATTTTGAATCATTTTTGGTACAGTCCAAAAAATCTATTTTCGGATGAAAAACGATGACTCCGGACATGTCGAACGTTCCCAAAATGGTCTATAATGATGAAATTTTAACATTTAATCTTTTGACTCTAAATGACTGTTGGATGTGAATTATGACTTTTTCAACTAAAATAAGTGTGTTTAAAGTCATTTCTGTGCCTGAAACGGGTCAAAATTGAAGCTTTTGAGTTAGCAAAACTCTGTAAAATGGCCATTTTGGTCACTTTGAGGGTTTAAAAAGTGGTTATTCAACATGAGGCACGATCCAATTGACATTTTGAATCATTTTTGGTACAGTCCAAAAAATCAATTTTCGGATGAAAAACGATGACTCCGGACATGTCGAACGTTCCCAAAATGGTCTATAATGGTGAAATTTTAACATTTAATCTTTTGACTCTAAATGACTGTTGGATGTGAATTATGACTTTTTCAACTAAAATAAGTGTGTTTAAAGTCATTTCTGTGCCTGAAACGGGTCAAAATTGAAGCTTTTGAGTAAGCAAAACTCTGTAAAAATGGCAATATTGGTCACTGTGAGGGTTTAAAAAGTGGTTATTCAACATGAGGCACGATCCAATTGACATTTTGAATCATTTTTGGTACAGTCCAAAAAATCAATTTTCGGATGAAAAACGATGACTCCGGACATGTCGAACGTTCCCAAAATGGTCTATAATATTGAAATTTTAACATTTAATCTTTTGACTCTAAATGACTGTTGGATGTGAATTATGACTTTTTCAACTAAAATAAGTCTGTTTAAAGTCATTTCTGTGACTGAAATGGGTCAAAATTGAAGCTTTTAAATAAGCAAAACTCTGTATAAAATGGCCATTTTGGTCACTGTGAGGGTTTAAAAAGTGGTTATTCAACATGAGGCACGATCCAATTGACATTTTGAATCATTTTTGGTACAGTCCAAAAAATCAATTTTTGGATGAAAAACAATGACTCCGGACATGTCGAACGTTCCCAAAATGGCCTATAATGATGAAATTTTACCATTTAATCTTTTGACTGTAAATGACTGTTGGATGTGAATTATGACTTTTTCAACTAAAATAAGTCTGTTTAAAGTCATTTCTGTGCCTGAAACGGGTCAAAATTGAAGCTTTTGAGTAAGCAAAACTCTGTAAAAATTGGCAATTTTGGTCACTGTGAGGGTTTAAAAAGTGGTTATTCAACATGAGGCACGATCCAATTGACATTTTGAATCATTTTTGGTACAGTCCAAAAAATCAATTTTCGGATGAAAAACGATGACTCCGGACATGTCGAACGTTCCCAAAATGGTCTATAATGATGACATTTTAACATTTAATCTTTTGACTTTAAATGACTGTTGGATGTGAATTATGACAATTTCAACTAAAATAAGTGTGTTTAAAGTCATTTCTGTGACTGAAACGGGTCAAAATTGAAGCTTTTAAATAAGCAAAACTCTGTAAAAATGGCCATTTTGGTCACTGTGAGGGTTTAAAATGTGGATATTCAACATGAGGCACGATCCAATTGACATTTTGAATCATTTTTGGTACAGTCCAAAAAATCAATTTTCGGATGAAAAACGATGACTCCGGACATGTCGAACGTTCCCAAAATGGTCTATAATGATGAAATTTTAACATTTAATCTTTTGACTCTAAATGACTGTTGGATGTGAATTATGACAATTCCAACTAAAATAAGTGTGTTTAAAGTCATTTCTGTGACTGAAACGGGTCAAAATTGAAGCTTTTAAATAAGCAAAACTCTGTAAAAATGGCAATTTTGGTCAATGTGAGGGTTTAAAATGTGGTTATTCAACATGAGGCACGATCCAATTGACATTTTTTAATCATTTTTGGTACAGTCCGAAAAATCAATTTTCGGATGAAAAACGATGACTCCGGACATGTTGAACGTTCCTAAAATGGTCTATAATGATGAAATTTTAACATTTAATCTTTTGACTCTAAATGACTGTTGGATGTGAATTATGACTTTTTCAACTAAAATAAGTGTGTTTAAAGTCATTTCTGTGACTGAAACGGGTCAAAATTGAAGCTTTTGAGTAAGCAAAACTCTGTAAAAATGGCCATTTTGGTCACTTTGAGGGTTTAAAAAGTGGTTATTCAACATGAGGCACGATCCAATTGACATTTTGAATCATTTTTGGTACAGTCCAAAAAATCAATTTTCGGATGAAAAACGATGACTCCGGACATGTCGAACGTTCCCAAAATGGTCTATAATGATGAAATTTTAACATTTAATCTTTTGACTCTAAATGACTGTTGGATGTGAATTATGACAATTTCAACTAAAATAAGTGTGTTTAAAGTCATTTCTGTGACTGAAACGGGTCAAAATTGAAGCTTTTAAATAAGCAAAACTCTGTAAAAATGGCCATTTTGGTCATGTGAGGGTTTAAAATGTGGTTATTCAACATGAGGCACGATCCAATTGACATTTTGAATCATTTTTGGTACAGTCCAAAAAACCAATTTTCGGATGAAAAACGATGACTCCGGACATGTCGAACGTTCCCAAAATGGTCTATAATATTGAAATTTTAACATTTAATCTTTTGACTCTAAATGACTGTTGGATGTGAATTATGACTTTTTCAACTAAAATAAGTGTGTTTAAAGTCATTTCTGTGACTGAAACGGGTCAAAATTGAAGCTTTTAAATAAGCAAAACTCTGTAAAAATGGCCATTTTGGTCACTGTGAGGGTTTAAAAAGTGGTTATTCAACATGAGGCACGATCCAATTGACATTTTGAATCATTTTTGGTACAGTCCAAAAAATCAATTTTCGGATGAAAAACGATGACTCCGGACATGTCGAACGTTCCCAAAATGGTCTATAATGATGAAATTTTAACATTTAATCTTTTTACTCTAAATGACTGTTGGATGTGAATTATGACTTTTTCAACTAAAATAAGTGTGTTTAAAGTCATTTCTGTGCCTGAAACGGGTCAAAATTGAAGCTTTTGAGTAAGCAAAACTCTGTAAAAATGGCAATTTTGGTCACTGTGAGGGTTTAAAAAGTGGTTATTCAACATGAGGCACGATCCAATTGACATTTTGAATCATTTTTGGTACAGTCCAAAAAATCAATTTTCGGATGAAAAACGATGACTCCGGACATGTCGAACGTTCCCAAAATGGTCTAAATGATGAAATTTTAACATTTAATCTTTTGACTCTAAATGACTGTTGGATGTGAATTATGACTTTTTCAACTAAAATAAGTGTGTTTAAAGTCATTTCTGTGACTGAAACGGGTCAAAATTGAAGCTTTTGAGTTTCAAGCAAACTCTGTAAAATGCCATTTGGTCACTTTGAGGTTTAAAAAGTGTTAGAGATCATCCAACAAGCCGAAACCACAAAACCAACCCTATGAATTTTGTGGTACAGTCCAAAAAATCAATTTTCGGATGAAAAACGATGACTCCGACATGTCGAAACGTTCCCAAAATGGTCTAATATGATTAATTATCTTTGAATCTAATGATGTTGGATGTGACTTATGACTTTCTAAATAATGTGATTTTAAGACATTTTTGCCTGAACGGGTCAAAATTGAGCGTTTTGAAGTCATTTCAATCTCCTGTAACGGGTCAAAATTGAAGCTTTTGAGTAAGCAAAACTCTGTAAAAATGGCAATTTTGGTCACTGTGAGGGTTTAAAAAGTGGTTATTCAACATGAGGCACGATCCTATTAACATTTTGAATCATTTTTGGTACAGTCCAAAAAATCAATTTTCGGATGAAAAACGATGACTCCGGACATGTCGAACGTTCCCAAAATGGTCTATAATATTGAAATTTGAACATTTAATCTTTTGACTCTAAATGACTGTTGGATGTGAATTATGACTTTTTCAACTAAAATAAGTGTGTTTAAAGTCATTTCTGTGACTGAAATGGGTCAAAATTGAAGCTTTTAAATAAGCAAAACTCTGTAAAAATGGCAATTTTGGTCACTGTGAGGGTTTAAAAAGTGGTTATTCAACATGAGGCACGATCCAATTGACATTTTGAATCATTTTTGGTACAGTCCAAAAAATCAATTTTCGGATGAAAAACGATGACTCCGGACATGTCGAACGTTCCCAAAATGGCCTATAATGATGAAATTTTAACATTTAATCTTTTGACTCTAAATGACTGTTGGATGTGAATTATGACTTTTTCAACTAAAATAAGTCTGTTTAAAGTCATTTCTGTGCCTGAAACGGGTCAAAATTGAAGCTTTTGAGTAAGCAAAACTCTGTAAAAATGGCAATTTTGGTCACTGTGAGGGTTTAAAAAGTGGTTATTCAACATGAGGCACGATCCAATTGACATTTTGAATCATTTTTGGTACAGTCCAAAAAATCAATTTTCGGATGAAAAACGATGACTCCGGACGTGTCGAACGTTCCCAAAATGGTCTATAATGATGAAATTTTAACATTTAATCTTTTGACTCTAAATGACTGTTGGATGTGAATTATGACTTTTTCAACTAAAATAAATTTGTTTAAAGTCATTTCTGTGACTGAAACGGGTCAAAATTGAAGCTTTTAAATAAGCAAAACTCTGTAAAAATGGCAATTTTGGTCAATGTGAGGGTTTAAAATGTGGTTATTCAACATGAGGCACGATCCAATTGACATTTTGAATCATTTTTGGTACAGTCCGAAAAATCAATTTTCGGATGAAAAACGATGACTCCGGACATGTTGAACGTTCCTAAAATGGTCTATAATGATGAAATTTTAACATTTAATCTTTTGACTCTAAATGACTGTTGGATGTGAATTATGACTTTTTCAACTAAAATAAGTGTGTTTAAAGTCATTTCTGTGACTGAAACGGGTCAAAATTGAAGCTTTTGAGTAAGCAAAACTCTGTAAAAATGGCCATTTTGGTCACTTTGAGGGTTTAAAAAGTGGTTATTCAACATGAGGCGCGATCCAATTGACATTTTGAATCATTTTTGGTACAGTCCAAAAAATCAATTTTCGGATGAAAAACGATGACTCCGGACATGTCGAACGTTCCCAAAATGGTCTATAATGATGACATTTTAACATTTAATCTTTTGACTTTAAATGACTGTTGGATGTGAATTATGACAATTTCAACTAAAATAAGTGTGTTTAAAGTCATTTCTGTGACTGAAACGGGTCAAAATTGAAGCTTTTAAATAAGCAAAACTCTGTAAAAATGGCCATTTTGGTCACTGTGAGGGTTTAAAATGTGGATATTCAACATGAGGCACGATCCAATTGACATTTTGAATCATTTTTGGTACAGTCCAAAAAATCAATTTTCGGATGAAAAACGATGACTCCGGACATGTCGAACGTTCCCAAAATGGTCTATAATGGTGAAATTTTAACATTTAATGTTTTGACTCTAAATGACAGTTGGATGTGAATTATGACTTTTTCAACTAAAATAAGTGTGTTTAAAGTCATTTCTGTGCCTGAAACGGGTCAAAATTGAAGCTTTTGAGTAAGCAAAACTCTGTAAAAATGGCAATTTTGGTCACTGTGAGGGTTTAAAAAGTGGTTATTCAACATGAGGCACGATCCAATTGACATTTTGAATCATTTTTGGTACAGTCCAAAAAATCAATTTTCGGATGAAAAACGATGACTCCGGACATGTCGAACGTTCCCAAAATGGTCTATAATGATGAAATTTTAACATTTAATCTTTTGACTCTAAATGACTGTTGGATGTGAATTATGACTTTTTCAACTAAAATAAGTCTGTTTAAAGTAATTTCTGTGCCTGAAACGGGTCAAAATTGAAGCTTTTGAGTAAGCAAAACTCTGTAAAAACGGCAATTTTGGTCACCGTGAGGGTTTAAAAAGTGGTTATTCAACATGAAGCACGATCCAATTGACATTTTGAATCATTTTTGGTACAGTCCAAAAAATCAATTTTCGGATGAAAAACGATGACTCCGGACGTGTCGAACGTTCCCAAAATGGTCTATAATGATGAAATTTTAACATTTAATCTTTTGACTCTAAATGACTGTTGGATGTGAATTATGACTTTTTCAACTAAAATAAATTTGTTTAAAGTCATTTCTGTGACTGAAACGGGTCAAAATTGAAGCTTTTAAATAAGCAAAACTCTGTAAAAATGGCAATTTTGGTCAATGTGAGGGTTTAAAATGTGGTTATTCAACATGAGGCACGATCCAATTGACATTTTGAATCATTTTTGGTACAGTCCGAAAAATCAATTTTCGGATGAAAAACGATGACTCCGGACATGTTGAACGTTCCTAAAATGGTCTATAATGATGAAATTTTAACATTTAATCTTTTGACTCTAAATGACTGTTGGATGTGAATTATGACTTTTTCAACTAAAATAAGTGTGTTTAAAGTCATTTCTTTGACTGAAACGGGTCAAAATTGAAGCTTTTGAGTAAGCAAAACTCTGTAAAAATGGCCATTTTGGTCACTTTGAGGGTTTAAAAAGTGGTTATTCAACATGAGGCACGATCCAATTGACATTTTGAATCATTTTTGGTACAGTCTAAAAAATCAATTTTCGGATGAAAAACGATGACTCCGGACATGTCGAACGTTCCCAAAATGGTCTATAATGATGAAATTTTAACATTTAATCTTTTGACTCTAAATGACTGTTGGATGTGAATTATGACTTTTTCAACTAAAATAAATTTGTTTAAAGTCATTTCTGTGACTGAAACGGGTCAAAATTGAAGCTTTTAAATAAGCAAAACTCTGTAAAAATGGCAATTTTGGTCAATGTGAGGGTTTAAAATGTGGTTATTCAACATGAGGCACGATCCAATTGACATTTTGAATCATTTTTGGTACAGTCCGAAAAATCAATTTTCGGATGAAAAACGATGACTCCGGACATGTTGAACGTTCCTAAAATGGTCTATAATGATGAAATTTTAACATTTAATCTTTTGACTCTAAATGACTGTTGGATGTGAATTATGACTTTTTCAACTAAAATAAGTGTGTTTAAAGTCATTTCTGTGACTGAAACGGGTCAAAATTGAAGCTTTTGAGTAAGCAAAACTCTGTAAAAATGGCCATTTTGGTCACTTTGAGGGTTTAAAAAGTGGTTATTCAACATGAGGCACGATCCAATGACTGTTGGATGTGAATTATGACTTTTTCAACTAAAAACAGTGTGTTTAAAGTCATTTCTGTGACTGAAACGGGTCAAAATTGAAGCTTTTAAATAAGCAAAACTCTGTAAAAATGGCCATTTTGGTCACTGTGAGGGTTTAAAAAGTGGTTATTCAACATGAGGCACGATCCAATTGACATTTTGAATCATTTTTGGTACAGTCCAAAAAATCAATTTTCGGATGAAAAACGATGACTCCGGACATGTCGAACGTTCCCAAAATGGTCTATAATGATGAAATTTTAACATTTAATCTTTTGACTCTAAATGACTGTTGGATGTGAATTATGACTTTTTCAACTAAAATAAGTGTGTTTAAAGTCATTTCTGTGCCTGAAATTGACCCATTTCAGGCACAGAAATGACTTTAAACACACTTATTTTAGTTGAAAAAGTCATAATTCACATCCAACAGTCAATTGAAGCTTTTAAATAAGCAAAACTCTGTATAAAATGGCCATTTTGGTCACTGTGAGGGTTTAAAAAGTGGTTATTCAACATGAGGCACGATCCAATTGACATTTTGAATCATTTTTGGTACAGTCCAAAAAATCAATTTTCGGATGAAAAACGATGACTCCGGACATGTCGAACGTTTCCAAAATGGTCTATAATGATGACATTTTAACATTTAATCTTTTTACTCTAAATGACTGTTGGATGTGAATTATGACTTTTTCAACTAAAATAAGTGTTTTTGAAAGTCATTTCTGTGCCTGAAACGGGTCAAAATTGAAGCTTTTGAGTAAGCAAAACTCTGTAAAAATGGCAATTTTGGTCACTGTGAGGGTTTAAAAAGTGGTTATTCAACATGAGGCACGATCCAATTGACATTTTGAATCATTTTTGGTACAGTCCAAAAAATCAATTTTCGGATGAAAAACGATGACTCCGGACATGTCGAACGTTCCCAAAATGGTCTATAATGATGAAATTTTAACATTTAATCTTTTGACTCTAAATGACTGTTGGATGTGAATTATGACTTTTTCAACTAAAATAAGTGTGTTTAAAGTCATTTCTGTGCCTGAAATGGGTCAAAATTGAAGCTTTCAAATAAGCAAAACTCTGTATGAAATGGCCATTTTGGTCACTGTGAGGGTTTAAAAAGTGGTTATTCAACATGAGGCACGATCCAATTGACATTTTGAATCATTTTTGGTACAGTCCAAAAAATCAATTTTCGGATGAAAAACGATGACTCCGGACATGTCGAACGTTCCCAAAATGGTCTATAATGATGAAATTTTAACATTTAATCTTTTTACTCTAAATGACTGTTGGATGTGAATTATGACTTTTTCAACTAAAATAAGTGTGTTTAAAGTCATTTCTGTGCCTGAAACGGGTCAAAATTGAAGCTTTTGAGTAAGCAAAACTCTGTAAAAATGGCAATTTTGGTCACTGTGAGGGTTTAAAAAGTGGTTATTCAACATGAGGCACGATCCAATTGACATTTTGAATCATTTTTGGTACAGTCCAAAAAATCAATTTTCGGATGAAAAACGATGACTCCGGACATGTCGAACGTTCCCAAAATGGTCTATAATGATGAAATTTTAACATTTAATCTTTTGACTCTAAATGACTGTTGGATGTGAATTATGACTTTTTCAACTAAAATAAGTGTGTTTAAAGTCATTTCTGTGACTGAAACGGGTTAAAATTGAAGCTTTTGAGTTAGCAAAACTCTGTAAAATGACCATTTTGGTCACTTTGAGGGTTTAAAAAGTGGTTATTCAACATGAGGCACGATCCAATTGACATTTTGAATCATTTTTGGTACAGTCCAAAAAATCAATTTTCGGATGAAAAACGATGACTCCGGACATGTCGAACGTTCCCAAAATGGTCTATAATGATGAAATTTTAACATTTAATCTTTTGACTCTAAATGACTGTTGGATGTGAATTATGACTTTTTCAACTAAAATAAGTATGTTTAAAGTCATTTCTGTGCCTGAAACGGGTCAAAATTGAAGCTTTTGAGTAAGCAAAACTCTGTAAAAATGGCAATTTTGGTCACTGCGAGGGTTTAAAAAGTGGTTATTCAACATGAGGCACGATCCAATTGACATTTTGAATCATTTTTGGTACAGTCCAAAAAATCAATTTTCGGATGAAAAACGATGACTCCGGACGTGTCGAACGTTCCCAAAATGGTCTATAATGATGAAATTTTAACATTTAATCTTTTGACTCTAAATGACTGTTGGATGTGAATTATGACTTTTTCAACTAAAATAAATTTGTTTAAAGTCATTTCTGTGACTGAAACGGGTCAAAATTGAAGCTTTTAAATAAGCAAAACTCTGTAAAAATGGCAATTTTGGTCAATGTGAGGGTTTAAAATGTGGTTATTCAACATGAGGCACGATCCAATTGACATTTTGAATCATTTTTGGTACAGTCCGAAAAATCAATTTTCGGATGAAAAACGATGACTCCGGACATGTTGAACGTTCCTAAAATGGTCTATAATGATGAAATTTTAACATTTAATCTTTTGACTCTAAATGACTGTTGGATGTGAATTATGACTTTTTCAACTAAAATAAGTGTGTTTAAAGTCATTTCTGTGACTGAAACGGGTCAAAATTTAAGCTTTTGAGTAAGCAAAACTCTGTAAAAATGGCCATTTTGGTCACTTTGAGGGTTTAAAAAGTGGTTATTCAACATGAGGCACGATCCAATTGACATTTTGAATCATTTTTGGTACAGTCCAAAAAATCAATTTTCGGATGAAAAACGATGACTCCGGACATGTCGAACGTTCCCAAAATGGTCTATAATGATGACATTTTAACATTTAATCTTTTGACTTTAAATGACTGTTGGATGTGAATTATGACAATTTCAACTAAAATAAGTGTGTTTAAAGTCATTTCTGTGACTGAAACGGGTCAAAATTGAAGCTTTTAAATAAGCAAAACTCTGTAAAAATGGCCATTTTGGTCACTGTGAGGGTTTAAAATGTGGATATTCAACATGAGGCACGATCCAATTGACATTTTGAATCATTTTTGGTACAGTCCAAAAAATCAATTTTCGGATGAAAAACGATGACTCCGGACATGTCGAACGTTCCCAAAATGGTCTATAATGATGAAATTTTAACATTTAATCTTTTGACTCTAAATGACTGTTGGATGTGAATTATGACAATTTCAACTAAAATAAGTGTGTTTAAAGTCATTTCTGTGACTGAAACGGGTCAAAATTGAAGCTTTTAAATAAGCAAAACTCTGTAAAAATGGCAATTTTGGTCAATGTGAGGGTTTAAAATGTGGTTATTCAACATGAGGCACGATCCAATTGACATTTTGAATCATTTTTGGTACAGTCCGAAAAATCAATTTTCGGATGAAAAACGATGACTCCGGACATGTTGAACGTTCCTAAAATGGTCTATAATGATGAAATTTTAACATTTAATCTTTTGACTCTAAATGACTGTTGGATGTGAATTATGACTTTTTCAACTAAAATAAGTGTGTTTAAAGTCATTTCTGTGACTGAAACGGGTCAAAATTGAAGCTTTTGAGTAAGCAAAACTCTGTAAAAATGGCCATTTTGGTCACTTTGAGGGTTTAAAAAGTGGTTATTCAACATGAGGCACGATCCAATTGACATTTTGAATCATTTTTGGTACAGTCCAAAAAATCAATTTTCGGATGAAAAACGATGACTCCGGACATGCCGAACGTTCCCAAAATGGTCTATAATGATGAAATTTCAACATTTAATCGTTTGACTCTAAATGACTGTTGGATGTGAATTATGACAATTTCAACTAAAATAAGTGTGTTTAAAGTCATTTCTGTGACTGAAACGGGTCAAAATTGAAGCTTTTAAATAAGCAAAACTCTGTAAAAATGGCCCTTTTGGTCATGTGAGGGTTTAAAATGTGGTTATTCAACATGAGGCACGATCCAATTGACATTTTGAATCATTTTTGGTACAGTCCAAAAAATCAATTTTCGGATGAAAAACGATGACTCCGGACATGTCGAACGTTCCCAAAATGGTCTATAATGATGAAATTTTAACATTTAATCTTTTGACTCTAAATGACTGTTGGATGTGAATTATGACTTTTTCAACTAAAATAAGTGTGTTTAAAGTCATTTCTGTGCCTGAAATGGGTCAAAATTGAAGCTTTTAAATAAGCAAAACTCTGTATAAAATGGCCATTTTGGTCACTGTGAGGGTTTAAAAAGTGGTTATTCAACATGAGGCACGATCCAATTGACATTTTGAATCATTTTTGGTACAGTCTAAAAAATCAATTTTCGGATGAAAAACGATGACTCCGGACATGTCGAACGTTCCCAAAATGGTCTATAATGATGAAATTTTAACATTTAATCTTTTGACTCTAAATGACTGTTGGATGTGAATTATGACTTTTTCAACTAAAATAAATTTGTTTAAAGTCATTTCTGTGACTGAAACGGGTCAAAATTGAAGCTTTTAAATAAGCAAAACTCTGTAAAAATGGCAATTTTGGTCAATGTGAGGGTTTAAAATGTGGTTATTCAACATGAGGCACGATCCAATTGACATTTTGAATCATTTTTGGTACAGTCCGAAAAATCAATTTTCGGATGAAAAACGATGACTCCGGACATGTTGAACGTTCCTAAAATGGTCTATAATGATGAAATTTTAACATTTAATCTTTTGACTCTAAATGACTGTTGGATGTGAATTATGACTTTTTCAACTAAAATAAGTGTGTTTAAAGTCATTTCTGTGACTGAAACGGGTCAAAATTGAAGCTTTTGAGTAAGCAAAACTCTGTAAAAATGGCCATTTTGGTCACTTTGAGGGTTTAAAAAGTGGTTATTCAACATGAGGCACGATCCAATGACTGTTGGATGTGAATTATGACTTTTTCAACTAAAAACAGTGTGTTTAAAGTCATTTCTGTGACTGAAACGGGTCAAAATTGAAGCTTTTAAATAAGCAAAACTCTGTAAAAATGGCCATTTTGGTCACTGTGAGGGTTTAAAAAGTGGTTATTCAACATGAGGCACGATCCAATTGACATTTTGAATCATTTTTGGTATAGTCCAAAAAATCAATTTTCGGATGAAAAACGATGACTCCGGACATGTCGAACGTTCCCAAAATGGTCTATAATGATGAAATTTTAACATTTAATCTTTTGACTCTAAATGACTGTTGGATGTGAATTATGACTTTTTCAACTAAAATAAGTGTGTTTAAAGTCATTTCTGTGCCTGAAATTGACCCATTTCAGGCACAGAAATGACTTTAAACACACTTATTTTAGTTGAAAAAGTCATAATTCACATCCAACAGTCAATTGAAGCTTTTAAATAAGCAAAACTCTGTATAAAATGGCCATTTTGGTCACTGTGAGGGTTTAAAAAGTGGTTATTCAACATGAGGCACGATCCAATTGACATTTTGAATCATTTTTGGTACAGTCCAAAAAATCAATTTTCGGATGAAAAACGATGACTCCGGACATGTCGAACGTTTCCAAAATGGTCTATAATGATGACATTTTAACATTTAATCTTTTTACTCTAAATGACTGTTGGATGTGAATTATGACTTTTTCAACTAAAATAAGTGTTTTTGAAAGTCATTTCTGTGCCTGAAACGGGTCAAAATTGAAGCTTTTGAGTAAGCAAAACTCTGTAAAAATGGCAATTTTGGTCACTGTGAGGGTTTAAAAAGTGGTTATTCAACATGAGGCACGATCCAATTGACATTTTGAATCATTTTTGGTACAGTCCAAAAAATCAATTTTTGGATGAAAAACGATGACTCCGGACATGTCGAACGTTCCCAAAATGGTCTATAATGATGAAATTTTAACATTTAATCTTTTTACTCTAAATGACTGTTGGATGTGAATTATGACTTTTTCAACTAAAATAAGTGTGTTTAAAGTCATTTCTGTGCCTGAAACGGGTCAAAATTGAAGCTTTTGAGTAAGCAAAACTCTGTAAAAATGGCAATTTTGGTCACTGTGAGGGTTTAAAAAGTGGTTATTCAACATGAGGCACGATCCAATTGACATTTTGAATCATTTTTGGTACAGTCCAAAAAATCAATTTTCGGATGAAAAACGATGACTCCGGACATGTCGAACGTTCCCAAAATGGTCTATAATGATGAAATTTTAACATTTAATCTTTTGACTCTAAATGACTGTTGGATGTGAATTATGACTTTTTCAACTAAAATAAGTGTGTTTAAAGTCATTTCTGTGACTGAAACGGGTTAAAATTGAAGCTTTTGAGTTAGCAAAACTCTGTAAAATGACCATTTTGGTCACTTTGAGGGTTTAAAAAGTGGTTATTCAACATGAGGCACGATCCAATTGACATTTTGAATCATTTTTGGTACAGTCCAAAAAATCAATTTTCGGATGAAAAACGATGACTCCGGACATGTCGAACGTTCCCAAAATGGTCTATAATGATGAAATTTTAACATTTAATCTTTTGACTCTAAATGACTGTTGGATGTGAATTATGACTTTTTCAACTAAAATAAGTATGTTTAAAGTCATTTCTGTGCCTGAAACGGGTCAAAATTGAAGCTTTTGAGTAAGCAAAACTCTGTAAAAATGGCAATTTTGGTCACTGCGAGGGTTTAAAAAGTGGTTATTCAACATGAGGCACGATCCAATTGACATTTTGAATCATTTTTGGTACAGTCCAAAAAATCAATTTTCGGATGAAAAACGATGACTCCGGACGTGTCGAACGTTCCCAAAATGGTCTATAATGATGAAATTTTAACATTTAATCTTTTGACTCTAAATGACTGTTGGATGTGAATTATGACTTTTTCAACTAAAATAAATTTGTTTAAAGTCATTTCTGTGACTGAAACGGGTCAAAATTGAAGCTTTTAAATAAGCAAAACTCTGTAAAAATGGCAATTTTGGTCAATGTGAGGGTTTAAAATGTGGTTATTCAACATGAGGCACGATCCAATTGACATTTTGAATCATTTTTGGTACAGTCCGAAAAATCAATTTTCGGATGAAAAACGATGACTCCGGACATGTTGAACGTTCCTAAAATGGTCTATAATGATGAAATTTTAACATTTAATCTTTTGACTCTAAATGACTGTTGGATGTGAATTATGACTTTTTCAACTAAAATAAGTGTGTTTAAAGTCATTTCTGTGACTGAAACGGGTCAAAATTTAAGCTTTTGAGTAAGCAAAACTCTGTAAAAATGGCCATTTTGGTCACTTTGAGGGTTTAAAAAGTGGTTATTCAACATGAGGCACGATCCAATTGACATTTTGAATCATTTTTGGTACAGTCCAAAAAATCAATTTTCGGATGAAAAACGATGACTCCGGACATGTCGAACGTTCCCAAAATGGTCTATAATGATGACATTTTAACATTTAATCTTTTGACTTTAAATGACTGTTGGATGTGAATTATGACAATTTCAACTAAAATAAGTGTGTTTAAAGTCATTTCTGTGACTGAAACGGGTCAAAATTGAAGCTTTTAAATAAGCAAAACTCTGTAAAAATGGCCATTTTGGTCACTGTGAGGGTTTAAAATGTGGATATTCAACATGAGGCACGATCCAATTGACATTTTGAATCATTTTTGGTACAGTCCAAAAAATCAATTTTCGGATGAAAAACGATGACTCCGGACATGTCGAACGTTCCCAAAATGGTCTATAATGATGAAATTTTAACATTTAATCTTTTGACTCTAAATGACTGTTGGATGTGAATTATGACAATTTCAACTAAAATAAGTGTGTTTAAAGTCATTTCTGTGACTGAAACGGGTCAAAATTGAACCTTTTAAATAAGCAAAACTCTGTAAAAATGGCAATTTTGGTCAATGTGAGGGTTTAAAATGTGGTTATTCAACATGAGGCACGATCCAATTGACATTTTGAATCATTTTTGGTACAGTCCGAAAAATCAATTTTCGGATGAAAAACGATGACTCCGGACATGTTGAACGTTCCTAAAATGGTCTATAATGATGAAATTTTAACATTTAATCTTTTGACTCTAAATGACTGTTGGATGTGAATTATGACTTTTTCAACTAAAATAAGTGTGTTTAAAGTCATTTCTGTGACTGAAACGGGTCAAAATTGAAGCTTTTGAGTAAGCAAAACTCTGTAAAAATGGCCATTTTGGTCACTTTGAGGGTTTAAAAAGTGGTTATTCAACATGAGGCACGATCCAATTGACATTTTGAATCATTTTTGGTACAGTCCAAAAAATCAATTTTCGGATGAAAAACGATGACTCCGGACATGCCGAACGTTCCCAAAATGGTCTATAATGATGAAATTTCAACATTTAATCGTTTGACTCTAAATGACTGTTGGATGTGAATTATGACAATTTCAACTAAAATAAGTGTGTTTAAAGTCATTTCTGTGACTGAAACGGGTCAAAATTGAAGCTTTTAAATAAGCAAAACTCTGTAAAAATGGCCCTTTTGGTCATGTGAGGGTTTAAAATGTGGTTATTCAACATGAGGCACGATCCAATTGACATTTTGAATCATTTTTGGTACAGTCCAAAAAATCAATTTTCGGATGAAAAACGATGACTCCGGACATGTCGAACGTTCCCAAAATGGTCTATAATGATGAAATTTTAACATTTAATCTTTTGACTCTAAATGACTGTTGGATGTGAATTATGACTTTTTCAACTAAAATAAGTGTGTTTAAAGTCATTTCTGTGCCTGAAATGGGTCAAAATTGAAGCTTTTAAATAAGCAAAACTCTGTATAAAATGGCCATTTTGGTCACTGTGAGGGTTTAAAAAGTGGTTATTCAACATGAGGCACGATCCAATTGACATTTTGAATCATTTTTGGTACAGTCTAAAAAATCAATTTTCGGATGAAAAACGATGACTCCGGACATGTCGAACGTTCCCAAAATGGTCTATAATGATGAAATTTTAACATTTAATCTTTTGACTCTAAATGACTGTTGGATGTGAATTATGACTTTTTCAACTAAAATAAATTTGTTTAAAGTCATTTCTGTGACTGAAACGGGTCAAAATTGAAGCTTTTAAATAAGCAAAACTCTGTAAAAATGGCAATTTTGGTCAATGTGAGGGTTTAAAATGTGGTTATTCAACATGAGGCACGATCCAATTGACATTTTGAATCATTTTTGGTACAGTCCGAAAAATCAATTTTCGGATGAAAAACGATGACTCCGGACATGTCGAACGTTTCCAAAATGGTCTATAATGATGACATTTTAACATTTAATCTTTTGACTCTAAATGACTGTTGGATGTGAATTATGACTTTTTCAACTAAAATAAGTGTGTTTAAAGTCATTTCTGTGCCTGAAATTGACCCATTTCAGGCACAGAAATGACTTTAAACACACTTATTTTAGTTGAAAAAGTCATAATTCACATCCAACAGTCAATTGAAGCTTTTAAATAAGCAAAACTCTGTATAAAATGGCCATTTTGGTCACTGTGAGGGTTTAAAAAGTGGTTATTCAACATGAGGCACGATCCAATTGACATTTTGAATCATTTTTGGTACAGTCCAAAAAATCAATTTTCGGATGAAAAACGATGACTCCGGACATGTCGAACGTTTCCAAAATGGTCTATAATGATGACATTTTAACATTTAATCTTTTTACTCTAAATGACTGTTGGATGTGAATTATGACTTTTTCAACTAAAATAAGTGTTTTTGAAAGTCATTTCTGTGCCTGAAACGGGTCAAAATTGAAGCTTTTGAGTAAGCAAAACTCTGTAAAAATGGCAATTTTGGTCACTGTGAGGGTTTAAAAAGTGGTTATTCAACATGAGGCACGATCCAATTGACATTTTGAATCATTTTTGGTACAGTCCAAAAAATCAATTTTCGGATGAAAAACGATGACTCCGGACATGTCGAACGTTCCCAAAATGGTCTATAATGATGAAATTTTAACATTTAATCTTTTGACTCTAAATGACTGTTGGATGTGAATTATGACTTTTTCAACTAAAATAAGTGTGTTTAAAGTCATTTCTGTGCCTGAAATGGGTCAAAATTGAAGCTTTCAAATAAGCAAAACTCTGTATAAAATGGCCATTTTGGTCACTGTGAGGGTTTAAAAAGTGGTTATTCAACATGAGGCACGATCCAATTGACATTTTGAATCATTTTTGGTACAGTCCAAAAAATCAATTTTCGGATGAAAAACGATGACTCCGGACATGTCGAACGTTCCCAAAATGGTCTATAATGATGAAATTTTAACATTTAATCTTTTTACTCTAAATGACTGTTGGATGTGAATTATGACTTTTTCAACTAAAATAAGTGTGTTTAAAGTCATTTCTGTGCCTGAAACGGGTCAAAATTGAAGCTTTTGAGTAAGCAAAACTCTGTAAAAATGGCAATTTTGGTCACTGTGAGGGTTTAAAAAGTGGTTATTCAACATGAGGCACGATCCAATTGACATTTTGAATCATTTTTGGTACAGTCCAAAAAATCAATTTTCGGATGAAAAACGATGACTCCGGACATGTCGAACGTTCCCAAAATGGTCTATAATGATGAAATTTTAACATTTAATCTTTTGACTCTAAATGACTGTTGGATGTGAATTATGACTTTTTCAACTAAAATAAGTGTGTTTAAAGTCATTTCTGTGACTGAAACGGGTTAAAATTGAAGCTTTTGAGTTAGCAAAACTCTGTAAAATGGCCATTTTGGTCACTTTGAGGGTTTAAAAAGTGGTTATTCAACATGAGGCACGATCCAATTGACATTTTGAATCATTTTTGGTACAGTCCAAAAAATCAATTTTCGGATGAAAAACGATGACTCCGGACATGTCGAACGTTCCCAAAATGGTCTATAATGATGAAATTTTAACATTTAATCTTTTGACTCTAAATGACTGTTGGATGTGAATTATGACTTTTTCAACTAAAATAAGTGTGTTTAAAGTCATTTCTGTGACTGAAACGGGTTAAAATTGAAGCTTTTGAGTTAGCAAAACTCTGTAAAATGGCCATTTTGGTCACTTTGAGGGTTTAAAAAGTGGTTATTCAACATGAGGCACGATCCAATTGACATTTTGAATCATTTTTGGTACAGTCCAAAAAATCAATTTTCGGATGAAAAACGATGACTCCGGACATGTCGAACGTTCCCAAAATGGTCTATAATGATGAAATTTTAACATTTAATCTTTTGACTCTAAATGACTGTTGGATGTGAATTATGACTTTTTCAACTAAAATAAGTATGTTTAAAGTCATTTCTGTGCCTGAAACGGGTCAAAATTGAAGCTTTTGAGTAAGCAAAACTCTGTAAAAATGGCAATTTTGGTCACTGCGAGGGTTTAAAAAGTGGTTATTCAACATGAGGCACGATCCAATTGACATTTTGAATCATTTTTGGTACAGTCCAAAAAATCAATTTTCGGATGAAAAACGATGACTCCGGACGTGTCGAACGTTCCCAAAATGGTCTATAATGATGAAATTTTAACATTTAATCTTTTGACTCTAAATGACTGTTGGATGTGAATTATGACTTTTTCAACTAAAATAAATTTGTTTAAAGTCATTTCTGTGACTGAAACGGGTCAAAATTGAAGCTTTTAAATAAGCAAAACTCTGTAAAAATGGCAATTTTGGTCAATGTGAGGGTTTAAAATGTGGTTATTCAACATGAGGCACGATCCAATTGACATTTTGAATCATTTTTGGTACAGTCCGAAAAATCAATTTTCGGATGAAAAACGATGACTCCGGACATGTTGAACGTTCCTAAAATGGTCTATAATGATGAAATTTTAACATTTAATCTTTTGACTCTAAATGACTGTTGGATGTGAATTATGACTTTTTCAACTAAAATAAGTGTGTTTAAAGTCATTTCTGTGACTGAAACGGGTCAAAATTGAAGCTTTTGAGTAAGCAAAACTCTGTAAAAATGGCCATTTTGGTCACTTTGAGGGTTTAAAAAGTGGTTATTCAACATGAGGCACGATCCAATTGACATTTTGAATCATTTTTGGTACAGTCCAAAAAATCAATTTTCGGATGAAAAACGATGACTCCGGACATGTCGAACGTTCCCAAAATGGTCTATAATGATGACATTTTAACATTTAATCTTTTGACTTTAAATGACTGTTGGATGTGAATTATGACAATTTCAACTAAAATAAGTGTGTTTAAAGTCATTTCTGTGACTGAAACGGGTCAAAATTGAAGCTTTTAAATAAGCAAAACTCTGTAAAAATGGCCATTTTGGTCACTGTGAGGGTTTAAAATGTGGATATTCAACATGAGGCACGATCCAATTGACATTTTGAATCATTTTTGGTACAGTCCAAAAAATCAATTTTCGGATGAAAAACGATGACTCCGGACATGTCGAACGTTCCCAAAATGGTCTATAATGATGAAATTTTAACATTTAATCTTTTGACTCTAAATGACTGTTGGATGTGAATTATGACAATTTCAACTAAAATAAGTGTGTTTAAAGTCATTTCTGTGACTGAAACGGGTCAAAATTGAAGCTTTTAAATAAGCAAAACTCTGTAAAAATGGCAATTTTGGTCAATGTGAGGGTTTAAAATGTGGTTATTCAACATGAGGCACGATCCAATTGACATTTTGAATCATTTTTGGTACAGTCCGAAAAATCAATTTTCGGATGAAAAACGATGACTCCGGACATGTTGAACGTTCCTAAAATGGTCTATAATGATGAAATTTTAACATTTAATCTTTTGACTCTAAATGACTGTTGGATGTGAATTATGACTTTTTCAACTAAAATAAGTGTGTTTAAAGTCATTTCTGTGACTGAAACGGGTCAAAATTGAAGCTTTTGAGTAAGCAAAACTCTGTAAAAATGGCCATTTTGGTCACTTTGAGGGTTTAAAAAGTGGTTATTCAACATGAGGCACGATCCAATTGACATTTTGAATCATTTTTGGTACAGTCCAAAAAATCAATTTTCGGATGAAAAACGATGACTCCGGACATGCCGAACGTTCCCAAAATGGTCTATAATGATGAAATTTCAACATTTAATCTTTTGACTCTAAATGACTGTTGGATGTGAATTATGACAATTTCAACTAAAATAAGTGTGTTTAAAGTCATTTCTGTGACTGAAACGGGTCAAAATTGAAGCTTTTAAATAAGCAAAACTCTGTAAAAATGGCCATTTTGGTCATGTGAGGGTTTAAAATGTGGTTATTCAACATGAGGCACGATCCAATTGACATTTTGAATCATTTTTGGTACAGTCCAAAAAATCAATTTTCGGATGAAAAACGATGACTCCGGACATGTCGAACGTTCCCAAAATGGTCTATAATGATGAAATTTTAACATTTAATCTTTTTACTCTAAATGACTGTTGGATGTGAATTATGACTTTTTCAACTAAAATAAGTGTGTTTAAAGTCATTTCTGTGCCTGAAACGGGTCAAAATTGAAGCTTTTGAGTAAGCAAAACTCTGTAAAAATGGCAATTTTGGTCACTGTGAGGGTTTAAAAAGTGGTTATTCAACATGAGGCACGATCCAATTGACATTTTGAATCATTTTTGGTACAGTCCAAAAAATCAATTTTCGGATGAAAAACGATGACTCCGGACATGTTGAACGTTCCCAAAATGGTCTATAATGATGAAATTTTAACATTTAATCTTTTGACTCTAAATGACTGTTGGATGTGAATTATGACTTTTTCAACTAAAATAAGTGTGTTTAAAGTCATTTCTGTGACTGAAACGGGTCAAAATTGAAGCTTTTGAGTTAGCAAAACTCTGTAAAATGGCCATTTTGGTCACTTTGAGGGTTTAAAAAGTGGTTATTCAACATGAGGCACGATCCAATTGACATTTTGAATCATTTTTGGTACACTCCAAAAAATCAATTTTCGGATGAAAAACGATGACTCCGGACATGTCGAACGTTCCCAAAATGGTCTATAATGATGAAATTTTAACATTTAATCTTTTGACTCTAAATGACTGTTGGATGTGAATTATGACTTTTTCAACTAAAATAAGTGTGTTTAAAGTCATTTCTGTGCCTGAAATGGGTCAAAACTGAAGCTTTGAGTAAGCAAAAACTCTGTAAAAATGGCAATTTTGGTCACTGTGAGGGTTTAAAAAGTGGTTATTCAACATGAGGCACGATCCTATTGACATTTTGAATCATTTTTGGTACAGTCCAAAAAATCAATTTTCGGATGAAAAACGATGACTCCGGACATGTCGAACGTTCCCAAAATGGTCTATAATATTGAAATTTGAACATTTAATCTTTTGACTCTAAATGACTGTTGGATGTGAATTATGACTTTTTCAACTAAAATAAGTGTGTTTAAAGTCATTTCTGTGACTGAAATGGGTCAAAATTGAAGCTTTTAAATAAGCAAAACTCTGTAAAAATGGCAATTTTGGTCACTGTGAGGGTTTAAAAAGTGGTTATTCAACATGAGGCACGATCCTATTGACATTTTGAATCATTTTTGGTACAGTCCAAAAAATCAATTTTCGGATGAAAAACGATGACTCCGGACATGTTGAACGTTCCTAAAATGGTCTATAATGATGAAATTTTAACATTTAATCTTTTGACTCTAAATGACTGTTGGATGTGAATTATGACTTTTTCAACTAAAATAAGTGTGTTTAAAGTCATTTCTGTGACTGAAACGGGTCAAAATTGAAGCTTTTGAGTAAGCAAAACTCTGTAAAAATGGCCATTTTGGTCACTTTGAGGGTTTAAAAAGTGGTTATTCAACATGAGGCACGATCCAATTGACATTTTGAATCATTTTTGGTACAGTCCAAAAAATCAATTTTCGGATGAAAAACGATGACTCCGGACATGCCGAACGTTCCCAAAATGGTCTATAATGATGAAATTTCAACATTTAATCTTTTGACTCTAAATGACTGTTGGATGTGAATTATGACAATTTCAACTAAAATAAGTGTGTTTAAAGTCATTTCTGTGACTGAAACGGGTCAAAATTGAAGCTTTTAAATAAGCAAAACTCTGTAAAAATGGCCATTTTGGTCATGTGAGGGTTTAAAATGTGGTTATTCAACATGAGGCACGATCCAATTGACATTTTGAATCATTTTTGGTACAGTCCAAAAAATCAATTTTCGGATGAAAAACGATGACTCCGGACATGTCGAACGTTCCCAAAATGGTCTATAATGATGAAATTTTAACATTTAATCTTTTGACTCTAAATGACTGTTGGATGTGAATTATGACTTTTTCAACTAAAATAAGTGTGTTTAAAGTCATTTCTGTGCCTGAAATGGGTCAAAATTGAAGCTTTTAAATAAGCAAAACTCTGTATAAAATGGCCATTTTGGTCACTGTGAGGGTTTAAAAAGTGGTTATTCAACATGAGGCACGATCCAATTGACATTTTGAATCATTTTTGGTACAGTCCAAAAAATCAATTTTCGGATGAAAAACGATGACTCCGGACATGTCGAACGTTCCCAAAATGGTCTATAATGATGAAATTTTAACATTTAATCTTTTTACTCTAAATGACTGTTGGATGTGAATTATGACTTTTTCAACTAAAATAAGTGTGTTTAAAGTCATTTCTGTGCCTGAAACGGGTCAAAATTGAAGCTTTTGAGTAAGCAAAACTCTGTAAAAATGGCAATTTTGGTCACTGTGAGGGTTTAAAAAGTGGTTATTCAACATGAGGCACGATCCAATTGACATTTTGAATCATTTTTGGTACAGTCCAAAAAATCAATTTTCGGATGAAAAACGATGACTCCGGACATGTCGAACGGTCCCAAAATGGTCTATAATGATGAAATTTTAACATTTAATCTTTTTACTCTAAATGACTGTTGGATGTGAATTATGACTTTTTCAACTAAAATAAGTGTGTTTAAAGTCATTTCTGTGCCTGAAACGGGTCAAAATTGAAGCTTTTGAGTAAGCAAAACTCTGTAAAAATGGCAATTTTGGTCACTGTGAGGGTTTAAAAAGTGGTTATTCAACATGAGGCACGATCCAATTGACATTTTGAATCATTTTTGGTACAGTCCAAAAAATCAATTTTCGGATGAAAAACGATGACTCCGGACATGTCGAACGTTCCCAAAATGGTCTATAATGATGAAATTTTAACATTTAATCTTTTGACTCTAAATTACTGTTGGATGTGAATTATGACTTTTTCAACTAAAATAAGTGTGTTTAAAGTCATTTCTGTGACTGAAACGGGTTAAAATTGAAGCTTTTGAGTTAGCAAAACTCTGTAAAATGGCCATTTTGGTCACTTTGAGGGTTTAAAAAGTGGTTATTCAACATGAGGCACGATCCAATTGACATTTTGAATCATTTTTGGTACAGTCCAAAAAATCAATTTTCGGATGAAAAACGATGACTCCGGACATGTCGAACGTTCCCAAAATGGTCTATAATGATGAAATTTTAACATTTAATCTTTTGACTCTAAATGACTGTTGGATGTGAATTATGACTTTTTCAACTAAAATAAGTGTGTTTAAAGTCATTTCTGTGCCTGAAACGGGTCAAAATTGAAGCTTTTGAGTTAGCAAAACTCTGTAAAATGGCCATTTTGGTCACTTTGAGGGTTTTAAAAAGTGGTTATTCAACATGAGGCACGATCCAATTGACATTTTGAATCATTTTTGGTACAGTCCAAAAAATCAATTTTCGGATGAAAAACGATGACTCCGGACATGTCGAACGTTCCCAAAATGGTCTATAATGGTGAAATTTTAACATTTAATCTTTTGACTCTAAATGACTGTTGGATGTGAATTATGACTTTTTCAACTAAAATAAGTGTGTTTAAAGTCATTTCTGTGCCTGAAACGGGTCAAAATTGAAGCTTTTGAGTAAGCAAAACTCTGTAAAAATGGCAATATTGGTCACTGTGAGGGTTTAAAAAGTGGTTATTCAACATGAGGCACGATCCAATTGACATTTTGAATCATTTTTGGTACAGTCCAAAAAATCAATTTTCGGATGAAAACGATGACTCCGGACATGTCGAACGTTCCCAAAATGGTCTATAATGATGAAATTTTAACATTTAATCTTTTGACTCTAAATGACTGTTGGATGTGAATTATGACTTTTTCAACTAAAATAAGTGTGTTTAAAGTCATTTCTGTGCCTGAAACGGGTCAAAATTGAAGCTTTTGAGTAAGCAAAACTGTAAAAATAGCAATTTTGGTCACTGTGAGGGTTTAAACAGTGGTTATTCAACATGAGGCACGATCCAATTGACATTTTGAATCATTTTTGGTACAGTCCAAAAAATCAATTTTCGGATGAAAAACGATGACTCCGGACATGTCGAACGTTCCCAAAATGGTCTATAATATTGAAATTTTAACATTTAATCTTTTGAGTCTAAATGACTGTTGGATGTGAATTATGACTTTTTCAACTAAAAATAAGTGTGTTTAAAGTCATTTCTGTGACTGAAACGGGTCAAAATTGAAGCTTTTGAGTAAGCAAAACTCTGTAAAAATTGCCATTTTGGTCACTTTGAGGGTTTAAAAAGTGGTTATTCAACATGAGGCACGATCCAATTGACATTTTGAATCATTTTTGGTACAGTCCAAAAAATCAATTTTCGGATGAAAAACGATGACTCCGGACATGTCGAAAGTTCCCAAAATGGTCTATAATGATGAAATTTTAACATTTAATCTTTTGACTCTAAATGACTGTTGGATGTGAATTATGACTTTTTCAACTAAAATAAGTGTGTTTAAAGTCATTTCTGTGACTGAAATGGGTCAAAATTGAAGCTTTTAAATAAGCAAAACTCTGTAAAAATGGCAATTTTGGTCACTGTGAGGGTTTAAAAAGTGGTTATTCAACATGAGGCACGATCCTATTGACATTTTGAATCATTTTTGGTACAGTCCAAAAAATCAATTTTCGGATGAAAAACGATGACTCCGGACATGTTGAACGTTCCTAAAATGGTCTATAATGATGAAATTTTAACATTTAATCTTTTGACTCTAAATGACTGTTGGATGTGAATTATGACTTTTTCAACTAAAATAAGTGTGTTTAAAGTCATTTCTGTGACTGAAACGGGTCAAAATTGAAGCTTTTGAGTAAGCAAAACTCTGTAAAAATGGCCATTTTGGTCACTTTGAGGGTTTAAAAAGTGGTTATTCAACATGAGGCACGATCCAATTGACATTTTGAATCATTTTTGGTACAGTCCAAAAAATCAATTTCGGATGAAAAACGATGACTCCGGACATGCCGAACGTTCCCAAAATGGTCTATAATGATGAAATTTCAACATTTAATCTTTTGACTCTAAATGACTGTTGGATGTGAATTATGACAATTTCAACTAAAATAAGTGTGTTTAAAGTCATTTCTGTGACTGAAACGGGTCAAAATTGAAGCTTTTAAATAAGCAAAACTCTGTAAAAATGGCCATTTTGGTCATGTGAGGGTTTAAAATGTGGTTATTCAACATGAGCACGATCCAATTGACATTTTGAATCATTTTTGGTACAGTCCAAAAAATCAATTTTCGGATGAAAAACGATGACTCCGGACATGTCGAACGTTCCCAAAATGGTCTATAATGATGAAATTTTAACATTTAATCTTTTGACTCTAAATGACTGTTGGATGTGAATTATGACTTTTTCAACTAAAATAAGTGTGTTTAAAGTCATTTCTGTGCCTGAAATGGGTCAAAATTGAAGCTTTTAAATAAGCAAAACTCTGTATAAAATGGCCATTTTGGTCACTGTGAGGGTTTAAAAAGTGGTTATTCAACATGAGGCACGATCCAATTGACATTTTGAATCATTTTTGGTACAGTCCAAAAAATCAATTTTCGGATGAAAAACGATGACTCCGGACATGTCGAACGTTCCCAAAATGGTCTATAATGATGAAATTTTAACATTTAATCTTTTTACTCTAAATGACTGTTGGATGTGAATTATGACTTTTTCAACTAAAATAAGTGTGTTTAAAGTCATTTCTGTGCCTGAAACGGGTCAAAATTGAAGCTTTTGAGTAAGCAAAACTCTGTAAAAATGGCAATTTTGGTCACTGTGAGGGTTTAAAAAGTGGTTATTCAACATGAGGCACGATCCAATTGACATTTTGAATCATTTTTGGTACAGTCCAAAAATCAATTTTCGGATGAAAAACGATGACTCCGGACATGTCGAACGGTCCCAAAATGGTCTATAATGATGAAATTTTAACATTTAATCTTTTTACTCTAAATGACTGTTGGATGTGAATTATGACTTTTTCAACTAAAATAAGTGTGTTTAAAGTCATTTCTGTGCCTGAAACGGGTCAAAATTGAAGCTTTTGAGTAAGCAAAACTCTGTAAAAATGGCAATTTTGGTCACTGTGAGGGTTTAAAAAGTGGTTATTCAACATGAGGCACGATCCAATTGACATTTTGAATCATTTTTGGTACAGTCCAAAAAATCAATTTTCGGATGAAAAACGATGACTCCGGACATGTCGAACGTTCCCAAAATGGTCTATAATGATGAAATTTTAACATTTAATCTTTTGACTCTAAATTACTGTTGGATGTGAATTATGACTTTTTCAACTAAAATAAGTGTGTTTAAAGTCATTTCTGTGACTGAAACGGGTTAAAATTGAAGCTTTTGAGTTAGCAAAACTCTGTAAAATGGCCATTTTGGTCACTTTGAGGGTTTAAAAAGTGGTTATTCAACATGAGGCACGATCCAATTGACATTTTGAATCATTTTTGGTACAGTCCAAAAAATCAATTTTCGGATGAAAAACGATGACTCCGGACATGTCGAACGTTCCCAAAATGGTCTATAATGATGAAATTTTAACATTTAATCTTTTGACTCTAAATGACTGTTGGATGTGAATTATGACTTTTTCAACTAAAATAAGTGTGTTTAAAGTCATTTCTGTGCCTGAAACGGGTCAAAATTGAAGCTTTTGAGTTAGCAAAACTCTGTAAAATGGCCATTTTGGTCACTTTGAGGGTTTAAAAAGTGGTTATTCAACATGAGGCACGATCCAATTGACATTTTGAATCATTTTTGGTACAGTCCAAAAAATCAATTTTCGGATGAAAAACGATGACTCCGGACATGTCGAACGTTCCCAAAATGGTCTATAATGGTGAAATTTTAACATTTAATCTTTTGACTCTAAATGACTGTTGGATGTGAATTATGACTTTTTCAACTAAAATAAGTGTGTTTAAAGTCATTTCTGTGCCTGAAACGGGTCAAAATTGAAGCTTTTGAGTAAGCAAAACTCTGTAAAAATGGCAATATTGGTCACTGTGAGGGTTTAAAAAGTGGTTATTCAACATGAGGCACGATCCAATTGACATTTTGAATCATTTTTGGTACAGTCCAAAAAATCAATTTTCGGATGAAAAACGATGACTCCGGACATGTCGAACGTTCCCAAAATGGTCTATAATATTGAAATTTTAACATTTAATCTTTTGACTCTAAATGACTGTTGGATGTGAATTATGACTTTTTCAACTAAAATAAGTCTGTTTAAAGTCATTTCTGTGACTGAAATGGGTCAAAATTGAAGCTTTTAAATAAGCAAAACTCTGTATAAAATGGCCATTTTGGTCACTGTGAGGGTTTAAAAAGTGGTTATTCAACATGAGGCACGATCCAATTGACATTTTGAATCATTTTTGGTACAGTCCAAAAAATCAATTTTCGGATGAAAAACAATGACTCCGGACATGTCGAACGTTCCCAAAATGGCCTATAATGATGAAATTTTACCATTTAATCTTTTGACTGTAAATGACTGTTGGATGTGAATTATGACTTTTTCAACTAAAATAAGTCTGTTTAAAGTCATTTCTGTGCCTGAAACGGGTCAAAATTGAAGCTTTTGAGTAAGCAAAACTCTGTAAAAATTGGCAATTTTGGTCACTGTGAGGGTTTAAAAAGTGGTTATTCAACATGAGGCACGATCCAATTGACATTTTGAATCATTTTTGGTACAGTCCAAAAAATCAATTTTCGGATGAAAAACGATGACTCCGGACATGTCGAACGTTCCCAAAATGGTCTATAATGATGACATTTTAACATTTAATCTTTTGACTTTAAATGACTGTTGGATGTGAATTATGACAATTTCAACTAAAATAAGTGTGTTTAAAGTCATTTCTGTGACTGAAACGGGTCAAAATTGAAGCTTTTAAATAAGCAAAACTCTGTAAAAATGGCCATTTTGGTCACTGTGAGGGTTTAAAATGTGGATATTCAACATGAGGCACGATCCAATTGACATTTTGAATCATTTTTGGTACAGTCCAAAAAATCAATTTTCGGATGAAAAACGATGACTCCGGACATGTCGAACGTTCCCAAAATGGTCTATAATGATGAAATTTTAACATTTAATCTTTTGACTCTAAATGACTGTTGGATGTGAATTATGACAATTCCAACTAAAATAAGTGTGTTTAAAGTCATTTCTGTGACTGAAACGGGTCAAAATTGAAGCTTTTAAATAAGCAAAACTCTGTAAAAATGGCAATTTTGGTCAATGTGAGGGTTTAAAATGTGGTTATTCAACATGAGGCACGATCCAATTGACATTTTTTAATCATTTTTGGTACAGTCCGAAAAATCAATTTTCGGATGAAAAACGATGACTCCGGACATGTTGAACGTTCCTAAAATGGTCTATAATGATGAAATTTTAACATTTAATCTTTTGACTCTAAATGACTGTTGGATGTGAATTATGACTTTTTCAACTAAAATAAGTGTGTTTAAAGTCATTTCTGTGACTGAAACGGGTCAAAATTGAAGCTTTTGAGTAAGCAAAACTCTGTAAAAATGGCCATTTTGGTCACTTTGAGGGTTTAAAAAGTGGTTATTCAACATGAGGCACGATCCAATTGACATTTTGAATCATTTTTGGTACAGTCCAAAAAATCAATTTTCGGATGAAAAACGATGACTCCGGACATGTCGAACGTTCCCAAAATGGTCTATAATGATGAAATTTTAACATTTAATCTTTTGACTCTAAATGACTGTTGGATGTGAATTATGACAATTTCAACTAAAATAAGTGTGTTTAAAGTCATTTCTGTGACTGAAACGGGTCAAAATTGAAGCTTTTAAATAAGCAAAACTCTGTAAAAATGGCCATTTTGGTCATGTGAGGGTTTAAAATGTGGTTATTCAACATGAGGCACGATCCAATTGACATTTTGAATCATTTTTGGTACAGTCCAAAAAACCAATTTTCGGATGAAAAACGATGACTCCGGACATGTCGAACGTTCCCAAAATGGTCTATAATATTGAAATTTTAACATTTAATCTTTTGACTCTAAATGACTGTTGGATGTGAATTATGACTTTTTCAACTAAAATAAGTGTGTTTAAAGTCATTTCTGTGACTGAAACGGGTCAAAATTGAAGCTTTTAAATAAGCAAAACTCTGTAAAAATGGCCATTTTGGTCACTGTGAGGGTTTAAAAAGTGGTTATTCAACATGAGGCACGATCCAATTGACATTTTGAATCATTTTTGGTACAGTCCAAAAAATCAATTTTCGGATGAAAAACGATGACTCCGGACATGTCGAACGTTCCCAAAATGGTCTATAATGATGAAATTTTAACATTTAATCTTTTGACTCTAAATGACTGTTGGATGTGAATTATGACTTTTTCAACTAAAATAAGTCTGTTTAAAGTCATTTCTGTGACTGAAATGGGTCAAAATTGAAGCTTTTAAATAAGCAAAACTCTGTATAAAATGGCCATTTTGGTCACTGTGAGGGTTTAAAAAGTGGTTATTCAACATGAGGCACGATCCAATTGACATTTTGAATCATTTTTGGTACAGTCCAAAAAATCAATTTTCGGATGAAAAACAATGACTCCGGACATGTCGAACGTTCCCAAAATGGCCTATAATGATGAAATTTTACCATTTAATCTTTTGACTGTAAATGACTGTTGGATGTGAATTATGACTTTTTCAACTAAAATAAGTCTGTTTAAAGTCATTTCTGTGCCTGAAACGGGTCAAAATTGAAGCTTTTGAGTAAGCAAAACTCTGTAAAAATTGGCAATTTTGGTCACTGTGAGGGTTTAAAAAGTGGTTATTCAACATGAGGCACGATCCAATTGACATTTTGAATCATTTTTGGTACAGTCCAAAAAATCAATTTTCGGATGAAAAACGATGACTCCGGACATGTCGAACGTTCCCAAAATGGTCTATAATGATGACATTTTAACATTTAATCTTTTGACTTTAAATGACTGTTGGATGTGAATTATGACAATTTCAACTAAAATAAGTGTGTTTAAAGTCATTTCTGTGACTGAAACGGGTCAAAATTGAAGCTTTTAAATAAGCAAAACTCTGTAAAAATGGCCATTTTGGTCACTGTGAGGGTTTAAAATGTGGATATTCAACATGAGGCACGATCCAATTGACATTTTGAATCATTTTTGGTACAGTCCAAAAAATCAATTTTCGGATGAAAAACGATGACTCCGGACATGTCGAACGTTCCCAAAATGGTCTATAATGATGAAATTTTAACATTTAATCTTTTGACTCTAAATGACTGTTGGATGTGAATTATGACAATTCCAACTAAAATAAGTGTGTTTAAAGTCATTTCTGTGACTGAAACGGGTCAAAATTGAAGCTTTTAAATAAGCAAAACTCTGTAAAAATGGCAATTTTGGTCAATGTGAGGGTTTAAAATGTGGTTATTCAACATGAGGCACGATCCAATTGACATTTTTTAATCATTTTTGGTACAGTCCGAAAAATCAATTTTCGGATGAAAAACGATGACTCCGGACATGTTGAACGTTCCTAAAATGGTCTATAATGATGAAATTTTAACATTTAATCTTTTGACTCTAAATGACTGTTGGATGTGAATTATGACTTTTTCAACTAAAATAAGTGTGTTTAAAGTCATTTCTGTGACTGAAACGGGTCAAAATTGAAGCTTTTGAGTAAGCAAAACTCTGTAAAAATGGCCATTTTGGTCACTTTGAGGGTTTAAAAAGTGGTTATTCAACATGAGGCACGATCCAATTGACATTTTGAATCATTTTTGGTACAGTCCAAAAAATCAATTTTCGGATGAAAAACGATGACTCCGGACATGTCGAACGTTCCCAAAATGGTCTATAATGATGAAATTTTAACATTTAATCTTTTGACTCTAAATGACTGTTGGATGTGAATTATGACAATTTCAACTAAAATAAGTGTGTTTAAAGTCATTTCTGTGACTGAAACGGGTCAAAATTGAAGCTTTTAAATAAGCAAAACTCTGTAAAAATGGCCATTTTGGTCATGTGAGGGTTTAAAATGTGGTTATTCAACATGAGGCACGATCCAATTGACATTTTGAAACATTTTTGGTACAGTCCAAAAAACCAATTTTCGGATGAAAAACGATGACTCCGGACATGTCGAACGTTCCCAAAATGGTCTATAATATTGAAATTTTAACATTTAATCTTTTGACTCTAAATGACTGTTGGATGTGAATTATGACTTTTTCAACTAAAATAAGTGTGTTTAAAGTCATTTCTGTGACTGAAACGGGTCAAAATTGAAGCTTTTAAATAAGCAAAACTCTGTAAAAATGGCCATTTTGGTCACTGTGAGGGTTTAAAAAGTGGTTATTCAACATGAGGCACGATCCAATTGACATTTTGAATCATTTTTGGTACAGTCCAAAAAATCAATTTTCGGATGAAAAACGATGACTCCGGACATGTCGAACGTTCCCAAAATGGTCTATAATGATGAAATTTTAACATTTAATCTTTTGACTCTAAATGACTGTTGGATGTGAATTATGACTTTTTCAACTAAAATAAGTGTGTTTAAAGTCATTTCTGTGCCTGAAATGGGTCAAAATTGAAGCTTTTAAATAAGCAAAACTCTGTATAAAATGGCCATTTTGGTCACTGTGAGGGTTTAAAAAGTGGTTATTCAACATGAGGCACAATCCAATTGACATTTTGAATCATTTTTGGTACAGTCCAAAAAATCAATTTCGGATGAAAAACGATGACTCCGGACATGTCGAACGTTCCCAAAATGGTCTATAATGATGAAATTTTAACATTTAATCTTTTTACTCTAAATGACTGTTGGATGTGAATTATGACTTTTTCAACTAAAATAAGTGTGTTTAAAGTCATTTCTGTGCCTGAAACGGGTCAAAATTGAAGCTTTTGAGTAAGCAAAACTCTGTAAAAATGGCAATTTTGGTCACTGTGAGGGTTTAAAAAGTGGTTATTCAACATGAGGCACGATCCAATTGACATTTTGAATCATTTTTGGTACAGTCCAAAAAATCAATTTTCGGATGAAAAACGATGACTCCGGACATGTCGAACGTTCCCAAAATGGTCTAAATGATGAAATTTTAACATTTAATCTTTTGACTCTAAATGACTGTTGGATGTGAATTATGACTTTTTCAACTAAAATAAGTGTGTTTAAAGTCATTTCTGTGACTGAAACGGGTCAAAATTGAAGCTTTTGAGTTAGCAAAACTCTGTAAAATGGCCATTTTGGTCACTTTGAGGGTTTAAAAAGTGGTTATTCAACATGAGGCACGATCCAATTGACATTTTGAATCATTTTTGGTACAGTCCAAAAAATCAATTTTCGGATGAAAAACGATGACTCCGGACATGTCGAACGTTCCCAAAATGGTCTATAATGATGAAATTTTAACATTTTATCTTTTGACTCTAAATGACTGTTGGATGTGAATTATGACTTTTTCAACTAAAATAAGTGTGTTTAAAGTCATTTCTGTGCCTGAAACGGGTCAAAATTGAAGCTTTTGAGTAAGCAAAACTCTGTAAAAATGGCAATTTTGGTCACTGTGAGGGTTTAAAAAGTGGATATTCAACATGAGGCACGATCCTATTAACATTTTGAATCATTTTTGGTACAGTCCAAAAAATCAATTTTCGGATGAAAAACGATGACTCCGGACATGTCGAACGTTCCCAAAATGGTCTATAATATTGAAATTTGAACATTTAATCTTTTGACTCTAAATGACTGTTGGATGTGAATTATGACTTTTTCAACTAAAATAAGTGTGTTTAAAGTCATTTCTGTGACTGAAATGGGTCAAAATTGAAGCTTTTAAATAAGCAAAACTCTGTAAAAATGGCAATTTTGGTCACTGTGAGGGTTTAAAAAGTGGTTATTCAACATGAGGCACGATCCAATTGACATTTTGAATCATTTTTGGTACAGTCCAAAAAATCAATTTTCGGATGAAAAACGATGACTCCGGACATGTCGAACGTTCCCAAAATGGCCTATAATGATGAAATTTTAACATTTAATCTTTTGACTCTAAATGACTGTTGGATGTGAATTATGACTTTTTCAACTAAAATAAGTCTGTTTAAAGTCATTTCTGTGCCTGAAACGGGTCAAAATTGAAGCTTTTGAGTAAGCAAAACTCTGTAAAAATGGCAATTTTGGTCACTGTGAGGGTTTAAAAAGTGGTTATTCAACATGAGGCACGATCCAATTGACATTTTGAATCATTTTTGGTACAGTCCAAAAAATCAATTTTCGGATGAAAAACGATGACTCCGGACGTGTCGAACGTTCCCAAAATGGTCTATAATGATGAAATTTTAACATTTAATCTTTTGACTCTAAATGACTGTTGGATGTGAATTATGACTTTTTCAACTAAAATAAATCTGTTTAAAGTCATTTCTGTGACTGAAACGGGTCAAAATTGAAGCTTTTAAATAAGCAAAACTCTGTAAAAATGGCAATTTTGGTCAATGTGAGGGTTTAAAATGTGGTTATTCAACATGAGGCACGATCCAATTGACATTTTGAATCATTTTTGGTACAGTCCGAAAAATCAATTTTCGGATGAAAAACGATGACTCCGGACATGTTGAACGTTCCTAAAATGGTCTATAATGATGAAATTTTAACATTTAATCTTTTGACTCTAAATGACTGTTGGATGTGAATTATGACTTTTTCAACTAAAATAAGTGTGTTTAAAGTCATTTCTGTGACTGAAACGGGTCAAAATTGAAGCTTTTGAGTAAGCAAAACTCTGTAAAAATGGCCATTTTGGTCACTTTGAGGGTTTAAAAAGTGGTTATTCAACATGAGGCACGATCCAATTGACATTTTGAATCATTTTTGGTACAGTCCAAAAAATCAATTTTCGGATGAAAAACGATGACTCCGGACATGTCGAACGTTCCCAAAATGGTCTATAATGATGACATTTTAACATTTAATCTTTTGACTTTAAATGACTGTTGGATGTGAATTATGACAATTTCAACTAAAATAAGTGTGTTTAAAGTCATTTCTGTGACTGAAACGGGTCAAAATTGAAGCTTTTAAATAAGCAAAACTCTGTAAAAATGGCCATTTTGGTCACTGTGAGGGTTTAAAATGTGGATATTCAACATGAGGCACGATCCAATTGACATTTTGAATCATTTTTGGTACAGTCCAAAAAATCAATTTTCGGATGAAAAACGATGACTCCGGACATGTCGAACGTTCCCAAAATGGTCTATAATGGTGAAATTTTAACATTTAATGTTTTGACTCTAAATGACAGTTGGATGTGAATTATGACTTTTTCAACTAAAATAAGTGTGTTTAAAGTCATTTCTGTGCCTGAAACGGGTCAAAATTGAAGCTTTTGAGTAAGCAAAACTCTGTAAAAATGGCAATTTTGGTCACTGTGAGGGTTTAAAAAGTGGTTATTCAACATGAGGCACGATCCAATTGACATTTTGAATCATTTTTGGTACAGTCCAAAAAATCAATTTTCGGATGAAAAACGATGACTCCGGACATGTCGAACGTTCCCAAAATGGTCTATAATGATGAAATTTTAACATTTAATCTTTTGACTCTAAATGACTGTTGGATGTGAATTATGACTTTTTCAACTAAAATAAGTGTGTTTAAAGTCATTTCTGTGACTGAAACGGGTCAAAATTGAAGCTTTTGAGTTAGCAAAACTCAGTAAAATGGCCATTTTGGTCACTTTGAGGGTTTAAAAAGTGGTTATTCAACATGAGGCACGATCCAATTGACATTTTGAATCATTTTTGGTACAGTCCAAAAAATCAATTTTCGGATGAAAAACGATGACTCCGGACATGTCGAACGTTCCCAAAATGGTCTATAATGATGAAATTTTAACATTTAATCTTTTGACTCTAAATGACTGTTGGATGTGAATTATGACAATTTCAACTAAAATAAGTGTGTTTAAAGTCATTTCTGTGACTGAAACGGGTCAAAATTGAAGCTTTCAAATAAGCAAAACTCTGTAAAAATGGCCATTTTGGTCACTGTGAGGGTTTAAAATGTGGATATTCAACTTGAGGCACGATCCAATTGACATTTTGAATCATTTTTGGTACAGTCCGAAAAATCCATTTTCGGATGAAAAACGATGACTCCGGACATGTCGAACGTTCCCAAAATGGTCTATAATGATGAAATTTTAACATTTAATCTTTTGACTCTAAATGACTGTTGGATGTGAATTATGACTTTTTCAACTAAAATAAGTGTGTTTAAAGTCATTTCTGTGACTGAAACGGGTCAAAATTGAAGCTTTTGAGTAATCAAAACTCTGTAAAAATGGCCATTTTGGTCACTTTGAGGGTTTAAAAAGTGGTTATTCAACATGAGGCACGATCCAATTGACATTTTGAATTATTTTTTGTACAGTCCAAAAAATCAATTTTCGGATGAAAAACGATGACTCTGGACATGTCGAACGTTCCCAAAATGGTCTATAATGATGAAATTTTAACATTTAATCTTTTGACTCTAAATGACTGTTGGATGTGAATTATGACAATTTCAACTAAAATAAGTGTGTTTAAAGTCATTTCTGTGACTGAATAGGGTCAAAATTGAAGCTTTTAAATATGCAAAACTCTGTAAAAATGGCCATTTTGGTCACTGTGAGGGTTTAAAATGTGGTTATTCAACATGAGGCACGATCCAATTGACATTTTGAATCATTTTTGGTACAGTCCAAAAAATCAATTTTCGGATGAAAAACGATGACTCCGGACATGTCGAACGTTCCCAAAATGGTCTATAATATTGAAATTTGAACATTTAATCTTTTGACTCTAAATGACTGTTGGATGTGAATTATGACTTTTTCAACTAAAATAAGTGTGTTTAAAGTCATTTCTGTGACTGAAATGGGTCAAAATTGAAGCTTTTAAATAAGCAAAACTGTAAAAATGGCAATTTTGGTCACTGTGAGGGTTTAAAAAGTGGTTATTCAACATGAGGCACGATCCAATTGACATTTCGAATCATTTTTGGTACAGTCCAAAAAATCAATTTTCGGATGAAAAACGATGACTCCGGACATGTCGAACGTTCCCAAAATGGCCTATAATGATGAAATTTTAACATTTAATCTTTTGACTCTAAATGACTGTTGGATGTGAATTATGACTTTTTCAACTAAAATAAGTCTGTTTAAAGTAATTTCTGTGCCTGAAACGGGTCAAAATTGAAGCTTTTGAGTAAGCAAAACTCTGTAAAAATGGCAATTTTGGTCACCGTGAGGGTTTAAAAAGTGGTTATTCAACATGAGGCACGATCCAATTGACATTTTGAATCATTTTTGGTACAGTCCAAAAAATCAATTTTCGGATGAAAAACGATGACTCCGGACGTGTCGAACGTTCCCAAAATGGTCTATAATGATGAAATTTTAACATTTAATCTTTTGACTCTAAATGACTGTTGGATGTGAATTATGACTTTTTCAACTAAAATAAATTTGTTTAAAGTCATTTCTGTGACTGAAACGGGTCAAAATTGAAGCTTTTAAATAAGCAAAACTCTGTAAAAATGGCAATTTTGGTCAATGTGAGGGTTTAAAATGTGGTTATTCAACATGAGGCACGATCCAATTGACATTTTGAATCATTTTTGGTACAGTCCGAAAAATCAATTTTCGGATGAAAAACGATGACTCCGGACATGTTGAACGTTCCTAAAATGGTCTATAATGATGAAATTTTAACATTTAATCTTTTGACTCTAAATGACTGTTGGATGTGAATTATGACTTTTTCAACTAAAATAAGTGTGTTTAAAGTCATTTCTTTGACTGAAACGGGTCAAAATTGAAGCTTTTGAGTAAGCAAAACTCTGTAAAAATGGCCATTTTGGTCACTTTGAGGGTTTAAAAAGTGGTTATTCAACATGAGGCACGATCCAATTGACATTTTGAATCATTTTTGGTACAGTCTAAAAAATCAATTTTCGGATGAAAAACGATGACTCCGGACATGTCGAACGTTCCCAAAATGGTCTATAATGATGAAATTTTAACATTTAATCTTTTGACTCTAAATGACTGTTGGATGTGAATTATGACTTTTTCAACTAAAATAAATTTGTTTAAAGTCATTTCTGTGACTGAAACGGGTCAAAATTGAAGCTTTTAAATAAGCAAAACTCTGTAAAAATGGCAATTTTGGTCAATGTGAGGGTTTAAAATGTGGTTATTCAACATGAGGCACGATCCAATTGACATTTTGAATCATTTTTGGTACAGTCCGAAAAATCAATTTTCGGATGAAAAACGATGACTCCGGACATGTTGAACGTTCCTAAAATGGTCTATAATGATGAAATTTTAACATTTAATCTTTTGACTCTAAATGACTGTTGGATGTGAATTATGACTTTTTCAACTAAAATAAGTGTGTTTAAAGTCATTTCTGTGACTGAAACGGGTCAAAATTGAAGCTTTTGAGTAAGCAAAACTCTGTAAAAATGGCCATTTTGGTCACTTTGAGGGTTTAAAAAGTGGTTATTCAACATGAGGCACGATCCAATGACTGTTGGATGTGAATTATGACTTTTTCAACTAAAAACAGTGTGTTTAAAGTCATTTCTGTGACTGAAACGGGTCAAAATTGAAGCTTTTAAATAAGCAAAACTCTGTAAAAATGGCCATTTTGGTCACTGTGAGGGTTTAAAAAGTGGTTATTCAACATGAGGCACGATCCAATTGACATTTTGAATCATTTTTGGTACAGTCCAAAAAATCAATTTTCGGATGAAAAACGATGACTCCGGACATGTCGAACGTTCCCAAAATGGTCTATAATGATGAAATTTTAACATTTAATCTTTTGACTCTAAATGACTGTTGGATGTGAATTATGACTTTTTCAACTAAAATAAGTGTGTTTAAAGTCATTTCTGTGCCTGAAATTGACCCATTTCAGGCACAGAAATGACTTTAAACACACTTATTTTAGTTGAAAAAGTCATAATTCACATCCAACAGTCAATTGAAGCTTTTAAATAAGCAAAACTCTGTATAAAATGGCCATTTTGGTCACTGTGAGGGTTTAAAAAGTGGTTATTCAACATGAGGCACGATCCAATTGACATTTTGAATCATTTTTGGTACAGTCCAAAAAATCAATTTTCGGATGAAAAACGATGACTCCGGACATGTCGAACGTTTCCAAAATGGTCTATAATGATGACATTTTAACATTTAATCTTTTTACTCTAAATGACTGTTGGATGTGAATTATGACTTTTTCAACTAAAATAAGTGTTTTTGAAAGTCATTTCTGTGCCTGAAACGGGTCAAAATTGAAGCTTTTGAGTAAGCAAAACTCTGTAAAAATGGCAATTTTGGTCACTGTGAGGGTTTAAAAAGTGGTTATTCAACATGAGGCACGATCCAATTGACATTTTGAATCATTTTTGGTACAGTCCAAAAAATCAATTTTCGGATGAAAAACGATGACTCCGGACATGTCGAACGTTCCCAAAATGGTCTATAATGATGAAATTTTAACATTTAATCTTTTGACTCTAAATGACTGTTGGATGTGAATTATGACTTTTTCAACTAAAATAAGTGTGTTTAAAGTCATTTCTGTGCCTGAAATGGGTCAAAATTGAAGCTTTCAAATAAGCAAAACTCTGTATGAAATGGCCATTTTGGTCACTGTGAGGGTTTAAAAAGTGGTTATTCAACATGAGGCACGATCCAATTGACATTTTGAATCATTTTTGGTACAGTCCAAAAAATCAATTTTCGGATGAAAAACGATGACTCCGGACATGTCGAACGTTCCCAAAATGGTCTATAATGATGAAATTTTAACATTTAATCTTTTTACTCTAAATGACTGTTGGATGTGAATTATGACTTTTTCAACTAAAATAAGTGTGTTTAAAGTCATTTCTGTGCCTGAAACGGGTCAAAATTGAAGCTTTTGAGTAAGCAAAACTCTGTAAAAATGGCAATTTTGGTCACTGTGAGGGTTTAAAAAGTGGTTATTCAACATGAGGCACGATCCAATTGACATTTTGAATCATTTTTGGTACAGTCCAAAAAATCAATTTTCGGATGAAAAACGATGACTCCGGACATGTCGAACGTTCCCAAAATGGTCTATAATGATGAAATTTTAACATTTAATCTTTTGACTCTAAATGACTGTTGGATGTGAATTATGACTTTTTCAACTAAAATAAGTGTGTTTAAAGTCATTTCTGTGACTGAAACGGGTTAAAATTGAAGCTTTTGAGTTAGCAAAACTCTGTAAAATGACCATTTTGGTCACTTTGAGGGTTTAAAAAGTGGTTATTCAACATGAGGCACGATCCAATTGACATTTTGAATCATTTTTGGTACAGTCCAAAAAATCAATTTTCGGATGAAAAACGATGACTCCGGACATGTCGAACGTTCCCAAAATGGTCTATAATGATGAAATTTTAACATTTAATCTTTTGACTCTAAATGACTGTTGGATGTGAATTATGACTTTTTCAACTAAAATAAGTGTGTTTAAAGTCATTTCTGTGACTGAAACGGGTCAAAATTTAAGCTTTTGAGTAAGCAAAACTCTGTAAAAATGGCCATTTTGGTCACTTTGAGGGTTTAAAAAGTGGTTATTCAACATGAGGCACGATCCAATTGACATTTTGAATCATTTTTGGTACAGTCCAAAAAATCAATTTTCGGATGAAAAACGATGACTCCGGACATGTCGAACGTTCCCAAAATGGTCTATAATGATGACATTTTAACATTTAATCTTTTGACTTTAAATGACTGTTGGATGTGAATTATGACAATTTCAACTAAAATAAGTGTGTTTAACCCCTTCGACACTCATGACGAGCTGGGCTCGTCATGGTGTAGCCTTCTCAAACACTGATGACGAGCCCAGCTCGTCATGAAATAAAGGAATACAGGAATTCCCAGCACAGGAGGGGAAAACGCATAGCAGCCATGGGGTTAAAGTCATTTCTGTGACTGAAACGGGTCAAAATTGAAGCTTTTAAATAAGCAAAACTCTGTAAAAATGGCCATTTTGGTCACTGTGAGGGTTTAAAATGTGGATATTCAACATGAGGCACGATCCAATTGACATTTTGAATCATTTTTGGTACAGTCCAAAAAATCAATTTTCGGATGAAAAACGATGACTCCGGACATGTCGAACGTTCCCAAAATGGTCTATAATGATGAAATTTTAACATTTAATCTTTTGACTCTAAATGACTGTTGGATGTGAATTATGACAATTTCAACTAAAATAAGTGTGTTTAAAGTCATTTCTGTGACTGAAACGGGTCAAAATTGAAGCTTTTAAATAAGCAAAACTCTGTAAAAATGGCAATTTTGGTCAATGTGAGGGTTTAAAATGTGGTTATTCAACATGAGGCACGATCCAATTGACATTTTGAATCATTTTTGGTACAGTCCGAAAAATCAATTTTCGGATGAAAAACAATGACTCCGGACATGTTGAACGTTCCTAAAATGGTCTATAATGATGAAATTTTAACATTTAATCTTTTGACTCTAAATGACTGTTGGATGTGAATTATGACTTTTTCAACTAAAATAAGTGTGTTTAAAGTCATTTCTGTGACTGAAACGGGTCAAAATTGAAGCTTTTGAGTAAGCAAAACTCTGTAAAAATGGCCATTTTGGTCACTTTGAGGGTTTAAAAAGTGGTTATTCAACATGAGGCACGATCCAATTGACATTTTGAATCATTTTTGGTACAGTCCAAAAAATCAATTTTCGGATGAAAAACGATGACTCCGGACATGCCGAACGTTCCCAAAATGGTCTATAATGATGAAATTTCAACATTTAATCGTTTGACTCTAAATGACTGTTGGATGTGAATTATGACAATTTCAACTAAAATAAGTGTGTTTAAAGTCATTTCTGTGACTGAAACGGGTCAAAATTGAAGCTTTTAAATAAGCAAAACTCTGTAAAAATGGCCCTTTTGGTCATGTGAGGGTTTAAAATGTGGTTATTCAACATGAGGCACGATCCAATTGACATTTTGAATCATTTTTGGTACAGTCCAAAAAATCAATTTTCGGATGAAAAACGATGACTCCGGACATGTCGAACGTTCCCAAAATGGTCTATAATGATGAAATTTTAACATTTAATCTTTTGACTCTAAATGACTGTTGGATGTGAATTATGACTTTTTCAACTAAAATAAGTGTGTTTAAAGTCATTTCTGTGCCTGAAATGGGTCAAAATTGAAGCTTTTAAATAAGCAAAACTCTGTATAAAATGGCCATTTTGGTCACTGTGAGGGTTTAAAAAGTGGTTATTCAACATGAGGCACGATCCAATTGACATTTTGAATCATTTTTGGTACAGTCTAAAAAATCAATTTTCGGATGAAAAACGATGACTCCGGACATGTCGAACGTTCCCAAAATGGTCTATAATGATGAAATTTTAACATTTAATCTTTTGACTCTAAATGACTGTTGGATGTGAATTATGACTTTTTCAACTAAAATAAATTTGTTTAAAGTCATTTCTGTGACTGAAACGGGTCAAAATTGAAGCTTTTAAATAAGCAAAACTCTGTAAAAATGGCAATTTTGGTCAATGTGAGGGTTTAAAATGTGGTTATTCAACATGAGGCACGATCCAATTGACATTTTGAATCATTTTTGGTACAGTCCGAAAAATCAATTTTCGGATGAAAAACGATGACTCCGGACATGTTGAACGTTCCTAAAATGGTCTATAATGATGAAATTTTAACATTTAATCTTTTGACTCTAAATGACTGTTGGATGTGAATTATGACTTTTTCAACTAAAATAAGTGTGTTTAAAGTCATTTCTGTGACTGAAACGGGTCAAAATTGAAGCTTTTGAGTAAGCAAAACTCTGTAAAAATGGCCATTTTGGTCACTTTGAGGGTTTAAAAAGTGGTTATTCAACATGAGGCACGATCCAATGACTGTTGGATGTGAATTATGACTTTTTCAACTAAAAACAGTGTGTTTAAAGTCATTTCTGTGACTGAAACGGGTCAAAATTGAAGCTTTTAAATAAGCAAAACTCTGTAAAAATGGCCATTTTGGTCACTGTGAGGGTTTAAAAAGTGGTTATTCAACATGAGGCACGATCCAATTGACATTTTGAATCATTTTTGGTATAGTCCAAAAAATCAATTTTCGGATGAAAAACGATGACTCCGGACATGTCGAACGTTCCCAAAATGGTCTATAATGATGACATTTTAACATTTAATCTTTTGACTCTAAATGACTGTTGGATGTGAATTATGACTTTTTCAACTAAAATAAGTGTGTTTAAAGTCATTTCTGTGCCTGAAATTGACCCATTTCAGGCACAGAAATGACTTTAAACACACTTATTTTAGTTGAAAAAGTCATAATTCACATCCAACAGTCAATTGAAGCTTTTAAATAAGCAAAACTCTGTATAAAATGGCCATTTTGGTCACTGTGAGGGTTTAAAAAGTGGTTATTCAACATGAGGCACGATCCAATTGACATTTTGAATCATTTTTGGTACAGTCCAAAAAATCAATTTTCGGATGAAAAACGATGACTCCGGACATGTCGAACGTTTCCAAAATGGTCTATAATGATGACATTTTAACATTTAATCTTTTTACTCTAAATGACTGTTGGATGTGAATTATGACTTTTTCAACTAAAATAAGTGTTTTTGAAAGTCATTTCTGTGCCTGAAACGGGTCAAAATTGAAGCTTTTGAGTAAGCAAAACTCTGTAAAAATGGCAATTTTGGTCACTGTGAGGGTTTAAAAAGTGGTTATTCAACATGAGGCACGATCCAATTGACATTTTGAATCATTTTTGGTACAGTCCAAAAAATCAATTTTCGGATGAAAAACGATGACTCTGGACATGTCGAACGTTCCCAAAATGGTCTATAATGATGAAATTTTAACATTTAATCTTTTTACTCTAAATGACTGTTGGATGTGAATTATGACTTTTTCAACTAAAATAAGTGTGTTTAAAGTCATTTCTGTGCCTGAAACGGGTCAAAATTGAAGCTTTTGAGTAAGCAAAACTCTGTAAAAATGGCAATTTTGGTCACTGTGAGGGTTTAAAAAGTGGTTATTCAACATGAGGCACGATCCAATTGACATTTTGAATCATTTTTGGTACAGTCCAAAAAATCAATTTTCGGATGAAAAACGATGACTCCGGACATGTCGAACGTTCCCAAAATGGTCTATAATGATGAAATTTTAACATTTAATCTTTTGACTCTAAATGACTGTTGGATGTGAATTATGACTTTTTCAACTAAAATAAGTGTGTTTAAAGTCATTTCTGTGACTGAAACGGGTTAAAATTGAAGCTTTTGAGTTAGCAAAACTCTGTAAAATGACCATTTTGGTCACTTTGAGGGTTTAAAAAGTGGTTATTCAACATGAGGCACGATCCAATTGACATTTTGAATCATTTTTGGTACAGTCCAAAAAATCAATTTTCGGATGAAAAACGATGACTCCGGACATGTCGAACGTTCCCAAAATGGTCTATAATGATGAAATTTTAACATTTAATCTTTTGACTCTAAATGACTGTTGGATGTGAATTATGACTTTTTCAACTAAAATAAGTATATTTAAAGTCATTTCTGTGCCTGAAACGGGTCAAAATTGAAGCTTTTGAGTAAGCAAAACTCTGTAAAAATGGCAATTTTGGTCACTGCGAGGGTTTAAAAAGTGGTTATTCAACATGAGGCACGATCCAATTGACATTTTGAATCATTTTTGGTACAGTCCAAAAAATCAATTTTCGGATGAAAAACGATGACTCCGGACGTGTCGAACGTTCCCAAAATGGTCTATAATGATGAAATTTTAACATTTAATCTTTTGACTCTAAATGACTGTTGGATGTGAATTATGACTTTTTCAACTAAAATAAATTTGTTTAAAGTCATTTCTGTGACTGAAACGGGTCAAAATTGAAGCTTTTAAATAAGCAAAACTCTGTAAAAATGGCAATTTTGGTCAATGTGAGGGTTTAAAATGTGGTTATTCAACATGAGGCACGATCCAATTGACATTTTGAATCATTTTTGGTACAGTCCGAAAAATCAATTTTCGGATGAAAAACGATGACTCCGGACATGTTGAACGTTCCTAAAATGGTCTATAATGATGAAATTTTAACATTTAATCTTTTGACTCTAAATGACTGTTGGATGTGAATTATGACTTTTTCAACTAAAATAAGTGTGTTTAAAGTCATTTCTGTGACTGAAACGGGTCAAAATTTAAGCTTTTGAGTAAGCAAAACTCTGTAAAAATGGCCATTTTGGTCACTTTGAGGGTTTAAAAAGTGGTTATTCAACATGAGGCACGATCCAATTGACATTTTGAATCATTTTTGGTACAGTCCAAAAAATCAATTTTCGGATGAAAAACGATGACTCCGGACATGTCGAACGTTCCCAAAATGGTCTATAATGATGACATTTTAACATTTAATCTTTTGACTTTAAATGACTGTTGGATGTGAATTATGACAATTTCAACTAAAATAAGTGTGTTTAAAGTCATTTCTGTGACTGAAACGGGTCAAAATTGAAGCTTTTAAATAAGCAAAACTCTGTAAAAATGGCCATTTTGGTCACTGTGAGGGTTTAAAATGTGGATATTCAACATGAGGCACGATCCAATTGACATTTTGAATCATTTTTGGTACAGTCCAAAAAATCAATTTTCGGATGAAAAACGATGACTCCGGACATGTCGAACGTTCCCAAAATGGTCTATAATGATGAAATTTTAACATTTAATCTTTTGACTCTAAATGACTGTTGGATGTGAATTATGACAATTTCAACTAAAATAAGTGTGTTTAAAGTCATTTCTGTGACTGAAACGGGTCAAAATTGAAGCTTTTAAATAAGCAAAACTCTGTAAAAATGGCAATTTTGGTCAATGTGAGGGTTTAAAATGTGGTTATTCAACATGAGGCACGATCCAATTGACATTTTGAATCATTTTTGGTACAGTCCGAAAAATCAATTTTCGGATGAAAAACGATGACTCCGGACATGTTGAACGTTCCTAAAATGGTCTATAATGATGAAATTTTAACATTTAATCTTTTGACTCTAAATGACTGTTGGATGTGAATTATGACTTTTTCAACTAAAATAAGTGTGTTTAAAGTCATTTCTGTGACTGAAACGGGTCAAAATTGAAGCTTTTGAGTAAGCAAAACTCTGTAAAAATGGCCATTTTGGTCACTTTGAGGGTTTAAAAAGTGGTTATTCAACATGAGGCACGATCCAATTGACATTTTGAATCATTTTTGGTACAGTCCAAAAAATCAATTTTCGGATGAAAAACGATGACTCCGGACATGCCGAACGTTCCCAAAATGGTCTATAATGATGAAATTTCAACATTTAATCGTTTGACTCTAAATGACTGTTGGATGTGAATTATGACAATTTCAACTAAAATAAGTGTGTTTAAAGTCATTTCTGTGACTGAAACGGGTCAAAATTGAAGCTTTTAAATAAGCAAAACTCTGTAAAAATGGCCCTTTTGGTCATGTGAGGGTTTAAAATGTGGTTATTCAACATGAGGCACGATCCAATTGACATTTTGAATCATTTTTGGTACAGTCCAAAAAATCAATTTTCGGATGAAAAACGATGACTCCGGACATGTCGAACGTTCCCAAAATGGTCTATAATGATGAAATTTCAACATTTAATCGTTTGACTCTAAATGACTGTTGGATGTGAATTATGACAATTTCAACTAAAATAAGTGTGTTTAAAGTCATTTCTGTGACTGAAACGGGTCAAAATTGAAGCTTTTAAATAAGCAAAACTCTGTAAAAATGGCCCTTTTGGTCATGTGAGGGTTTAAAATGTGGTTATTCAACATGAGGCACGATCCAATTGACATTTTGAATCATTTTTGGTACAGTCCAAAAAATCAATTTTCGGATGAAAAACGATGACTCCGGACATGTCGAACGTTCCCAAAATGGTCTATAATGATGACATTTTAACATTTAATCTTTTGACTCTAAATGACTGTTGGATGTGAATTATGACTTTTTCAACTAAAATAAGTGTGTTTAAAGTCATTTCTGTGACTGAAACGGGTCAAAATTGAAGCTTTTAAATAAGCAAAACTCTGTAAAAATGGCCCTTTTGGTCATGTGAGGGTTTAAAATGTGGTTATTCAACATGAGGCACGATCCAATTGACATTTTGAATCATTTTTGGTACAGTCCAAAAAATCAATTTTCGGATGAAAAACGATGACTCCGGACATGTCGAACGTTCCCAAAATGGTCTATAATGATGACATTTTAACATTTAATCTTTTGACTCTAAATGACTGTTGGATGTGAATTATGACTTTTTCAACTAAAATAAGTGTGTTTAAAGTCATTTCTGTGCCTGAAATGGGTCAAAATTGAAGCTTTTAAATAAGCAAAACTCTGTATAAAATGGCCATTTTGGTCACTGTGAGGGTTTAAAAAGTGGTTATTCAACATGAGGCACGATCCAATTGACATTTTGAATCGTTTTTGGTACAGTCTAAAAAATCAATTTTCGGATGAAAAACGATGACTCCGGACATGTCGAACGTTCCCAAAATGGTCTATAATGATGAAATTTTAACATTTAATCTTTTGACTCTAAATGACTGTTGGATGTGAATTATGACTTTTTCAACTAAAATAAATTTGTTTAAAGTCATTTCTGTGACTGAAACGGGTCAAAATTGAAGCTTTTAAATAAGCAAAACTCTGTAAAAATGGCAATTTTGGTCAATGTGAGGGTTTAAAATGTGGTTATTCAACATGAGGCACGATCCAATTGACATTTTGAATCATTTTTGGTACAGTCCGAAAAATCAATTTTCGGATGAAAAACGATGACTCCGGACATGTTGAACGTTCCTAAAATGGTCTATAATGATGAAATTTTAACATTTAATCTTTTGACTCTAAATGACTGTTGGATGTGAATTATGACTTTTTCAACTAAAATAAGTGTGTTTAAAGTCATTTCTGTGACTGAAACGGGTCAAAATTGAAGCTTTTGAGTAAGCAAAACTCTGTAAAAATGGCCATTTTGGTCACTTTGAGGGTTTAAAAAGTGGTTATTCAACATGAGGCACGATCCAATGACTGTTGGATGTGAATTATGACTTTTTCAACTAAAAACAGTGTTTTTAAAGTCATTTCTGTGACTGAAACGGGTCAAAATTGAAGCTTTTAAATAAGCAAAACTCTGTAAAAATGGCCATTTTGGTCACTGTGAGGGTTTAAAAAGTGGTTATTCAACATGAGGCACGATCCAATTGACATTTTGAATCATTTTTGGTATAGTCCAAAAAATCAATTTTCGGATGAAAAACGATGACTCCGGACATGTCGAACGTTCCCAAAATGGTCTATAATGATGAAATTTTAACATTTAATCTTTTGACTCTAAATGACTGTTGGATGTGAATTATGACTTTTTCAACTAAAATAAGTGTGTTTAAAGTCATTTCTGTGCCTGAAATTGACCCATTTCAGGCACAGAAATGACTTTAAACACACTTATTTTAGTTGAAAAAGTCATAATTCACATCCAACAGTCAATTGAAGCTTTTAAATAAGCAAAACTCTGTATAAAATGGCCATTTTGGTCACTGTGAGGGTTTAAAAAGTGGTTATTCAACATGAGGCACGATCCAATTGACATTTTGAATCATTTTTGGTACAGTCCAAAAAATCAATTTTCGGATGAAAAACGATGACTCCGGACATGTCGAACGTTTCCAAAATGGTCTATAATGATGACATTTTAACATTTAATCTTTTTACTCTAAATGACTGTTGGATGTGAATTATGACTTTTTCAACTAAAATAAGTGTTTTTGAAAGTCATTTCTGTGCCTGAAACGGGTCAAAATTGAAGCTTTTAAATAAGCAAAACTCTGTAAAAATGGCCATTTTGGTCACTGTGAGGGTTTAAAATGTGGATATTCAACATGAGGCACGATCCAATTGACATTTTGAATCATTTTTGGTACAGTCCAAAAAATCAATTTTCGGATGAAAAACGATGACTCCGGACATGTCGAACGTTCCCAAAATGGTCTATAATGATGAAATTTTAACATTTAATCTTTTGACTCTAAATGACTGTTGGATGTGAATTATGACAATTCCAACTAAAATAAGTGTGTTTAAAGTCATTTCTGTGACTGAAACGGGTCAAAATTGAAGCTTTTAAATAAGCAAAACTCTGTAAAAATGGCAATTTTGGTCAATGTGAGGGTTTAAAATGTGGTTATTCAACATGAGGCACGATCCAATTGACATTTTGAATCATTTTTGGTACAGTCCAAAAAATCAATTTTCGGATGAAAAACGATGACTCCGGACATGTCGAACGTTCCCAAAATGGTCTATAATGATGAAATTTTAACATTTAATCTTTTGACTCTAAATGACTGTTGGATGTGAATTATGACAATTTCAACTAAAATAAGTGTGTTTAAAGTCATTTCTGTGACTGAAACGGGTCAAAATTGAAGCTTTTAAATAAGCAAAACTCTGTAAAAATGGCAATTTTGGTCAATGTGAGGGTTTAAAATGTGGTTATTCAACATGAGGCACGATCCAATTGACATTTTGAATCATTTTTGGTACAGTCCGAAAAATCAATTTTCGGATGAAAAACGATGACTCCGGACATGTTGAACGTTCCTAAAATGGTCTATAATGATGAAATTTTAACATTTAATCTTTTGACTCTAAATGACTGTTGGATGTGAATTATGACTTTTTCAACTAAAATAAGTGTGTTTAAAGTCATTTCTGTGACTGAAACGGGTCAAAATTGAAGCTTTTGAGTAAGCAAAACTCTGTAAAAATGGCCATTTTGGTCACTTTGAGGGTTTAAAAAGTGGTTATTCAACATGAGGCACGATCCAATTGACATTTTGAATCATTTTTGGTACAGTCCAAAAAATCAATTTTCGGATGAAAAACGATGACTCCGGACATGCCGAACGTTCCCAAAATGGTCTATAATGATGAAATTTCAACATTTAATCGTTTGACTCTAAATGACTGTTGGATGTGAATTATGACAATTTCAACTAAAATAAGTGTGTTTAAAGTCATTTCTGTGACTGAAACGGGTCAAAATTGAAGCTTTTAAATAAGCAAAACTCTGTAAAAATGGCCCTTTTGGTCATGTGAGGGTTTAAAATGTGGTTATTCAACATGAGGCACGATCCAATTGACATTTTGAATCATTTTTGGTACAGTCCAAAAAATCAATTTTCGGATGAAAAACGATGACTCCGGACATGTCGAACGTTCCCAAAATGGTCTATAATGATGAAATTTTAACATTTAATCTTTTGACTCTAAATGACTGTTGGATGTGAATTATGACTTTTTCAACTAAAATAAGTGTGTTTAAAGTCATTTCTGTGCCTGAAATGGGTCAAAATTGAAGCTTTTAAATAAGCAAAACTCTGTATAAAATGGCCATTTTGGTCACTGTGAGGGTTTAAAAAGTGGTTATTCAACATGAGGCACGATCCAATTGACATTTTGAATCATTTTTGGTACAGTCTAAAAAATCAATTTTCGGATGAAAAACGATGACTCCGGACATGTCGAACGTTCCCAAAATGGTCTATAATGATGAAATTTTAACATTTAATCTTTTGACTCTAAATGACTGTTGGATGTGAATTATGACTTTTTCAACTAAAATAAATTTGTTTAAAGTCATTTCTGTGACTGAAACGGGTCAAAATTGAAGCTTTTAAATAAGCAAAACTCTGTAAAAATGGCAATTTTGGTCAATGTGAGGGTTTAAAATGTGGTTATTCAACATGAGGCACGATCCAATTGACATTTTGAATCATTTTTGGTACAGTCCGAAAAATCAATTTTCGGATGAAAAACGATGACTCCGGACATGTTGAACGTTCCTAAAATGGTCTATAATGATGAAATTTTAACATTTAATCTTTTGACTCTAAATGACTGTTGGATGTGAATTATGACTTTTTCAACTAAAATAAGTGTGTTTAAAGTCATTTCTGTGACTGAAACGGGTCAAAATTGAAGCTTTTGAGTAAGCAAAACTCTGTAAAAATGGCCATTTTGGTCACTTTGAGGGTTTAAAAAGTGGTTATTCAACATGAGGCACGATCCAATGACTGTTGGATGTGAATTATGACTTTTTCAACTAAAAACAGTGTGTTTAAAGTCATTTCTGTGACTGAAACGGGTCAAAATTGAAGCTTTTAAATAAGCAAAACTCTGTAAAAATGGCCATTTTGGTCACTGTGAGGGTTTAAAAAGTGGTTATTCAACATGAGGCACGATCCAATTGACATTTTGAATCATTTTTGGTATAGTCCAAAAAATCAATTTTCGGATGAAAAACGATGACTCCGGACATGTCGAACGTTCCCAAAATGGTCTATAATGATGACATTTTAACATTTAATCTTTTGACTCTAAATGACTGTTGGATGTGAATTATGACTTTTTCAACTAAAATAAGTGTGTTTAAAGTCATTTCTGTGCCTGAAATTGACCCATTTCAGGCACAGAAATGACTTTAAACACACTTATTTTAGTTGAAAAAGTCATAATTCACATCCAACAGTCAATTGAAGCTTTTAAATAAGCAAAACTCTGTATAAAATGGCCATTTTGGTCACTGTGAGGGTTTAAAAAGTGGTTATTCAACATGAGGCACGATCCAATTGACATTTTGAATCATTTTTGGTACAGTCCAAAAAATCAATTTTCGGATGAAAAACGATGACTCCGGACATGTCGAACGTTTCCAAAATGGTCTATAATGATGACATTTTAACATTTAATCTTTTTACTCTAAATGACTGTTGGATGTGAATTATGACTTTTTCAACTAAAATAAGTGTTTTTGAAAGTCATTTCTGTGCCTGAAACGGGTCAAAATTGAAGCTTTTGAGTAAGCAAAACTCTGTAAAAATGGCAATTTTGGTCACTGTGAGGGTTTAAAAAGTGGTTATTCAACATGAGGCACGATCCAATTGACATTTTGAATCATTTTTGGTACAGTCCAAAAAATCAATTTTCGGATGAAAAACGATGACTCTGGACATGTCGAACGTTCCCAAAATGGTCTATAATGATGAAATTTTAACATTTAATCTTTTTACTCTAAATGACTGTTGGATGTGAATTATGACTTTTTCAACTAAAATAAGTGTGTTTAAAGTCATTTCTGTGCCTGAAACGGGTCAAAATTGAAGCTTTTGAGTAAGCAAAACTCTGTAAAAATGGCAATTTTGGTCACTGTGAGGGTTTAAAAAGTGGTTATTCAACATGAGGCACGATCCAATTGACATTTTGAATCATTTTTGGTACAGTCCAAAAAATCAATTTTCGGATGAAAAACGATGACTCCGGACATGTCGAACGTTCCCAAAATGGTCTATAATGATGAAATTTTAACATTTAATCTTTTGACTCTAAATGACTGTTGGATGTGAATTATGACTTTTTCAACTAAAATAAGTGTGTTTAAAGTCATTTCTGTGACTGAAACGGGTTAAAATTGAAGCTTTTGAGTTAGCAAAACTCTGTAAAATGACCATTTTGGTCACTTTGAGGGTTTAAAAAGTGGTTATTCAACATGAGGCACGATCCAATTGACATTTTGAATCATTTTTGGTACAGTCCAAAAAATCAATTTTCGGATGAAAAACGATGACTCCGGACATGTCGAACGTTCCCAAAATGGTCTATAATGATGAAATTTTAACATTTAATCTTTTGACTCTAAATGACTGTTGGATGTGAATTATGACTTTTTCAACTAAAATAAGTATATTTAAAGTCATTTCTGTGCCTGAAACGGGTCAAAATTGAAGCTTTTGAGTAAGCAAAACTCTGTAAAAATGGCAATTTTGGTCACTGCGAGGGTTTAAAAAGTGGTTATTCAACATGAGGCACGATCCAATTGACATTTTGAATCATTTTTGGTACAGTCCAAAAAATCAATTTTCGGATGAAAAACGATGACTCCGGACGTGTCGAACGTTCCCAAAATGGTCTATAATGATGAAATTTTAACATTTAATCTTTTGACTCTAAATGACTGTTGGATGTGAATTATGACTTTTTCAACTAAAATAAATTTGTTTAAAGTCATTTCTGTGACTGAAACGGGTCAAAATTGAAGCTTTTAAATAAGCAAAACTCTGTAAAAATGGCAATTTTGGTCAATGTGAGGGTTTAAAATGTGGTTATTCAACATGAGGCACGATCCAATTGACATTTTGAATCATTTTTGGTACAGTCCGAAAAATCAATTTTCGGATGAAAAACGATGACTCCGGACATGTTGAACGTTCCTAAAATGGTCTATAATGATGAAATTTTAACATTTAATCTTTTGACTCTAAATGACTGTTGGATGTGAATTATGACTTTTTCAACTAAAATAAGTGTGTTTAAAGTCATTTCTGTGACTGAAACGGGTCAAAATTTAAGCTTTTGAGTAAGCAAAACTCTGTAAAAATGGCCATTTTGGTCACTTTGAGGGTTTAAAAAGTGGTTATTCAACATGAGGCACGATCCAATTGACATTTTGAATCATTTTTGGTACAGTCCAAAAAATCAATTTTCGGATGAAAAACGATGACTCCGGACATGTCGAACGTTCCCAAAATGGTCTATAATGATGACATTTTAACATTTAATCTTTTGACTTTAAATGACTGTTGGATGTGAATTATGACAATTTCAACTAAAATAAGTGTGTTTAAAGTCATTTCTGTGACTGAAACGGGTCAAAATTGAAGCTTTTAAATAAGCAAAACTCTGTAAAAATGGCCATTTTGGTCACTGTGAGGGTTTAAAATGTGGATATTCAACATGAGGCACGATCCAATTGACATTTTGAATCATTTTTGGTACAGTCCAAAAAATCAATTTTCGGATGAAAAACGATGACTCCGGACATGTCGAACGTTCCCAAAATGGTCTATAATGATGAAATTTTAACATTTAATCTTTTGACTCTAAATGACTGTTGGATGTGAATTATGACAATTTCAACTAAAATAAGTGTGTTTAAAGTCATTTCTGTGACTGAAACGGGTCAAAATTGAAGCTTTTAAATAAGCAAAACTCTGTAAAAATGGCAATTTTGGTCAATGTGAGGGTTTAAAATGTGGTTATTCAACATGAGGCACGATCCAATTGACATTTTGAATCATTTTTGGTACAGTCCGAAAAATCAATTTTCGGATGAAAAACGATGACTCCGGACATGTTGAACGTTCCTAAAATGGTCTATAATGATGAAATTTTAACATTTAATCTTTTGACTCTAAATGACTGTTGGATGTGAATTATGACTTTTTCAACTAAAATAAGTGTGTTTAAAGTCATTTCTGTGACTGAAACGGGTCAAAATTGAAGCTTTTGAGTAAGCAAAACTCTGTAAAAATGGCCATTTTGGTCACTTTGAGGGTTTAAAAAGTGGTTATTCAACATGAGGCACGATCCAATTGACATTTTGAATCATTTTTGGTACAGTCCAAAAAATCAATTTTCGGATGAAAAACGATGACTCCGGACATGTCGAACGTTCCCAAAATGGTCTATAATGATGACATTTTAACATTTAATCTTTTGACTTTAAATGACTGTTGGATGTGAATTATGACAATTTCAACTAAAATAAGTGTGTTTAAAGTCATTTCTGTGACTGAAACGGGTCAAAATTGAAGCTTTTAAATAAGCAAAACTCTGTAAAAATGGCCATTTTGGTCACTGTGAGGGTTTAAAATGTGGATATTCAACATGAGGCACGATCCAATTGACATTTTGAATCATTTTTGGTACAGTCCAAAAAATCAATTTTCGGATGAAAAACGATGACTCCGGACATGTCGAACGTTCCCAAAATGGTCTATAATGATGAAATTTTAACATTTAATCTTTTGACTCTAAATGACTGTTGGATGTGAATTATGACAATTTCAACTAAAATAAGTGTGTTTAAAGTCATTTCTGTGACTGAAACGGGTCAAAATTGAAGCTTTTAAATAAGCAAAACTCTGTAAAAATGGCAATTTTGGTCAATGTGAGGGTTTAAAATGTGGTTATTCAACATGAGGCACGATCCAATTGACATTTTGAATCATTTTTGGTACAGTCCGAAAAATCAATTTTCGGATGAAAAACGATGACTCCGGACATGTTGAACGTTCCTAAAATGGTCTATAATGATGAAATTTTAACATTTAATCTTTTGACTCTAAATGACTGTTGGATGTGAATTATGACTTTTTCAACTAAAATAAGTGTGTTTAAAGTCATTTCTGTGACTGAAACGGGTCAAAATTGAAGCTTTTGAGTAAGCAAAACTCTGTAAAAATGGCCATTTTGGTCACTTTGAGGGTTTAAAAAGTGGTTATTCAACATGAGGCACGATCCAATTGACATTTTGAATCATTTTTGGTACAGTCCAAAAAATCAATTTTCGGATGAAAAACGATGACTCCGGACATGCCGAACGTTCCCAAAATGGTCTATAATGATGAAATTTCAACATTTAATCGTTTGACTCTAAATGACTGTTGGATGTGAATTATGACAATTTCAACTAAAATAAGTGTGTTTAAAGTCATTTCTGTGACTGAAACGGGTCAAAATTGAAGCTTTTAAATAAGCAAAACTCTGTAAAAATGGCCCTTTTGGTCATGTGAGGGTTTAAAATGTGGTTATTCAACATGAGGCACGATCCAATTGACATTTTGAATCATTTTTGGTACAGTCCAAAAAATCAATTTTCGGATGAAAAACGATGACTCCGGACATGTCGAACGTTCCCAAAATGGTCTATAATGATGAAATTTTAACATTTAATCTTTTGACTCTAAATGACTGTTGGATGTGAATTATGACTTTTTCAACTAAAATAAGTGTGTTTAAAGTCATTTCTGTGCCTGAAATGGGTCAAAATTGAAGCTTTTAAATAAGCAAAACTCTGTATAAAATGGCCATTTTGGTCACTGTGAGGGTTTAAAAAGTGGTTATTCAACATGAGGCACGATCCAATTGACATTTTGAATCATTTTTGGTACAGTCTAAAAAATCAATTTTCGGATGAAAAACGATGACTCCGGACATGTCGAACGTTCCCAAAATGGTCTATAATGATGAAATTTTAACATTTAATCTTTTGACTCTAAATGACTGTTGGATGTGAATTATGACTTTTTCAACTAAAATAAATTTGTTTAAAGTCATTTCTGTGACTGAAACGGGTCAAAATTGAAGCTTTTAAATAAGCAAAACTCTGTAAAAATGGCAATTTTGGTCAATGTGAGGGTTTAAAATGTGGTTATTCAACATGAGGCACGATCCAATTGACATTTTGAATCATTTTTGGTACAGTCCGAAAAATCAATTTTCGGATGAAAAACGATGACTCCGGACATGTTGAACGTTCCTAAAATGGTCTATAATGATGAAATTTTAACATTTAATCTTTTGACTCTAAATGACTGTTGGATGTGAATTATGACTTTTTCAACTAAAATAAGTGTGTTTAAAGTCATTTCTGTGACTGAAACGGGTCAAAATTGAAGCTTTTGAGTAAGCAAAACTCTGTAAAAATGGCCATTTTGGTCACTTTGAGGGTTTAAAAAGTGGTTATTCAACATGAGGCACGATCCAATGACTGTTGGATGTGAATTATGACTTTTTCAACTAAAAACAGTGTTTTTAAAGTCATTTCTGTGACTGAAACGGGTCAAAATTGAAGCTTTTAAATAAGCAAAACTCTGTAAAAATGGCCATTTTGGTCACTGTGAGGGTTTAAAAAGTGGTTATTCAACATGAGGCACGATCCAATTGACATTTTGAATCATTTTTGGTATAGTCCAAAAAATCAATTTTCGGATGAAAAACGATGACTCCGGACATGTCGAACGTTCCCAAAATGGTCTATAATGATGAAATTTTAACATTTAATCTTTTGACTCTAAATGACTGTTGGATGTGAATTATGACTTTTTCAACTAAAATAAGTGTGTTTAAAGTCATTTCTGTGCCTGAAATTGACCCATTTCAGGCACAGAAATGACTTTAAACACACTTATTTTAGTTGAAAAAGTCATAATTCACATCCAACAGTCAATTGAAGCTTTTAAATAAGCAAAACTCTGTATAAAATGGCCATTTTGGTCACTGTGAGGGTTTAAAAAGTGGTTATTCAACATGAGGCACGATCCAATTGACATTTTGAATCATTTTTGGTACAGTCCAAAAAATCAATTTTCGGATGAAAAACGATGACTCCGGACATGTCGAACGTTTCCAAAATGGTCTATAATGATGACATTTTAACATTTAATCTTTTTACTCTAAATGACTGTTGGATGTGAATTATGACTTTTTCAACTAAAATAAGTGTTTTTGAAAGTCATTTCTGTGCCTGAAACGGGTCAAAATTGAAGCTTTTAAATAAGCAAAACTCTGTAAAAATGGCCATTTTGGTCACTGTGAGGGTTTAAAATGTGGATATTCAACATGAGGCACGATCCAATTGACATTTTGAATCATTTTTGGTACAGTCCAAAAAATCAATTTTCGGATGAAAAACGATGACTCCGGACATGTCGAACGTTCCCAAAATGGTCTATAATGATGAAATTTTAACATTTAATCTTTTGACTCTAAATGACTGTTGGATGTGAATTATGACAATTCCAACTAAAATAAGTGTGTTTAAAGTCATTTCTGTGACTGAAACGGGTCAAAATTGAAGCTTTTAAATAAGCAAAACTCTGTAAAAATGGCAATTTTGGTCAATGTGAGGGTTTAAAATGTGGTTATTCAACATGAGGCACGATCCAATTGACATTTTTTAATCATTTTTGGTACAGTCCGAAAAATCAATTTTCGGATGAAAAACGATGACTCCGGACATGTTGAACGTTCCTAAAATGGTCTATAATGATGAAATTTTAACATTTAATCTTTTGACTCTAAATGACTGTTGGATGTGAATTATGACTTTTTCAACTAAAATAAGTGTGTTTAAAGTCATTTCTGTGACTGAAACGGGTCAAAATTGAAGCTTTTGAGTAAGCAAAACTCTGTAAAAATGGCCATTTTGGTCACTTTGAGGGTTTAAAAAGTGGTTATTCAACATGAGGCACGATCCAATTGACATTTTGAATCATTTTTGGTACAGTCCAAAAAATCAATTTTCGGATGAAAAACGATGACTCCGGACATGTCGAACGTTCCCAAAATGGTCTATAATGATGAAATTTTAACATTTAATCTTTTGACTCTAAATGACTGTTGGATGTGAATTATGACAATTTCAACTAAAATAAGTGTGTTTAAAGTCATTTCTGTGACTGAAACGGGTCAAAATTGAAGCTTTTAAATAAGCAAAACTCTGTAAAAATGGCCATTTTGGTCATGTGAGGGTTTAAAATGTGGTTATTCAACATGAGGCACGATCCAATTGACATTTTGAATCATTTTTGGTACAGTCCAAAAAACCAATTTTCGGATGAAAAACGATGACTCCGGACATGTCGAACGTTCCCAAAATGGTCTATAATATTGAAATTTTAACATTTAATCTTTTGACTCTAAATGACTGTTGGATGTGAATTATGACTTTTTCAACTAAAATAAGTGTGTTTAAAGTCATTTCTGTGACTGAAACGGGTCAAAATTGAAGCTTTTAAATAAGCAAAACTCTGTAAAAATGGCCATTTTGGTTACTGTGAGGGTTTAAAAAGTGGTTATTCAACATGAGGCACGATCCAATTGACATTTTGAATCATTTTTGGTACAGTCCAAAAAATCAATTTTCGGATGAAAAACGATGACTCCGGACATGTCGAACGTTCCCAAAATGGTCTATAATGATGAAATTTTAACATTTAATCTTTTGACTCTAAATGACTGTTGGATGTGAATTATGACTTTTTCAACTAAAATAAGTGTGTTTAAAGTCATTTCTGTGCCTGAAATGGGTCAAAATTGAAGCTTTTAAATAAGCAAAACTCTGTATAAAATGGCCATTTTGGTCACTGTGAGGGTTTAAAAAGTGGTTATTCAACATGAGGCACAATCCAATTGACATTTTGAATCATTTTTGGTACAGTCCAAAAAATCAATTTCGGATGAAAAACGATGACTCCGGACATGTCGAACGTTCCCAAAATGGTCTATAATGATGAAATTTTAACATTTAATCTTTTTACTCTAAATGACTGTTGGATGTGAATTATGACTTTTTCAACTAAAATAAGTGTGTTTAAAGTCATTTCTGTGCCTGAAACGGGTCAAAATTGAAGCTTTTGAGTAAGCAAAACTCTGTAAAAATGGCAATTTTGGTCACTGTGAGGGTTTAAAAAGTGGTTATTCAACATGAGGCACGATCCAATTGACATTTTGAATCATTTTTGGTACAGTCCAAAAAATCAATTTTCGGATGAAAAACGATGACTCCGGACATGTCGAACGTTCCCAAAATGGTCTAAATGATGAAATTTTAACATTTAATCTTTTGACTCTAAATGACTGTTGGATGTGAATTATGACTTTTTCAACTAAAATAAGTGTGTTTAAAGTCATTTCTGTGACTGAAACGGGTCAAAATTGAAGCTTTTGAGTTAGCAAAACTCTGTAAAATGGCCATTTTGGTCACTTTGAGGGTTTAAAAAGTGGTTATTCAACATGAGGCACGATCCAATTGACATTTTGAATCATTTTTGGTACAGTCCAAAAAATCAATTTTCGGATGAAAAACGATGACTCCGGACATGTCGAACGTTCCCAAAATGGTCTATAATGATGAAATTTTAACATTTTATCTTTTGACTCTAAATGACTGTTGGATGTGAATTATGACTTTTTCAACTAAAATAAGTGTGTTTAAAGTCATTTCTGTGCCTGAAACGGGTCAAAATTGAAGCTTTTGAGTAAGCAAAACTCTGTAAAAATGGCAATTTTGGTCACTGTGAGGGTTTAAAAAGTGGTTATTCAACATGAGGCACGATCCTATTAACATTTTGAATCATTTTTGGTACAGTCCAAAAAATCAATTTTCGGATGAAAAACGATGACTCCGGACATGTCGAACGTTCCCAAAATGGTCTATAATATTGAAATTTGAACATTTAATCTTTTGACTCTAAATGACTGTTGGATGTGAATTATGACTTTTTCAACTAAAATAAGTGTGTTTAAAGTCATTTCTGTGACTGAAATGGGTCAAAATTGAAGCTTTTAAATAAGCAAAACTCTGTAAAAATGGCAATTTTGGTCACTGTGAGGGTTTAAAAAGTGGTTATTCAACATGAGGCACGATCCAATTGACATTTTGAATCATTTTTGGTACAGTCCAAAAAATCAATTTTCGGATGAAAAACGATGACTCCGGACATGTCGAACGTTCCCAAAATGGCCTATAATGATGAAATTTTAACATTTAATCTTTTGACTCTAAATGACTGTTGGATGTGAATTATGACTTTTTCAACTAAAATAAGTCTGTTTAAAGTCATTTCTGTGCCTGAAACGGGTCAAAATTGAAGCTTTTGAGTAAGCAAAACTCTGTAAAAATGGCAATTTTGGTCACTGTGAGGGTTTAAAAAGTGGTTATTCAACATGAGGCACGATCCAATTGACATTTTGAATCATTTTTGGTACAGTCCAAAAAATCAATTTTCGGATGAAAAACGATGACTCCGGACGTGTCGAACGTTCCCAAAATGGTCTATAATGATGAAATTTTAACATTTAATCTTTTGACTCTAAATGACTGTTGGATGTGAATTATGACTTTTTCAACTAAAATAAATTTGTTTAAAGTCATTTCTGTGACTGAAACGGGTCAAAATTGAAGCTTTTAAATAAGCAAAACTCTGTAAAAATGGCAATTTTGGTCAATGTGAGGGTTTAAAATGTGGTTATTCAACATGAGGCACGATCCAATTGACATTTTGAATCATTTTTGGTACAGTCCGAAAAATCAATTTTCGGATGAAAAACGATGACTCCGGACATGTTGAACGTTCCTAAAATGGTCTATAATGATGAAATTTTAACATTTAATCTTTTGACTCTAAATGACTGTTGGATGTGAATTATGACTTTTTCAACTAAAATAAGTGTGTTTAAAGTCATTTCTGTGACTGAAACGGGTCAAAATTGAAGCTTTTGAGTAAGCAAAACTCTGTAAAAATGGCCATTTTGGTCACTTTGAGGGTTTAAAAAGTGGTTATTCAACATGAGGCACGATCCAATTGACATTTTGAATCATTTTTGGTACAGTCCAAAAAATCAATTTTCGGATGAAAAACGATGACTCCGGACATGTCGAACGTTCCCAAAATGGTCTATAATGATGACATTTTAACATTTAATCTTTTGACTTTAAATGACTGTTGGATGTGAATTATGACAATTTCAACTAAAATAAGTGTGTTTAAAGTCATTTCTGTGACTGAAACGGGTCAAAATTGAAGCTTTTAAATAAGCAAAACTCTGTAAAAATGGCCATTTTGGTCACTGTGAGGGTTTAAAATGTGGATATTCAACATGAGGCACGATCCAATTGACATTTTGAATCATTTTTGGTACAGTCCAAAAAATCAATTTTCGGATGAAAAACGATGACTCCGGACATGTCGAACGTTCCCAAAATGGTCTATAATGGTGAAATTTTAACATTTAATGTTTTGACTCTAAATGACAGTTGGATGTGAATTATGACTTTTTCAACTAAAATAAGTGTGTTTAAAGTCATTTCTGTGCCTGAAACGGGTCAAAATTGAAGCTTTTGAGTAAGCAAAACTCTGTAAAAATGGCAATTTTGGTCACTGTGAGGGTTTAAAAAGTGGTTATTCAACATGAGGCACGATCCAATTGACATTTTGAATCATTTTTGGTACAGTCCAAAAAATCAATTTTCGGATGAAAAACGATGACTCCGGACATGTCGAACGTTCCCAAAATGGTCTATAATGATGAAATTTTAACATTTAATCTTTTGACTCTAAATGACTGTTGGATGTGAATTATGACTTTTTCAACTAAAATAAGTGTGTTTAAAGTCATTTCTGTGACTGAAACGGGTCAAAATTGAAGCTTTTGAGTTAGCAAAACTCAGTAAAATGGCCATTTTGGTCACTTTGAGGGTTTAAAAAGTGGTTATTCAACATGAGGCACGATCCAATTGACATTTTGAATCATTTTTGGTACAGTCCAAAAAATCAATTTTCGGATGAAAAACGATGACTCCGGACATGTCGAACGTTCCCAAAATGGTCTATAATGATGAAATTTTAACATTTAATCTTTTGACTCTAAATGACTGTTGGATGTGAATTATGACAATTTCAACTAAAATAAGTGTGTTTAAAGTCATTTCTGTGACTGAAACGGGTCAAAATTGAAGCTTTCAAATAAGCAAAACTCTGTAAAAATGGCCATTTTGGTCACTGTGAGGGTTTAAAATGTGGATATTCAACTTGAGGCACGATCCAATTGACATTTTGAATCATTTTTGGTACAGTCCGAAAAATCCATTTTCGGATGAAAAACGATGACTCCGGACATGTCGAACGTTCCCAAAATGGTCTATAATGATGAAATTTTAACATTTAATCTTTTGACTCTAAATGACTGTTGGATGTGAATTATGACTTTTTCAACTAAAATAAGTGTGTTTAAAGTCATTTCTGTGACTGAAACGGGTCAAAATTGAAGCTTTTGAGTAAGCAAAACTCTGTAAAAATGGCCATTTTGGTCACTTTGAGGGTTTAAAAAGTGGTTATTCAACATGAGGCACGATCCAATTGACATTTTGAATTATTTTTTGTACAGTCCAAAAAATCAATTTTCGGATGAAAAACGATGACTCCGGACATGTCGAACGTTCCCAAAATGGTCTATAATGATGAAATTTTAACATTTAATCTTTTGACTCTAAATGACTGTTGGATGTGAATTATGACAATTTCAACTAAAATAAGTGTGTTTAAAGTTATTTCTGTGACTGAATAGGGTCAAAATTGAAGCTTTTAAATATGCAAAACTCTGTAAAAATGGCCATTTTGGTCACTGTGAGGGTTTAAAATGTGGTTATTCAACATGAGGCACGATCCAATTGACATTTTGAATCATTTTTGGTACAGTCCAAAAAATCAATTTTCGGATGAAAAACGATGACTCCGGACATGTCGAACGTTCCCAAAATGGTCTATAATATTGAAATTTGAACATTTAATCTTTTGACTCTAAATGACTGTTGGATGTGAATTATGACTTTTTCAACTAAAATAAGTGTGTTTAAAGTCATTTCTGTGACTGAAATGGGTCAAAATTGAAGCTTTTAAATAAGCAAAACTGTAAAAATGGCAATTTTGGTCACTGTGAGGGTTTAAAAAGTGGTTATTCAACATGAGGCACGATCCAATTGACATTTCGAATCATTTTTGGTACAGTCCAAAAAATCAATTTTCGGATGAAAAACGATGACTCCGGACATGTCGAACGTTCCCAAAATGGCCTATAATGATGAAATTTTAACATTTAATCTTTTGACTCTAAATGACTGTTGGATGTGAATTATGACTTTTTCAACTAAAATAAGTCTGTTTAAAGTAATTTCTGTGCCTGAAACGGGTCAAAATTGAAGCTTTTGAGTAAGCAAAACTCTGTAAAAATGGCAATTTTGGTCACCGTGAGGGTTTAAAAAGTGGTTATTCAACATGAGGCACGATCCAATTGACATTTTGAATCATTTTTGGTACAGTCCAAAAAATCAATTTTCGGATGAAAAACGATGACTCCGGACGTGTCGAACGTTCCCAAAATGGTCTATAATGATGAAATTTTAACATTTAATCTTTTGACTCTAAATGACTGTTGGATGTGAATTATGACTTTTTCAACTAAAATAAATTTGTTTAAAGTCATTTCTGTGACTGAAACGGGTCAAAATTGAAGCTTTTAAATAAGCAAAACTCTGTAAAAATGGCAATTTTGGTCAATGTGAGGGTTTAAAATGTGGTTATTCAACATGAGGCACGATCCAATTGACATTTTGAATCATTTTTGGTACAGTCCGAAAAATCAATTTTCGGATGAAAAACGATGACTCCGGACATGTTGAACGTTCCTAAAATGGTCTATAATGATGAAATTTTAACATTTAATCTTTTGACTCTAAATGACTGTTGGATGTGAATTATGACTTTTTCAACTAAAATAAGTGTGTTTAAAGTCATTTCTTTGACTGAAACGGGTCAAAATTGAAGCTTTTGAGTAAGCAAAACTCTGTAAAAATGGCCATTTTGGTCACTTTGAGGGTTTAAAAAGTGGTTATTCAACATGAGGCACGATCCAATTGACATTTTGAATCATTTTTGGTACAGTCTAAAAAATCAATTTTCGGATGAAAAACGATGACTCCGGACATGTCGAACGTTCCCAAAATGGTCTATAATGATGAAATTTTAACATTTAATCTTTTGACTCTAAATGACTGTTGGATGTGAATTATGACTTTTTCAACTAAAATAAATTTGTTTAAAGTCATTTCTGTGACTGAAACGGGTCAAAATTGAAGCTTTTAAATAAGCAAAACTCTGTAAAAATGGCAATTTTGGTCAATGTGAGGGTTTAAAATGTGGTTATTCAACATGAGGCACGATCCAATTGACATTTTGAATCATTTTTGGTACAGTCCGAAAAATCAATTTTCGGATGAAAAACGATGACTCCGGACATGTTGAACGTTCCTAAAATGGTCTATAATGATGAAATTTTAACATTTAATCTTTTGACTCTAAATGACTGTTGGATGTGAATTATGACTTTTTCAACTAAAATAAGTGTGTTTAAAGTCATTTCTGTGACTGAAACGGGTCAAAATTGAAGCTTTTGAGTAAGCAAAACTCTGTAAAAATGGCCATTTTGGTCACTTTGAGGGTTTAAAAAGTGGTTATTCAACATGAGGCACGATCCAATGACTGTTGGATGTGAATTATGACTTTTTCAACTAAAAACAGTGTGTTTAAAGTCATTTCTGTGACTGAAACGGGTCAAAATTGAAGCTTTTAAATAAGCAAAACTCTGTAAAAATGGCCATTTTGGTCACTGTGAGGGTTTAAAAAGTGGTTATTCAACATGAGGCACGATCCAATTGACATTTTGAATCATTTTTGGTACAGTCCAAAAAATCAATTTTCGGATGAAAAACGATGACTCCGGACATGTCGAACGTTCCCAAAATGGTCTATAATGATGAAATTTTAACATTTAATCTTTTGACTCTAAATGACTGTTGGATGTGAATTATGACTTTTTCAACTAAAATAAGTGTGTTTAAAGTCATTTCTGTGCCTGAAATTGACCCATTTCAGGCACAGAAATGACTTTAAACACACTTATTTTAGTTGAAAAAGTCATAATTCACATCCAACAGTCAATTGAAGCTTTTAAATAAGCAAAACTCTGTATAAAATGGCCATTTTGGTCACTGTGAGGGTTTAAAAAGTGGTTATTCAACATGAGGCACGATCCAATTGACATTTTGAATCATTTTTGGTACAGTCCAAAAAATCAATTTTCGGATGAAAAACGATGACTCCGGACATGTCGAACGTTTCCAAAATGGTCTATAATGATGACATTTTAACATTTAATCTTTTTACTCTAAATGACTGTTGGATGTGAATTATGACTTTTTCAACTAAAATAAGTGTTTTTGAAAGTCATTTCTGTGCCTGAAACGGGTCAAAATTGAAGCTTTTGAGTAAGCAAAACTCTGTAAAAATGGCAATTTTGGTCACTGTGAGGGTTTAAAAAGTGGTTATTCAACATGAGGCACGATCCAATTGACATTTTGAATCATTTTTGGTACAGTCCAAAAAATCAATTTTCGGATGAAAAACGATGACTCCGGACATGTCGAACGTTCCCAAAATGGTCTATAATGATGAAATTTTAACATTTAATCTTTTGACTCTAAATGACTGTTGGATGTGAATTATGACTTTTTCAACTAAAATAAGTGTGTTTAAAGTCATTTCTGTGCCTGAAATGGGTCAAAATTGAAGCTTTCAAATAAGCAAAACTCTGTATGAAATGGCCATTTTGGTCACTGTGAGGGTTTAAAAAGTGGTTATTCAACATGAGGCACGATCCAATTGACATTTTGAATCATTTTTGGTACAGTCCAAAAAATCAATTTTCGGATGAAAAACGATGACTCCGGACATGTCGAACGTTCCCAAAATGGTCTATAATGATGAAATTTTAACATTTAATCTTTTTACTCTAAATGACTGTTGGATGTGAATTATGACTTTTTCAACTAAAATAAGTGTGTTTAAAGTCATTTCTGTGCCTGAAACGGGTCAAAATTGAAGCTTTTGAGTAAGCAAAACTCTGTAAAAATGGCAATTTTGGTCACTGTGAGGGTTTAAAAAGTGGTTATTCAACATGAGGCACGATCCAATTGACATTTTGAATCATTTTTGGTACAGTCCAAAAAATCAATTTTCGGATGAAAAACGATGACTCCGGACATGTCGAACGTTCCCAAAATGGTCTATAATGATGAAATTTTAACATTTAATCTTTTGACTCTAAATGACTGTTGGATGTGAATTATGACTTTTTCAACTAAAATAAGTGTGTTTAAAGTCATTTCTGTGACTGAAACGGGTTAAAATTGAAGCTTTTGAGTTAGCAAAACTCTGTAAAATGACCATTTTGGTCACTTTGAGGGTTTAAAAAGTGGTTATTCAACATGAGGCACGATCCAATTGACATTTTGAATCATTTTTGGTACAGTCCAAAAAATCAATTTTCGGATGAAAAACGATGACTCCGGACATGTCGAACGTTCCCAAAATGGTCTATAATGATGAAATTTTAACATTTAATCTTTTGACTCTAAATGACTGTTGGATGTGAATTATGACTTTTTCAACTAAAATAAGTATGTTTAAAGTCATTTCTGTGCCTGAAACGGGTCAAAATTGAAGCTTTTGAGTAAGCAAAACTCTGTAAAAATGGCAATTTTGGTCACTGCGAGGGTTTAAAAAGTGGTTATTCAACATGAGGCACGATCCAATTGACATTTTGAATCATTTTTGGTACAGTCCAAAAAATCAATTTTCGGATGAAAAACGATGACTCCGGACGTGTCGAACGTTCCCAAAATGGTCTATAATGATGAAATTTTAACATTTAATCTTTTGACTCTAAATGACTGTTGGATGTGAATTATGACTTTTTCAACTAAAATAAATTTGTTTAAAGTCATTTCTGTGACTGAAACGGGTCAAAATTGAAGCTTTTAAATAAGCAAAACTCTGTAAAAATGGCAATTTTGGTCAATGTGAGGGTTTAAAATGTGGTTATTCAACATGAGGCACGATCCAATTGACATTTTGAATCATTTTTGGTACAGTCCGAAAAATCAATTTTCGGATGAAAAACGATGACTCCGGACATGTTGAACGTTCCTAAAATGGTCTATAATGATGAAATTTTAACATTTAATCTTTTGACTCTAAATGACTGTTGGATGTGAATTATGACTTTTTCAACTAAAATAAGTGTGTTTAAAGTCATTTCTGTGACTGAAACGGGTCAAAATTTAAGCTTTTGAGTAAGCAAAACTCTGTAAAAATGGCCATTTTGGTCACTTTGAGGGTTTAAAAAGTGGTTATTCAACATGAGGCACGATCCAATTGACATTTTGAATCATTTTTGGTACAGTCCAAAAAATCAATTTTCGGATGAAAAACGATGACTCCGGACATGTCGAACGTTCCCAAAATGGTCTATAATGATGACATTTTAACATTTAATCTTTTGACTTTAAATGACTGTTGGATGTGAATTATGACAATTTCAACTAAAATAAGTGTGTTTAAAGTCATTTCTGTGACTGAAACGGGTCAAAATTGAAGCTTTTAAATAAGCAAAACTCTGTAAAAATGGCCATTTTGGTCACTGTGAGGGTTTAAAATGTGGATATTCAACATGAGGCACGATCCAATTGACATTTTGAATCATTTTTGGTACAGTCCAAAAAATCAATTTTCGGATGAAAAACGATGACTCCGGACATGTCGAACGTTCCCAAAATGGTCTATAATGATGAAATTTTAACATTTAATCTTTTGACTCTAAATGACTGTTGGATGTGAATTATGACAATTTCAACTAAAATAAGTGTGTTTAAAGTCATTTCTGTGACTGAAACGGGTCAAAATTGAAGCTTTTAAATAAGCAAAACTCTGTAAAAATGGCAATTTTGGTCAATGTGAGGGTTTAAAATGTGGTTATTCAACATGAGGCACGATCCAATTGACATTTTGAATCATTTTTGGTACAGTCCGAAAAATCAATTTTCGGATGAAAAACGATGACTCCGGACATGTTGAACGTTCCTAAAATGGTCTATAATGATGAAATTTTAACATTTAATCTTTTGACTCTAAATGACTGTTGGATGTGAATTATGACTTTTTCAACTAAAATAAGTGTGTTTAAAGTCATTTCTGTGACTGAAACGGGTCAAAATTGAAGCTTTTGAGTAAGCAAAACTCTGTAAAAATGGCCATTTTGGTCACTTTGAGGGTTTAAAAAGTGGTTATTCAACATGAGGCACGATCCAATTGACATTTTGAATCATTTTTGGTACAGTCCAAAAAATCAATTTTCGGATGAAAAACGATGACTCCGGACATGCCGAACGTTCCCAAAATGGTCTATAATGATGAAATTTCAACATTTAATCGTTTGACTCTAAATGACTGTTGGATGTGAATTATGACAATTTCAACTAAAATAAGTGTGTTTAAAGTCATTTCTGTGACTGAAACGGGTCAAAATTGAAGCTTTTAAATAAGCAAAACTCTGTAAAAATGGCCCTTTTGGTCATGTGAGGGTTTAAAATGTGGTTATTCAACATGAGGCACGATCCAATTGACATTTTGAATCATTTTTGGTACAGTCCAAAAAATCAATTTTCGGATGAAAAACGATGACTCCGGACATGTCGAACGTTCCCAAAATGGTCTATAATGATGAAATTTTAACATTTAATCTTTTGACTCTAAATGACTGTTGGATGTGAATTATGACTTTTTCAACTAAAATAAGTGTGTTTAAAGTCATTTCTGTGCCTGAAATGGGTCAAAATTGAAGCTTTTAAATAAGCAAAACTCTGTATAAAATGGCCATTTTGGTCACTGTGAGGGTTTAAAAAGTGGTTATTCAACATGAGGCACGATCCAATTGACATTTTGAATCATTTTTGGTACAGTCTAAAAAATCAATTTTCGGATGAAAAACGATGACTCCGGACATGTCGAACGTTCCCAAAATGGTCTATAATGATGAAATTTTAACATTTAATCTTTTGACTCTAAATGACTGTTGGATGTGAATTATGACTTTTTCAACTAAAATAAATTTGTTTAAAGTCATTTCTGTGACTGAAACGGGTCAAAATTGAAGCTTTTAAATAAGCAAAACTCTGTAAAAATGGCAATTTTGGTCAATGTGAGGGTTTAAAATGTGGTTATTCAACATGAGGCACGATCCAATTGACATTTTGAATCATTTTTGGTACAGTCCGAAAAATCAATTTTCGGATGAAAAACGATGACTCCGGACATGTTGAACGTTCCTAAAATGGTCTATAATGATGAAATTTTAACATTTAATCTTTTGACTCTAAATGACTGTTGGATGTGAATTATGACTTTTTCAACTAAAATAAGTGTGTTTAAAGTCATTTCTGTGACTGAAACGGGTCAAAATTGAAGCTTTTGAGTAAGCAAAACTCTGTAAAAATGGCCATTTTGGTCACTTTGAGGGTTTAAAAAGTGGTTATTCAACATGAGGCACGATCCAATGACTGTTGGATGTGAATTATGACTTTTTCAACTAAAAACAGTGTGTTTAAAGTCATTTCTGTGACTGAAACGGGTCAAAATTGAAGCTTTTAAATAAGCAAAACTCTGTAAAAATGGCCATTTTGGTCACTGTGAGGGTTTAAAAAGTGGTTATTCAACATGAGGCACGATCCAATTGACATTTTGAATCATTTTTGGTATAGTCCAAAAAATCAATTTTCGGATGAAAAACGATGACTCCGGACATGTCGAACGTTCCCAAAATGGTCTATAATGATGACATTTTAACATTTAATCTTTTGACTCTAAATGACTGTTGGATGTGAATTATGACTTTTTCAACTAAAATAAGTGTGTTTAAAGTCATTTCTGTGCCTGAAATTGACCCATTTCAGGCACAGAAATGACTTTAAACACACTTATTTTAGTTGAAAAAGTCATAATTCACATCCAACAGTCAATTGAAGCTTTTAAATAAGCAAAACTCTGTATAAAATGGCCATTTTGGTCACTGTGAGGGTTTAAAAAGTGGTTATTCAACATGAGGCACGATCCAATTGACATTTTGAATCATTTTTGGTACAGTCCAAAAAATCAATTTTCGGATGAAAAACGATGACTCCGGACATGTCGAACGTTTCCAAAATGGTCTATAATGATGACATTTTAACATTTAATCTTTTTACTCTAAATGACTGTTGGATGTGAATTATGACTTTTTCAACTAAAATAAGTGTTTTTGAAAGTCATTTCTGTGCCTGAAACGGGTCAAAATTGAAGCTTTTGAGTAAGCAAAACTCTGTAAAAATGGCAATTTTGGTCACTGTGAGGGTTTAAAAAGTGGTTATTCAACATGAGGCACGATCCAATTGACATTTTGAATCATTTTTGGTACAGTCCAAAAAATCAATTTTCGGATGAAAAACGATGACTCTGGACATGTCGAACGTTCCCAAAATGGTCTATAATGATGAAATTTTAACATTTAATCTTTTTACTCTAAATGACTGTTGGATGTGAATTATGACTTTTTCAACTAAAATAAGTGTGTTTAAAGTCATTTCTGTGCCTGAAACGGGTCAAAATTGAAGCTTTTGAGTAAGCAAAACTCTGTAAAAATGGCAATTTTGGTCACTGTGAGGGTTTAAAAAGTGGTTATTCAACATGAGGCACGATCCAATTGACATTTTGAATCATTTTTGGTACAGTCCAAAAAATCAATTTTCGGATGAAAAACGATGACTCCGGACATGTCGAACGTTCCCAAAATGGTCTATAATGATGAAATTTTAACATTTAATCTTTTGACTCTAAATGACTGTTGGATGTGAATTATGACTTTTTCAACTAAAATAAGTGTGTTTAAAGTCATTTCTGTGACTGAAACGGGTTAAAATTGAAGCTTTTGAGTTAGCAAAACTCTGTAAAATGACCATTTTGGTCACTTTGAGGGTTTAAAAAGTGGTTATTCAACATGAGGCACGATCCAATTGACATTTTGAATCATTTTTGGTACAGTCCAAAAAATCAATTTTCGGATGAAAAACGATGACTCCGGACATGTCGAACGTTCCCAAAATGGTCTATAATGATGAAATTTTAACATTTAATCTTTTGACTCTAAATGACTGTTGGATGTGAATTATGACTTTTTCAACTAAAATAAGTATATTTAAAGTCATTTCTGTGCCTGAAACGGGTCAAAATTGAAGCTTTTGAGTAAGCAAAACTCTGTAAAAATGGCAATTTTGGTCACTGCGAGGGTTTAAAAAGTGGTTATTCAACATGAGGCACGATCCAATTGACATTTTGAATCATTTTTGGTACAGTCCAAAAAATCAATTTTCGGATGAAAAACGATGACTCCGGACGTGTCGAACGTTCCCAAAATGGTCTATAATGATGAAATTTTAACATTTAATCTTTTGACTCTAAATGACTGTTGGATGTGAATTATGACTTTTTCAACTAAAATAAATTTGTTTAAAGTCATTTCTGTGACTGAAACGGGTCAAAATTGAAGCTTTTAAATAAGCAAAACTCTGTAAAAATGGCAATTTTGGTCAATGTGAGGGTTTAAAATGTGGTTATTCAACATGAGGCACGATCCAATTGACATTTTGAATCATTTTTGGTACAGTCCGAAAAATCAATTTTCGGATGAAAAACGATGACTCCGGACATGTTGAACGTTCCTAAAATGGTCTATAATGATGAAATTTTAACATTTAATCTTTTGACTCTAAATGACTGTTGGATGTGAATTATGACTTTTTCAACTAAAATAAGTGTGTTTAAAGTCATTTCTGTGACTGAAACGGGTCAAAATTTAAGCTTTTGAGTAAGCAAAACTCTGTAAAAATGGCCATTTTGGTCACTTTGAGGGTTTAAAAAGTGGTTATTCAACATGAGGCACGATCCAATTGACATTTTGAATCATTTTTGGTACAGTCCAAAAAATCAATTTTCGGATGAAAAACGATGACTCCGGACATGTCGAACGTTCCCAAAATGGTCTATAATGATGACATTTTAACATTTAATCTTTTGACTTTAAATGACTGTTGGATGTGAATTATGACAATTTCAACTAAAATAAGTGTGTTTAAAGTCATTTCTGTGACTGAAACGGGTCAAAATTGAAGCTTTTAAATAAGCAAAACTCTGTAAAAATGGCCATTTTGGTCACTGTGAGGGTTTAAAATGTGGATATTCAACATGAGGCACGATCCAATTGACATTTTGAATCATTTTTGGTACAGTCCAAAAAATCAATTTTCGGATGAAAAACGATGACTCCGGACATGTCGAACGTTCCCAAAATGGTCTATAATGATGAAATTTTAACATTTAATCTTTTGACTCTAAATGACTGTTGGATGTGAATTATGACAATTTCAACTAAAATAAGTGTGTTTAAAGTCATTTCTGTGACTGAAACGGGTCAAAATTGAAGCTTTTAAATAAGCAAAACTCTGTAAAAATGGCAATTTTGGTCAATGTGAGGGTTTAAAATGTGGTTATTCAACATGAGGCACGATCCAATTGACATTTTGAATCATTTTTGGTACAGTCCGAAAAATCAATTTTCGGATGAAAAACGATGACTCCGGACATGTTGAACGTTCCTAAAATGGTCTATAATGATGAAATTTTAACATTTAATCTTTTGACTCTAAATGACTGTTGGATGTGAATTATGACTTTTTCAACTAAAATAAGTGTGTTTAAAGTCATTTCTGTGACTGAAACGGGTCAAAATTGAAGCTTTTGAGTAAGCAAAACTCTGTAAAAATGGCCATTTTGGTCACTTTGAGGGTTTAAAAAGTGGTTATTCAACATGAGGCACGATCCAATTGACATTTTGAATCATTTTTGGTACAGTCCAAAAAATCAATTTTCGGATGAAAAACGATGACTCCGGACATGCCGAACGTTCCCAAAATGGTCTATAATGATGAAATTTCAACATTTAATCGTTTGACTCTAAATGACTGTTGGATGTGAATTATGACAATTTCAACTAAAATAAGTGTGTTTAAAGTCATTTCTGTGACTGAAACGGGTCAAAATTGAAGCTTTTAAATAAGCAAAACTCTGTAAAAATGGCCCTTTTGGTCATGTGAGGGTTTAAAATGTGGTTATTCAACATGAGGCACGATCCAATTGACATTTTGAATCATTTTTGGTACAGTCCAAAAAATCAATTTTCGGATGAAAAACGATGACTCCGGACATGTCGAACGTTCCCAAAATGGTCTATAATGATGAAATTTTAACATTTAATCTTTTGACTCTAAATGACTGTTGGATGTGAATTATGACTTTTTCAACTAAAATAAGTGTGTTTAAAGTCATTTCTGTGCCTGAAATGGGTCAAAATTGAAGCTTTTAAATAAGCAAAACTCTGTATAAAATGGCCATTTTGGTCACTGTGAGGGTTTAAAAAGTGGTTATTCAACATGAGGCACGATCCAATTGACATTTTGAATCATTTTTGGTACAGTCTAAAAAATCAATTTTCGGATGAAAAACGATGACTCCGGACATGTCGAACGTTCCCAAAATGGTCTATAATGATGAAATTTTAACATTTAATCTTTTGACTCTAAATGACTGTTGGATGTGAATTATGACTTTTTCAACTAAAATAAATTTGTTTAAAGTCATTTCTGTGACTGAAACGGGTCAAAATTGAAGCTTTTAAATAAGCAAAACTCTGTAAAAATGGCAATTTTGGTCAATGTGAGGGTTTAAAATGTGGTTATTCAACATGAGGCACGATCCAATTGACATTTTGAATCATTTTTGGTACAGTCCGAAAAATCAATTTTCGGATGAAAAACGATGACTCCGGACATGTTGAACGTTCCTAAAATGGTCTATAATGATGAAATTTTAACATTTAATCTTTTGACTCTAAATGACTGTTGGATGTGAATTATGACTTTTTCAACTAAAATAAGTGTGTTTAAAGTCATTTCTGTGACTGAAACGGGTCAAAATTGAAGCTTTTGAGTAAGCAAAACTCTGTAAAAATGGCCATTTTGGTCACTTTGAGGGTTTAAAAAGTGGTTATTCAACATGAGGCACGATCCAATGACTGTTGGATGTGAATTATGACTTTTTCAACTAAAAACAGTGTTTTTAAAGTCATTTCTGTGACTGAAACGGGTCAAAATTGAAGCTTTTAAATAAGCAAAACTCTGTAAAAATGGCCATTTTGGTCACTGTGAGGGTTTAAAAAGTGGTTATTCAACATGAGGCACGATCCAATTGACATTTTGAATCATTTTTGGTATAGTCCAAAAAATCAATTTTCGGATGAAAAACGATGACTCCGGACATGTCGAACGTTCCCAAAATGGTCTATAATGATGAAATTTTAACATTTAATCTTTTGACTCTAAATGACTGTTGGATGTGAATTATGACTTTTTCAACTAAAATAAGTGTGTTTAAAGTCATTTCTGTGCCTGAAATTGACCCATTTCAGGCACAGAAATGACTTTAAACACACTTATTTTAGTTGAAAAAGTCATAATTCACATCCAACAGTCAATTGAAGCTTTTAAATAAGCAAAACTCTGTATAAAATGGCCATTTTGGTCACTGTGAGGGTTTAAAAAGTGGTTATTCAACATGAGGCACGATCCAATTGACATTTTGAATCATTTTTGGTACAGTCCAAAAAATCAATTTTCGGATGAAAAACGATGACTCCGGACATGTCGAACGTTTCCAAAATGGTCTATAATGATGACATTTTAACATTTAATCTTTTTACTCTAAATGACTGTTGGATGTGAATTATGACTTTTTCAACTAAAATAAGTGTTTTTGAAAGTCATTTCTGTGCCTGAAACGGGTCAAAATTGAAGCTTTTGAGTAAGCAAAACTCTGTAAAAATGGCAATTTTGGTCACTGTGAGGGTTTAAAAAGTGGTTATTCAACATGAGGCACGATCCAATTGACATTTTGAATCATTTTTGGTACAGTCCAAAAAATCAATTTTCGGATTAAAAACGATGACTCCGGACATGTCGAACGTTCCCAAAATGGTCTATAATGATGAAATTTTAACATTTAATCTTTTGACTCTAAATGACTGTTGGATGTGAATTATGACTTTTTCAACTAAAATAAGTGTGTTTAAAGTCATTTCTGTGCCTGAAATGGGTCAAAATTGAAGCTTTCAAATAAGCAAAACTCTGTATAAAATGGCCATTTTGGTCACTGTGAGGGTTTAAAAAGTGGTTATTCAACATGAGGCACGATCCAATTGACATTTTGAATCATTTTTGGTACAGTCCAAAAAATCAATTTTCGGATGAAAAACGATGACTCCGGACATGTCGAACGTTCCCAAAATGGTCTATAATGATGAAATTTTAACATTTAATCTTTTTACTCTAAATGACTGTTGGATGTGAATTATGACTTTTTCAACTAAAATAAGTGTGTTTAAAGTCATTTCTGTGCCTGAAACGGGTCAAAATTGAAGCTTTTGAGTAAGCAAAACTCTGTAAAAATGGCAATTTTGGTCACTGTGAGGGTTTAAAAAGTGGTTATTCAACATGAGGCACGATCCAATTGACATTTTGAATCATTTTTGGTACAGTCCAAAAAATCAATTTTCGGATGAAAAACGATGACTCCGGACATGTCGAACGTTCCCAAAATGGTCTATAATGATGAAATTTTAACATTTAATCTTTTGACTCTAAATGACTGTTGGATGTGAATTATGACTTTTTCAACTAAAATAAGTGTGTTTAAAGTCATTTCTTTGACTGAAACGGGTCAAAATTGAAGCTTTTGAGTAAGCAAAACTCTGTAAAAATGGCCATTTTGGTCACTTTGAGGGTTTAAAAAGTGGTTATTCAACATGAGGCACGATCCAATTGACATTTTGAATCATTTTTGGTACAGTCCAAAAAATCAATTTTCGGATGAAAAACGATGACTCCGGACATGTCGAACGTTCCCAAAATGGTCTATAATGATGAAATTTTAACATTTAATCTTTTGACTCTAAATGACTGTTGGATGTGAATTATGACTTTTTCAACTAAAATAAGTATGTTTAAAGTCATTTCTGTGCCTGAAACGGGTCAAAATTGAAGCTTTTGAGTAAGCAAAACTCTGTAAAAATGGCAATTTTGGTCACTGCGAGGGTTTAAAAAGTGGTTATTCAACATGAGGCACGATCCAATTGACATTTTGAATCATTTTTGGTACAGTCCAAAAAATCAATTTTCGGATGAAAAACGATGACTCCGGACGTGTCGAACGTTCCCAAAATGGTCTATAATGATGAAATTTTAACATTTAATCTTTTGACTCTAAATGACTGTTGGATGTGAATTATGACTTTTTCAACTAAAATAAATTTGTTTAAAGTCATTTCTGTGACTGAAACGGGTCAAAATTGAAGCTTTTAAATAAGCAAAACTCTGTAAAAATGGCAATTTTGGTCAATGTGAGGGTTTAAAATGTGGTTATTCAACATGAGGCACGATCCAATTGACATTTTGAATCATTTTTGGTACAGTCCGAAAAATCAATTTTCGGATGAAAAACGATGACTCCGGACATGTTGAACGTTCCTAAAATGGTCTATAATGATGAAATTTTAACATTTAATCTTTTGACTCTAAATGACTGTTGGATGTGAATTATGACTTTTTCAACTAAAATAAGTGTGTTTAAAGTCATTTCTGTGACTGAAACGGGTCAAAATTGAAGCTTTTGAGTAAGCAAAACTCTGTAAAAATGGCCATTTTGGTCACTTTGAGGGTTTAAAAAGTGGTTATTCAACATGAGGCACGATCCAATTGACATTTTGAATCATTTTTGGTACAGTCCAAAAAATCAATTTTCGGATGAAAAACGATGACTCCGGACATGTCGAACGTTCCCAAAATGGTCTATAATGATGACATTTTAACATTTAATCTTTTGACTTTAAATGACTGTTGGATGTGAATTATGACAATTTCAACTAAAATAAGTGTGTTTAAAGTCATTTCTGTGACTGAAACGGGTCAAAATTGAAGCTTTTAAATAAGCAAAACTCTGTAAAAATGGCCATTTTGGTCACTGTGAGGGTTTAAAATGTGGATATTCAACATGAGGCACGATCCAATTGACATTTTGAATCATTTTTGGTACAGTCCAAAAAATCAATTTTCGGATGAAAAACGATGACTCCGGACATGTCGAACGTTCCCAAAATGGTCTATAATGATGAAATTTTAACATTTAATCTTTTGACTCTAAATGACTGTTGGATGTGAATTATGACAATTTCAACTAAAATAAGTGTGTTTAAAGTCATTTCTGTGACTGAAACGGGTCAAAATTGAAGCTTTTAAATAAGCAAAACTCTGTAAAAATGGCAATTTTGGTCAATGTGAGGGTTTAAAATGTGGTTATTCAACATGAGGCACGATCCAATTGACATTTTGAATCATTTTTGGTACAGTCCGAAAAATCAATTTTCGGATGAAAAACGATGACTCCGGACATGTTGAACGTTCCTAAAATGGTCTATAATGATGAAATTTTAACATTTAATCTTTTGACTCTAAATGACTGTTGGATGTGAATTATGACTTTTTCAACTAAAATAAGTGTGTTTAAAGTCATTTCTGTGACTGAAACGGGTCAAAATTGAAGCTTTTGAGTAAGCAAAACTCTGTAAAAATGGCCATTTTGGTCACTTTGAGGGTTTAAAAAGTGGTTATTCAACATGAGGCACGATCCAATTGACATTTTGAATCATTTTTGGTACAGTCCAAAAAATCAATTTTCGGATGAAAAACGATGACTCCGGACATGCCGAACGTTCCCAAAATGGTCTATAATGATGAAATTTCAACATTTAATCTTTTGACTCTAAATGACTGTTGGATGTGAATTATGACAATTTCAACTAAAATAAGTGTGTTTAAAGTCATTTCTGTGACTGAAACGGGTCAAAATTGAAGCTTTTAAATAAGCAAAACTCTGTAAAAATGGCCATTTTGGTCATGTGAGGGTTTAAAATGTGGTTATTCAACATGAGGCACGATCCAATTGACATTTTGAATCATTTTTGGTACAGTCCAAAAAATCAATTTTCGGATGAAAAACGATGACTCCGGACATGTCGAACGTTCCCAAAATGGTCTATAATGATGAAATTTTAACATTTAATCTTTTTACTCTAAATGACTGTTGGATGTGAATTATGACTTTTTCAACTAAAATAAGTGTGTTTAAAGTCATTTCTGTGCCTGAAACGGGTCAAAATTGAAGCTTTTGAGTAAGCAAAACTCTGTAAAAATGGCAATTTTGGTCACTGTGAGGGTTTAAAAAGTGGTTATTCAACATGAGGCACGATCCAATTGACATTTTGAATCATTTTTGGTACAGTCCAAAAAATCAATTTTCGGATGAAAAACGATGACTCCGGACATGTTGAACGTTCCCAAAATGGTCTATAATGATGAAATTTTAACATTTAATCTTTTGACTCTAAATGACTGTTGGATGTGAATTATGACAATTTCAACTAAAATAAGTGTGTTTAAAGTCATTTCTGTGACTGAAACGGGTCAAAATTGAAGCTTTTAAATAAGCAAAACTCTGTAAAAATGGCCATTTTGGTCATGTGAGGGTTTAAAATGTGGTTATTCAACATGAGGCACGATCCAATTGACATTTTGAATCATTTTTGGTACAGTCCAAAAAATCAATTTTCGGATGAAAAACGATGACTCCGGACATGTCGAACGTTCCCAAAATGGTCTATAATGATGAAATTTTAACATTTAATCTTTTTACTCTAAATGACTGTTGGATGTGAATTATGACTTTTTCAACTAAAATAAGTGTGTTTAAAGTCATTTCTGTGCCTGAAACGGGTCAAAATTGAAGCTTTTGAGTAAGCAAAACTCTGTAAAAATGGCAATTTTGGTCACTGTGAGGGTTTAAAAAGTGGTTATTCAACATGAGGCACGATCCAATTGACATTTTGAATCATTTTTGGTACAGTCCAAAAAATCAATTTTCGGATGAAAAACGATGACTCCGGACATGTCGAACGTTCCCAAAATGGTCTATAATGATGAAATTTTAACATTTAATCTTTTGACTCTAAATGACTGTTGGATGTGAATTATGACTTTTTCAACTAAAATAAGTGTGTTTAAAGTCATTTCTGTGCCTGAAATGGGTCAAAATTGAAGCTTTTAAATAAGCAAAACTCTGTATAAAATGGCCATTTTGGTCACTGTGAGGGTTTAAAAAGTGGTTATTCAACATGAGGCACGATCCAATTGACATTTTGAATCATTTTTGGTACAGTCTAAAAAATCAATTTTCGGATGAAAAACGATGACTCCGGACATGTCGAACGTTCCCAAAATGGTCTATAATGATGAAATTTTAACATTTAATCTTTTGACTCTAAATGACTGTTGGATGTGAATTATGACTTTTTCAACTAAAATAAATTTGTTTAAAGTCATTTCTGTGACTGAAACGGGTCAAAATTGAAGCTTTTAAATAAGCAAAACTCTGTAAAAATGGCAATTTTGGTCAATGTGAGGGTTTAAAATGTGGTTATTCAACATGAGGCACGATCCAATTGACATTTTGAATCATTTTTGGTACAGTCCGAAAAATCAATTTTCGGATGAAAAACGATGACTCCGGACATGTTGAACGTTCCTAAAATGGTCTATAATGATGAAATTTTAACATTTAATCTTTTGACTCTAAATGACTGTTGGATGTGAATTATGACTTTTTCAACTAAAATAAGTGTGTTTAAAGTCATTTCTGTGACTGAAACGGGTCAAAATTGAAGCTTTTGAGTAAGCAAAACTCTGTAAAAATGGCCATTTTGGTCACTTTGAGGGTTTAAAAAGTGGTTATTCAACATGAGGCACGATCCAATGACTGTTGGATGTGAATTATGACTTTTTCAACTAAAAACAGTGTTTTTAAAGTCATTTCTGTGACTGAAACGGGTCAAAATTGAAGCTTTTAAATAAGCAAAACTCTGTAAAAATGGCCATTTTGGTCACTGTGAGGGTTTAAAAAGTGGTTATTCAACATGAGGCACGATCCAATTGACATTTTGAATCATTTTTGGTATAGTCCAAAAAATCAATTTTCGGATGAAAAACGATGACTCCGGACATGTCGAACGTTCCCAAAATGGTCTATAATGATGAAATTTTAACATTTAATCTTTTGACTCTAAATGACTGTTGGATGTGAATTATGACTTTTTCAACTAAAATAAGTGTGTTTAAAGTCATTTCTGTGCCTGAAATTGACCCATTTCAGGCACAGAAATGACTTTAAACACACTTATTTTAGTTGAAAAAGTCATAATTCACATCCAACAGTCAATTGAAGCTTTTAAATAAGCAAAACTCTGTATAAAATGGCCATTTTGGTCACTGTGAGGGTTTAAAAAGTGGTTATTCAACATGAGGCACGATCCAATTGACATTTTGAATCATTTTTGGTACAGTCCAAAAAATCAATTTTCGGATGAAAAACGATGACTCCGGACATGTCGAACGTTTCCAAAATGGTCTATAATGATGACATTTTAACATTTAATCTTTTTACTCTAAATGACTGTTGGATGTGAATTATGACTTTTTCAACTAAAATAAGTGTTTTTGAAAGTCATTTCTGTGCCTGAAACGGGTCAAAATTGAAGCTTTTGAGTAAGCAAAACTCTGTAAAAATGGCAATTTTGGTCACTGTGAGGGTTTAAAAAGTGGTTATTCAACATGAGGCACGATCCAATTGACATTTTGAATCATTTTTGGTACAGTCCAAAAAATCAATTTTCGGATTAAAAACGATGACTCCGGACATGTCGAACGTTCCCAAAATGGTCTATAATGATGAAATTTTAACATTTAATCTTTTGACTCTAAATGACTGTTGGATGTGAATTATGACTTTTTCAACTAAAATAAGTGTGTTTAAAGTCATTTCTGTGCCTGAAATGGGTCAAAATTGAAGCTTTCAAATAAGCAAAACTCTGTATAAAATGGCCATTTTGGTCACTGTGAGGGTTTAAAAAGTGGTTATTCAACATGAGGCACGATCCAATTGACATTTTGAATCATTTTTGGTACAGTCCAAAAAATCAATTTTCGGATGAAAAACGATGACTCCGGACATGTCGAACGTTCCCAAAATGGTCTATAATGATGAAATTTTAACATTTAATCTTTTTACTCTAAATGACTGTTGGATGTGAATTATGACTTTTTCAACTAAAATAAGTGTGTTTAAAGTCATTTCTGTGCCTGAAACGGGTCAAAATTGAAGCTTTTGAGTAAGCAAAACTCTGTAAAAATGGCAATTTTGGTCACTGTGAGGGTTTAAAAAGTGGTTATTCAACATGAGGCACGATCCAATTGACATTTTGAATCATTTTTGGTACAGTCCAAAAAATCAATTTTCGGATGAAAAACGATGACTCCGGACATGTCGAACGTTCCCAAAATGGTCTATAATGATGAAATTTTAACATTTAATCTTTTGACTCTAAATGACTGTTGGATGTGAATTATGACTTTTTCAACTAAAATAAGTGTGTTTAAAGTCATTTCTTTGACTGAAACGGGTCAAAATTGAAGCTTTTGAGTAAGCAAAACTCTGTAAAAATGGCCATTTTGGTCACTTTGAGGGTTTAAAAAGTGGTTATTCAACATGAGGCACGATCCAATTGACATTTTGAATCATTTTTGGTACAGTCCAAAAAATCAATTTTCGGATGAAAAACGATGACTCCGGACATGTCGAACGTTCCCAAAATGGTCTATAATGATGAAATTTTAACATTTAATCTTTTGACTCTAAATGACTGTTGGATGTGAATTATGACTTTTTCAACTAAAATAAGTATGTTTAAAGTCATTTCTGTGCCTGAAACGGGTCAAAATTGAAGCTTTTGAGTAAGCAAAACTCTGTAAAAATGGCAATTTTGGTCACTGCGAGGGTTTAAAAAGTGGTTATTCAACATGAGGCACGATCCAATTGACATTTTGAATCATTTTTGGTACAGTCCAAAAAATCAATTTTCGGATGAAAAACGATGACTCCGGACGTGTCGAACGTTCCCAAAATGGTCTATAATGATGAAATTTTAACATTTAATCTTTTGACTCTAAATGACTGTTGGATGTGAATTATGACTTTTTCAACTAAAATAAATTTGTTTAAAGTCATTTCTGTGACTGAAACGGGTCAAAATTGAAGCTTTTAAATAAGCAAAACTCTGTAAAAATGGCAATTTTGGTCAATGTGAGGGTTTAAAATGTGGTTATTCAACATGAGGCACGATCCAATTGACATTTTGAATCATTTTTGGTACAGTCCGAAAAATCAATTTTCGGATGAAAAACGATGACTCCGGACATGTTGAACGTTCCTAAAATGGTCTATAATGATGAAATTTTAACATTTAATCTTTTGACTCTAAATGACTGTTGGATGTGAATTATGACTTTTTCAACTAAAATAAGTGTGTTTAAAGTCATTTCTGTGACTGAAACGGGTCAAAATTGAAGCTTTTGAGTAAGCAAAACTCTGTAAAAATGGCCATTTTGGTCACTTTGAGGGTTTAAAAAGTGGTTATTCAACATGAGGCACGATCCAATTGACATTTTGAATCATTTTTGGTACAGTCCAAAAAATCAATTTTCGGATGAAAAACGATGACTCCGGACATGTCGAACGTTCCCAAAATGGTCTATAATGATGACATTTTAACATTTAATCTTTTGACTTTAAATGACTGTTGGATGTGAATTATGACAATTTCAACTAAAATAAGTGTGTTTAAAGTCATTTCTGTGACTGAAACGGGTCAAAATTGAAGCTTTTAAATAAGCAAAACTCTGTAAAAATGGCCATTTTGGTCACTGTGAGGGTTTAAAATGTGGATATTCAACATGAGGCACGATCCAATTGACATTTTGAATCATTTTTGGTACAGTCCAAAAAATCAATTTTCGGATGAAAAACGATGACTCCGGACATGTCGAACGTTCCCAAAATGGTCTATAATGATGAAATTTTAACATTTAATCTTTTGACTCTAAATGACTGTTGGATGTGAATTATGACAATTTCAACTAAAATAAGTGTGTTTAAAGTCATTTCTGTGACTGAAACGGGTCAAAATTGAAGCTTTTAAATAAGCAAAACTCTGTAAAAATGGCAATTTTGGTCAATGTGAGGGTTTAAAATGTGGTTATTCAACATGAGGCACGATCCAATTGACATTTTGAATCATTTTTGGTACAGTCCGAAAAATCAATTTTCGGATGAAAAACGATGACTCCGGACATGTTGAACGTTCCTAAAATGGTCTATAATGATGAAATTTTAACATTTAATCTTTTGACTCTAAATGACTGTTGGATGTGAATTATGACTTTTTCAACTAAAATAAGTGTGTTTAAAGTCATTTCTGTGACTGAAACGGGTCAAAATTGAAGCTTTTGAGTAAGCAAAACTCTGTAAAAATGGCCATTTTGGTCACTTTGAGGGTTTAAAAAGTGGTTATTCAACATGAGGCACGATCCAATTGACATTTTGAATCATTTTTGGTACAGTCCAAAAAATCAATTTTCGGATGAAAAACGATGACTCCGGACATGCCGAACGTTCCCAAAATGGTCATAATGATGAAATTTCAACATTTAATCTTTTGACTCTAAATGACTGTTGGATGTGAATTATGACAATTTCAACTAAAATAAGTGTGTTTAAAGTCATTTCTGTGACTGAAACGGGTCAAAATTGAAGCTTTTAAATAAGCAAAACTCTGTAAAAATGGCCATTTTGGTCATGTGAGGGTTTAAAATGTGGTTATTCAACATGAGGCACGATCCAATTGACATTTTGAATCATTTTTGGTACAGTCCAAAAAATCAATTTTCGGATGAAAAACGATGACTCCGGACATGTCGAACGTTCCCAAAATGGTCTATAATGATGAAATTTTAACATTTAATCTTTTTACTCTAAATGACTGTTGGATGTGAATTATGACTTTTTCAACTAAAATAAGTGTGTTTAAAGTCATTTCTGTGCCTGAAACGGGTCAAAATTGAAGCTTTTGAGTAAGCAAAACTCTGTAAAAATGGCAATTTTGGTCACTGTGAGGGTTTAAAAAGTGGTTATTCAACATGAGGCACGATCCAATTGACATTTTGAATCATTTTTGGTACAGTCCAAAAAATCAATTTTCGGATGAAAAACGATGACTCCGGACATGTTGAACGTTCCCAAAATGGTCTATAATGATGAAATTTTAACATTTAATCTTTTGACTCTAAATGACTGTTGGATGTGAATTATGACTTTTTCAACTAAAATAAGTGTGTTTAAAGTCATTTCTGTGACTGAAACGGGTCAAAATTGAAGCTTTTGAGTTAGCAAAACTCTGTAAAATGGCCATTTTGGTCACTTTGAGGGTTTAAAAAGTGGTTATTCAACATGAGGCACGATCCAATTGACATTTTGAATCATTTTTGGTACACTCCAAAAAATCAATTTTCGGATGAAAAACGATGACTCCGGACATGTCGAACGTTCCCAAAATGGTCTATAATGATGAAATTTTAACATTTAATCTTTTGACTCTAAATGACTGTTGGATGTGAATTATGACTTTTTCAACTAAAATAAGTGTGTTTAAAGTCATTTCTGTGCCTGAAATGGGTCAAAACTGAAGCTTTTGAGTAAGCAAAACTCTGTAAAAATGGCAATTTTGGTCACTGTGAGGGTTTAAAAAGTGGTTATTCAACATGAGGCACGATCCTATTGACATTTTGAATCATTTTTGGTACAGTCCAAAAAATCAATTTTCGGATGAAAAACGATGACTCCGGACATGTCGAACGTTCCCAAAATGGTCTATAATATTGAAATTTGAACATTTAATCTTTTGACTCTAAATGACTGTTGGATGTGAATTATGACTTTTTCAACTAAAATAAGTGTGTTTAAAGTCATTTCTGTGACTGAAATGGGTCAAAATTGAAGCTTTTAAATAAGCAAAACTCTGTAAAAATGGCAATTTTGGTCACTGTGAGGGTTTAAAAAGTGGTTATTCAACATGAGGCACGATCCTATTGACATTTTGAATCATTTTTGGTACAGTCCAAAAAATCAATTTTCGGATGAAAAACGATGACTCCGGACATGTTGAACGTTCCTAAAATGGTCTATAATGATGAAATTTTAACATTTAATCTTTTGACTCTAAATGACTGTTGGATGTGAATTATGACTTTTTCAACTAAAATAAGTGTGTTTAAAGTCATTTCTGTGACTGAAACGGGTCAAAATTGAAGCTTTTGAGTAAGCAAAACTCTGTAAAAATGGCCATTTTGGTCACTTTGAGGGTTTAAAAAGTGGTTATTCAACATGAGGCACGATCCAATTGACATTTTGAATCATTTTTGGTACAGTCCAAAAAATCAATTTTCGGATGAAAAACGATGACTCCGGACATGCCGAACGTTCCCAAAATGGTCTATAATGATGAAATTTCAACATTTAATCTTTTGACTCTAAATGACTGTTGGATGTGAATTATGACAATTTCAACTAAAATAAGTGTGTTTAAAGTCATTTCTGTGACTGAAACGGGTCAAAATTGAAGCTTTTAAATAAGCAAAACTCTGTAAAAATGGCCATTTTGGTCATGTGAGGGTTTAAAATGTGGTTATTCAACATGAGGCACGATCCAATTGACATTTTGAATCATTTTTGGTACAGTCCAAAAAATCAATTTTCGGATGAAAAACGATGACTCCGGACATGTCGAACGTTCCCAAAATGGTCTATAATGATGAAATTTTAACATTTAATCTTTTGACTCTAAATGACTGTTGGATGTGAATTATGACTTTTTCAACTAAAATAAGTGTGTTTAAAGTCATTTCTGTGCCTGAAATGGGTCAAAATTGAAGCTTTTAAATAAGCAAAACTCTGTATAAAATGGCCATTTTGGTCACTGTGAGGGTTTAAAAAGTGGTTATTCAACATGAGGCACGATCCAATTGACATTTTGAATCATTTTTGGTACAGTCCAAAAAATCAATTTTCGGATGAAAAACGATGACTCCGGACATGTCGAACGTTCCCAAAATGGTCTATAATGATGAAATTTTAACATTTAATCTTTTTACTCTAAATGACTGTTGGATGTGAATTATGACTTTTTCAACTAAAATAAGTGTGTTTAAAGTCATTTCTGTGCCTGAAACGGGTCAAAATTGAAGCTTTTGAGTAAGCAAAACTCTGTAAAAATGGCAATTTTGGTCACTGTGAGGGTTTAAAAAGTGGTTATTCAACATGAGGCACGATCCAATTGACATTTTGAATCATTTTTGGTACAGTCCAAAAAATCAATTTTCGGATGAAAAACGATGACTCCGGACATGTCGAACGGTCCCAAAATGGTCTATAATGATGAAATTTTAACATTTAATCTTTTTACTCTAAATGACTGTTGGATGTGAATTATGACTTTTTCAACTAAAATAAGTGTGTTTAAAGTCATTTCTGTGCCTGAAACGGGTCAAAATTGAAGCTTTTGAGTAAGCAAAACTCTGTAAAAATGGCAATTTTGGTCACTGTGAGGGTTTAAAAAGTGGTTATTCAACATGAGGCACGATCCAATTGACATTTTGAATCATTTTTGGTACAGTCCAAAAAATCAATTTTCGGATGAAAAACGATGACTCCGGACATGTCGAACGTTCCCAAAATGGTCTATAATGATGAAGTTTTAACATTTAATCTTTTGACTCTAAATTACTGTTGGATGTGAATTATGACTTTTTCAACTAAAATAAGTGTGTTTAAAGTCATTTCTGTGACTGAAACGGGTTAAAATTGAAGCTTTTGAGTTAGCAAAACTCTGTAAAATGGCCATTTTGGTCACTTTGAGGGTTTAAAAAGTGGTTATTCAACATGAGGCACGATCCAATTGACATTTTGAATCATTTTTGGTACAGTCCAAAAAATCAATTTTCGGATGAAAAACGATGACTCCGGACATGTCGAACGTTCCCAAAATGGTCTATAATGATGAAATTTTAACATTTAATCTTTTGACTCTAAATGACTGTTGGATGTGAATTATGACTTTTTCAACTAAAATAAGTATGTTTAAAGTCATTTCTGTGCCTGAAACGGGTCAAAATTGAAGCTTTTGAGTAAGCAAAACTCTGTAAAAATGGCAATTTTGGTCACTGTGAGGGTTTAAAAAGTGGTTATTCAACATGAGGCACGATCCAATTGACATTTTGAATCATTTTTGGTACAGTCCAAAAAATCAATTTTCGGATGAAAAACGATGACTCCGGACATGTCGAACGTTCCCAAAATGGCCTATAATGATGAAATTTTAACATTTAATCTTTTGACTCTAAATGACTGTTGGATGTGAATTATGACTTTTTCAACTAAAATAAGTCTGTTTAAAGTCATTTCTGTGCCTGAAACGGGTCAAAATTGAAGCTTTTGAGTAAGCAAAACTCTGTAAAAATGGCAATTTTGGTCACTGCGAGGGTTTAAAAAGTGGTTATTCAACATGAGGCACGATCCAATTGACATTTTGAATCATTTTTGGTACAGTCCAAAAAATCAATTTTCGGATGAAAAACGATGACTCCGGACGTGTCGAACGTTCCCAAAATGGTCTATAATGATGAAATTTTAACATTTAATCTTTTGACTCTAAATGACTGTTGGATGTGAATTATGACTTTTTCAACTAAAATAAATTTGTTTAAAGTCATTTCTGTGACTGAAACGGGTCAAAATTGAAGCTTTTAAATAAGCAAAACTCTGTAAAAATGGCAATTTTGGTCAATGTGAGGGTTTAAAATGTGGTTATTCAACATGAGGCACGATCCAATTGACATTTTGAATCATTTTTGGTACAGTCCGAAAAATCAATTTTCGGATGAAAAACGATGACTCCGGACATGTTGAACGTTCCTAAAATGGTCTATAATGATGAAATTTTAACATTTAATCTTTTGACTCTAAATGACTGTTGGATGTGAATTATGACTTTTTCAACTAAAATAAGTGTGTTTAAAGTCATTTCTGTGACTGAAACGGGTCAAAATTGAAGCTTTTGAGTAAGCAAAACTCTGTAAAAATGGCCATTTTGGTCACTGTGAGGGTTTAAAATGTGGATATTCAACATGAGGCACGATCCAATTGACATTTTGAATCATTTTTGGTACAGTCCAAAAAATCAATTTTCGGATGAAAAACGATGACTCCGGACATGTCGAACGTTCCCAAAATGGTCTATAATGATGAAATTTTAACATTTAATCTTTTGACTCTAAATGACTGTTGGATGTGAATTATGACAATTTCAACTAAAATAAGTGTGTTTAAAGTCATTTCTGTGACTGAAACGGGTCAAAATTGAAGCTTTTAAATAAGCAAAACTCTGTAAAAATGGCAATTTTGGTCAATGTGAGGGTTTAAAATGTGGTTATTCAACATGAGGCACGATCCAATTGACATTTTGAATCATTTTTGGTACAGTCCGAAAAATCAATTTTCGGATGAAAAACGATGACTCCGGACATGCCGAACGTTCCCAAAATGGTCTATAATGATGAAATTTCAACATTTAATCTTTTGACTCTAAATGACTGTTGGATGTGAATTATGACAATTTCAACTAAAATAAGTGTGTTTAAAGTCATTTCTGTGACTGAAACGGGTCAAAATTGAAGCTTTTAAATAAGCAAAACTCTGTAAAAATGGCAATTTTGGTCACTGCGAGGGTTTAAAAAGTGGTTATTCAACATGAGGCACGATCCAATTGACATTTTGAATCATTTTTGGTACAGTCCAAAAAATCAATTTTCGGATGAAAAACGATGACTCCGGACGTGTCGAACGTTCCCAAAATGGTCTATAATGATGAAATTTTAACATTTAATCTTTTGACTCTAAATGACTGTTGGATGTGAATTATGACTTTTTCAACTAAAATAAATTTGTTTAAAGTCATTTCTGTGACTGAAACGGGTCAAAATTGAAGCTTTTAAATAAGCAAAACTCTGTAAAAATGGCAATTTTGGTCAATGTGAGGGTTTAAAATGTGGTTATTCAACATGAGGCACGATCCAATTGACATTTTGAATCATTTTTGGTACAGTCCGAAAAATCAATTTTTGGATGAAAAACGATGACTCCGGACATGTTGAACGTTCCTAAAATGGTCTATAATGATGAAATTTTAACATTTAATCTTTTGACTCTAAATGACTGTTGGATGTGAATTATGACTTTTTCAACTAAAATAAGTGTGTTTAAAGTCATTTCTGTGACTGAAACGGGTCAAAATTGAAGCTTTTGAGTAAGCAAAACTCTGTAAAAATGGCCATTTTGGTCACTTTGAGGGTTTAAAAAGTGGTTATTCAACATGAGGCACGATCCAATTGACATTTTGAATCATTTTTGGTACAGTCCAAAAAATCAATTTTCGGATGAAAAACGATGACTCCGGACATGTCGAACGTTCCCAAAATGGTCTATAATGATGACATTTTAACATTTAATCTTTTGACTTTAAATGACTGTTGGATGTGAATTATGACAATTTCAACTAAAATAAGTGTGTTTAAAGTCATTTCTGTGACTGAAACGGGTCAAAATTGAAGCTTTTAAATAAGCAAAACTCTGTAAAAATGGCCATTTTGGTCACTGTGAGGGTTTAAAATGTGGATATTCAACATGAGGCACGATCCAATTGACATTTTGAATCATTTTTGGTACAGTCCAAAAAATCAATTTTCGGATGAAAAACGATGACTCCGGACATGTCGAACGTTCCCAAAATGGTCTATAATGATGAAATTTTAACATTTAATCTTTTGACTCTAAATGACTGTTGGATGTGAATTATGACAATTTCAACTAAAATAAGTGTGTTTAAAGTCATTTCTGTGACTGAAACGGGTCAAAATTGAAGCTTTTAAATAAGCAAAACTCTGTAAAAATGGCAATTTTGGTCAATGTGAGGGTTTAAAATGTGGTTATTCAACATGAGGCACGATCCAATTGACATTTTGAATCATTTTTGGTACAGTCCGAAAAATCAATTTTCGGATGAAAAACGATGACTCCGGACATGTTGAACGTTCCTAAAATGGTCTATAATGATGAAATTTTAACATTTAATCTTTTGACTCTAAATGACTGTTGGATGTGAATTATGACTTTTTCAACTAAAATAAGTGTGTTTAAAGTCATTTCTGTGACTGAAACGGGTCAAAATTGAAGCTTTTGAGTAAGCAAAACTCTGTAAAAATTGCCATTTTGGTCACTTTGAGGGTTTAAAAAGTGGTTATTCAACATGAGGCACGATCCAATTGACATTTTGAATCATTTTTGGTACAGTCCAAAAAATCAATTTTCGGATGAAAAACGATGACTCCGGACATGCCGAACGTTCCCAAAATGGTCTATAATGATGAAATTTCAACATTTAATCTTTTGACTCTAAATGACTGTTGGATGTGAATTATGACAATTTCAACTAAAATAAGTGTGTTTAAAGTCATTTCTGTGACTGAAACGGGTCAAAATTGAAGCTTTTAAATAAGCAAAACTCTGTAAAAATGGCCATTTTGGTCATGTGAGGGTTTAAAATGTGGTTATTCAACATGAGGCACGATCCAATTGACATTTTGAATCATTTTTGGTACAGTCCAAAAAATCAATTTTCGGATGAAAAACGATGACTCCGGACATGTCGAACGTTCCCAAAATGGTCTATAATGATGAAATTTTAACATTTAATCTTTTGACTCTAAATGACTGTTGGATGTGAATTATGACTTTTTCAACTAAAATAAGTGTGTTTAAAGTCATTTCTGTGCCTGAAATGGGTCAAAATTGAAGCTTTTAAATAAGCAAAACTCTGTATAAAATGGCCATTTTGGTCACTGTGAGGGTTTAAAAAGTGGTTATTCAACATGAGGCACGATCCAATTGACATTTTGAATAATTTTTGGTACAGTCCAAAAAATCAATTTTCGGATGAAAAACGATGACTCCGGACATGTCGAACGTTCCCAAAATGGTCTATAATGATGAAATTTTAACATTTAATCTTTTTACTCTAAATGACTGTTGGATGTGAATTATGACTTTTTCAACTAAAATAAGTGTGTTTAAAGTCATTTCTGTGCCTGAAACGGGTCAAAATTGAAGCTTTTGAGTAAGCAAAACTCTGTAAAAATGGCAATTTTGGTCACTGTGAGGGTTTAAAAAGTGGTTATTCAACATGAGGCACGATCCAATTGACATTTTGAATCATTTTTGGTACAGTCCAAAAAATCAATTTTCGGATGAAAAACGATGACTCCGGACATGTCGAACGTTCCCAAAATGGTCTATAATGATGAAATTTTAACATTTAATCTTTTGACTCTAAATGACTGTTGGATGTGAATTATGACTTTTTCAACTAAAATAAGTGTGTTTAAAGTCATTTCTGTGACTGAAACGGGTCAAAATTGAAGCTTTTGAGTTAGCAAAACTCTGTAAAATGGCAATTTTGGTCACTTTGAGGGTTTAAAAAGTGGTTATTCAACATGAGGCACGATCCAATTGACATTTTGAATCATTTTTGGTACAGTCCAAAAAATCAATTTTCGGATGAAAAACGATGACTCCGGACATGTCGAACGTTCCCAAAATGGTCTATAATATTGAAATTTGAACATTTAATCTTTTGATTCTAAATGACTGTTGGATGTGAATTATGACTTTTTCAACTAAAATAAGTGTGTTTAAAGTCATTTCTGTGACTGAAATGGGTCAAAATTGAAGCTTTTAAATAAGCAAAACTCTGTAAAAATGGCAATTGTGGTCACTGTGAGGGTTTAAAAAGTGGTTATTCAACATGAGGCACGATCCTATTGACATTTTGAATCATTTTTGGTACAGTCCAAAAAATCAATTTTCGGATGAAAAACGATGACTCCGGACATGTTGAACGTTCCTAAAATGGTCTATAATGATGAAATTTTAACATTTAATCTTTTGACTCTAAATGACTGTTGGATGTGAATTATGACTTTTATAACTAAAATAAGTGTGTTTAAAGTCATTTCTGTGACTGAAACGGGTCAAAATTGAAGCTTTTGAGTAAGCAAAACTCTGTAAAAACTGGCCATTTTGGTCACTTTGAGGGTTTAAAAAGTGGTTATTCAACATGAGGCACGATCCAATTGACATTTTGAATCATTTTTGGTACAGTCCAAAAAATCAATTTTCGGATGAAAAACGATGACTCCGGACATGCCGAACGTTCCCAAAATGGTCTATAATGATGAAATTTCAACATTTAATCTTTTGACTCTAAATGACTGTTGGATGTGAATTATGACAATTTCAACTAAAATAAGTGTGTTTAAAGTCATTTCTGTGCCTGAAATGGGTCAAAATTGAAGCTTTTAAATAAGCAAAACTCTGTATAAAATGGCCATTTTGGTCACTGTGAGGGTTTAAAAAGTGGTTATTCAACATGAGGCACGATCCAATTGACATTTTGAATCATTTTTGGTACAGTCCAAAAAATCAATTTTCGGATGAAAAACGATGACTCCGGACATGTCGAACGTTCCCAAAATGGTCTATAATGATGAAATTTTAACATTTAATCTTTTTACTCTAAATGACTGTTGGATGTGAATTATGACTTTTTCAACTAAAATAAGTGTGTTTAAAGTCATTTCTGTGACTGAAATGGGTCAAAATTGAAGCTTTTAAATAAGCAAAACTCTGTAAAAATGGCCATTTTGGTCACTGTGAGGGTTTAAAAAGTGGTTATTTAACATGAGGCACGATCCAATTGACATTTTGAATCATTTTTGGTACAGTCCAAAAAATCAATTTTTGGATGAAAAACGATGACTCCGGACATGTCGAACGTTCCCAAAATGGTCTATAATGATGAAATTTTAACATTTAATCTTTTGACTCTAAATGACTGTTGGATGTGAATTATGACTTTTTCAACTAAAATAAGTGTGTTTAAAGTCATTTCTGTGACTGAAACGGGTCAAAATTGAAGCTTTTGAGTTAGCAAAACTCTGTAAAATGGCAATTTTGGTCACTTTGAGGGTTTAAAAAGTGGTTATTCAACATGAGGCACGATCCAATTGACATTTTGAATCATTTTTGGTACAGTCCAAAAAATCAATTTTCGGATGAAAAACGATGACTCCGGACATGTCGAACGTTCCCAAAATGGTCTATAATGATGAAATTTTAACATTTAATCTTTTGACTCTAAATGACTGTTGGATGTGAATTATGACTTTTTCAACTAAAATAAGTGTGTTTAAAGTCATTTCTGTGACTGAAACGGGTCAAAATTGAAGCTTTTGAGTTAGCAAAACTCTGTAAAATGGCAATTTTGGTCACTTTGAGGGTTTAAAAAGTGGTTATTCAACATGAGGCACGATCCAATTGACATTTTGAATCATTTTTGGTACAGTCCAAAAAATCAATTTTCGGATGAAAAACGATGACTCCGGACATGTCGAACGTTCCCAAAATGGTCTATAATATTGAAATTTGAACATTTAATCTTTTGATTCTAAATGACTGTGGATGTGAATTATGACTTTTTCAACTAAAATAAGTGTGTTTAAAGTCATTTCTGTGACTGAAATGGGTCAAAATTGAAGCTTTTAAATAAGCAAAACTCTGTAAAAATGGCAATTGTGGTCACTGTGAGGGTTTAAAAAGTGGTTATTCAACATGAGGCACGATCCTATTGACATTTTGAATCATTTTTGGTACAGTCCAAAAAATCAATTTTCGGATGAAAAACGATGACTCCGGACATGTTGAACGTTCCTAAAATGGTCTATAATGATGAAATTTTAACATTTAATCTTTTGACTCTAAATGACTGTTGGATGTGAATTATGACTTTTATAACTAAAATAAGTGTGTTTAAAGTCATTTCTGTGACTGAAACGGGTCAAAATTGAAGCTTTTGAGTAAGCAAAACTCTGTAAAAACTGGCCATTTTGGTCACTTTGAGGGTTTAAAAAGTGGTTATTCAACATGAGGCACGATCCAATTGACATTTTGAATCATTTTTGGTACAGTCCAAAAAATCAATTTTCGGATGAAAAACGATGACTCCGGACATGCCGAACGTTCCCAAAATGGTCTATAATGATGAAATTTCAACATTTAATCTTTTGACTCTAAATGACTGTTGGATGTGAATTATGACAATTTCAACTAAAATAAGTGTGTTTAAAGTCATTTCTGTGCCTGAAATGGGTCAAAATTGAAGCTTTTAAATAAGCAAAACTCTGTATAAAATGGCCATTTTGGTCACTGTGAGGGTTTAAAAAGTGGTTATTCAACATGAGGCACGATCCAATTGACATTTTGAATCATTTTTGGTACAGTCCAAAAAATCAATTTTCGGATGAAAAACGATGACTCCGGACATGTCGAACGTTCCCAAAATGGTCTATAATGATGAAATTTTAACATTTAATCTTTTTACTCTAAATGACTGTTGGATGTGAATTATGACTTTTTCAACTAAAATAAGTGTGTTTAAAGTCATTTCTGTGACTGAAATGGGTCAAAATTGAAGCTTTTAAATAAGCAAAACTCTGTAAAAATGGCCATTTTGGTCACTGTGAGGGTTTAAAAAGTGGTTATTTAACATGAGGCACGATCCAATTGACATTTTGAATCATTTTTGGTACAGTCCAAAAAATCAATTTTTGGATGAAAAACGATGACTCCGGACATGTCGAACGTTCCCAAAATGGTCTATAATGATGAAATTTTAACATTTAATCTTTTGACTCTAAATGACTGTTGGATGTGAATTATGACTTTTTCAACTAAAATAAGTGTGTTTAAAGTCATTTCTGTGACTGAAACGGGTCAAAATTGAAGCTTTTGAGTTAGCAAAACTCTGTAAAATGGCAATTTTGGTCACTTTGAGGGTTTAAAAAGTGGTTATTCAACATGAGGCACGATCCAATTGACATTTTGAATCATTTTTGGTACAGTCCAAAAAATCAATTTTCGGATGAAAAACGATGACTCCGGACATGTCGAACATTCCCAAAATGGTCTATAATATTGAAATTTGAACATTTAATCTTTTGACTCTAAATGACTGTTGGATGTGAATTATGACTTTTTCAACTAAAATAAGTGTGTTTAAAGTCATTTCTGTGACTGAAATGGGTCAAAATTGAAGCTTTTAAATAAGCAAAACTCTGTAAAAATGGCAATTGTGGTCACTGTGAGGGTTTAAAAAGTGGTTATTCAACATGAGGCACGATCCTATTGACATTTTGAATCATTTTTGGTACAGTCCAAAAAATCAATTTTCGGATGAAAAACGATGACTCCGGACATGTTGAACGTTCCTAAAATGGTCTATAATGATGAAATTTTAACATTTAATCTTTTGACTCTAAATGACTGTTGGATGTGAATTATGACTTTTATAACTAAAATAAGTGTGTTTAAAGTCATTTCTGTGACTGAAACGGGTCAAAATTGAAGCTTTTGAGTAAGCAAAACTCTGTAAAAACTGGCCATTTTGGTCACTTTGAGGGTTTAAAAAGTGGTTATTCAACATGAGGCACGATCCAATTGACATTTTGAATCATTTTTGGTACAGTCCAAAAAATCAATTTTCGGATGAAAAACGATGACTCCGGACATGCCGAACTTTCCCAAAATGGTCTATAATGATGAAATTTCAACATTTAATCTTTTGACTCTAAATGACTGTTGGATGTGAATTATGACAATTTCAACTAAAATAAGTGTGTTTAAAGTCATTTCTGTGACTGAAACGGGTCAAAATTGAAGCTTTTAAATAAGCAAAACTCTGTAAAAATGGCCATTTTGGTCATGTGAGGGTTTAAAATGTGGTTATTCAACATGAGGCACGATCCAATTGACATTTTGAATCATTTTTGGTACAGTCCAAAAAATCAATTTTCGGATGAAAAACGATGACTCCGGACATGTTGAACGTTCCTAAAATGGTCTATAATGATGAAATTTTAACATTTAATCTTTTGACTCTAAATGACTGTTGGATGTGAATTATGACTTTTATAACTAAAATAAGTGTGTTTAAAGTCATTTCTGTGACTGAAACGGGTCAAAATTGAAGCTTTTGAGTAAGCAAAACTCTGTAAAAACTGGCCATTTTGGTCACTTTGAGGGTTTAAAAAGTGGTTATTCACCATGAGGCACGATCCAATTGACATTTTGAATCATTTTTGGTACAGTCCAAAAAATCAATTTTCGGATGAAAAACGATGACTCCGGACATGCCGAACGTTCCCAAAATGGTCTATAATGATGAAATTTCAACATTTAATCTTTTGACTCTAAATGACTGTTGGATGTGAATTATGACAATTTCAACTAAAATAAGTGTGTTTAAAGTCATTTCTGTGACTGAAACGGGTCAAAATTGAAGCTTTTAAATAAGCAAAACTCTGTAAAAATGGCCATTTTGGTCATGTGAGGGTTTAAAATGTGGTTATTCAACATGAGGCACGATCCAATTGACATTTTGAATCATTTTTGGTACAGTCCAAAAAATCAATTTTCGGATGAAAAACGATGACTCCGGACATGTCGAACGTTCCCAAAATGGTCTATAATGATGAAATTTTAACATTTAATCTTTTGACTCTAAATGACTGTTGGATGTGAATTATGACTTTTTCAACTAAAATAAGTGTGTTTAAAGTCATTTCTGTGCCTGAAATGGGTCAAAATTGAAGCTTTTAAATAAGCAAAACTCTGTATAAAATGGCAATTTTGGTCACTGTGAGGGTTTAAAAAGTGGTTATTCAACATGAGGCACGATCCAATTGACATTTTGAATCATTTTTGGTACAGTCCAAAAAATCAATTTTCGGATGAAAAACGATGACTCCGGACATGTCGAACGTTCCCAAAATGGTCTATAATGATGAAATTTTAACATTTAATCTTTTTACTCTAAATGACTGTTGGATGTGAATTATGACTTTTTCAACTAAAATAAGTGTGTTTAAAGTCATTTCTGTGCCTGAAACGGGTCAAAATTGAAGCTTTTGAGTAAGCAAAACTCTGTAAAAATGGCAATTTTGGTCACTGTGAGGGTTTAAAAAGTGGTTATTCAACATGAGGCACGATCCAATTGACATTTTGAATCATTTTTGGTACAGTCCAAAAAATCAATTTTCGGATGAAAAACGATGACTCCGGACATGTCGAACGTTCCCAAAATGGTCTATAATGATGAAATTTTAACATTTAATCTTTTGACTCTAAATGACTGTTGGATGTGAATTATGACTTTTTCAACTAAAATAAGTGTGTTTAAAGTCATTTCTGTGACTGAAACGGGTCAAAATTGAAGCTTTTGAGTTAGCAAAACTCTGTAAAATGGCCATTTTGGTCACTTTGAGGGTTTAAAAAGTGGTTATTCAACATGAGGCACGATCCAATTGACATTTTGAATCATTTTTTGTACAGTCCAAAAAATCAATTTTCGGATGAAAAACGATGACTCCGGACATGTCGAACGTTCCCAAAATGGTCTATAATGATGAAATTTTAACATTTAATCTTTTGACTCTAAATGACTGTTGGATGTGAATTATGACTTTTTCAACTAAAATAAGTGTGTTTAAAGTCATTTCTGTGCCTGAAATGGGTCAAAATTGAAGCTTTTGAGTAAGCAAAACTCTGTAAAAATGGCAATTTTGGTCACTGTGAGGGTTTAAAAAGTGGTTATTCAACATGAGGCACGATCCTATTGACATTTTGAATCATTTTTGGTACAGTCCAAAAAATCAATTTTCGGATGAAAAACGATGACTCCGGACATGTCGAACGTTCCCAAAATGGTCTATAATATTGAAATTTGAACATTTAATCTTTTGACTCTAAATGACTGTTGGATGTGAATTATGACTTTTTCAACTACAATAAGTGTGTTTAAAGTCATTTCTGTGACTGAAATGGGTCAAAATTGAAGCTTTTAAATAAGCAAAACTCTGTAAAAATGGCAATTTTGGTCACTGTGAGGGTTTAAAAAGTGGTTATTCAACATGAGGCACGATCCAATTGACATTTTGAATCATTTTTGGTACAGTCCAAAAAATCAATTTTCGGATGAAAAACGATGACTCCGGACATGTCGAACGTTCCCAAAATGGCCTATAATGATGAAATTTTAACATTTAATCTTTTGACTCTAAATGACTGTTGGATGTGAATTATGACTTTTTCAACTAAAATAAGTCTGTTTAAAGTCATTTCTGTGCCTGAAACGGGTCAAAATTGAAGCTTTTGAGTAAGCAAAACTCTGTAAAAATGGCAATTTTGGTCACTGTGAGGGTTTAAAAAGTGGTTATTCAACATGAGGCACAATCCAATTGACATTTTGAATCATTTTTGGTACAGTCCAAAAAATCAATTTTCGGATGAAAAACGATGACTCCGGACGTGTCGAACGTTCCCAAAATGGTCTATAATGATGAAATTTTAACATTTAATCTTTTGACTCTAAATGACTGTTGGATGTGAATTATGACTTTTTCAACTAAAATAAATTTGTTTAAAGTCATTTCTGTGACTGAAACGGGTCAAAATTGAAGCTTTTAAATAAGCAAAACTCTGTAAAAATGGCAATTTTGGTCAATGTGAGGGTTTAAAATGTGGTTATTCAACATGAGGCACGATCCAATTGACATTTTGAATCATTTTTGGTACAGTCCGAAAAATCAATTTTCGGATGAAAAACGATGACTCCGGACATGTTGAACGTTCCTAAAATGGTCTATAATGATGAAATTTTAACATTTAATCTTTTGACTTTAAATGACTGTTGGATGTGAATTATGACAATTTCAACTAAAATAAGTGTGTTTAAAGTCATTTCTGTGACTGAAACGGGTCAAAATTGAAGCTTTTAAATAAGCAAAACTCTGTAAAAATGGCCATTTTGGTCACTGTGAGGGTTTAAAATGTGGATATTCAACATGAGGCACGATCCAATTGACATTTTGAATCATTTTTGGTACAGTCCAAAAAATCAATTTTCGGATGAAAAACGATGACTCCGGACATGTCGAACGTTCCCAAAATGGTCTATAATGATGAAATTTTAACATTTAATCTTTTGACTCTAAATGACTGTTGGATGTGAATTATGACAATTTCAACTAAAATAAGTGTGTTTAAAGTCATTTCTGTGACTGAAACGGGTCAAAATTGAAGCTTTTGAGTAAGCAAAACTCTGTAAAAATGGCCATTTTGGTCACTTTGAGGGTTTAAAAAGTGGTTATTCAACATGAGGCACGATCCAATTGACATTTTGAATCATTTTTGGTACAGTCCAAAAAATCAATTTTCGGATGAAAAACGATGACTCCGGACATGTCGAACGTTCCCAAAATGGTCTATAATGATGAAATTTTAACATTTAATCTTTTGACTCTAAATGACTGTTGGATGTGAATTATGACTTTTTCAACTAAAATAAGTGTGTTTAAAGTCATTTCTGTGCCTGAAATGGGTCAAAATTGAAGCTTTTGAGTAAGCAAAACTCTGTAAAAATGGCAATTTTGGTCACTGTGAGGGTTTAAAAAGTGGTTATTCAACATGAGGCACGATCCTATTGACATTTTGAATCATTTTTGGTACAGTCCAAAAAATCAATTTTCGGATGAAAAACGATGACTCCGGACATGTCGAACGTTCCCAAAATGGTCTATAATATTGAAATTTGAACATTTAATCTTTTGACTCTAAATGACTGTTGGATGTGAATTATGACTTTTTCAACTAAAATAAGTGTGTTTAAAGTCATTTCTGTGACTGAAATGGGTCAAAATTGAAGCTTTTAAATAAGCAAAACTCTGTAAAAATGGCAATTTTGGTCACTGTGAGGGTTTAAAAAGTGGTTATTCAACATGAGGCACGATCCAATTGACATTTTGAATCATTTTTGGTACAGTCCAAAAAATCAATTTTCGGATGAAAAACGATGACTCCGGACATGTCGAACGTTCCCAAAATGGCCTATAATGATGAAATTTTAACATTTAATCTTTTGACTCTAAATGACTGTTGGATGTGAATTATGACTTTTTCAACTAAAATAAGTCTGTTTAAAGTCATTTCTGTGCCTGAAACGGGTCAAAATTGAAGCTTTTGAGTAAGCAAAACTCTGTAAAAATGGCAATTTTGGTCACTGTGAGGGTTTAAAAAGTGGTTATTCAACATGAGGCACGATCCAATTGACATTTTGAATCATTTTTGGTACAGTCCAAAAAATCAATTTTCGGATGAAAAACGATGACTCCGGACATGTCGAACGTTCCCAAAATGGTCTATAATGATGAAATTTTAACATTTAATCTTTTGACTCTAAATGACTGTTGGATGTGAATTATGACTTTTTCAACTAAAATAAGTGTGTTTAAAGTCATTTCTGTGCCTGAAATGGGTCAAAATTGAAGCTTTTAAATAAGCAAAACTCTGTATAAAATGGCCATTTTGGTCACTGTGAGGGTTTAAAAAGTGGTTATTCAACATGAGGCACGATCCAATTGACATTTTGAATCATTTTTGGTACAGTCCAAAAAATCAATTTTCGGATGAAAAACGATGACTCCGGACATGTCGAACGTTCCCAAAATGGTCTATAATGATGAAATTTTAACATTTAATCTTTTTACTCTAAATGACTGTTGGATGTGAATTATGACTTTTTCAACTAAAATAAGTGTGTTTAAAGTCATTTCTGTGACTGAAATGGGTCAAAATTGAAGCTTTTAAATAAGCAAAACTCTGTAAAAATGGCCATTTTGGTCACTGTGAGGGTTTAAAAAGTGGTTATTTAACATGAGGCACGATCCAATTGACATTTTGAATCATTTTTGGTACAGTCCAAAAAATCAATTTTTGGATGAAAAACGATGACTCCGGACATGTCGAACGTTCCCAAAATGGTCTATAATGATGAAATTTTAACATTTAATCTTTTGACTCTAAATGACTGTTGGATGTGAATTATGACTTTTTCAACTAAAATAAGTGTGTTTAAAGTCATTTCTGTGACTGAAACGGGTCAAAATTGAAGCTTTTGAGTTAGCAAAACTCTGTAAAATGGCAATTTTGGTCACTTTGAGGGTTTAAAAAGTGGTTATTCAACATGAGGCACGATCCAATTGACATTTTGAATCATTTTTGGTACAGTCCAAAAAATCAATTTTCGGATGAAAAACGATGACTCCGGACATGTCGAACATTCCCAAAATGGTCTATAATATTGAAATTTGAACATTTAATCTTTTGACTCTAAATGACTGTTGGATGTGAATTATGACTTTTTCAACTAAAATAAGTGTGTTTAAAGTCATTTCTGTGACTGAAATGGGTCAAAATTGAAGCTTTTAAATAAGCAAAACTCTGTAAAAATGGCAATTGTGGTCACTGTGAGGGTTTAAAAAGTGGTTATTCAACATGAGGCACGATCCTATTGACATTTTGAATCATTTTTGGTACAGTCCAAAAAATCAATTTTCGGATGAAAAACGATGACTCCGGACATGTTGAACGTTCCTAAAATGGTCTATAATGATGAAATTTTAACATTTAATCTTTTGACTCTAAATGACTGTTGGATGTGAATTATGACTTTTATAACTAAAATAAGTGTGTTTAAAGTCATTTCTGTGACTGAAACGGGTCAAAATTGAAGCTTTTGAGTAAGCAAAACTCTGTAAAAACTGGCCATTTTGGTCACTTTGAGGGTTTAAAAAGTGGTTATTCAACATGAGGCACGATCCAATTGACATTTTGAATCATTTTTGGTACAGTCCAAAAAATCAATTTTCGGATGAAAAACGATGACTCCGGACATGCCGAACTTTCCCAAAATGGTCTATAATGATGAAATTTCAACATTTAATCTTTTGACTCTAAATGACTGTTGGATGTGAATTATGACAATTTCAACTAAAATAAGTGTGTTTAAAGTCATTTCTGTGACTGAAACGGGTCAAAATTGAAGCTTTTAAATAAGCAAAACTCTGTAAAAATGGCCATTTTGGTCATGTGAGGGTTTAAAATGTGGTTATTCAACATGAGGCACGATCCAATTGACATTTTGAATCATTTTTGGTACAGTCCAAAAAATCAATTTTCGGATGAAAAACGATGACTCCGGACATGTTGAACGTTCCTAAAATGGTCTATAATGATGAAATTTTAACATTTAATCTTTTGACTCTAAATGACTGTTGGATGTGAATTATGACTTTTATAACTAAAATAAGTGTGTTTAAAGTCATTTCTGTGACTGAAACGGGTCAAAATTGAAGCTTTTGAGTAAGCAAAACTCTGTAAAAACTGGCCATTTTGGTCACTTTGAGGGTTTAAAAAGTGGTTATTCAACATGAGGCACGATCCAATTGACATTTTGAATCATTTTTGGTACAGTCCAAAAAATCAATTTTCGGATGAAAAACGATGACTCCGGACATGCCGAACGTTCCCAAAATGGTCTATAATGATGAAATTTCAACATTTAATCTTTTGACTCTAAATGACTGTTGGATGTGAATTATGACAATTTCAACTAAAATAAGTGTGTTTAAAGTCATTTCTGTGACTGAAACGGGTCAAAATTGAAGCTTTTAAATAAGCAAAACTCTGTAAAAATGGCCATTTTGGTCATGTGAGGGTTTAAAATGTGGTTATTCAACATGAGGCACGATCCAATTGACATTTTGAATCATTTTTGGTACAGTCCAAAAAATCAATTTTCGGATGAAAAACGATGACTCCGGACATGTCGAACGTTCCCAAAATGGTCTATAATGATGAAATTTTAACATTTAATCTTTTGACTCTAAATGACTGTTGGATGTGAATTATGACTTTTTCAACTAAAATAAGTGTGTTTAAAGTCATTTCTGTGCCTGAAATGGGTCAAAATTGAAGCTTTTAAATAAGCAAAACTCTGTATAAAATGGCAATTTTGGTCACTGTGAGGGTTTAAAAAGTGGTTATTCAACATGAGGCACGATCCAATTGACATTTTGAATCATTTTTGGTACAGTCCAAAAAATCAATTTTCGGATGAAAAACGATGACTCCGGACATGTCGAACGTTCCCAAAATGGTCTATAATGATGAAATTTTAACATTTAATCTTTTTACTCTAAATGACTGTTGGATGTGAATTATGACTTTTTCAACTAAAATAAGTGTGTTTAAAGTCATTTCTGTGCCTGAAACGGGTCAAAATTGAAGCTTTTGAGTAAGCAAAACTCTGTAAAAATGGCAATTTTGGTCACTGTGAGGGTTTAAAAAGTGGTTATTCAACATGAGGCACGATCCAATTGACATTTTGAATCATTTTTGGTACAGTCCAAAAAATCAATTTTCGGATGAAAAACGATGACTCCGGACATGTCGAACGTTCCCAAAATGGTCTATAATGATGAAATTTTAACATTTAATCTTTTGACTCTAAATGACTGTTGGATGTGAATTATGACTTTTTCAACTAAAATAAGTGTGTTTAAAGTCATTTCTGTGACTGAAACGGGTCAAAATTGAAGCTTTTGAGTTAGCAAAACTCTGTAAAATGGCCATTTTGGTCACTTTGAGGGTTTAAAAAGTGGTTATTCAACATGAGGCACGATCCAATTGACATTTTGAATCATTTTTTGTACAGTCCAAAAAATCAATTTTCGGATGAAAAACGATGACTCCGGACATGTCGAACGTTCCCAAAATGGTCTATAATGATGAAATTTTAACATTTAATCTTTTGACTCTAAATGACTGTTGGATGTGAATTATGACTTTTTCAACTAAAATAAGTGTGTTTAAAGTCATTTCTGTGCCTGAAATGGGTCAAAATTGAAGCTTTTGAGTAAGCAAAACTCTGTAAAAATGGCAATTTTGGTCACTGTGAGGGTTTAAAAAGTGGTTATTCAACATGAGGCACGATCCTATTGACATTTTGAATCATTTTTGGTACAGTCCAAAAAATCAATTTTCGGATGAAAAACGATGACTCCGGACATGTCGAACGTTCCCAAAATGGTCTATAATATTGAAATTTGAACATTTAATCTTTTGACTCTAAATGACTGTTGGATGTGAATTATGACTTTTTCAACTACAATAAGTGTGTTTAAAGTCATTTCTGTGACTGAAATGGGTCAAAATTGAAGCTTTTAAATAAGCAAAACTCTGTAAAAATGGCAATTTTGGTCACTGTGAGGGTTTAAAAAGTGGTTATTCAACATGAGGCACGATCCAATTGACATTTTGAATCATTTTTGGTACAGTCCAAAAAATCAATTTTCGGATGAAAAACGATGACTCCGGACATGTCGAACGTTCCCAAAATGGCCTATAATGATGAAATTTTAACATTTAATCTTTTGACTCTAAATGACTGTTGGATGTGAATTATGACTTTTTCAACTAAAATAAGTCTGTTTAAAGTCATTTCTGTGCCTGAAACGGGTCAAAATTGAAGCTTTTGAGTAAGCAAAACTCTGTAAAAATGGCAATTTTGGTCACTGTGAGGGTTTAAAAAGTGGTTATTCAACATGAGGCACAATCCAATTGACATTTTGAATCATTTTTGGTACAGTCCAAAAAATCAATTTTCGGATGAAAAACGATGACTCCGGACGTGTCGAACGTTCCCAAAATGGTCTATAATGATGAAATTTTAACATTTAATCTTTTGACTCTAAATGACTGTTGGATGTGAATTATGACTTTTTCAACTAAAATAAATTTGTTTAAAGTCATTTCTGTGACTGAAACGGGTCAAAATTGAAGCTTTTAAATAAGCAAAACTCTGTAAAAATGGCAATTTTGGTCAATGTGAGGGTTTAAAATGTGGTTATTCAACATGAGGCACGATCCAATTGACATTTTGAATCATTTTTGGTACAGTCCGAAAAATCAATTTTCGGATGAAAAACGATGACTCCGGACATGTTGAACGTTCCTAAAATGGTCTATAATGATGAAATTTTAACATTTAATCTTTTGACTCTAAATGACTGTTGGATGTGAATTATGACTTTTTCAACTAAAATAAGTGTGTTTAAAGTCATTTCTGTGACTGAAACGGGTCAAAATTGAAGCTTTTGAGTAAGCAAAACTCTGTAAAAATGGCCATTTTGGTCACTTTGAGGGTTTAAAAAGTGGTTATTCAACATGAGGCACGATCCAATTGACATTTTGAATCATTTTTGGTACAGTCCAAAAAATCAATTTTCGGATGAAAAACGATGACTCCGGACATGTCGAACGTTCCCAAAATGGTCTATAATGATGACATTTTAACATTTAATCTTTTGACTTTAAATGACTGTTGGATGTGAATTATGACAATTTCAACTAAAATAAGTGTGTTTAAAGTCATTTCTGTGACTGAAACGGGTCAAAATTGAAGCTTTTAAATAAGCAAAACTCTGTAAAAATGGCCATTTTGGTCACTGTGAGGGTTTAAAATGTGGATATTCAACATGAGGCACGATCCAATTGACATTTTGAATCATTTTTGGTACAGTCCAAAAAATCAATTTTCGGATGAAAAACGATGACTCCGGACATGTCGAACGTTCCCAAAATGGTCTATAATGATGAAATTTTAACATTTAATCTTTTGACTCTAAATGACTGTTGGATGTGAATTATGACAATTTCAACTAAAATAAGTGTGTTTAAAGTCATTTCTGTGACTGAAACGGGTCAAAATTGAAGCTTTTGAGTAAGCAAAACTCTGTAAAAATGGCCATTTTGGTCACTTTGAGGGTTTAAAAAGTGGTTATTCAACATGAGGCACGATCCAATTGACATTTTGAATCATTTTTGGTACAGTCCAAAAAATCAATTTTCGGATGAAAAACGATGACTCCGGACATGTCGAACGTTCCCAAAATGGTCTATAATGATGAAATTTTAACATTTAATCTTTTGACTCTAAATGACTGTTGGATGTGAATTATGACTTTTTCAACTAAAATAAGTGTGTTTAAAGTCATTTCTGTGCCTGAAATGGGTCAAAATTGAAGCTTTTGAGTAAGCAAAACTCTGTAAAAATGGCAATTTTGGTCACTGTGAGGGTTTAAAAAGTGGTTATTCAACATGAGGCACGATCCTATTGACATTTTGAATCATTTTTGGTACAGTCCAAAAAATCAATTTTCGGATGAAAAACGATGACTCCGGACATGTCGAACGTTCCCAAAATGGTCTATAATATTGAAATTTGAACATTTAATCTTTTGACTCTAAATGACTGTTGGATGTGAATTATGACTTTTTCAACTAAAATAAGTGTGTTTAAAGTCATTTCTGTGACTGAAATGGGTCAAAATTGAAGCTTTTAAATAAGCAAAACTCTGTAAAAATGGCAATTTTGGTCACTGTGAGGGTTTAAAAAGTGGTTATTCAACATGAGGCACGATCCAATTGACATTTTGAATCATTTTTGGTACAGTCCAAAAAATCAATTTTCGGATGAAAAACGATGACTCCGGACATGTCGAACGTTCCCAAAATGGCCTATAATGATGAAATTTTAACATTTAATCTTTTGACTCTAAATGACTGTTGGATGTGAATTATGACTTTTTCAACTAAAATAAGTCTGTTTAAAGTCATTTCTGTGCCTGAAACGGGTCAAAATTGAAGCTTTTGAGTAAGCAAAACTCTGTAAAAATGGCAATTTTGGTCACTGTGAGGGTTTAAAAAGTGGTTATTCAACATGAGGCACAATCCAATTGACATTTTGAATCATTTTTGGTACAGTCCAAAAAATCAATTTTCGGATGAAAAACGATGACTCCGGACGTGTCGAACGTTCCCAAAATGGTCTATAATGATGAAATTTTAACATTTAATCTTTTGACTCTAAATGACTGTTGGATGTGAATTATGACTTTTTCAACTAAAATAAGTATGTTTAAAGTCATTTCTGTGCCTGAAACGGGTCAAAATTGAAGCTTTTGAGTAAGCAAAACTCTGTAAAAATGGCAATTTTGGTCACTGCGAGGGTTTAAAAAGTGGTTATTCAACATGAGGCACGATCCAATTGACATTTTGAATCATTTTTGGTACAGTCCAAAAAATCAATTTTCGGATGAAAAACGATGACTCCGGACGTGTCGAACGTTCCCAAAATGGTCTATAATGATGAAATTTTAACATTTAATCTTTTGACTCTAAATGACTGTTGGATGTGAATTATGACTTTTTCAACTAAAATAAATTTGTTTAAAGTCATTTCTGTGACTGAAACGGGTCAAAATTGAAGCTTTTAAATAAGCAAAACTCTGTAAAAATGGCAATTTTGGTCAATGTGAGGGTTTAAAATGTGGTTATTCAACATGAGGCACGATCCAATTGACATTTTGAATCATTTTTGGTACAGTCCAAAAAATCAATTTTCGGATGAAAAACGATGACTCCGGACATGTCGAACGTTCCCAAAATGGCCTATAATGATGAAATTTTAACATTTAATCTTTTGACTCTAAATGACTGTTGGATGTGAATTATGACTTTTTCAACTAAAATAAGTCTGTTTAAAGTCATTTCTGTGCCTGAAACGGGTCAAAATTGAAGCTTTTGAGTAAGCAAAACTCTGTAAAAATGGCAATTTTGGTCACTGTGAGGGTTTAAAAAGTGGTTATTCAACATGAGGCACAATCCAATTGACATTTTGAATCATTTTTGGTACAGTCCAAAAAATCAATTTTCGGATGAAAAACGATGACTCCGGACGTGTCGAACGTTCCCAAAATGGTCTATAATGATGAAATTTTAACATTTAATCTTTTGACTCTAAATGACTGTTGGATGTGAATTATGACTTTTTCAACTAAAATAAGTATGTTTAAAGTCATTTCTGTGCCTGAAACGGGTCAAAATTGAAGCTTTTGAGTAAGCAAAACTCTGTAAAAATGGCAATTTTGGTCACTGCGAGGGTTTAAAAAGTGGTTATTCAACATGAGGCACGATCCAATTGACATTTTGAATCATTTTTGGTACAGTCCAAAAAATCAATTTTCGGATGAAAAACGATGACTCCGGACATGTTGAACGTTCCTAAAATGGTCTATAATGATGAAATTTTAACATTTAATCTTTTGACTCTAAATGACTGTTGGATGTGAATTATGACTTTTTCAACTAAAATAAGTGTGTTTAAAATCATTTCTGTGACTGAAACGGGTCAAAATTGAAGCTTTTAAATAAGCAAAACTCTGTAAAAATGGCAATTTTGGTCAATGTGAGGGTTTAAAATGTGGTTATTCAACATGAGGCACGATCCAATTGACATTTTGAATCATTTTTGGTACAGTCCGAAAAATCAATTTTCGGATGAAAAACGATGACTCCGGACATGTTGAACGTTCCTAAAATGGTCTATAATGATGAAATTTTAACATTTAATCTTTTGACTCTAAATGACTGTTGGATGTGAATTATGACTTTTTCAACTAAAATAAGTGTGTTTAAAATCATTTCTGTGACTGAAACGGGTCAAAATTGAAGCTTTTGAGTAAGCAAAACTCTGTAAAAATGGCCATTTTGGTCACTTTGAGGGTTTAAAAAGTGGTTATTCAACATGAGGCACGATCCAATTGACATTTTGAATCATTTTTGGTACAGTCCAAAAAATCAATTTTCGGATGAAAAACGATGACTCCGGACATGTCGAACGTTCCCAAAATGGTCTATAATGATGACATTTTAACATTTAATCTTTTGACTTTAAATGACTGTTGGATGTGAATTATGACAATTTCAACTAAAATAAGTGTGTTTAAAGTCATTTCTGTGACTGAAACGGGTCAAAATTGAAGCTTTTAAATAAGCAAAACTCTGTAAAAATGGCCATTTTGGTCACTGTGAGGGTTTAAAATGTGGATATTCAACATGAGGCACGATCCAATTGACATTTTGAATCATTTTTGGTACAGTCCAAAAAATCAATTTTCGGATGAAAAACGATGACTCCGGACATGTCGAACGTTCCCAAAATGGTCTATAATGATGAAATTTTAACATTTAATCTTTTGACTCTAAATGACTGTTGGATGTGAATTATGACAATTTCAACTAAAATAAGTGTGTTTAAAGTCATTTCTGTGACTGAAACGGGTCAAAATTGAAACTTTTAAATAAGCAAAACTCTGTAAAAATGGCAATTTTGGTCAATGTGAGGGTTTAAAATGTGGTTATTCAACATGAGGCACGATCCAATTGACATTTTGAATCATTTTTGGTACAGTCCGAAAAATCAATTTTCGGATGAAAAACGATGACTCCGGACATGTTGAACGTTCCTAAAATGGTCTATAATGATGAAATTTTAACATTTAATCTTTTGACTCTAAATGACTGTTGGATGTGAATTATGACTTTTTCAACTAAAATAAGTGTGTTTAAAGTCATTTCTGTGACTGAAACGGGTCAAAATTGAAGCTTTTGAGTAAGCAAAACTCTGTAAAAATGGCCATTTTGGTCACTTTGAGGGTTTAAAAAGTGGTTATTCAACATGAGGCACGATCCAATTGACATTTTGAATCATTTTTGGTACAGTCCAAAAAATCAATTTTCGGATGAAAAACGATGACTCCGGACATGCCGAACGTTCCCAAAATGGTCTATAATGATGAAATTTCAACATTTAATCTTTTGACTCTAAATGACTGTTGGATGTGAATTATGACAATTTCAACTAAAATAAGTGTGTTTAAAGTCATTTCTGTGACTGAAACGGGTCAAAATTGAAGCTTTTAAATAAGCAAAACTCTGTAAAAATGGCCATTTTGGTCATGTGAGGGTTTAAAATGTGGTTATTCAACATGAGGCACGATCCAATTGACATTTTGAATCATTTTTGGTACAGTCCAAAAAATCAATTTTCGGATGAAAAACGATGACTCCGGACATGTCGAACGTTCCCAAAATGGTCTATAATGATGAAATTTTAACATTTAATCTTTTGACTCTAAATGACTGTTGGATGTGAATTATGACTTTTTCAACTAAAATAAGTGTGTTTAAAGTCATTTCTGTGCCTGAAATGGGTCAAAATTGAAGCTTTTAAATAAGCAAAACTCTGTATAAAATGGCCATTTTGGTCACTGTGAGGGTTTAAAAAGTGGTTATTCAACATGAGGCACGATCCAATTGACATTTTGAATAATTTTTGGTACAGTCCAAAAAATCAATTTTCGGATGAAAAACGATGACTCCGGACATGTCGAACGTTCCCAAAATGGTCTATAATGATGAAATTTTAACATTTAATCTTTTTACTCTAAATGACTGTTGGATGTGAATTATGACTTTTTCAACTAAAATAAGTGTGTTTAAAGTCATTTCTGTGCCTGAAACGGGTCAAAATTGAAGCTTTTGAGTAAGCAAAACTCTGTAAAAATGGCAATTTTGGTCACTGTGAGGGTTTAAAAAGTGGTTATTCAACATGAGGCACGATCCAATTGACATTTTGAATCATTTTTGGTACAGTCCAAAAAATCAATTTTCGGATGAAAAACGATGACTCCGGACATGTTGAACGTTCCCAAAATGGTCTATAATGATGAAATTTTAACATTTAAACTTTTGACTCTAAATGACTGTTGGATGTGAATTATGACTTTTTCAACTAAAATAAGTGTGTTTAAAGTCATTTCTGTGACTGAAACGGGTCAAAATTGAAGCTTTTGAGTTAGCAAAACTCTGTAAAATGGCCATTTTGGTCACTTTGAGGGTTTAAAAAGTGGTTATTCAACATGAGGCACGATCCAATTGACATTTTGAATCATTTTTGGTACACTCCAAAAAATCAATTTTCGGATGAAAAACGATGACTCCGGACATGTCGAACGTTCCCAAAATGGTCTATAATGATGAAATTTTAACATTTAATCTTTTGACTCTAAATGACTGTTGGATGTGAATTATGACTTTTTCAACTAAAATAAGTGTGTTTAAAGTCATTTCTGTGCCTGAAATGGGTCAAAACTGAAGCTTTTGAGTAAGCAAAACTCTGTAAAAATGGCAATTTTGGTCACTGTGAGGGTTTAAAAAGTGGTTATTCAACATGAGGCACGATCCTATTGACATTTTGAATCATTTTTGGTACAGTCCAAAAAATCAATTTTCGGATGAAAAACGATGACTCCGGACATGTCGAACGTTCCCAAAATGGTCTATAATATTGAAATTTGAACATTTAATCTTTTGACTCTAAATGACTGTTGGATGTGAATTATGACTTTTTCAACTAAAATAAGTGTGTTTAAAGTCATTTCTGTGACTGAAATGGGTCAAAATTGAAGCTTTTAAATAAGCAAAACTCTGTAAAAATGGCAATTTTGGTCACTGTGAGGGTTTAAAAAGTGGTTATTCAACATGAGGCACGATCCTATTGACATTTTGAATCATTTTTGGTACAGTCCAAAAAATCAATTTTCGGATGAAAAACGATGACTCCGGACATGTTGAACGTTCCTAAAATGGTCTATAATGATGAAATTTTAACATTTAATCTTTTGACTCTAAATGACTGTTGGATGTGAATTATGACTTTTTCAACTAAAATAAGTGTGTTTAAAGTCATTTCTGTGACTGAAACGGGTCAAAATTGAAGCTTTTGAGTAAGCAAAACTCTGTAAAAATGGCCATTTTGGTCACTTTGAGGGTTTAAAAAGTGGTTATTCAACATGAGGCACGATCCAATTGACATTTTGAATCATTTTTGGTACAGTCCAAAAAATCAATTTTCGGATGAAAAACGATGACTCCGGACATGCCGAACGTTCCCAAAATGGTCTATAATGATGAAATTTCAACATTTAATCTTTTGACTCTAAATGACTGTTGGATGTGAATTATGACAATTTCAACTAAAATAAGTGTGTTTAAAGTCATTTCTGTGACTGAAACGGGTCAAAATTGAAGCTTTTAAATAAGCAAAACTCTGTAAAAATGGCCATTTTGGTCATGTGAGGGTTTAAAATGTGGTTATTCAACATGAGGCACGATCCAATTGACATTTTGAATCATTTTTGGTACAGTCCGAAAAATCAATTTTCGGATGAAAAACGATGACTCCGGACATGTTGAACGTTCCTAAAATGGTCTATAATGATGAAATTTTAACATTTAATCTTTTGACTCTAAATGACTGTTGGATGTGAATTATGACTTTTTCAACTAAAATAAGTGTGTTTAAAATCATTTCTGTGACTGAAACGGGTCAAAATTGAAGCTTTTGAGTAAGCAAAACTCTGTAAAAATGGCCATTTTGGTCACTTTGAGGGTTTAAAAAGTGGTTATTCAACATGAGGCACGATCCAATTGACATTTTGAATCATTTTTGGTACAGTCCAAAAAATCAATTTTCGGATGAAAAACGATGACTCCGGACATGTCGAACGTTCCCAAAATGGTCTATAATGATGACATTTTAACATTTAATCTTTTGACTTTAAATGACTGTTGGATGTGAATTATGACAATTTCAACTAAAATAAGTGTGTTTAAAGTCATTTCTGTGACTGAAACGGGTCAAAATTGAAGCTTTTAAATAAGCAAAACTCTGTAAAAATGGCCATTTTGGTCACTGTGAGGGTTTAAAATGTGGATATTCAACATGAGGCACGATCCAATTGACATTTTGAATCATTTTTGGTACAGTCCAAAAAATCAATTTTCGGATGAAAAACGATGACTCCGGACATGTCGAACGTTCCCAAAATGGTCTATAATGATGAAATTTTAACATTTAATCTTTTGACTCTAAATGACTGTTGGATGTGAATTATGACAATTTCAACTAAAATAAGTGTGTTTAAAGTCATTTCTGTGACTGAAACGGGTCAAAATTGAAACTTTTAAATAAGCAAAACTCTGTAAAAATGGCAATTTTGGTCAATGTGAGGGTTTAAAATGTGGTTATTCAACATGAGGCACGATCCAATTGACATTTTGAATCATTTTTGGTACAGTCCGAAAAATCAATTTTCGGATGAAAAACGATGACTCCGGACATGTTGAACGTTCCTAAAATGGTCTATAATGATGAAATTTTAACATTTAATCTTTTGACTCTAAATGACTGTTGGATGTGAATTATGACTTTTTCAACTAAAATAAGTGTGTTTAAAGTCATTTCTGTGACTGAAACGGGTCAAAATTGAAGCTTTTGAGTAAGCAAAACTCTGTAAAAATGGCCATTTTGGTCACTTTGAGGGTTTAAAAAGTGGTTATTCAACATGAGGCACGATCCAATTGACATTTTGAATCATTTTTGGTACAGTCCAAAAAATCAATTTTCGGATGAAAAACGATGACTCCGGACATGCCGAACGTTCCCAAAATGGTCTATAATGATGAAATTTCAACATTTAATCTTTTGACTCTAAATGACTGTTGGATGTGAATTATGACAATTTCAACTAAAATAAGTGTGTTTAAAGTCATTTCTGTGACTGAAACGGGTCAAAATTGAAGCTTTTAAATAAGCAAAACTCTGTAAAAATGGCCATTTTGGTCATGTGAGGGTTTAAAATGTGGTTATTCAACATGAGGCACGATCCAATTGACATTTTGAATCATTTTTGGTACAGTCCAAAAAATCAATTTTCGGATGAAAAACGATGACTCCGGACATGTCGAACGTTCCCAAAATGGTCTATAATGATGAAATTTTAACATTTAATCTTTTGACTCTAAATGACTGTTGGATGTGAATTATGACTTTTTCAACTAAAATAAGTGTGTTTAAAGTCATTTCTGTGCCTGAAATGGGTCAAAATTGAAGCTTTTAAATAAGCAAAACTCTGTATAAAATGGCCATTTTGGTCACTGTGAGGGTTTAAAAAGTGGTTATTCAACATGAGGCACGATCCAATTGACATTTTGAATAATTTTTGGTACAGTCCAAAAAATCAATTTTCGGATGAAAAACGATGACTCCGGACATGTCGAACGTTCCCAAAATGGTCTATAATGATGAAATTTTAACATTTAATCTTTTTACTCTAAATGACTGTTGGATGTGAATTATGACTTTTTCAACTAAAATAAGTGTGTTTAAAGTCATTTCTGTGCCTGAAACGGGTCAAAATTGAAGCTTTTGAGTAAGCAAAACTCTGTAAAAATGGCAATTTTGGTCACTGTGAGGGTTTAAAAAGTGGTTATTCAACATGAGGCACGATCCAATTGACATTTTGAATCATTTTTGGTACAGTCCAAAAAATCAATTTTCGGATGAAAAACGATGACTCCGGACATGTTGAACGTTCCCAAAATGGTCTATAATGATGAAATTTTAACATTTAAACTTTTGACTCTAAATGACTGTTGGATGTGAATTATGACTTTTTCAACTAAAATAAGTGTGTTTAAAGTCATTTCTGTGACTGAAACGGGTCAAAATTGAAGCTTTTGAGTTAGCAAAACTCTGTAAAATGGCCATTTTGGTCACTTTGAGGGTTTAAAAAGTGGTTATTCAACATGAGGCACGATCCAATTGACATTTTGAATCATTTTTGGTACACTCCAAAAAATCAATTTTCGGATGAAAAACGATGACTCCGGACATGTCGAACGTTCCCAAAATGGTCTATAATGATGAAATTTTAACATTTAATCTTTTGACTCTAAATGACTGTTGGATGTGAATTATGACTTTTTCAACTAAAATAAGTGTGTTTAAAGTCATTTCTGTGCCTGAAATGGGTCAAAACTGAAGCTTTTGAGTAAGCAAAACTCTGTAAAAATGGCAATTTTGGTCACTGTGAGGGTTTAAAAAGTGGTTATTCAACATGAGGCACGATCCTATTGACATTTTGAATCATTTTTGGTACAGTCCAAAAAATCAATTTTCGGATGAAAAACGATGACTCCGGACATGTCGAACGTTCCCAAAATGGTCTATAATATTGAAATTTGAACATTTAATCTTTTGACTCTAAATGACTGTTGGATGTGAATTATGACTTTTTCAACTAAAATAAGTGTGTTTAAAGTCATTTCTGTGACTGAAATGGGTCAAAATTGAAGCTTTTAAATAAGCAAAACTCTGTAAAAATGGCAATTTTGGTCACTGTGAGGGTTTAAAAAGTGGTTATTCAACATGAGGCACGATCCTATTGACATTTTGAATCATTTTTGGTACAGTCCAAAAAATCAATTTTCGGATGAAAAACGATGACTCCGGACATGTTGAACGTTCCTAAAATGGTCTATAATGATGAAATTTTAACATTTAATCTTTTGACTCTAAATGACTGTTGGATGTGAATTATGACTTTTTCAACTAAAATAAGTGTGTTTAAAGTCATTTCTGTGACTGAAACGGGTCAAAATTGAAGCTTTTGAGTAAGCAAAACTCTGTAAAAATGGCCATTTTGGTCACTTTGAGGGTTTAAAAAGTGGTTATTCAACATGAGGCACGATCCAATTGACATTTTGAATCATTTTTGGTACAGTCCAAAAAATCAATTTTCGGATGAAAAACGATGACTCCGGACATGCCGAACGTTCCCAAAATGGTCTATAATGATGAAATTTCAACATTTAATCTTTTGACTCTAAATGACTGTTGGATGTGAATTATGACAATTTCAACTAAAATAAGTGTGTTTAAAGTCATTTCTGTGACTGAAACGGGTCAAAATTGAAGCTTTTAAATAAGCAAAACTCTGTAAAAATGGCCATTTTGGTCATGTGAGGGTTTAAAATGTGGTTATTCAACATGAGGCACGATCCAATTGACATTTTGAATCATTTTTGGTACAGTCCAAAAAATCAATTTTCGGATGAAAAACGATGACTCCGGACATGTCGAACGTTCCCAAAATGGTCTATAATGATGAAATTTTAACATTTAATCTTTTGACTCTAAATGACTGTTGGATGTGAATTATGACTTTTTCAACTAAAATAAGTGTGTTTAAAGTCATTTCTGTGCCTGAAATGGGTCAAAATTGAAGCTTTTAAATAAGCAAAACTCTGTATAAAATGGCCATTTTGGTCACTGTGAGGGTTTAAAAAGTGGTTATTCAACATGAGGCACGATCCAATTGACATTTTGAATCATTTTTGGTACAGTCCAAAAAATCAATTTTCGGATGAAAAACGATGACTCCGGACATGTCGAACGTTCCCAAAATGGTCTATAATGATGAAATTTTAACATTTAATCTTTTTACTCTAAATGACTGTTGGATGTGAATTATGACTTTTTCAACTAAAATAAGTGTGTTTAAAGTCATTTCTGTGCCTGAAACGGGTCAAAATTGAAGCTTTTGAGTAAGCAAAACTCTGTAAAAATGGCAATTTTGGTCACTGTGAGGGTTTAAAAAGTGGTTATTCAACATGAGGCACGATCCAATTGACATTTTGAATCATTTTTGGTACAGTCCAAAAAATCAATTTTCGGATGAAAAACGATGACTCCGGACATGTCGAACGTTCCCAAAATGGTCTATAATGATGAAATTTTAACATTTAATCTTTTTACTCTAAATGACTGTTGGATGTGAATTATGACTTTTTCAACTAAAATAAGTGTGTTTAAAGTCATTTCTGTGCCTGAAACGGGTCAAAATTGAAGCTTTTGAGTAAGCAAAACTCTGTAAAAATGGCAATTTTGGTCACTGTGAGGGTTTAAAAAGTGGTTATTCAACATGAGGCACGATCCAATTGACATTTTGAATCATTTTTGGTACAGTCCAAAAAATCAATTTTCGGATGAAAAACGATGACTCCGGACATGTCGAACGTTCCCAAAATGGTCTATAATGATGAAATTTTAACATTTAATCTTTTGACTCTAAATGACTGTTGGATGTGAATTATGACTTTTTCAACTAAAATAAGTGTGTTTAAAGTCATTTCTGTGACTGAAACGGGTTAAAATTGAAGCTTTTGAGTTAGCAAAACTCTGTAAAATGGCCATTTTGGTCACTTTGAGGGTTTAAAAAGTGGTTATTCAACATGAGGCACGATCCAATTGACATTTTGAATCATTTTTGGTACAGTCCAAAAAATTAATTTTCGGATGAAAAACGATGACTCCGGACATGTCGAACGTTCCCAAAATGGTCTATAATGATGAAATTTTAACATTTAATCTTTTGACTCTAAATGACTGTTGGATGTGAATTATGACTTTTTCAACTAAAATAAGTATGTTTAAAGTCATTTCTGTGCCTGAAACGGGTCAAAATTGAAGCTTTTGAGTAAGCAAAACTCTGTAAAAATGGCAATTTTGGTCACTGTGAGGGTTTAAAAAGTGGTTATTCAACATGAGGCACGATCCAATTGACATTTTGAATCATTTTTGGTACAGTCCAAAAAATCAATTTTCGGATGAAAAACGATGACTCCGGACATGTCGAACGTTCCCAAAATGGCCTATAATGATGAAATTTTAACATTTAATCTTTTGACTTAAATGACTGTTGGATGTGAATTATGACTTTTTCAACTAAAATAAGTCTGTTTAAAGTCATTTCTGTGCCTGAAACGGGTCAAAATTGAAGCTTTTGAGTAAGCAAAACTCTGTAAAAATGGCAATTTTGGTCACTGCGAGGGTTTAAAAAGTGGTTATTCAACATGAGGCACGATCCAATTGACATTTTGAATCATTTTTGGTACAGTCCAAAAAATCAATTTTCGGATGAAAAACGATGACTCCGGACGTGTCGAACGTTCCCAAAATGGTCTATAGATGAAATTTTAACATTTAATCTTTTGACTCTAAATGACTGTTGGATGTGAATTATGACTTTTTCAACTAAAATAAATTTGTTTAAAGTCATTTCTGTGACTGAAACGGGTCAAAATTGAAGCTTTTGAGTTAGCAAAACTCTGTAAAATGGCCATTTTGGTCACTTTGAGGGTTTAAAAAGTGGTTATTCAACATGAGGCACGATCCAATTGACATTTTGAATCATTTTTGGTACAGTCCAAAAAATCAATTTTCGGATGAAAAACGATGACTCCGGACATGTCGAACGTTCCCAAAATGGTCTATAATGATGAAATTTTAACATTTAATCTTTTGACTCTAAATGACTGTTGGATGTGAATTATGACTTTTTCAACTAAAATAAGTGTGTTTAAAGTCATTTCTGTGACTGAAACGGGTCAAAATTGAAGCTTTTGAGTTAGCAAAACTCTGTAAAATGGCAATTTTGGTCACTTTGAGGGTTTAAAAAGTGGTTATTCAACATGAGGCACGATCCAATTGACATTTTGAATCATTTTTGGTACAGTCCAAAAAATCAATTTTCGGATGAAAAACGATGACTCCGGACATGTCGAACGTTCCCAAAATGGTCTATAATATTGAAATTTGAACATTTAATCTTTTGACTCTAAATGACTGTTGGATGTGAATTATGACTTTTTCAACTAAAATAAGTGTGTTTAAAGTCATTTCTGTGACTGAAATGGGTCAAAATTGAAGCTTTTAAATAAGCAAAACTCTGTAAAAATGGCAATTGTGGTCACTGTGAGGGTTTAAAAAGTGGTTATTCAACATGAGGCACGATCCTATTGACATTTTGAATCATTTTTGGTACAGTCCAAAAAATCAATTTTCGGATGAAAAACGATGACTCCGGACATGTTGAACGTTCCTAAAATGGTCTATAATGATGAAATTTTAACATTTAATCTTTTGACTCTAAATGACTGTTGGATGTGAATTATGACTTTTATAACTAAAATAAGTGTGTTTAAAGTCATTTCTGTGACTGAAACGGGTCAAAATTGAAGCTTTTGAGTAAGCAAAACTCTGTAAAAACTGGCCATTTTGGTCACTTTGAGGGTTTAAAAAGTGGTTATTCAACATGAGGCACGATCCAATTGACATTTTGAATCATTTTTGGTACAGTCCAAAAAATCAATTTTCGGATGAAAAACGATGACTCCGGACATGCCGAACGTTCCCAAAATGGTCTATAATGATGAAATTTCAACATTTAATCTTTTGACTCTAAATGACTGTTGGATGTGAATTATGACAATTTCAACTAAAATAAGTGTGTTTAAAGTCATTTCTGTGACTGAAACGGGTCAAAATTGAAGCTTTTAAATAAGCAAAACTCTGTAAAAATGGCCATTTTGGTCATGTGAGGGTTTAAAATGTGGTTATTCAACATGAGGCACGATCCAATTGACATTTTGAATCATTTTTGGTACAGTCCAAAAAATCAATTTTCGGATGAAAAACGATGACTCCGGACATGTCGAACGTTCCCAAAATGGTCTATAATGATGAAATTTTAACATTTAATCTTTTGACTCTAAATGACTGTTGGATGTGAATTATGACTTTTTCAACTAAAATAAGTGTGTTTAAAGTCATTTCTGTGCCTGAAATGGGTCAAAATTGAAGCTTTTAAATAAGCAAAACTCTGTATAAAATGGCCATTTTGGTCACTGTGAGGGTTTAAAAAGTGGTTATTCAACATGAGGCACGATCCAATTGACATTTTGAATCATTTTTGGTACAGTCCAAAAAATCAATTTTCGGATGAAAAACGATGACTCCGGACATGTCGAACGTTCCCAAAATGGTCTATAATGATGAAATTTTAACATTTAATCTTTTTACTCTAAATGACTGTTGGATGTGAATTATGACTTTTTCAACTAAAATAAGTGTGTTTAAAGTCATTTCTGTGCCTGAAACGGGTCAAAATTGAAGCTTTTGAGTAAGCAAAACTCTGTAAAAATGGCAATTTTGGTCACTGTGAGGGTTTAAAAAGTGGTTATTCAACATGAGGCACGATCCAATTGACATTTTGAATCATTTTTGGTACAGTCCAAAAAATCAATTTTCGGATGAAAAACGATGACTCCGGACATGTCGAACGTTCCCAAAATGGTCTATAATGATGAAATTTTAACATTTAATCTTTTGACTCTAAATGACTGTTGGATGTGAATTATGACTTTTTCAACTAAAATAAGTGTGTTTAAAGTCATTTCTGTGACTGAAACGGGTTAAAATTGAAGCTTTTGAGTTAGCAAAACTCTGTAAAATGGCCATTTTGGTCACTTTGAGGGTTTAAAAAGTGGTTATTCAACATGAGGCACGATCCAATTGACATTTTGAATCATTTTTGGTACAGTCCAAAAAATTAATTTTCGGATGAAAAACGATGACTCCGGACATGTCGAACGTTCCCAAAATGGTCTATAATGATGAAATTTTAACATTTAATCTTTTGACTCTAAATGACTGTTGGATGTGAATTATGACTTTTTCAACTAAAATAAGTATGTTTAAAGTCATTTCTGTGCCTGAAACGGGTCAAAATTGAAGCTTTTGAGTAAGCAAAACTCTGTAAAAATGGCAATTTTGGTCACTGTGAGGGTTTAAAAAGTGGTTATTCAACATGAGGCACGATCCAATTGACATTTTGAATCATTTTTGGTACAGTCCAAAAAATCAATTTTCGGATGAAAAACGATGACTCCGGACATGTCGAACGTTCCCAAAATGGCCTATGATGATGAAATTTTAACATTTAATCTTTTGACTCTAAATGACTGTTGGATGTGAATTATGACTTTTTCAACTAAAATAAGTCTGTTTAAAGTCATTTCTGTGCCTGAAACGGGTCAAAATTGAAGCTTTTGAGTAAGCAAAACTCTGTAAAAATGGCAATTTTGGTCACTGCGAGGGTTTAAAAAGTGGTTATTCAACATGAGGCACGATCCAATTGACATTTTGAATCATTTTTGGTACAGTCCAAAAAATCAATTTTCGGATGAAAAACGATGACTCCGGACGTGTCGAACGTTCCCAAAATGGTCTATAGATGAAATTTTAACATTTAATCTTTTGACTCTAAATGACTGTTGGATGTGAATTATGACTTTTTCAACTAAAATAAATTTGTTTAAAGTCATTTCTGTGACTGAAACGGGTCAAAATTGAAGCTTTTGAGTTAGCAAAACTCTGTAAAATGGCCATTTTGGTCACTTTGAGGGTTTAAAAAGTGGTTATTCAACATGAGGCACGATCCAATTGACATTTTGAATCATTTTTGGTACAGTCCAAAAAATCAATTTTCGGATGAAAAACGATGACTCCGGACATGTCGAACGTTCCCAAAATGGTCTATAATGATGAAATTTTAACATTTAATCTTTTGACTCTAAATGACTGTTGGATGTGAATTATGACTTTTTCAACTAAAATAAGTGTGTTTAAAGTCATTTCTGTGACTGAAACGGGTCAAAATTGAAGCTTTTGAGTTAGCAAAACTCTGTAAAATGGCAATTTTGGTCACTTTGAGGGTTTAAAAAGTGGTTATTCAACATGAGGCACGATCCAATTGACATTTTGAATCATTTTTGGTACAGTCCAAAAAATCAATTTTCGGATGAAAAACGATGACTCCGGACATGTCGAACGTTCCCAAAATGGTCTATAATATTGAAATTTGAACATTTAATCTTTTGACTCTAAATGACTGTTGGATGTGAATTATGACTTTTTCAACTAAAATAAGTGTGTTTAAAGTCATTTCTGTGACTGAAATGGGTCAAAATTGAAGCTTTTAAATAAGCAAAACTCTGTAAAAATGGCAATTGTGGTCACTGTGAGGGTTTAAAAAGTGGTTATTCAACATGAGGCACGATCCTATTGACATTTTGAATCATTTTTGGTACAGTCCAAAAAATCAATTTTCGGATGAAAAACGATGACTCCGGACATGTTGAACGTTCCTAAAATGGTCTATAATGATGAAATTTTAACATTTAATCTTTTGACTCTAAATGACTGTTGGATGTGAATTATGACTTTTATAACTAAAATAAGTGTGTTTAAAGTCATTTCTGTGACTGAAACGGGTCAAAATTGAAGCTTTTGAGTAAGCAAAACTCTGTAAAAACTGGCCATTTTGGTCACTTTGAGGGTTTAAAAAGTGGTTATTCAACATGAGGCACGATCCAATTGACATTTTGAATCATTTTTGGTACAGTCCAAAAAATCAATTTTCGGATGAAAAACGATGACTCCGGACATGCCGAACGTTCCCAAAATGGTCTATAATGATGAAATTTCAACATTTAATCTTTTGACTCTAAATGACTGTTGGATGTGAATTATGACAATTTCAACTAAAATAAGTGTGTTTAAAGTCATTTCTGTGACTGAAACGGGTCAAAATTGAAGCTTTTAAATAAGCAAAACTCTGTAAAAATGGCCATTTTGGTCATGTGAGGGTTTAAAATGTGGTTATTCAACATGAGGCACGATCCAATTGACATTTTGAATCATTTTTGGTACAGTCCAAAAAATCAATTTTCGGATGAAAAACGATGACTCCGGACATGTCGAACGTTCCCAAAATGGTCTATAATGATGAAATTTTAACATTTAATCTTTTTACTCTAAATGACTGTTGGATGTGAATTATGACTTTTTCAACTAAAATAAGTGTGTTTAAAGTCATTTCTGTGACTGAAATGGGTCAAAATTGAAGCTTTTAAATAAGCAAAACTCTGTAAAAATGGCCATTTTGGTCACTGTGAGGGTTTAAAAAGTGGTTATTTAACATGAGGCACGATCCAATTGACATTTTGAATCATTTTTGGTACAGTCCAAAAAATCAATTTTTGGATGAAAAACGATGACTCCGGACATGTCGAACGTTCCCAAAATGGTCTATAATGATGAAATTTTAACATTTAATCTTTTGACTCTAAATGACTGTTGGATGTGAATTATGACTTTTTCAACTAAAATAAGTGTGTTTAAAGTCATTTCTGTGACTGAAACGGGTCAAAATTGAAGCTTTTGAGTTAGCAAAACTCTGTAAAATGGCAATTTTGGTCACTTTGAGGGTTTAAAAAGTGGTTATTCAACATGAGGCACGATCCAATTGACATTTTGAATCATTTTTGGTACAGTCCAAAAAATCAATTTTCGGATGAAAAACGATGACTCCGGACATGTCGAACGTTCCCAAAATGGTCTATAATATTGAAATTTGAACATTTAATCTTTTGACTCTAAATGACTGTTGGATGTGAATTATGACTTTTTCAACTAAAATAAGTGTGTTTAAAGTCATTTCTGTGACTGAAATGGGTCAAAATTGAAGCTTTTAAATAAGCAAAACTCTGTAAAAATGGCAATTGTGGTCACTGTGAGGGTTTAAAAAGTGGTTATTCAACATGAGGCACGATCCTATTGACATTTTGAATCATTTTTGGTACAGTCCAAAAAATCAATTTTCGGATGAAAAACGATGACTCCGGACATGTTGAACGTTCCTAAAATGGTCTATAATGATGAAATTTTAACATTTAATCTTTTGACTCTAAATGACTGTTGGATGTGAATTATGACTTTTATAACTAAAATAAGTGTGTTTAAAGTCATTTCTGTGACTGAAACGGGTCAAAATTGAAGCTTTTGAGTAAGCAAAACTCTGTAAAAACTGGCCATTTTGGTCACTTTGAGGGTTTAAAAAGTGGTTATTCAACATGAGGCACGATCCAATTGACATTTTGAATCATTTTTGGTACAGTCCAAAAAATCAATTTTCGGATGAAAAACGATGACTCCGGACATGCCGAACGTTCCCAAAATGGTCTATAATGATGAAATTTCAACATTTAATCTTTTGACTCTAAATGACTGTTGGATGTGAATTATGACAATTTCAACTAAAATAAGTGTGTTTAAAGTCATTTCTGTGACTGAAACGGGTCAAAATTGAAGCTTTTAAATAAGCAAAACTCTGTAAAAATGGCCATTTTGGTCATGTGAGGGTTTAAAATGTGGTTATTCAACATGAGGCACGATCCAATTGACATTTTGAATCATTTTTGGTACAGTCCAAAAAATCAATTTTCGGATGAAAAACGATGACTCCGGACATGTCGAACGTTCCCAAAATGGTCTATAATGATGAAATTTTAACATTTAATCTTTTGACTCTAAATGACTGTTGGATGTGAATTATGACTTTTTCAACTAAAATAAGTGTGTTTAAAGTCATTTCTGTGCCTGAAATGGGTCAAAATTGAAGCTTTTAAATAAGCAAAACTCTGTATAAAATGGCAATTTTGGTCACTGTGAGGGTTTAAAAAGTGGTTATTCAACATGAGGCACGATCCAATTGACATTTTGAATCATTTTTGGTACAGTCCAAAAAATCAATTTTCGGATGAAAAACGATGACTCCGGACATGTCGAACGTTCCCAAAATGGTCTATAATGATGAAATTTTAACATTTAATCTTTTTACTCTAAATGACTGTTGGATGTGAATTATGACTTTTTCAACTAAAATAAGTGTGTTTAAAGTCATTTCTGTGCCTGAAACGGGTCAAAATTGAAGCTTTTGAGTAAGCAAAACTCTGTAAAAATGGCAATTTTGGTCACTGTGAGGGTTTAAAAAGTGGTTATTCAACATGAGGCACGATCCAATTGACATTTTGAATCATTTTTGGTACAGTCCAAAAAATCAATTTTCGGATGAAAAACGATGACTCCGGACATGTCGAACGTTCCCAAAATGGTCTATAATGATGAAATTTTAACATTTAATCTTTTGACTCTAAATGACTGTTGGATGTGAATTATGACTTTTTCAACTAAAATAAGTGTGTTTAAAGTCATTTCTGTGCCTGAAATGGGTCAAAATTGAAGCTTTTGAGTAAGCAAAACTCTGTAAAAATGGCAATTTTGGTCACTGTGAGGGTTTAAAAAGTGGTTATTCAACATGAGGCACGATCCTATTGACATTTTGAATCATTTTTGGTACAGTCCAAAAAATCAATTTTCGGATGAAAAACGATGACTCCGGACATGTCGAACGTTCCCAAAATGGTCTATAATATTGAAATTTGAACATTTAATCTTTTGACTCTAAATGACTGTTGGATGTGAATTATGACTTTTTCAACTACAATAAGTGTGTTTAAAGTCATTTCTGTGACTGAAATGGGTCAAAATTGAAGCTTTTAAATAAGCAAAACTCTGTAAAAATGGCAATTTTGGTCACTGTGAGGGTTTAAAAAGTGGTTATTCAACATGAGGCACGATCCAATTGACATTTTGAATCATTTTTGGTACAGTCCAAAAAATCAATTTTCGGATGAAAAACGATGACTCCGGACATGTCGAACGTTCCCAAAATGGCCTATAATGATGAAATTTTAACATTTAATCTTTTGACTCTAAATGACTGTTGGATGTGAATTATGACTTTTTCAACTAAAATAAGTCTGTTTAAAGTCATTTCTGTGCCTGAAACGGGTCAAAATTGAAGCTTTTGAGTAAGCAAAACTCTGTAAAAATGGCAATTTTGGTCACTGTGAGGGTTTAAAAAGTGGTTATTCAACATGAGGCACAATCCAATTGACATTTTGAATCATTTTTGGTACAGTCCAAAAAATCAATTTTCGGATGAAAAACGATGACTCCGGACGTGTCGAACGTTCCCAAAATGGTCTATAATGATGAAATTTTAACATTTAATCTTTTGACTCTAAATGACTGTTGGATGTGAATTATGACTTTTTCAACTAAAATAAATTTGTTTAAAGTCATTTCTGTGACTGAAACGGGTCAAAATTGAAGCTTTTAAATAAGCAAAACTCTGTAAAAATGGCAATTTTGGTCAATGTGAGGGTTTAAAATGTGGTTATTCAACATGAGGCACGATCCAATTGACATTTTGAATCATTTTTGGTACAGTCCGAAAAATCAATTTTCGGATGAAAAACGATGACTCCGGACATGTTGAACGTTCCTAAAATGGTCTATAATGATGAAATTTTAACATTTAATCTTTTGACTCTAAATGACTGTTGGATGTGAATTATGACTTTTTCAACTAAAATAAGTGTGTTTAAAGTCATTTCTGTGACTGAAACGGGTCAAAATTGAAGCTTTTGAGTAAGCAAAACTCTGTAAAAATGGCCATTTTGGTCACTTTGAGGGTTTAAAAAGTGGTTATTCAACATGAGGCACGATCCAATTGACATTTTGAATCATTTTTGGTACAGTCCAAAAAATCAATTTTCGGATGAAAAACGATGACTCCGGACATGTCGAACGTTCCCAAAATGGTCTATAATGATGACATTTTAACATTTAATCTTTTGACTTTAAATGACTGTTGGATGTGAATTATGACAATTTCAACTAAAATAAGTGTGTTTAAAGTCATTTCTGTGACTGAAACGGGTCAAAATTGAAGCTTTTAAATAAGCAAAACTCTGTAAAAATGGCCATTTTGGTCACTGTGAGGGTTTAAAATGTGGATATTCAACATGAGGCACGATCCAATTGACATTTTGAATCATTTTTGGTACAGTCCAAAAAATCAATTTTCGGATGAAAAACGATGACTCCGGACATGTCGAACGTTCCCAAAATGGTCTATAATGATGAAATTTTAACATTTAATCTTTTGACTCTAAATGACTGTTGGATGTGAATTATGACAATTTCAACTAAAATAAGTGTGTTTAAAGTCATTTCTGTGACTGAAACGGGTCAAAATTGAAGCTTTTGAGTAAGCAAAACTCTGTAAAAATGGCCATTTTGGTCACTTTGAGGGTTTAAAAAGTGGTTATTCAACATGAGGCACGATCCTATTGACATTTTGAATCATTTTTGGTACAGTCCAAAAAATCAATTTTCGGATGAAAAACGATGACTCCGGACATGTCGAACGTTCCCAAAATGGTCTATAATATTGAAATTTGAACATTTAATCTTTTGACTCTAAATGACTGTTGGATGTGAATTATGACTTTTTCAACTAAAATAAGTGTGTTTAAAGTCATTTCTGTGACTGAAATGGGTCAAAATTGAAGCTTTTAAATAAGCAAAACTCTGTAAAAATGGCAATTTTGGTCACTGTGAGGGTTTAAAAAGTGGTTATTCAACATGAGGCACGATCCAATTGACATTTTGAATCATTTTTGGTACAGTCCAAAAAATCAATTTTCGGATGAAAAACGATGACTCCGGACATGTCGAACGTTGCCAAAATGGCCTATAATGATGAAATTTTAACATTTAATCTTTTGACTCTAAATGACTGTTGGATGTGAATTATGACTTTTTCAACTAAAATAAGTCTGTTTAAAGTCATTTCTGTGCCTGAAACGGGTCAAAATTGAAGCTTTTGAGTAAGCAAAACTCTGTAAAAATGGCAATTTTGGTCACTGTGAGGGTTTAAAAAGTGGTTATTCAACATGAGGCACAATCCAATTGACATTTTGAATCATTTTTGGTACAGTCCAAAAAATCAATTTTCGGATGAAAAACGATGACTCCGGACGTGTCGAACGTTCCCAAAATGGTCTATAATGATGAAATTTTAACATTTAATCTTTTGACTCTAAATGACTGTTGGATGTGAATTATGACTTTTTCAACTAAAATAAGTATGTTTAAAGTCATTTCTGTGCCTGAAACGGGTCAAAATTGAAGCTTTTGAGTAAGCAAAACTCTGTAAAAATGGCAATTTTGGTCACTGCGAGGGTTTAAAAAGTGGTTATTCAACATGAGGCACGATCCAATTGACATTTTGAATCATTTTTGGTACAGTCCAAAAAATCAATTTTCGGATGAAAAACGATGACTCCGGACGTGTCGAACGTTCCCAAAATGGTCTATAATGATGAAATTTTAACATTTAATCGTTTGACTCTAAATGACTGTTGGATGTGAATTATGACTTTTTCAACTAAAATAAATTTGTTTAAAGTCATTTCTGTGACTGAAACGGGTCAAAATTGAAGCTTTTAAATAAGCAAAACTCTGTAAAAATGGCAATTGTGGTCACTGTGAGGGTTTAAAAAGTGGTTATTCAACATGAGGCACGATCCTATTGACATTTTGAATCATTTTTGGTACAGTCCAAAAAATCAATTTTCGGATGAAAAACGATGACTCCGGACATGTTGAACGTTCCTAAAATGGTCTATAATGATGAAATTTTAACATTTAATCTTTTGACTCTAAATGACTGTTGGATGTGAATTATGACTTTTATAACTAAAATAAGTGTGTTTAAAGTCATTTCTGTGACTGAAACGGGTCAAAATTGAAGCTTTTGAGTAAGCAAAACTCTGTAAAAACTGGCCATTTTGGTCACTTTGAGGGTTTAAAAAGTGGTTATTCAACATGAGGCACGATCCAATTGACATTTTGAATCATTTTTGGTACAGTCCAAAAAATCAATTTTCGGATGAAAAACGATGACTCCGGACATGCCGAACTTTCCCAAAATGGTCTATAATGATGAAATTTCAACATTTAATCTTTTGACTCTAAATGACTGTTGGATGTGAATTATGACAATTTCAACTAAAATAAGTGTGTTTAAAGTCATTTCTGTGACTGAAACGGGTCAAAATTGAAGCTTTTAAATAAGCAAAACTCTGTAAAAATGGCCATTTTGGTCATGTGAGGGTTTAAAATGTGGTTATTCAACATGAGGCACGATCCAATTGACATTTTGAATCATTTTTGGTACAGTCCAAAAAATCAATTTTCGGATGAAAAACGATGACTCCGGACATGTTGAACGTTCCTAAAATGGTCTATAATGATGAAATTTTAACATTTAATCTTTTGACTCTAAATGACTGTTGGATGTGAATTATGACTTTTATAACTAAAATAAGTGTGTTTAAAGTCATTTCTGTGACTGAAACGGGTCAAAATTGAAGCTTTTGAGTAAGCAAAACTCTGTAAAAACTGGCCATTTTGGTCACTTTGAGGGTTTAAAAAGTGGTTATTCAACATGAGGCACGATCCAATTGACATTTTGAATCATTTTTGGTACAGTCCAAAAAATCAATTTTCGGATGAAAAACGATGACTCCGGACATGCCGAACGTTCCCAAAATGGTCTATAATGATGAAATTTCAACATTTAATCTTTTGACTCTAAATGACTGTTGGATGTGAATTATGACAATTTCAACTAAAATAAGTGTGTTTAAAGTCATTTCTGTGACTGAAACGGGTCAAAATTGAAGCTTTTAAATAAGCAAAACTCTGTAAAAATGGCCATTTTGGTCATGTGAGGGTTTAAAATGTGGTTATTCAACATGAGGCACGATCCAATTGACATTTTGAATCATTTTTGGTACAGTCCAAAAAATCAATTTTCGGATGAAAAACGATGACTCCGGACATGTCGAACGTTCCCAAAATGGTCTATAATGATGAAATTTTAACATTTAATCTTTTGACTCTAAATGACTGTTGGATGTGAATTATGACTTTTTCAACTAAAATAAGTGTGTTTAAAGTCATTTCTGTGCCTGAAATGGGTCAAAATTGAAGCTTTTAAATAAGCAAAACTCTGTATAAAATGGCAATTTTGGTCACTGTGAGGGTTTAAAAAGTGGTTATTCAACATGAGGCACGATCCAATTGACATTTTGAATCATTTTTGGTACAGTCCAAAAAATCAATTTTCGGATGAAAAACGATGACTCCGGACATGTCGAACGTTCCCAAAATGGTCTATAATGATGAAATTTTAACATTTAATCTTTTTACTCTAAATGACTGTTGGATGTGAATTATGACTTTTTCAACTAAAATAAGTGTGTTTAAAGTCATTTCTGTGCCTGAAACGGGTCAAAATTGAAGCTTTTGAGTAAGCAAAACTCTGTAAAAATGGCAATTTTGGTCACTGTGAGGGTTTAAAAAGTGGTTATTCAACATGAGGCACGATCCAATTGACATTTTGAATCATTTTTGGTACAGTCCAAAAAATCAATTTTCGGATGAAAAACGATGACTCCGGACATGTCGAACGTTCCCAAAATGGTCTATAATGATGAAATTTTAACATTTAATCTTTTGACTCTAAATGACTGTTGGATGTGAATTATGACTTTTTCAACTAAAATAAGTGTGTTTAAAGTCATTTCTGTGACTGAAACGGGTCAAAATTGAAGCTTTTGAGTTAGCAAAACTCTGTAAAATGGCCATTTTGGTCACTTTGAGGGTTTAAAAAGTGGTTATTCAACATGAGGCACGATCCAATTGACATTTTGAATCATTTTTTGTACAGTCCAAAAAATCAATTTTCGGATGAAAAACGATGACTCCGGACATGTCGAACGTTCCCAAAATGGTCTATAATGATGAAATTTTAACATTTAATCTTTTGACTCTAAATGACTGTTGGATGTGAATTATGACTTTTTCAACTAAAATAAGTGTGTTTAAAGTCATTTCTGTGCCTGAAATGGGTCAAAATTGAAGCTTTTGAGTAAGCAAAACTCTGTAAAAATGGCAATTTTGGTCACTGTGAGGGTTTAAAAAGTGGTTATTCAACATGAGGCACGATCCTATTGACATTTTGAATCATTTTTGGTACAGTCCAAAAAATCAATTTTCGGATGAAAAACGATGACTCCGGACATGTCGAACGTTCCCAAAATGGTCTATAATATTGAAATTTGAACATTTAATCTTTTGACTCTAAATGACTGTTGGATGTGAATTATGACTTTTTCAACTACAATAAGTGTGTTTAAAGTCATTTCTGTGACTGAAATGGGTCAAAATTGAAGCTTTTAAATAAGCAAAACTCTGTAAAAATGGCAATTTTGGTCACTGTGAGGGTTTAAAAAGTGGTTATTCAACATGAGGCACGATCCAATTGACATTTTGAATCATTTTTGGTACAGTCCAAAAAATCAATTTTCGGATGAAAAACGATGACTCCGGACATGTCGAACGTTCCCAAAATGGCCTATAATGATGAAATTTTAACATTTAATCTTTTGACTCTAAATGACTGTTGGATGTGAATTATGACTTTTTCAACTAAAATAAGTCTGTTTAAAGTCATTTCTGTGCCTGAAACGGGTCAAAATTGAAGCTTTTGAGTAAGCAAAACTCTGTAAAAATGGCAATTTTGGTCACTGTGAGGGTTTAAAAAGTGGTTATTCAACATGAGGCACAATCCAATTGACATTTTGAATCATTTTTGGTACAGTCCAAAAAATCAATTTTCGGATGAAAAACGATGACTCCGGACGTGTCGAACGTTCCCAAAATGGTCTATAATGATGAAATTTTAACATTTAATCTTTTGACTCTAAATGACTGTTGGATGTGAATTATGACTTTTTCAACTAAAATAAATTTGTTTAAAGTCATTTCTGTGACTGAAACGGGTCAAAATTGAAGCTTTTAAATAAGCAAAACTCTGTAAAAATGGCAATTTTGGTCAATGTGAGGGTTTAAAATGTGGTTATTCAACATGAGGCACGATCCAATTGACATTTTGAATCATTTTTGGTACAGTCCGAAAAATCAATTTTCGGATGAAAAACGATGACTCCGGACATGTTGAACGTTCCTAAAATGGTCTATAATGATGAAATTTTAACATTTAATCTTTTGACTCTAAATGACTGTTGGATGTGAATTATGACTTTTTCAACTAAAATAAGTGTGTTTAAAGTCATTTCTGTGACTGAAACGGGTCAAAATTGAAGCTTTTGAGTAAGCAAAACTCTGTAAAAATGGCCATTTTGGTCACTTTGAGGGTTTAAAAAGTGGTTATTCAACATGAGGCACGATCCAATTGACATTTTGAATCATTTTTGGTACAGTCCAAAAAATCAATTTTCGGATGAAAAACGATGACTCCGGACATGTCGAACGTTCCCAAAATGGTCTATAATGATGACATTTTAACATTTAATCTTTTGACTTTAAATGACTGTTGGATGTGAATTATGACAATTTCAACTAAAATAAGTGTGTTTAAAGTCATTTCTGTGACTGAAACGGGTCAAAATTGAAGCTTTTAAATAAGCAAAACTCTGTAAAAATGGCCATTTTGGTCACTGTGAGGGTTTAAAATGTGGATATTCAACATGAGGCACGATCCAATTGACATTTTGAATCATTTTTGGTACAGTCCAAAAAATCAATTTTCGGATGAAAAACGATGACTCCGGACATGTCGAACGTTCCCAAAATGGTCTATAATGATGAAATTTTAACATTTAATCTTTTGACTCTAAATGACTGTTGGATGTGAATTATGACAATTTCAACTAAAATAAGTGTGTTTAAAGTCATTTCTGTGACTGAAACGGGTCAAAATTGAAGCTTTTGAGTAAGCAAAACTCTGTAAAAATGGCCATTTTGGTCACTTTGAGGGTTTAAAAAGTGGTTATTCAACATGAGGCACGATCCAATTGACATTTTGAATCATTTTTGGTACAGTCCAAAAAATCAATTTTCGGATGAAAAACGATGACTCCGGACATGTCGAACGTTCCCAAAATGGTCTATAATGATGAAATTTTAACATTTAATCTTTTGACTCTAAATGACTGTTGGATGTGAATTATGACTTTTTCAACTAAAATAAGTGTGTTTAAAGTCATTTCTGTGCCTGAAATGGGTCAAAATTGAAGCTTTTGAGTAAGCAAAACTCTGTAAAAATGGCAATTTTGGTCACTGTGAGGGTTTAAAAAGTGGTTATTCAACATGAGGCACGATCCTATTGACATTTTGAATCATTTTTGGTACAGTCCAAAAAATCAATTTTCGGATGAAAAACGATGACTCCGGACATGTCGAACGTTCCCAAAATGGTCTATAATATTGAAATTTGAACATTTAATCTTTTGACTCTAAATGACTGTTGGATGTGAATTATGACTTTTTCAACTAAAATAAGTGTGTTTAAAGTCATTTCTGTGACTGAAATGGGTCAAAATTGAAGCTTTTAAATAAGCAAAACTCTGTAAAAATGGCAATTTTGGTCACTGTGAGGGTTTAAAAAGTGGTTATTCAACATGAGGCACGATCCAATTGACATTTTGAATCATTTTTGGTACAGTCCAAAAAATCAATTTTCGGATGAAAAACGATGACTCCGGACATGTCGAACGTTCCCAAAATGGCCTATAATGATGAAATTTTAACATTTAATCTTTTGACTCTAAATGACTGTTGGATGTGAATTATGACTTTTTCAACTAAAATAAGTCTGTTTAAAGTCATTTCTGTGCCTGAAACGGGTCAAAATTGAAGCTTTTGAGTAAGCAAAACTCTGTAAAAATGGCAATTTTGGTCACTGTGAGGGTTTAAAAAGTGGTTATTCAACATGAGGCACAATCCAATTGACATTTTGAATCATTTTTGGTACAGTCCAAAAAATCAATTTTCGGATGAAAAACGATGACTCCGGACGTGTCGAACGTTCCCAAAATGGTCTATAATGATGAAATTTTAACATTTAATCTTTTGACTCTAAATGACTGTTGGATGTGAATTATGACTTTTTCAACTAAAATAAGTATGTTTAAAGTCATTTCTGTGCCTGAAACGGGTCAAAATTGAAGCTTTTGAGTAAGCAAAACTCTGTAAAAATGGCAATTTTGGTCACTGCGAGGGTTTAAAAAGTGGTTATTCAACATGAGGCACGATCCAATTGACATTTTGAATCATTTTTGGTACAGTCCAAAAAATCAATTTTCGGATGAAAAACGATGACTCCGGACGTGTCGAACGTTCCCAAAATGGTCTATAATGATGAAATTTTAACATTTAATCTTTTGACTCTAAATGACTGTTGGATGTGAATTATGACTTTTTCAACTAAAATAAATTTGTTTAAAGTCATTTCTGTGACTGAAACGGGTCAAAATTGAAGCTTTTAAATAAGCAAAACTCTGTAAAAATGGCAATTTTGGTCAATGTGAGGGTTTAAAATGTGGTTATTCAACATGAGGCACGATCCAATTGACATTTTGAATCATTTTTGGTACAGTCCAAAAAATCAATTTTCGGATGAAAAACGATGACTCCGGACATGTCGAACGTTCCCAAAATGGCCTATAATGATGAAATTTTAACATTTAATCTTTTGACTCTAAATGACTGTTGGATGTGAATTATGACTTTTTCAACTAAAATAAGTCTGTTTAAAGTCATTTCTGTGCCTGAAACGGGTCAAAATTGAAGCTTTTGAGTAAGCAAAACTCTGTAAAAATGGCAATTTTGGTCACTGTGAGGGTTTAAAAAGTGGTTATTCAACATGAGGCACAATCCAATTGACATTTTGAATCATTTTTGGTACAGTCCAAAAAATCAATTTTCGGATGAAAAACGATGACTCCGGACGTGTCGAACGTTCCCAAAATGGTCTATAATGATGAAATTTTAACATTTAATCTTTTGACTCTAAATGACTGTTGGATGTGAATTATGACTTTTTCAACTAAAATAAGTATGTTTAAAGTCATTTCTGTGCCTGAAACGGGTCAAAATTGAAGCTTTTGAGTAAGCAAAACTCTGTAAAAATGGCAATTTTGGTCACTGCGAGGGTTTAAAAAGTGGTTATTCAACATGAGGCACGATCCAATTGACATTTTGAATCATTTTTGGTACAGTCCAAAAAATCAATTTTCGGATGAAAAACGATGACTCCGGACATGTTGAACGTTCCTAAAATGGTCTATAATGATGAAATTTTAACATTTAATCTTTTGACTCTAAATGACTGTTGGATGTGAATTATGACTTTTTCAACTAAAATAAGTGTGTTTAAAATCATTTCTGTGACTGAAACGGGTCAAAATTGAAGCTTTTAAATAAGCAAAACTCTGTAAAAATGGCAATTTTGGTCAATGTGAGGGTTTAAAATGTGGTTATTCAACATGAGGCACGATCCAATTGACATTTTGAATCATTTTTGGTACAGTCCGAAAAATCAATTTTCGGATGAAAAACGATGACTCCGGACATGTTGAACGTTCCTAAAATGGTCTATAATGATGAAATTTTAACATTTAATCTTTTGACTCTAAATGACTGTTGGATGTGAATTATGACTTTTTCAACTAAAATAAGTGTGTTTAAAATCATTTCTGTGACTGAAACGGGTCAAAATTGAAGCTTTTGAGTAAGCAAAACTCTGTAAAAATGGCCATTTTGGTCACTTTGAGGGTTTAAAAAGTGGTTATTCAACATGAGGCACGATCCAATTGACATTTTGAATCATTTTTGGTACAGTCCAAAAAATCAATTTTCGGATGAAAAACGATGACTCCGGACATGTCGAACGTTCCCAAAATGGTCTATAATGATGACATTTTAACATTTAATCTTTTGACTTTAAATGACTGTTGGATGTGAATTATGACAATTTCAACTAAAATAAGTGTGTTTAAAGTCATTTCTGTGACTGAAACGGGTCAAAATTGAAGCTTTTAAATAAGCAAAACTCTGTAAAAATGGCCATTTTGGTCACTGTGAGGGTTTAAAATGTGGATATTCAACATGAGGCACGATCCAATTGACATTTTGAATCATTTTTGGTACAGTCCAAAAAATCAATTTTCGGATGAAAAACGATGACTCCGGACATGTCGAACGTTCCCAAAATGGTCTATAATGATGAAATTTTAACATTTAATCTTTTGACTCTAAATGACTGTTGGATGTGAATTATGACAATTTCAACTAAAATAAGTGTGTTTAAAGTCATTTCTGTGACTGAAACGGGTCAAAATTGAAACTTTTAAATAAGCAAAACTCTGTAAAAATGGCAATTTTGGTCAATGTGAGGGTTTAAAATGTGGTTATTCAACATGAGGCACGATCCAATTGACATTTTGAATCATTTTTGGTACAGTCCGAAAAATCAATTTTCGGATGAAAAACGATGACTCCGGACATGTTGAACGTTCCTAAAATGGTCTATAATGATGAAATTTTAACATTTAATCTTTTGACTCTAAATGACTGTTGGATGTGAATTATGACTTTTTCAACTAAAATAAGTGTGTTTAAAGTCATTTCTGTGACTGAAACGGGTCAAAATTGAAGCTTTTGAGTAAGCAAAACTCTGTAAAAATGGCCATTTTGGTCACTTTGAGGGTTTAAAAAGTGGTTATTCAACATGAGGCACGATCCAATTGACATTTTGAATCATTTTTGGTACAGTCCAAAAAATCAATTTTCGGATGAAAAACGATGACTCCGGACATGCCGAACGTTCCCAAAATGGTCTATAATGATGAAATTTCAACATTTAATCTTTTGACTCTAAATGACTGTTGGATGTGAATTATGACAATTTCAACTAAAATAAGTGTGTTTAAAGTCATTTCTGTGACTGAAACGGGTCAAAATTGAAGCTTTTAAATAAGCAAAACTCTGTAAAAATGGCCATTTTGGTCATGTGAGGGTTTAAAATGTGGTTATTCAACATGAGGCACGATCCAATTGACATTTTGAATCATTTTTGGTACAGTCCAAAAAATCAATTTTCGGATGAAAAACGATGACTCCGGACATGTCGAACGTTCCCAAAATGGTCTATAATGATGAAATTTTAACATTTAATCTTTTGACTCTAAATGACTGTTGGATGTGAATTATGACTTTTTCAACTAAAATAAGTGTGTTTAAAGTCATTTCTGTGCCTGAAATGGGTCAAAATTGAAGCTTTTAAATAAGCAAAACTCTGTATAAAATGGCCATTTTGGTCACTGTGAGGGTTTAAAAAGTGGTTATTCAACATGAGGCACGATCCAATTGACATTTTGAATAATTTTTGGTACAGTCCAAAAAATCAATTTTCGGATGAAAAACGATGACTCCGGACATGTCGAACGTTCCCAAAATGGTCTATAATGATGAAATTTTAACATTTAATCTTTTTACTCTAAATGACTGTTGGATGTGAATTATGACTTTTTCAACTAAAATAAGTGTGTTTAAAGTCATTTCTGTGCCTGAAACGGGTCAAAATTGAAGCTTTTGAGTAAGCAAAACTCTGTAAAAATGGCAATTTTGGTCACTGTGAGGGTTTAAAAAGTGGTTATTCAACATGAGGCACGATCCAATTGACATTTTGAATCATTTTTGGTACAGTCCAAAAAATCAATTTTCGGATGAAAAACGATGACTCCGGACATGTTGAACGTTCCCAAAATGGTCTATAATGATGAAATTTTAACATTTAAACTTTTGACTCTAAATGACTGTTGGATGTGAATTATGACTTTTTCAACTAAAATAAGTGTGTTTAAAGTCATTTCTGTGACTGAAACGGGTCAAAATTGAAGCTTTTGAGTTAGCAAAACTCTGTAAAATGGCCATTTTGGTCACTTTGAGGGTTTAAAAAGTGGTTATTCAACATGAGGCACGATCCAATTGACATTTTGAATCATTTTTGGTACACTCCAAAAAATCAATTTTCGGATGAAAAACGATGACTCCGGACATGTCGAACGTTCCCAAAATGGTCTATAATGATGAAATTTTAACATTTAATCTTTTGACTCTAAATGACTGTTGGATGTGAATTATGACTTTTTCAACTAAAATAAGTGTGTTTAAAGTCATTTCTGTGCCTGAAATGGGTCAAAACTGAAGCTTTTGAGTAAGCAAAACTCTGTAAAAATGGCAATTTTGGTCACTGTGAGGGTTTAAAAAGTGGTTATTCAACATGAGGCACGATCCTATTGACATTTTGAATCATTTTTGGTACAGTCCAAAAAATCAATTTTCGGATGAAAAACGATGACTCCGGACATGTCGAACGTTCCCAAAATGGTCTATAATATTGAAATTTGAACATTTAATCTTTTGACTCTAAATGACTGTTGGATGTGAATTATGACTTTTTCAACTAAAATAAGTGTGTTTAAAGTCATTTCTGTGACTGAAATGGGTCAAAATTGAAGCTTTTAAATAAGCAAAACTCTGTAAAAATGGCAATTTTGGTCACTGTGAGGGTTTAAAAAGTGGTTATTCAACATGAGGCACGATCCTATTGACATTTTGAATCATTTTTGGTACAGTCCAAAAAATCAATTTTCGGATGAAAAACGATGACTCCGGACATGTTGAACGTTCCTAAAATGGTCTATAATGATGAAATTTTAACATTTAATCTTTTGACTCTAAATGACTGTTGGATGTGAATTATGACTTTTTCAACTAAAATAAGTGTGTTTAAAGTCATTTCTGTGACTGAAACGGGTCAAAATTGAAGCTTTTGAGTAAGCAAAACTCTGTAAAAATGGCCATTTTGGTCACTTTGAGGGTTTAAAAAGTGGTTATTCAACATGAGGCACGATCCAATTGACATTTTGAATCATTTTTGGTACAGTCCAAAAAATCAATTTTCGGATGAAAAACGATGACTCCGGACATGCCGAACGTTCCCAAAATGGTCTATAATGATGAAATTTCAACATTTAATCTTTTGACTCTAAATGACTGTTGGATGTGAATTATGACAATTTCAACTAAAATAAGTGTGTTTAAAGTCATTTCTGTGACTGAAACGGGTCAAAATTGAAGCTTTTAAATAAGCAAAACTCTGTAAAAATGGCCATTTTGGTCATGTGAGGGTTTAAAATGTGGTTATTCAACATGAGGCACGATCCAATTGACATTTTGAATCATTTTTGGTACAGTCCAAAAAATCAATTTTCGGATGAAAAACGATGACTCCGGACATGTCGAACGTTCCCAAAATGGTCTATAATGATGAAATTTTAACATTTAATCTTTTGACTCTAAATGACTGTTGGATGTGAATTATGACTTTTTCAACTAAAATAAGTGTGTTTAAAGTCATTTCTGTGCCTGAAATGGGTCAAAATTGAAGCTTTTAAATAAGCAAAACTCTGTATAAAATGGCCATTTTGGTCACTGTGAGGGTTTAAAAAGTGGTTATTCAACATGAGGCACGATCCAATTGACATTTTGAATCATTTTTGGTACAGTCCAAAAAATCAATTTTCGGATGAAAAACGATGACTCCGGACATGTCGAACGTTCCCAAAATGGTCTATAATGATGAAATTTTAACATTTAATCTTTTTACTCTAAATGACTGTTGGATGTGAATTATGACTTTTTCAACTAAAATAAGTGTGTTTAAAGTCATTTCTGTGCCTGAAACGGGTCAAAATTGAAGCTTTTGAGTAAGCAAAACTCTGTAAAAATGGCAATTTTGGTCACTGTGAGGGTTTAAAAAGTGGTTATTCAACATGAGGCACGATCCAATTGACATTTTGAATCATTTTTGGTACAGTCCAAAAAATCAATTTTCGGATGAAAAACGATGACTCCGGACATGTCGAACGTTCCCAAAATGGTCTATAATGATGAAATTTTAACATTTAATCTTTTTACTCTAAATGACTGTTGGATGTGAATTATGACTTTTTCAACTAAAATAAGTGTGTTTAAAGTCATTTCTGTGCCTGAAACGGGTCAAAATTGAAGCTTTTGAGTAAGCAAAACTCTGTAAAAATGGCAATTTTGGTCACTGTGAGGGTTTAAAAAGTGGTTATTCAACATGAGGCACGATCCAATTGACATTTTGAATCATTTTTGGTACAGTCCAAAAAATCAATTTTCGGATGAAAAACGATGACTCCGGACATGTCGAACGTTCCCAAAATGGTCTATAATGATGAAATTTTAACATTTAATCTTTTGACTCTAAATGACTGTTGGATGTGAATTATGACTTTTTCAACTAAAATAAGTGTGTTTAAAGTCATTTCTGTGACTGAAACGGGTTAAAATTGAAGCTTTTGAGTTAGCAAAACTCTGTAAAATGGCCATTTTGGTCACTTTGAGGGTTTAAAAAGTGGTTATTCAACATGAGGCACGATCCAATTGACATTTTGAATCATTTTTGGTACAGTCCAAAAAATTAATTTTCGGATGAAAAACGATGACTCCGGACATGTCGAACGTTCCCAAAATGGTCTATAATGATGAAATTTTAACATTTAATCTTTTGACTCTAAATGACTGTTGGATGTGAATTATGACTTTTTCAACTAAAATAAGTATGTTTAAAGTCATTTCTGTGCCTGAAACGGGTCAAAATTGAAGCTTTTGAGTAAGCAAAACTCTGTAAAAATGGCAATTTTGGTCACTGTGAGGGTTTAAAAAGTGGTTATTCAACATGAGGCACGATCCAATTGACATTTTGAATCATTTTTGGTACAGTCCAAAAAATCAATTTTCGGATGAAAAACGATGACTCCGGACATGTCGAACGTTCCCAAAATGGCCTATAATGATGAAATTTTAACATTTAATCTTTTGACTTAAATGACTGTTGGATGTGAATTATGACTTTTTCAACTAAAATAAGTCTGTTTAAAGTCATTTCTGTGCCTGAAACGGGTCAAAATTGAAGCTTTTGAGTAAGCAAAACTCTGTAAAAATGGCAATTTTGGTCACTGCGAGGGTTTAAAAAGTGGTTATTCAACATGAGGCACGATCCAATTGACATTTTGAATCATTTTTGGTACAGTCCAAAAAATCAATTTTCGGATGAAAAACGATGACTCCGGACGTGTCGAACGTTCCCAAAATGGTCTATAGATGAAATTTTAACATTTAATCTTTTGACTCTAAATGACTGTTGGATGTGAATTATGACTTTTTCAACTAAAATAAATTTGTTTAAAGTCATTTCTGTGACTGAAACGGGTCAAAATTGAAGCTTTTGAGTTAGCAAAACTCTGTAAAATGGCCATTTTGGTCACTTTGAGGGTTTAAAAAGTGGTTATTCAACATGAGGCACGATCCAATTGACATTTTGAATCATTTTTGGTACAGTCCAAAAAATCAATTTTCGGATGAAAAACGATGACTCCGGACATGTCGAACGTTCCCAAAATGGTCTATAATGATGAAATTTTAACATTTAATCTTTTGACTCTAAATGACTGTTGGATGTGAATTATGACTTTTTCAACTAAAATAAGTGTGTTTAAAGTCATTTCTGTGACTGAAACGGGTCAAAATTGAAGCTTTTGAGTTAGCAAAACTCTGTAAAATGGCAATTTTGGTCACTTTGAGGGTTTAAAAAGTGGTTATTCAACATGAGGCACGATCCAATTGACATTTTGAATCATTTTTGGTACAGTCCAAAAAATCAATTTTCGGATGAAAAACGATGACTCCGGACATGTCGAACGTTCCCAAAATGGTCTATAATATTGAAATTTGAACATTTAATCTTTTGACTCTAAATGACTGTTGGATGTGAATTATGACTTTTTCAACTAAAATAAGTGTGTTTAAAGTCATTTCTGTGACTGAAATGGGTCAAAATTGAAGCTTTTAAATAAGCAAAACTCTGTAAAAATGGCAATTGTGGTCACTGTGAGGGTTTAAAAAGTGGTTATTCAACATGAGGCACGATCCTATTGACATTTTGAATCATTTTTGGTACAGTCCAAAAAATCAATTTTCGGATGAAAAACGATGACTCCGGACATGTTGAACGTTCCTAAAATGGTCTATAATGATGAAATTTTAACATTTAATCTTTTGACTCTAAATGACTGTTGGATGTGAATTATGACTTTTATAACTAAAATAAGTGTGTTTAAAGTCATTTCTGTGACTGAAACGGGTCAAAATTGAAGCTTTTGAGTAAGCAAAACTCTGTAAAAACTGGCCATTTTGGTCACTTTGAGGGTTTAAAAAGTGGTTATTCAACATGAGGCACGATCCAATTGACATTTTGAATCATTTTTGGTACAGTCCAAAAAATCAATTTTCGGATGAAAAACGATGACTCCGGACATGCCGAACGTTCCCAAAATGGTCTATAATGATGAAATTTCAACATTTAATCTTTTGACTCTAAATGACTGTTGGATGTGAATTATGACAATTTCAACTAAAATAAGTGTGTTTAAAGTCATTTCTGTGACTGAAACGGGTCAAAATTGAAGCTTTTAAATAAGCAAAACTCTGTAAAAATGGCCATTTTGGTCATGTGAGGGTTTAAAATGTGGTTATTCAACATGAGGCACGATCCAATTGACATTTTGAATCATTTTTGGTACAGTCCAAAAAATCAATTTTCGGATGAAAAACGATGACTCCGGACATGTCGAACGTTCCCAAAATGGTCTATAATGATGAAATTTTAACATTTAATCTTTTGACTCTAAATGACTGTTGGATGTGAATTATGACTTTTTCAACTAAAATAAGTGTGTTTAAAGTCATTTCTGTGCCTGAAATGGGTCAAAATTGAAGCTTTTAAATAAGCAAAACTCTGTATAAAATGGCCATTTTGGTCACTGTGAGGGTTTAAAAAGTGGTTATTCAACATGAGGCACGATCCAATTGACATTTTGAATCATTTTTGGTACAGTCCAAAAAATCAATTTTCGGATGAAAAACGATGACTCCGGACATGTCGAACGTTCCCAAAATGGTCTATAATGATGAAATTTTAACATTTAATCTTTTTACTCTAAATGACTGTTGGATGTGAATTATGACTTTTTCAACTAAAATAAGTGTGTTTAAAGTCATTTCTGTGCCTGAAACGGGTCAAAATTGAAGCTTTTGAGTAAGCAAAACTCTGTAAAAATGGCAATTTTGGTCACTGTGAGGGTTTAAAAAGTGGTTATTCAACATGAGGCACGATCCAATTGACATTTTGAATCATTTTTGGTACAGTCCAAAAAATCAATTTTCGGATGAAAAACGATGACTCCGGACATGTCGAACGTTCCCAAAATGGTCTATAATGATGAAATTTTAACATTTAATCTTTTGACTCTAAATGACTGTTGGATGTGAATTATGACTTTTTCAACTAAAATAAGTGTGTTTAAAGTCATTTCTGTGACTGAAACGGGTTAAAATTGAAGCTTTTGAGTTAGCAAAACTCTGTAAAATGGCCATTTTGGTCACTTTGAGGGTTTAAAAAGTGGTTATTCAACATGAGGCACGATCCAATTGACATTTTGAATCATTTTTGGTACAGTCCAAAAAATTAATTTTCGGATGAAAAACGATGACTCCGGACATGTCGAACGTTCCCAAAATGGTCTATAATGATGAAATTTTAACATTTAATCTTTTGACTCTAAATGACTGTTGGATGTGAATTATGACTTTTTCAACTAAAATAAGTATGTTTAAAGTCATTTCTGTGCCTGAAACGGGTCAAAATTGAAGCTTTTGAGTAAGCAAAACTCTGTAAAAATGGCAATTTTGGTCACTGTGAGGGTTTAAAAAGTGGTTATTCAACATGAGGCACGATCCAATTGACATTTTGAATCATTTTTGGTACAGTCCAAAAAATCAATTTTCGGATGAAAAACGATGACTCCGGACATGTCGAACGTTCCCAAAATGGCCTATGATGATGAAATTTTAACATTTAATCTTTTGACTCTAAATGACTGTTGGATGTGAATTATGACTTTTTCAACTAAAATAAGTCTGTTTAAAGTCATTTCTGTGCCTGAAACGGGTCAAAATTGAAGCTTTTGAGTAAGCAAAACTCTGTAAAAATGGCAATTTTGGTCACTGCGAGGGTTTAAAAAGTGGTTATTCAACATGAGGCACGATCCAATTGACATTTTGAATCATTTTTGGTACAGTCCAAAAAATCAATTTTCGGATGAAAAACGATGACTCCGGACGTGTCGAACGTTCCCAAAATGGTCTATAGATGAAATTTTAACATTTAATCTTTTGACTCTAAATGACTGTTGGATGTGAATTATGACTTTTTCAACTAAAATAAATTTGTTTAAAGTCATTTCTGTGACTGAAACGGGTCAAAATTGAAGCTTTTGAGTTAGCAAAACTCTGTAAAATGGCCATTTTGGTCACTTTGAGGGTTTAAAAAGTGGTTATTCAACATGAGGCACGATCCAATTGACATTTTGAATCATTTTTGGTACAGTCCAAAAAATCAATTTTCGGATGAAAAACGATGACTCCGGACATGTCGAACGTTCCCAAAATGGTCTATAATGATGAAATTTTAACATTTAATCTTTTGACTCTAAATGACTGTTGGATGTGAATTATGACTTTTTCAACTAAAATAAGTGTGTTTAAAGTCATTTCTGTGACTGAAACGGGTCAAAATTGAAGCTTTTGAGTTAGCAAAACTCTGTAAAATGGCAATTTTGGTCACTTTGAGGGTTTAAAAAGTGGTTATTCAACATGAGGCACGATCCAATTGACATTTTGAATCATTTTTGGTACAGTCCAAAAAATCAATTTTCGGATGAAAAACGATGACTCCGGACATGTCGAACGTTCCCAAAATGGTCTATAATATTGAAATTTGAACATTTAATCTTTTGACTCTAAATGACTGTTGGATGTGAATTATGACTTTTTCAACTAAAATAAGTGTGTTTAAAGTCATTTCTGTGACTGAAATGGGTCAAAATTGAAGCTTTTAAATAAGCAAAACTCTGTAAAAATGGCAATTGTGGTCACTGTGAGGGTTTAAAAAGTGGTTATTCAACATGAGGCACGATCCTATTGACATTTTGAATCATTTTTGGTACAGTCCAAAAAATCAATTTTCGGATGAAAAACGATGACTCCGGACATGTTGAACGTTCCTAAAATGGTCTATAATGATGAAATTTTAACATTTAATCTTTTGACTCTAAATGACTGTTGGATGTGAATTATGACTTTTATAACTAAAATAAGTGTGTTTAAAGTCATTTCTGTGACTGAAACGGGTCAAAATTGAAGCTTTTGAGTAAGCAAAACTCTGTAAAAACTGGCCATTTTGGTCACTTTGAGGGTTTAAAAAGTGGTTATTCAACATGAGGCACGATCCAATTGACATTTTGAATCATTTTTGGTACAGTCCAAAAAATCAATTTTCGGATGAAAAACGATGACTCCGGACATGCCGAACGTTCCCAAAATGGTCTATAATGATGAAATTTCAACATTTAATCTTTTGACTCTAAATGACTGTTGGATGTGAATTATGACAATTTCAACTAAAATAAGTGTGTTTAAAGTCATTTCTGTGACTGAAACGGGTCAAAATTGAAGCTTTTAAATAAGCAAAACTCTGTAAAAATGGCCATTTTGGTCATGTGAGGGTTTAAAATGTGGTTATTCAACATGAGGCACGATCCAATTGACATTTTGAATCATTTTTGGTACAGTCCAAAAAATCAATTTTCGGATGAAAAACGATGACTCCGGACATGTCGAACGTTCCCAAAATGGTCTATAATGATGAAATTTTAACATTTAATCTTTTTACTCTAAATGACTGTTGGATGTGAATTATGACTTTTTCAACTAAAATAAGTGTGTTTAAAGTCATTTCTGTGACTGAAATGGGTCAAAATTGAAGCTTTTAAATAAGCAAAACTCTGTAAAAATGGCCATTTTGGTCACTGTGAGGGTTTAAAAAGTGGTTATTTAACATGAGGCACGATCCAATTGACATTTTGAATCATTTTTGGTACAGTCCAAAAAATCAATTTTTGGATGAAAAACGATGACTCCGGACATGTCGAACGTTCCCAAAATGGTCTATAATGATGAAATTTTAACATTTAATCTTTTGACTCTAAATGACTGTTGGATGTGAATTATGACTTTTTCAACTAAAATAAGTGTGTTTAAAGTCATTTCTGTGACTGAAACGGGTCAAAATTGAAGCTTTTGAGTTAGCAAAACTCTGTAAAATGGCAATTTTGGTCACTTTGAGGGTTTAAAAAGTGGTTATTCAACATGAGGCACGATCCAATTGACATTTTGAATCATTTTTGGTACAGTCCAAAAAATCAATTTTCGGATGAAAAACGATGACTCCGGACATGTCGAACGTTCCCAAAATGGTCTATAATATTGAAATTTGAACATTTAATCTTTTGACTCTAAATGACTGTTGGATGTGAATTATGACTTTTTCAACTAAAATAAGTGTGTTTAAAGTCATTTCTGTGACTGAAATGGGTCAAAATTGAAGCTTTTAAATAAGCAAAACTCTGTAAAAATGGCAATTGTGGTCACTGTGAGGGTTTAAAAAGTGGTTATTCAACATGAGGCACGATCCTATTGACATTTTGAATCATTTTTGGTACAGTCCAAAAAATCAATTTTCGGATGAAAAACGATGACTCCGGACATGTTGAACGTTCCTAAAATGGTCTATAATGATGAAATTTTAACATTTAATCTTTTGACTCTAAATGACTGTTGGATGTGAATTATGACTTTTATAACTAAAATAAGTGTGTTTAAAGTCATTTCTGTGACTGAAACGGGTCAAAATTGAAGCTTTTGAGTAAGCAAAACTCTGTAAAAACTGGCCATTTTGGTCACTTTGAGGGTTTAAAAAGTGGTTATTCAACATGAGGCACGATCCAATTGACATTTTGAATCATTTTTGGTACAGTCCAAAAAATCAATTTTCGGATGAAAAACGATGACTCCGGACATGCCGAACGTTCCCAAAATGGTCTATAATGATGAAATTTCAACATTTAATCTTTTGACTCTAAATGACTGTTGGATGTGAATTATGACAATTTCAACTAAAATAAGTGTGTTTAAAGTCATTTCTGTGACTGAAACGGGTCAAAATTGAAGCTTTTAAATAAGCAAAACTCTGTAAAAATGGCCATTTTGGTCATGTGAGGGTTTAAAATGTGGTTATTCAACATGAGGCACGATCCAATTGACATTTTGAATCATTTTTGGTACAGTCCAAAAAATCAATTTTCGGATGAAAAACGATGACTCCGGACATGTCGAACGTTCCCAAAATGGTCTATAATGATGAAATTTTAACATTTAATCTTTTGACTCTAAATGACTGTTGGATGTGAATTATGACTTTTTCAACTAAAATAAGTGTGTTTAAAGTCATTTCTGTGCCTGAAATGGGTCAAAATTGAAGCTTTTAAATAAGCAAAACTCTGTATAAAATGGCAATTTTGGTCACTGTGAGGGTTTAAAAAGTGGTTATTCAACATGAGGCACGATCCAATTGACATTTTGAATCATTTTTGGTACAGTCCAAAAAATCAATTTTCGGATGAAAAACGATGACTCCGGACATGTCGAACGTTCCCAAAATGGTCTATAATGATGAAATTTTAACATTTAATCTTTTTACTCTAAATGACTGTTGGATGTGAATTATGACTTTTTCAACTAAAATAAGTGTGTTTAAAGTCATTTCTGTGCCTGAAACGGGTCAAAATTGAAGCTTTTGAGTAAGCAAAACTCTGTAAAAATGGCAATTTTGGTCACTGTGAGGGTTTAAAAAGTGGTTATTCAACATGAGGCACGATCCAATTGACATTTTGAATCATTTTTGGTACAGTCCAAAAAATCAATTTTCGGATGAAAAACGATGACTCCGGACATGTCGAACGTTCCCAAAATGGTCTATAATGATGAAATTTTAACATTTAATCTTTTGACTCTAAATGACTGTTGGATGTGAATTATGACTTTTTCAACTAAAATAAGTGTGTTTAAAGTCATTTCTGTGCCTGAAATGGGTCAAAATTGAAGCTTTTGAGTAAGCAAAACTCTGTAAAAATGGCAATTTTGGTCACTGTGAGGGTTTAAAAAGTGGTTATTCAACATGAGGCACGATCCTATTGACATTTTGAATCATTTTTGGTACAGTCCAAAAAATCAATTTTCGGATGAAAAACGATGACTCCGGACATGTCGAACGTTCCCAAAATGGTCTATAATATTGAAATTTGAACATTTAATCTTTTGACTCTAAATGACTGTTGGATGTGAATTATGACTTTTTCAACTACAATAAGTGTGTTTAAAGTCATTTCTGTGACTGAAATGGGTCAAAATTGAAGCTTTTAAATAAGCAAAACTCTGTAAAAATGGCAATTTTGGTCACTGTGAGGGTTTAAAAAGTGGTTATTCAACATGAGGCACGATCCAATTGACATTTTGAATCATTTTTGGTACAGTCCAAAAAATCAATTTTCGGATGAAAAACGATGACTCCGGACATGTCGAACGTTCCCAAAATGGCCTATAATGATGAAATTTTAACATTTAATCTTTTGACTCTAAATGACTGTTGGATGTGAATTATGACTTTTTCAACTAAAATAAGTCTGTTTAAAGTCATTTCTGTGCCTGAAACGGGTCAAAATTGAAGCTTTTGAGTAAGCAAAACTCTGTAAAAATGGCAATTTTGGTCACTGTGAGGGTTTAAAAAGTGGTTATTCAACATGAGGCACAATCCAATTGACATTTTGAATCATTTTTGGTACAGTCCAAAAAATCAATTTTCGGATGAAAAACGATGACTCCGGACGTGTCGAACGTTCCCAAAATGGTCTATAATGATGAAATTTTAACATTTAATCTTTTGACTCTAAATGACTGTTGGATGTGAATTATGACTTTTTCAACTAAAATAAATTTGTTTAAAGTCATTTCTGTGACTGAAACGGGTCAAAATTGAAGCTTTTAAATAAGCAAAACTCTGTAAAAATGGCAATTTTGGTCAATGTGAGGGTTTAAAATGTGGTTATTCAACATGAGGCACGATCCAATTGACATTTTGAATCATTTTTGGTACAGTCCGAAAAATCAATTTTCGGATGAAAAACGATGACTCCGGACATGTTGAACGTTCCTAAAATGGTCTATAATGATGAAATTTTAACATTTAATCTTTTGACTCTAAATGACTGTTGGATGTGAATTATGACTTTTTCAACTAAAATAAGTGTGTTTAAAGTCATTTCTGTGACTGAAACGGGTCAAAATTGAAGCTTTTGAGTAAGCAAAACTCTGTAAAAATGGCCATTTTGGTCACTTTGAGGGTTTAAAAAGTGGTTATTCAACATGAGGCACGATCCAATTGACATTTTGAATCATTTTTGGTACAGTCCAAAAAATCAATTTTCGGATGAAAAACGATGACTCCGGACATGTCGAACGTTCCCAAAATGGTCTATAATGATGACATTTTAACATTTAATCTTTTGACTTTAAATGACTGTTGGATGTGAATTATGACAATTTCAACTAAAATAAGTGTGTTTAAAGTCATTTCTGTGACTGAAACGGGTCAAAATTGAAGCTTTTAAATAAGCAAAACTCTGTAAAAATGGCCATTTTGGTCACTGTGAGGGTTTAAAATGTGGATATTCAACATGAGGCACGATCCAATTGACATTTTGAATCATTTTTGGTACAGTCCAAAAAATCAATTTTCGGATGAAAAACGATGACTCCGGACATGTCGAACGTTCCCAAAATGGTCTATAATGATGAAATTTTAACATTTAATCTTTTGACTCTAAATGACTGTTGGATGTGAATTATGACAATTTCAACTAAAATAAGTGTGTTTAAAGTCATTTCTGTGACTGAAACGGGTCAAAATTGAAGCTTTTGAGTAAGCAAAACTCTGTAAAAATGGCCATTTTGGTCACTTTGAGGGTTTAAAAAGTGGTTATTCAACATGAGGCACGATCCTATTGACATTTTGAATCATTTTTGGTACAGTCCAAAAAATCAATTTTCGGATGAAAAACGATGACTCCGGACATGTCGAACGTTCCCAAAATGGTCTATAATATTGAAATTTGAACATTTAATCTTTTGACTCTAAATGACTGTTGGATGTGAATTATGACTTTTTCAACTAAAATAAGTGTGTTTAAAGTCATTTCTGTGACTGAAATGGGTCAAAATTGAAGCTTTTAAATAAGCAAAACTCTGTAAAAATGGCAATTTTGGTCACTGTGAGGGTTTAAAAAGTGGTTATTCAACATGAGGCACGATCCAATTGACATTTTGAATCATTTTTGGTACAGTCCAAAAAATCAATTTTCGGATGAAAAACGATGACTCCGGACATGTCGAACGTTGCCAAAATGGCCTATAATGATGAAATTTTAACATTTAATCTTTTGACTCTAAATGACTGTTGGATGTGAATTATGACTTTTTCAACTAAAATAAGTCTGTTTAAAGTCATTTCTGTGCCTGAAACGGGTCAAAATTGAAGCTTTTGAGTAAGCAAAACTCTGTAAAAATGGCAATTTTGGTCACTGTGAGGGTTTAAAAAGTGGTTATTCAACATGAGGCACAATCCAATTGACATTTTGAATCATTTTTGGTACAGTCCAAAAAATCAATTTTCGGATGAAAAACGATGACTCCGGACGTGTCGAACGTTCCCAAAATGGTCTATAATGATGAAATTTTAACATTTAATCTTTTGACTCTAAATGACTGTTGGATGTGAATTATGACTTTTTCAACTAAAATAAGTATGTTTAAAGTCATTTCTGTGCCTGAAACGGGTCAAAATTGAAGCTTTTGAGTAAGCAAAACTCTGTAAAAATGGCAATTTTGGTCACTGCGAGGGTTTAAAAAGTGGTTATTCAACATGAGGCACGATCCAATTGACATTTTGAATCATTTTTGGTACAGTCCAAAAAATCAATTTTCGGATGAAAAACGATGACTCCGGACGTGTCGAACGTTCCCAAAATGGTCTATAATGATGAAATTTTAACATTTAATCGTTTGACTCTAAATGACTGTTGGATGTGAATTATGACTTTTTCAACTAAAATAAATTTGTTTAAAGTCATTTCTGTGACTGAAACGGGTCAAAATTGAAGCTTTTAAATAAGCAAAACTCTGTAAAAATGGCAATTTTGGTCAATGTGAGGGTTTAAAATGTGGTTATTCAACATGAGGCACGATCCAATTGACATTTTGAATCATTTTTGGTACAGTCCGAAAAATCAATTTTCGGATGAAAAACGATGACTCCGGACATGTTGAACGTTCCTAAAATGGTCTATAATGATGAAATTTTAACATTTAATCTTTTGACTCTAAATGACTGTTGGATGTGAATTATGACTTTTTCAACTAAAATAAGTGTGTTTAAAATCATTTCTGTGACTGAAACGGGTCAAAATTGAAGCTTTTGAGTAAGCAAAACTCTGTAAAAATGGCCATTTTGGTCACTTTGAGGGTTTAAAAAGTGGTTATTCAACATGAGGCACGATCCAATTGACATTTTGAATCATTTTTGGTACAGTCCAAAAAATCAATTTTCGGATGAAAAACGATGACTCCGGACATGTCGAACGTTCCCAAAATGGTCTATAATGATGACATTTTAACATTTAATCTTTTGACTTTAAATGACTGTTGGATGTGAATTATGACAATTTCAACTAAAATAAGTGTGTTTAAAGTCATTTCTGTGACTGAAACGGGTCAAAATTGAAGCTTTTAAATAAGCAAAACTCTGTAAAAATGGCCATTTTGGTCACTGTGAGGGTTTAAAATGTGGATATTCAACATGAGGCACGATCCAATTGACATTTTGAATCATTTTTGGTACAGTCCAAAAAATCAATTTTCGGATGAAAAACGATGACTCCGGACATGTCGAACGTTCCCAAAATGGTCTATAATGATGAAATTTTAACATTTAATCTTTTGACTCTAAATGACTGTTGGATGTGAATTATGACAATTTCAACTAAAATAAGTGTGTTTAAAGTCATTTCTGTGACTGAAACGGGTCAAAATTGAAGCTTTTAAATAAGCAAAACTCTGTAAAAATGGCAATTTTGGTCAATGTGAGGGTTTAAAATGTGGTTATTCAACATGAGGCACGATCCAATTGACATTTTGAATCATTTTTGGTACAGTCCGAAAAATCAATTTTCGGATGAAAAACGATGACTCCGGACATGTTGAACGTTCCTAAAATGGTCTATAATGATGAAATTTTAACATTTAATCTTTTGACTCTAAATGACTGTTGGATGTGAATTATGACTTTTTCAACTAAAATAAGTGTGTTTAAAGTCATTTCTGTGACTGAAACGGGTCAAAATTGAAGCTTTTGAGTAAGCAAAACTCTGTAAAAATGGCCATTTTGGTCACTTTGAGGGTTTAAAAAGTGGTTATTCAACATGAGGCACGATCCAATTGACATTTTGAATCATTTTTGGTACAGTCCAAAAAATCAATTTTCTGATGAAAAACGATGACTCCGGACATGTCGAACGTTCCCAAAATGGTCTATAATGATGAAATTTTAACATTTAATCTTTTGACTCTAAATGACTGTTGGATGTGAATTATGACTTTTTCAACTAAAATAAGTGTGTTTAAAGTCATTTCTGTGACTGAAACGGGTTAAAATTGAAGCTTTTGAGTTAGCAAAACTCTGTAAAATGGCCATTTTGGTCACTTTGAGGGTTTAAAAAGTGGTTATTCAACATGAGGCACGATCCAATTGACATTTTGAATCATTTTTGGTACAGTCCAAAAAATTAATTTTCGGATGAAAAACGATGACTCCGGACATGTCGAACGTTCCCAAAATGGTCTATAATGATGAAATTTTAACATTTAATCTTTTGACTCTAAATGACTGTTGGATGTGAATTATGACTTTTTCAACTAAAATAAGTATGTTTAAAGTCATTTCTGTGCCTGAAACGGGTCAAAATTGAAGCTTTTGAGTAAGCAAAACTCTGTAAAAATGGCAATTTTGGTCACTGTGAGGGTTTAAAAAGTGGTTATTCAACATGAGGCACGATCCAATTGACATTTTGAATCATTTTTGGTACAGTCCAAAAAATCAATTTTCGGATGAAAAACGATGACTCCGGACATGTCGAACGTTCCCAAAATGGCCTATAATGATGAAATTTTAACATTTAATCTTTTGACTCTAAATGACTGTTGGATGTGAATTATGACTTTTTCAACTAAAATAAGTCTGTTTAAAGTCATTTCTGTGCCTGAAACGGGTCAAAATTGAAGCTTTTGAGTAAGCAAAACTCTGTAAAAATGGCAATTTTGGTCACTGCGAGGGTTTAAAAAGTGGTTATTCAACATGAGGCACGATCCAATTGACATTTTGAATCATTTTTGGTACAGTCCAAAAAATCAATTTTCGGATGAAAAACGATGACTCCGGACGTGTCGAACGTTCCCAAAATGGTCTATAGATGAAATTTTAACATTTAATCTTTTGACTCTAAATGACTGTTGGATGTGAATTATGACTTTTTCAACTAAAATAAATTTGTTTAAAGTCATTTCTGTGACTGAAACGGGTCAAAATTGAAGCTTTTGAGTTAGCAAAACTCTGTAAAATGGCCATTTTGGTCACTTTGAGGGTTTAAAAAGTGGTTATTCAACATGAGGCACGATCCAATTGACATTTTGAATCATTTTTGGTACAGTCCAAAAAATCAATTTTCGGATGAAAAACGATGACTCCGGACATGTCGAACGTTCCCAAAATGGTCTATAATGATGAAATTTTAACATTTAATCTTTTGACTCTAAATGACTGTTGGATGTGAATTATGACTTTTTCAACTAAAATAAGTGTGTTTAAAGTCATTTCTGTGACTGAAACGGGTCAAAATTGAAGCTTTTGAGTTAGCAAAACTCTGTAAAATGGCAATTTTGGTCACTTTGAGGGTTTAAAAAGTGGTTATTCAACATGAGGCACGATCCAATTGACATTTTGAATCATTTTTGGTACAGTCCAAAAAATCAATTTTCGGATGAAAAACGATGACTCCGGACATGTCGAACGTTCCCAAAATGGTCTATAATATTGAAATTTGAACATTTAATCTTTTGACTCTAAATGACTGTTGGATGTGAATTATGACTTTTTCAACTAAAATAAGTGTGTTTAAAGTCATTTCTGTGACTGAAATGGGTCAAAATTGAAGCTTTTAAATAAGCAAAACTCTGTAAAAATGGCAATTGTGGTCACTGTGAGGGTTTAAAAAGTGGTTATTCAACATGAGGCACGATCCTATTGACATTTTGAATCATTTTTGGTACAGTCCAAAAAATCAATTTTCGGATGAAAAACGATGACTCCGGACATGTTGAACGTTCCTAAAATGGTCTATAATGATGAAATTTTAACATTTAATCTTTTGACTCTAAATGACTGTTGGATGTGAATTATGACTTTTATAACTAAAATAAGTGTGTTTAAAGTCATTTCTGTGACTGAAACGGGTCAAAATTGCAGCTTTTGAGTAAGCAAAACTCTGTAAAAACTGGCCATTTTGGTCACTTTGAGGGTTTAAAAAGTGGTTATTCAACATGAGGCACGATCCAATTGACATTTTGAATCATTTTTGGTACAGTCCAAAAAATCAATTTTCGGATGAAAAACGATGACTCCGGACATGCCGAACGTTCCCAAAATGGTCTATATTGATGAAATTTCAACATTTAATCTTTTGACTCTAAATGACTGTTGGATGTGAATTATGACAATTTCAACTAAAATAAGTGTGTTTAAAGTCATTTCTGTGACTGAAACGGGTCAAAATTGAAGCTTTTAAATAAGCAAAACTCTGTAAAAATGGCCATTTTGGTCATGTGAGGGTTTAAAATGTGGTTATTCAACATGAGGCACGATCCAATTGACATTTTGAATCATTTTTGGTACAGTCCAAAAAATCAATTTTCGGATGAAAAACGATGACTCCGGACATGTCGAACGTTCCCAAAATGGTCTATAATGATGAAATTTTAACATTTAATGTTTTGACTCTAAATGACTGTTGGATGTGAATTATGACTTTTTCAACTAAAATAAGTGTGTTTAAAGTCATTTCTGTGCCTGAAATGGGTCAAAATTGAAGCTTTTAAATAAGCAAAACTCTGTATAAAATGGCTATTTTGGTCACTGTGAGGGTTTAAAAAGTGGTTATTCAACATGAGGCACGATCCAATTGACATTTTGAATCATTTTTGGTACAGTCCAAAAAATCAATTTTCGGATGAAAAACGATGACTCCGGACATGTCGAACGTTCCCAAAATGGTCTATAATGATGAAATTTTAACATTTAATCTTTTTACTCTAAATGACTGTTGGATGTGAATTATGACTTTTTCAACTAAAATAAGTGTGTTTAAAGTCATTTCTGTGACTGAAATGGGTCAAAATTGAAGCTTTTAAATAAGCAAAACTCTGTAAAAATGGCCATTTTGGTCACTGTGAGGGTTTAAAAAGTGGTTATTTAACATGAGGCACGATCCAATTGACATTTTGAATCATTTTTGGTACAGTCCAAAAAATCAATTTTTGGATGAAAAACGATGACTCCGGACATGTCGAACGTTCCCAAAATGGTCTATAATGATGAAATTTTAACATTTAATCTTTTGACTCTAAATGACTGTTGGATGTGAATTATGACTTTTTCAACTAAAATAAGTGTGTTTAAAGTCATTTCTGTGACTGAAACGGGTCAAAATTGAAGCTTTTGAGTTAGCAAAACTCTGTAAAATGGCAATTTTGGTCACTTTGAGGGTTTAAAAAGTGGTTATTCAACATGAGGCACGATCCAATTGACATTTTGAATCATTTTTGGTACAGTCCAAAAAATCAATTTTCGGATGAAAAACGATGACTCCGGACATGTCGAACGTTCCCAAAATGGTCTATAATATTGAAATTTGAACATTTAATCTTTTGACTCTAAATGACTGTTGGATGTGAATTATGACTTTTTCAACTAAAATAAGTGTGTTTAAAGTCATTTCTGTGACTGAAATGGGTCAAAATTGAAGCTTTTAAATAAGCAAAACTCTGTAAAAATGGCAATTGTGGTCACTGTGAGGGTTTAAAAAGTGGTTATTCAACATGAGGCACGATCCTATTGACATTTTGAATCATTTTTGGTACAGTCCAAAAAATCAATTTTCGGATGAAAAACGATGACTCCGGACATGTTGAACGTTCCTAAAATGGTCTATAATGATGAAATTTTAACATTTAATCTTTTGACTCTAAATGACTGTTGGATGTGAATTATGACTTTTATAACTAAAATAAGTGTGTTTAAAGTCATTTCTGTGACTGAAACGGGTCAAAATTGAAGCTTTTGAGTAAGCAAAACTCTGTAAAAACTGGCCATTTTGGTCACTTTGAGGGTTTAAAAAGTGGTTATTCAACATGAGGCACGATCCAATTGACATTTTGAATCATTTTTGGTACAGTCCAAAAAATCAATTTTCGGATGAAAAACGATGACTCCGGACATGCCGAACGTTCCCAAAATGGTCTATAATGATGAAATTTCAACATTTAATCTTTTGACTCTAAATGACTGTTGGATGTGAATTATGACAATTTCAACTAAAATAAGTGTGTTTAAAGTCATTTCTGTGACTGAAACGGGTCAAAATTGAAGCTTTTAAATAAGCAAAACTCTGTAAAAATGGCCATTTTGGTCATGTGAGGGTTTAAAATGTGGTTATTCAACATGAGGCACGATCCAATTGACATTTTGAATCATTTTTGGTACAGTCCAAAAAATCAATTTTCGGATGAAAAACGATGACTCCGGACATGTCGAACGTTCCCAAAATGGTCTATAATGATGAAATTTTAACATTTAATCTTTTGACTCTAAATGACTGTTGGATGTGAATTATGACTTTTTCAACTAAAATAAGTGTGTTTAAAGTCATTTCTGTGCCTGAAATGGGTCAAAATTGAAGCTTTTAAATAAGCAAAACTCTGTATAAAATGGCAATTTTGGTCACTGTGAGGGTTTAAAAAGTGGTTATTCAACATGAGGCACGATCCAATTGACATTTTGAATCATTTTTGGTACAGTCCAAAAAATCAATTTTCGGATGAAAAACGATGACTCCGGACATGTCGAACGTTCCCAAAATGGTCTATAATGATGAAATTTTAACATTTAATCTTTTTACTCTAAATGACTGTTGGATGTGAATTATGACTTTTTCAACTAAAATAAGTGTGTTTAAAGTCATTTCTGTGCCTGAAACGGGTCAAAATTGAAGCTTTTGAGTAAGCAAAACTCTGTAAAAATGGCAATTTTGGTCACTGTGAGGGTTTAAAAAGTGGTTATTCAACATGAGGCACGATCCAATTGACATTTTGAATCGTTTTTGGTACAGTCCAAAAAATCAATTTTCGGATGAAAAACGATGACTCCGGACATGTCGAACGTTCCCAAAATGGTCTATAATGATGAAATTTTAACATTTAATCTTTTGACTCTAAATGACTGTTGGATGTGAATTATGACTTTTTCAACTAAAATAAGTGTGTTTAAAGTCATTTCTGTGCCTGAAATGGGTCAAAATTGAAGCTTTTGAGTAAGCAAAACTCTGTAAAAATGGCAATTTTGGTCACTGTGAGGGTTTAAAAAGTGGTTATTCAACATGAGGCACGATCCTATTGACATTTTGAATCATTTTTGGTACAGTCCAAAAAATCAATTTTCGGATGAAAAACGATGACTCCGGACATGTCGAACGTTCCCAAAATGGTCTATAATATTGAAATTTGAACATTTAATCTTTTGACTCTAAATGACTGTTGGATGTGAATTATGACTTTTTCAACTACAATAAGTGTGTTTAAAGTCATTTCTGTGACTGAAATGGGTCAAAATTGAAGCTTTTAAATAAGCAAAACTCTGTAAAAATGGCAATTTTGGTCACTGTGAGGGTTTAAAAAGTGGTTATTCAACATGAGGCACGATCCAATTGACATTTTGAATCATTTTTGGTACAGTCCAAAAAATCAATTTTCGGATGAAAAACGATGACTCCGGACATGTCGAACGTTCCCAAAATGGCCTATAATGATGAAATTTTAACATTTAATCTTTTGACTCTAAATGACTGTTGGATGTGAATTATGACTTTTTCAACTAAAATAAGTCTGTTTAAAGTCATTTCTGTGCCTGAAACGGGTCAAAATTGAAGCTTTTGAGTAAGCAAAACTCTGTAAAAATGGCAATTTTGGTCACTGTGAGGGTTTAAAAAGTGGTTATTCAACATGAGGCACAATCCAATTGACATTTTGAATCATTTTTGGTACAGTCCAAAAAATCAATTTTCGGATGAAAAACGATGACTCCGGACGTGTCGAACGTTCCCAAAATGGTCTATAATGATGAAATTTTAACATTTAATCTTTTGACTCTAAATGACTGTTGGATGTGAATTATGACTTTTTCAACTAAAATAAATTTGTTTAAAGTCATTTCTGTGACTGAAACGGGTCAAAATTGAAGCTTTTAAATAAGCAAAACTCTGTAAAAATGGCAATTTTGGTCAATGTGAGGGTTTAAAATGTGGTTATTCAACATGAGGCACGATCCAATTGACATTTTGAATCATTTTTGGTACAGTCCGAAAAATCAATTTTCGGATGAAAAACGATGACTCCGGACATGTTGAACGTTCCTAAAATGGTCTATAATGATGAAATTTTAACATTTAATCTTTTGACTCTAAATGACTGTTGGATGTGAATTATGACTTTTTCAACTAAAATAAGTGTGTTTAAAGTCATTTCTGTGACTGAAACGGGTCAAAATTGAAGCTTTTGAGTAAGCAAAACTCTGTAAAAATGGCCATTTTGGTCACTTTGAGGGTTTAAAAAGTGGTTATTCAACATGAGGCACGATCCAATTGACATTTTGAATCATTTTTGGTACAGTCCAAAAAATCAATTTTCGGATGAAAAACGATGACTCCGGACATGTCGAACGTTCCCAAAATGGTCTATAATGATGACATTTTAACATTTAATCTTTTGACTTTAAATGACTGTTGGATGTGAATTATGACAATTTCAACTAAAATAAGTGTGTTTAAAGTCATTTCTGTGACTGAAACGGGTCAAAATTGAAGCTTTTAAATAAGCAAAACTCTGTAAAAATGGCCATTTTGGTCACTGTGAGGGTTTAAAATGTGGATATTCAACATGAGGCACGATCCAATTGACATTTTGAATCATTTTTGGTACAGTCCAAAAAATCAATTTTCGGATGAAAAACGATGACTCCGGACATGTCGAACGTTCCCAAAATGGTCTATAATGATGAAATTTTAACATTTAATCTTTTGACTCTAAATGACTGTTGGATGTGAATTATGACAATTTCAACTAAAATAAGTGTGTTTAAAGTCATTTCTGTGACTGAAACGGGTCAAAATTGAAGCTTTTAAATAAGCAAAACTCTGTAAAAATGGCCATTTTGGTCACTGTGAGGGTTTAAAATGTGGATATTCAACATGAGGCACGATCCAATTGACATTTTGAATCATTTTTGGTACAGTCCAAAAAATCAATTTTCGGATGAAAAACGATGACTCCGGACATGTCGAACGTTCCCAAAATGGCCTATAATGATGAAATTTTAACATTTAATCTTTTGACTCTAAATGACTGTTGGATGTGAATTATGACTTTTTCAACTAAAATAAGTCTGTTTAAAGTCATTTCTGTGCCTGAAACGGGTCAAAATTGAAGCTTTTGAGTAAGCAAAACTCTGTAAAAATGGCAATTTTGGTCACTGTGAGGGTTTAAAAAGTGGTTATTCAACATGAGGCACAATCCAATTGACATTTTGAATCATTTTTGGTACAGTCCAAAAAATCAATTTTCGGATGAAAAACGATGACTCCGGACGTGTCGAACGTTCCCAAAATGGTCTATAATGATGAAATTTTAACATTTAATCTTTTGACTCTAAATGACTGTTGGATGTGAATTATGACTTTTTCAACTAAAATAAATTTGTTTAAAGTCATTTCTGTGACTGAAACGGGTCAAAATTGAAGCTTTTAAATAAGCAAAACTCTGTAAAAATGGCAATTTTGGTCAATGTGAGGGTTTAAAATGTGGTTATTCAACATGAGGCACGATCCAATTGACATTTTGAATCATTTTTGGTACAGTCCGAAAAATCAATTTTCGGATGAAAAACGATGACTCCGGACATGTTGAACGTTCCTAAAATGGTCTATAATGATGAAATTTTAACATTTAATCTTTTGACTCTAAATGACTGTTGGATGTGAATTATGACTTTTTCAACTAAAATAAGTGTGTTTAAAGTCATTTCTGTGACTGAAACGGGTCAAAATTGAAGCTTTTAAATAAGCAAAACTCTGTAAAAATGGCCATTTTGGTCACTGTGAGGGTTTAAAATGTGGATATTCAACATGAGGCACGATCCAATTGACATTTTGAATCATTTTTGGTACAGTCCAAAAAATCAATTTTCGGATGAAAAACGATGACTCCGGACATGTCGAACGTTCCCAAAATGGTCTATAATGATGAAATTATAACATTTAATCTTTTGACTCTAAATGACTGTTGGATGTGAATTATGACTTTTTCAACTAAAATAAGTGTGTTTAAAGTCATTTCTGTGACTGAAACGGGTCAAAATTGAAGCTTTTGAGTTAGCAAAACTCTGTAAAATGGCCATTTTGGTCACTTTGAGGGTTTAAAAAGTGGTTATTCAACATGAGGCACGATCCAATTGACATTTTGAATCATTTTTGGTACAGTCCAAAAAATCAATTTTCGGATGAAAAACGATGACTCCGGACATGTCGAACGTTCCCAAAATGGTCTATAATGATGAAATTTTAACATTTAATCTTTTGACTCTAAATGACTGTTGGATGTGAATTATGACAATTTCAACTAAAATAAGTGTGTTTAAAGTCATTTCGGTGACTGAAAAGGGTCAAAATTGAAGCTTTTGAGTAAGCAAAACTCTGTAAAAATGGCCATTTTGGTCACTTTGAGGGTTTAAAAAGTGGTTATTCAACATGAGGCACGATCCTATTGACATTTTGAATCATTTTTGGTACAGTCCAAAAAATCAATTTTCGGATGAAAAACGATGACTCCGGACATGTCGAACGTTCCCAAAATGGTCTATAATATTGAAATTTGAACATTTAATCTTTTGACTCTAAATGACTGTTGGATGTGAATTATGACTTTTTCAACTAAAATAAGTGTGTTTAAAGTCATTTCTGTGACTGAAATGGGTCAAAATTGAAGCTTTTAAATAAGCAAAACTCTGTAAAAATGGCAATTTTGGTCACTGTGAGGGTTTAAAAAGTGGTTATTCAACATGAGGCACGATCCAATTGACATTTTGAATCATTTTTGGTACAGTCCAAAAAATCAATTTTCGGATGAAAAACGATGACTCCGGACATGTCGAACGTTGCCAAAATGGCCTATAATGATGAAATTTTAACATTTAATCTTTTGACTCTAAATGACTGTTGGATGTGAATTATGACTTTTTCAACTAAAATAAGTCTGTTTAAAGTCATTTCTGTGCCTGAAACGGGTCAAAATTGAAGCTTTTGAGTAAGCAAAACTCTGTAAAAATGGCAATTTTGGTCACTGTGAGGGTTTAAAAAGTGGTTATTCAACATGAGGCACAATCCAATTGACATTTTGAATCATTTTTGGTACAGTCCAAAAAATCAATTTTCGGATGAAAAACGATGACTCCGGACGTGTCGAACGTTCCCAAAATGGTCTATAATGATGAAATTTTAACATTTAATCTTTTGACTCTAAATGACTGTTGGATGTGAATTATGACTTTTTCAACTAAAATAAGTATGTTTAAAGTCATTTCTGTGCCTGAAACGGGTCAAAATTGAAGCTTTTGAGTAAGCAAAACTCTGTAAAAATGGCAATTTTGGTCACTGCGAGGGTTTAAAAAGTGGTTATTCAACATGAGGCACGATCCAATTGACATTTTGAATCATTTTTGGTACAGTCCAAAAAATCAATTTTCGGATGAAAAACGATGACTCCGGACGTGTCGAACGTTCCCAAAATGGTCTATAATGATGAAATTTTAACATTTAATCTTTTGACTCTAAATGACTGTTGGATGTGAATTATGACTTTTTCAACTAAAATAAATTTGTTTAAAGTCATTTCTGTGACTGAAACGGGTCAAAATTGAAGCTTTTAAATAAGCAAAACTCTGTAAAAATGGCAATTTTGGTCAATGTGAGGGTTTAAAATGTGGTTATTCAACATGAGGCACGATCCAATTGACAAATTGAATCATTTTTGGTACAGTCCGAAAAATCAATTTTCGGATGAAAAACGATGACTCCGGACATGTTGAACGTTCCTAAAATGGTCTATAATGATGAAATTTTAACATTTAATCTTTTGACTCTAAATGACTGTTGGATGTGAATTATGACTTTTTCAACTAAAATAAGTGTGTTTAAAATCATTTCTGTGACTGAAACGGGTCAAAATTGAAGCTTTTGAGTAAGCAAAACTCTGTAAAAATGGCCATTTTGGTCACTTTGAGGGTTTAAAAAGTGGTTATTCAACATGAGGCACGATCCAATTGACATTTTGAATCATTTTTGGTACAGTCCAAAAAATCAATTTTCGGATGAAAAACGATGACTCCGGACATGTCGAACGTTCCCAAAATGGTCTATAATGATGACATTTTAACATTTAATCTTTTGACTTTAAATGACTGTTGGATGTGAATTATGACAATTTCAACTAAAATAAGTGTGTTTAAAGTCATTTCTGTGACTGAAACGGGTCAAAATTGAAGCTTTTAAATAAGCAAAACTCTGTAAAAATGGCCATTTTGGTCACTGTGAGGGTTTAAAATGTGGATATTCAACATGAGGCACGATCCAATTGACATTTTGAATCATTTTTGGTACAGTCCAAAAAATCAATTTTCGGATGAAAAACGATGACTCCGGACATGTCGAACGTTCCCAAAATGGTCTATAATGATGAAATTTTAACATTTAATCTTTTGACTCTAAATGACTGTTGGATGTGAATTATGACAATTTCAACTAAAATAAGTGTGTTTAAAGTCATTTCTGTGACTGAAACGGGTCAAAATTGAAGCTTTTAAATAAGCAAAACTCTGTAAAAATGGCAATTTTGGTCAATGTGAGGGTTTAAAATGTGGTTATTCAACATGAGGCACGATCCAATTGACATTTTGAATCATTTTTGGTACAGTCCGAAAAATCAATTTTCGGATGAAAAACGATGACTCCGGACATGTTGAACGTTCCTAAAATGGTCTATAATGATGAAATTTTAACATTTAATCTTTTGACTCTAAATGACTGTTGGATGTGAATTATGACTTTTTCAACTAAAATAAGTGTGTTTAAAGTCATTTCTGTGACTGAAACGGGTCAAAATTGAAGCTTTTGAGTAAGCAAAACTCTGTAAAAATGGCCATTTTGGTCACTTTGAGGGTTTAAAAAGTGGTTATTCAACATGAGGCACGATCCAATTGACATTTTGAATCATTTTTGGTACAGTCCAAAAAATCAATTTTCGGATGAAAAACGATGACTCCGGACATGCCGAACGTTCCCAAAATGGTCTATAATGATGAAATTTCAACATTTAATCTTTTGACTCTAAATGACTGTTGGATGTGAATTATGACAATTTCAACTAAAATAAGTGTGTTTAAAGTCATTTCTGTGACTGAAACGGGTCAAAATTGAAGCTTTTAAATAAGCAAAACTCTGTAAAAATGGCCATTTTGGTCATGTGAGGGTTTAAAATGTGGTTATTCAACATGAGGCACGATCCAATTGACATTTTGAATCATTTTTGGTACAGTCCAAAAAATCAATTTTCGGATGAAAAACGATGACTCCGGACATGTCGAACGTTCCCAAAATGGTCTATAATGATGAAATTTTAACATTTAATCTTTTGACTCTAAATGACTGTTGGATGTGAATTATGACTTTTTCAACTAAAATAAGTGTGTTTAAAGTCATTTCTGTGCCTGAAATGGGTCAAAATTGAAGCTTTTAAATAAGCAAAACTCTGTATAAAATGGCCATTTTGGTCACTGTGAGGGTTTAAAAAGTGGTTATTCAACATGAGGCACGATCCAATTGACATTTTGAATAATTTTTGGTACAGTCCAAAAAATCAATTTTCGGATGAAAAACGATGACTCCGGACATGTCGAACGTTCCCAAAATGGTCTATAATGATGAAATTTTAACATTTAATCTTTTTACTCTAAATGACTGTTGGATGTGAATTATGACTTTTTCAACTAAAATAAGTGTGTTTAAAGTCATTTCTGTGCCTGAAACGGGTCAAAATTGAAGCTTTTGAGTAAGCAAAACTCTGTAAAAATGGCAATTTTGGTCACTGTGAGGGTTTAAAAAGTGGTTATTCAACATGAGGCACGATCCAATTGACATTTTGAATCATTTTTGGTACAGTCCAAAAAATCAATTTTCGAATGAAAAACGATGACTCCGGACATGTTGAACGTTCCCAAAATGGTCTATAATGATGAAATTTTAACATTTAAACTTTTGACTCTAAATGACTGTTGGATGTGAATTATGACTTTTTCAACTAAAATAAGTGTGTTTAAAGTCATTTTTGTGACTGAAACGGGTCAAAATTGAAGCTTTTGAGTTAGCAAAACTCTGTAAAATGGCCATTTTGGTCACTTTGAGGGTTTAAAAAGTGGTTATTCAACATGAGGCACGATCCAATTGACATTTTGAATCATTTTTGGTACACTCCAAAAAATCAATTTTCGGATGAAAAACGATGACTCCGGACATGTCGAACGTTCCCAAAATGGTCTATAATGATGAAATTTTAACATTTAATCTTTTGACTCTAAATGACTGTTGGATGTGAATTATGACTTTTTCAACTAAAATAAGTGTGTTTAAAGTCATTTCTGTGCCTGAAATGGGTCAAAACTGAAGCTTTTGAGTAAGCAAAACTCTGTAAAAATGGCAATTTTGGTCACTGTGAGGGTTTAAAAAGTGGTTATTCAACATGAGGCACGATCCTATTGACATTTTGAATCATTTTTGGTACAGTCCAAAAAATCAATTTTCGGATGAAAAACGATGACTCCGGACATGTTGAACGTTCCTAAAATGGTCTATAATGATGAAATTTTAACATTTAATCTTTTGACTCTAAATGACTGTTGGATGTGAATTATGACTTTTTCAACTAAAATAAGTGTGTTTAAAGTCATTTCTGTGACTGAAACGGGTCAAAATTGAAGCTTTTGAGTAAGCAAAACTCTGTAAAAATGGCCATTTTGGTCACTTTGAGGGTTTAAAAAGTGGTTATTCAACATGAGGCACGATCCAATTGACATTTTGAATCATTTTTGGTACAGTCCAAAAAATCAATTTTCGGATGAAAAACGATGACTCCGGACATGCCGAACGTTCCCAAAATGGTCTATAATGATGAAATTTCAACATTTAATCTTTTGACTCTAAATGACTGTTGGATGTGAATTATGACAATTTCAACTAAAATAAGTGTGTTTAAAGTCATTTCTGTGACTGAAACGGGTCAAAATTGAAGCTTTTAAATAAGCAAAACTCTGTAAAAATGGCCATTTTGGTCATGTGAGGGTTTAAAATGTGGTTATTCAACATGAGGCACGATCCAATTGACATTTTGAATCATTTTTGGTACAGTCCAAAAAATCAATTTTCGGATGAAAAACGATGACTCCGGACATGTCGAACGTTCCCAAAATGGTCTATAATGATGAAATTTTAACATTTAATCTTTTGACTCTAAATGACTGTTGGATGTGAATTATGACTTTTTCAACTAAAATAAGTGTGTTTAAAGTCATTTCTGTGCCTGAAATGGGTCAAAATTGAAGCTTTTAAATAAGCAAAACTCTGTATAAAATGGCCATTTTGGTCACTGTGAGGGTTTAAAAAGTGGTTATTCAACATGAGGCACGATCCAATTGACATTTTGAATCATTTTTGGTACAGTCCAAAAAATCAATTTTCGGATGAAAAACGATGACTCCGGACATGTCGAACGTTCCCAAAATGGTCTATAATGATGAAATTTTAACATTTAATCTTTTTACTCTAAATGACTGTTGGATGTGAATTATGACTTTTTCAACTAAAATAAGTGTGTTTAAAGTCATTTCTGTGCCTGAAACGGGTCAAAATTGAAGCTTTTGAGTAAGCAAAACTCTGTAAAAATGGCAATTTTGGTCACTGTGAGGGTTTAAAAAGTGGTTATTCAACATGAGGCACGATCCAATTGACATTTTGAATCATTTTTGGTACAGTCCAAAAAATCAATTTTCGGATGAAAAACGATGACTCCGGACATGTCGAACGTTCCCAAAATGGTCTATAATGATGAAATTTTAACATTTAATCTTTTTACTCTAAATGACTGTTGGATGTGAATTATGACTTTTTCAACTAAAATAAGTGTGTTTAAAGTCATTTCTGTGCCTGAAACGGGTCAAAATTGAAGCTTTTGAGTAAGCAAAACTCTGTAAAAATGGCAATTTTGGTCACTGTGAGGGTTTAAAAAGTGGTTATTCAACATGAGGCACGATCCAATTGACATTTTGAATCATTTTTGGTACAGTCCAAAAAATCAATTTTCGGATGAAAAACGATGACTCCGGACATGTCGAACGTTCCCAAAATGGTCTATAATGATGAAATTTTAACACTTAATCTTTTGACTCTAAATGACTGTTGGATGTGAATTATGACTTTTTCAACTAAAATAAGTGTGTTTAAAGTCATTTCTGTGACTGAAACGGGTTAAAATTGAAGCTTTTGAGTTAGCAAAACTCTGTAAAATGGCCATTTCGGTCACTTTGAGGGTTTAAAAAGTGGTTATTCAACATGAGGCACGATCCAATTGACATTTTGAATCATTTTTGGTACAGTCCAAAAAATTAATTTTCGGATGAAAAACGATGACTCCGGACATGTCGAACGTTCCCAAAATGGTCTATAATGATGAAATTTTAACATTTAATCTTTTGACTCTAAATGACTGTTGGATGTGAATTATGACTTTTTCAACTAAAATAAGTATGTTTAAAGTCATTTCTGTGCCTGAAACGGGTCAAAATTGAAGCTTTTGAGTAAGCAAAACTCTGTAAAAATGGCAATTTTGGTCACTGTGAGGGTTTAAAAAGTGGTTATTCAACATGAGGCACGATCCAATTGACATTTTGAATCATTTTTGGTACAGTCCAAAAAATCAATTTTCGGATGAAAAACGATGACTCCGGACATGTCGAACGTTCCCAAAATGGCCTATAATGATGAAATTTTAACATTTAATCTTTTGACTCTAAATGACTGTTGGATGTGAATTATGACTTTTTCAACTAAAATAAGTCTGTTTAAAGTCATTTCTGTGCCTGAAACGGGTCAAAATTGAAGCTTTTGAGTAAGCAAAACTCTGTAAAAATGGCAATTTTGGTCACTGCGAGGGTTTAAAAAGTGGTTATTCAACAAGAGGCACGATCCAATTGACATTTTGAATCATTTTTGGTACAGTCCAAAAAATCAATTTTCGGATGAAAAACGATGACTCCGGACGTGTCGAACGTTCCCAAAATGGTCTATAGATGAAATTTTAACATTTAATCTTTTGACTCTAAATGACTGTTGGATGTGAATTATGACTTTTTCAACTAAAATAAATTTGTTTAAAGTCATTTCTGTGACTGAAACGGGTCAAAATTGAAGCTTTTAAATAAGCAAAACTCTGTAAAAATGGCAATTTTGGTCAATATGAGGGTTTAAAATGTGGTTATTCAACATGAGGCACGATCCAATTGACATTTTGAATCATTTTTGGTACAGTCCGAAAAATCAATTTTCGGATGAAAAACGATGACTCCGGACATGTTGAACGTTCCTAAAATGGTCTATAATGATGAAATTTTAACATTTAATCTTTTGACTCTAAATGACTGTTGGATGTGAATTATGACTTTTTCAACTAAAATAAGTGTGTTTAAAGTCATTTCTGTGACTGAAACGGGTCAAAATTGAAGCTTTTGAGTAAGCAAAACTCTGTAAAAATGGCCATTTTGGTCACTTTGAGGGTTTAAAAAGTGGTTATTCAACATGAGGCACGATCCAATTGACATTTTGAATCATTTTTGGTACAGTCCAAAAAATCAATTTTCGGATGAAAAACGATGACTCCGGACATGTCGAACGTTCCCAAAATGGTCTATAATGATGACATTTTAACATTTAATCTTTTGACTTTAAATGACTGTTGGATGTGAATTATGACAATTTCAACTAAAATAAGTGTGTTTAAAGTCATTTCTGTGACTGAAACGGGTCAAAATTGAAGCTTTTAAATAAGCAAAACTCTGTAAAAATGGCCATTTTGGTCACTGTGAGGGTTTAAAATGTGGATATTCAACATGAGGCACGATCCAATTGACATTTTGAATCATTTTTGGTACAGTCCAAAAAATCAATTTTCGGATGAAAAACGATGACTCCGGACATGTCGAACGTTCCCAAAATGGTCTATAATGATGAAATTTTAACATTTAATCTTTTGACTCTAAATGACTGTTGGATGTGAATTATGACAATTTCAACTAAAATAAGTGTGTTTAAAGTCATTTCTGTGACTGAAACGGGTCAAAATTGAAGCTTTTAAATAAGCAAAACTCTGTAAAAATGGCAATTTTGGTCAATGTGAGGGTTTAAAATGTGGTTATTCAACATGAGGCACGATCCAATTGACATTTTGAATCATTTTTGGTACAGTCCGAAAAATCAATTTTCGGATGAAAAACGATGACTCCGGACATGTTGAACGTTCCTAAAATGGTCTATAATGATGAAATTTTAACATTTAATCTTTTGACTCTAAATGACTGTTGGATGTGAATTATGACTTTTTCAACTAAAATAAGTGTGTTTAAAGTCATTTCTGTGACTGAAACGGGTCAAAATTGAAGCTTTTGAGTAAGCAAAACTCTGTAAAAATGGCCATTTTGGTCACTTTGAGGGTTTAAAAAGTGGTTATTCAACATGAGGCACGATCCAATTGACATTTTGAATCATTTTTGGTACAGTCCAAAAAATCAATTTTCGGATGAAAAACGATGACTCCGGACATGCCGAACGTTCCCAAAATGGTCTATAATGATGAAATTTCAACATTTAATCTTTTGACTCTAAATGACTGTTGGATGTGAATTATGACAATTTCAACTAAAATAAGTGTGTTTAAAGTCATTTCTGTGACTGAAACGGGTCAAAATTGAAGCTTTTAAATAAGCAAAACTCTGTAAAAATGGCCATTTTGGTCATGTGAGGGTTTAAAATGTGGTTATTCAACATGAGGCACGATCCAATTGACATTTTGAATCATTTTTGGTACAGTCCAAAAAATCAATTTTCGGATGAAAAACGATGACTCCGGACATGTCGAACGTTCCCAAAATGGTCTATAATGATGAAATTTTAACATTTAATCTTTTGACTCTAAATGACTGTTGGATGTGAATTATGACTTTTTCAACTAAAATAAGTGTGTTTAAAGTCATTTCTGTGCCTGAAATGGGTCAAAATTGAAGCTTTTAAATAAGCAAAACTCTGTATAAAATGGCCATTTTGGTCACTGTGAGGGTTTAAAAAGTGGTTATTCAACATGAGGCACGATCCAATTGACATTTTGAATAATTTTTGGTACAGTCCAAAAAATCAATTTTCGGATGAAAAACGATGACTCCGGACATGTCGAACGTTCCCAAAATGGTCTATAATGATGAAATTTTAACATTTAATCTTTTTACTCTAAATGACTGTTGGATGTGAATTATGACTTTTTCAACTAAAATAAGTGTGTTTAAAGTCATTTCTGTGCCTGAAACGGGTCAAAATTGAAGCTTTTGAGTAAGCAAAACTCTGTAAAAATGGCAATTTTGGTCACTGTGAGGGTTTAAAAAGTGGTTATTCAACATGAGGCACGATCCAATTGACATTTTGAATCATTTTTGGTACAGTCCAAAAAATCAATTTTCGGATGAAAAACGATGACTCCGGACATGTCGAACGTTCCCAAAATGGTCTATAATGATGAAATTTTAACATTTAATCTTTTGACTCTAAATGACTGTTGGATGTGAATTATGACTTTTTCAACTAAAATAAGTGTGTTTAAAGTCATTTCTGTGACTGAAACGGGTCAAAATTGAAGCTTTTGAGTTAGCAAAACTCTGTAAAATGGCAATTTTGGTCACTTTGAGGGTTTAAAAAGTGGTTATTCAACATGAGGCACGATCCAATTGACATTTTGAATCATTTTTGGTACAGTCCAAAAAATCAATTTTCGGATGAAAAACGATGACTCCGGACATGTCGAACGTTCCCAAAATGGTCTATAATATTGAAATTTGAACATTTAATCTTTTGACTCTAAATGACTGTTGGATGTGAATTATGACTTTTTCAACTAAAATAAGTGTGTTTAAAGTCATTTCTGTGACTGAAATGGGTCAAAACTGAAGCTTTTAAATAAGCAAAACTCTGTAAAAATGGCAATTGTGGTCACTGTGAGGGTTTAAAAAGTGGTTATTCAACATGAGGCACGATCCTATTGACATTTTGAATCATTTTTGGTACAGTCCAAAAAATCAATTTTCGGATGAAAAACGATGACTCCGGACATGTTGAACGTTCCTAAAATGGTCTATAATGATGAAATTTTAACATTTAATCTTTTGACTCTAAATGACTGTTGGATGTGAATTATGACTTTTATAACTAAAATAAGTGTGTTTAAAGTCATTTCTGTGACTGAAACGGGTCAAAATTGAAGCTTTTGAGTAAGCAAAACTCTGTAAAAACTGGCCATTTTGGTCACTTTGAGGGTTTAAAAAGTGGTTATTCAACATGAGGCACGATCCAATTGACATTTTGAATCATTTTTGGTACAGTCCAAAAAATCAATTTTCGGATGAAAAACGATGACTCCGGACATGCCGAACGTTCCCAAAATGGTCTATAATGATGAAATTTCAACATTTAATCTTTTGACTCTAAATGACTGTTGGATGTGAATTATGACAATTTCAACTAAAATAAGTGTGTTTAAAGTCATTTCTGTGACTGAAACGGGTCAAAATTGAAGCTTTTAAATAAGCAAAACTCTGTAAAAATGGCCATTTTGGTCATGTGAGGGTTTAAAATGTGGTTATTCAACATGAGGCACGATCCAATTGACATTTTGAATCATTTTTGGTACAGTCCAAAAAATCAATTTTCGGATGAAAAACGATGACTCCGGACATGTCGAACGTTCCCAAAATGGTCTATAATGATGAAATTTTAACATTTAATCTTTTGACTCTAAATGACTGTTGGATGTGAATTATGACTTTTTCAACTAAAATAAGTGTGTTTAAAGTCATTTCTGTGCCTGAAATGGGTCAAAATTGAAGCTTTTAAATAAGCAAAACTCTGTATAAAATGGCCATTTTGGTCACTGTGAGGGTTTAAAAAGTGGTTATTCAACATGAGGCACGATCCAATTGACATTTTGAATCATTTTTGGTACAGTCCAAAAAATCAATTTTCGGATGAAAAACGATGACTCCGGACATGTCGAACGTTCCCAAAATGGTCTATAATGATGAAATTTTAACATTTAATCTTTTTACTCTAAATGACTGTTGGATGTGAATTATGACTTTTTCAACTAAAATAAGTGTGTTTAAAGTCATTTCTGTGACTGAAATGGGTCAAAATTGAAGCTTTTAAATAAGCAAAACTCTGTAAAAATGGCCATTTTGGTCACTGTGAGGGTTTAAAAAGTGGTTATTTAACATGAGGCACGATCCAATTGACATTTTGAATCATTTTTGGTACAGTCCAAAAAATTAATTTTTGGATGAAAAACGATGACTCCGGACATGTCGAACGTTCCCAAAATGGTCTATAATGATGAAATTTTAACATTTAATCTTTTGACTCTAAATGACTGTTGGATGTGAATTATGACTTTTTCAACTAAAATAAGTATGTTTAAAGTCATTTCTGTGCCTGAAACGGGTCAAAATTGAAGCTTTTGAGTAAGCAAAACTCTGTAAAAATGGCAATTTTGGTCACTGTGAGGGTTTAAAAAGTGGTTATTCAACATGAGGCACGATCCAATTGACATTTTGAATCATTTTTGGTACAGTCCAAAAAATCAATTTTCGGATGAAAAACGATGACTCCGGACATGTCGAACGTTCCCAAAATGGCCTATAATGATGAAATTTTAACATTTAATCTTTTGACTCTAAATGACTGTTGGATGTGAATTATGACTTTTTCAACTAAAATAAGTCTGTTTAAAGTCATTTCTGTGCCTGAAACGGGTCAAAATTGAAGCTTTTGAGTAAGCAAAACTCTGTAAAAATGGCAATTTTGGTCACTGCGAGGGTTTAAAAAGTGGTTATTCAACATGAGGCACGATCCAATTGACATTTTGAATCATTTTTGGTACAGTCCAAAAAATCAATTTTCGGATGAAAAACGATGACTCCGGACGTGTCGAACGTTCCCAAAATGGTCTATAGATGAAATTTTAACATTTAATCTTTTGACTCTAAATGACTGTTGGATGTGAATTATGACTTTTTCAACTAAAATAAATTTGTTTAAAGTCATTTCTGTGACTGAAACGGGTCAAAATTGAAGCTTTTAAATAAGCAAAACTCTGTAAAAATGGCAATTTTGGTCAATGTGAGGGTTTAAAATGTGGTTATTCAACATGAGGCACGATCCAATTGACATTTTGAATCATTTTTGGTACAGTCCGAAAAATCAATTTTCGGATGAAAAAAATGACTCCGGACATGTTGAACGTTCCTAAAATGGTCTATAATGATGAAATTTTAACATTTAATCTTTTGACTCTAAATGACTGTTGGATGTGAATTATGACTTTTTCAACTAAAATAAGTGTGTTTAAAGTCATTTCTGTGACTGAAACGGGTCAAAATTGAAGCTTTTGAGTAAGCAAAACTCTGTAAAAATGGCCATTTTGGTCACTTTGAGGGTTTAAAAAGTGGTTATTCAACATGAGGCACGATCCAATTGACATTTTGAATCATTTTTGGTACAGTCCAAAAAATCAATTTTCGGATGAAAAACGATGACTCCGGACATGTCGAACGTTCCCAAAATGGTCTATAATGATGACATTTTAACATTTAATCTTTTGACTTTAAATGACTGTTGGATGTGAATTATGACAATTTCAACTAAAATAAGTGTGTTTAAAGTCATTTCTGTGACTGAAACGGGTCAAAATTGAAGCTTTTAAATAAGCAAAACTCTGTAAAAATGGCCATTTTGGTCACTGTGAGGGTTTAAAATGTGGATATTCAACATGAGGCACGATCCAATTGACATTTTGAATCATTTTTGGTACAGTCCAAAAAATCAATTTTCGGATGAAAAACGATGACTCCGGACATGTCGAACGTTCCCAAAATGGTCTATAATGATGAAATTTTAACATTTAATCTTTTGACTCTAAATGACTGTTGGATGTGAATTATGACAATTTCAACTAAAATAAGTGTGTTTAAAGTCATTTCTGTGACTGAAACGGGTCAAAATTGAAGCTTTTAAATAAGCAAAACTCGGTAAAAATGGCAATTTTGGTCAATGTGAGGGTTTAAAATGTGGTTATTCAACATGAGGCACGATCCAATTGACATTTTGAATCATTTTTGGTACAGTCCAAAAAATCAATTTTCGGATGAAAAACGACATGCCGAACGTTCCCAAAATGGTCTATAATGATGAAATTTCAACATTTAATCTTTTGACTCTAAATGACTGTTGGATGTGAATTATGACAATTTCAACTAAAATAAGTGTGTTTAAAGTCATTTCTGTGACTGAAACGGGTCAAAATTGAAGCTTTTAAATAAGCAAAACTCTGTAAAAATGGCCATTTTGGTCATGTGAGGGTTTAAAATGTGGTTATTCAACATGAGGCACGATCCAATTGACATTTTGAATCATTTTTGGTACAGTCCAAAAAATCAATTTTCGGATGAAAAACGATGACTCCGGACATGTCGAACGTTCCCAAAATGGTCTATAATGATGAAATTTTAACATTTAATCTTTTGACTCTAAATGACTGTTGGATGTGAATTATGACTTTTTCAACTAAAATAAGTGTGTTTAAAGTCATTTCTGTGCCTGAAATGGGTCAAAATTGAAGCTTTTAAATAAGCAAAACTCTGTATAAAATGGCCATTTTGGTCACTGTGAGGGTTTAAAAAGTGGTTATTCAACATGAGGCACGATCCAATTGACATTTTGAATAATTTTTGGTACAGTCCAAAAAATCAATTTTCGGATGAAAAACGATGACTCCGGACATGTCGAACGTTCCCAAAATGGTCTATAATGATGAAATTTTAACATTTAATCTTTTTACTCTAAATGACTGTTGGATGTGAATTATGACTTTTTCAACTAAAATAAGTGTGTTTAAAGTCATTTCTGTGCCTGAAACGGGTCAAAATTGAAGCTTTTGAGTAAGCAAAACTCTGTAAAAATGGCAATTTTGGTCACTGTGAGGGTTTAAAAAGTGGTTATTCAACATGAGGCACGATCCAATTGACATTTTGAATCATTTTTGGTACAGTCCAAAAAATCAATTTTCGGATGAAAAACGATGACTCCGGACATGTCGAACGTTCCCAAAATGGTCTATAATGATGAAATTTTAACATTTAATCTTTTGACTCTAAATGACTGTTGGATGTGAATTATGACTTTTTCAACTAAAATAAGTGTGTTTAAAGTCATTTCTGTGACTGAAACGGGTCAAAATTGAAGCTTTTGAGTTAGCAAAACTCTGTAAAATGGCAATTTTGGTCACTTTGAGGGTTTAAAAAGTGGTTATTCAACATGAGGCACGATCCAATTGACATTTTGAATCATTTTTGGTACAGTCCAAAAAATCAATTTTCGGATGAAAAACGATGACTCCGGACATGTCGAACGTTCCCAAAATGGTCTATAATATTGAAATTTGAACATTTAATCTTTTGACTCTAAATGACTGTTGGATGTGAATTATGACTTTTTCAACTAAAATAAGTGTGTTTAAAGTCATTTCTGTGACTGAAATGGGTCAAAATTGAAGCTTTTAAATAAGCAAAACTCTGTAAAAATGGCAATTGTGGTCACTGTGAGGGTTTAAAAAGTGGTTATTCAACATGAGGCACGATCCTATTGACATTTTGAATCATTTTTGGTACAGTCCAAAAAATCAATTTTCGGATGAAAAACGATGACTCCGGACATGTTGAACGTTCCTAAAATGGTCTATAATGATGAAATTTTAACATTTAATCTTTTGACTCTAAATGACTGTTGGATGTGAATTATGACTTTTATAACTAAAATAAGTGTGTTTAAAGTCATTTCTGTGACTGAAACGGGTCAAAATTGAAGCTTTTGAGTAAGCAAAACTCTGTAAAAACTGGCCATTTTGGTCACTTTGAGGGTTTAAAAAGTGGTTATTCAACATGAGGCACGATCCAATTGACATTTTGAATCATTTTTGGTACAGTCCAAAAAATCAATTTTCGGATGAAAAACGATGACTCCGGACATGCCGAACGTTCCCAAAATGGTCTATAATGATGAAATTTCAACATTTAATCTTTTGACTCTAAATGACTGTTGGATGTGAATTATGACAATTTCAACTAAAATAAGTGTGTTTAAAGTCATTTCTGTGACTGAAACGGGTCAAAATTGAAGCTTTTAAATAAGCAAAACTCTGTAAAAATGGCCATTTTGGTCATGTGAGGGTTTAAAATGTGGTTATTCAACATGAGGCACGATCCAATTGACATTTTGAATCATTTTTGGTACAGTCCAAAAAATCAATTTTCGGATGAAAAACGATGACTCCGGACATGTTGAACGTTCCCAAAATGGTCTATAATGATGAAATTTTCACATTTAATCTTTTGACTCTAAATGACTGTTGGATGTGAATTATGACTTTTTCAACTAAAATAAGTGTGTTTAAAGTCATTTCTGTGCCTGAAATGGGTCAAAATTGAAGCTTTTAAATAAGCAAAACTCTGTATAAAATGGCCATTTTGGTCACTGTGAGGGTTTAAAAAGTGGTTATTCAACATGAGGCACGATCCAATTGACATTTTGAATCATTTTTGGTACAGTCCAAAAAATCAATTTTCGGATGAAAAACGATGACTCCGGACATGTCGAACGTTCCCAAAATGGTCTATAATGATGAAATTTTAACATTTAATCTTTTGACTCTAAATGACTGTTGGATGTGAATTATGACTTTTTCAACTAAAATAAGTGTGTTGAAAGTCATTTCTGTGACTGAAACGGGTCAAAATTGAAGCTTTTGAGTTAGCAAAACTCTGTAAAATGGCAATTTTGGTCACTTTGAGGGTTTAAAAAGTGGTTATTCAACATGAGGCACGATCCAATTGACATTTTGAATCATTTTTGGTACAGTCCAAAAAATCAATTTTCGGATGAAAAACGATGACTCCGGACATGTCGAACGTTCCCAAAATGGTCTATAATATTGAAATTTGAACATTTAATCTTTTGACTCTAAATGACTGTTGGATGTGAATTATGACTTTTTCAACTAAAATAAGTGTGTTTAAAGTCATTTCTGTGACTGAAATGGGTCAAAATTGAAGCTTTTAAATAAGCAAAACTCTGTAAAAATGGCAATTGTGGTCACTGTGAGGGTTTAAAAAGTGGTTATTCAACATGAGGCACGATCCTATTGACATTTTGAATCATTTTTGGTACAGTCCAAAAAATCAATTTTCGGATGAAAAACGATGACTCCGGACATGTTGAACGTTCCTAAAATGGTCTATAATGATGAAATTTTAACATTTAATCTTTTGACTCTAAATGACTGTTGGATGTGAATTATGACTTTTATAACTAAAATAAGTGTGTTTAAAGTCATTTCTGTGACTGAAACGGGTCAAAATTGAAGCTTTTGAGTAAGCAAAACTCTGTAAAAACTGGCCATTTTGGTCACTTTGAGGGTTTAAAAAGTGGTTATTCAACATGAGGCACGATCCAATTGACATTTTGAATCATTTTTGGTACAGTCCAAAAAATCAATTTTCGGATGAAAAACGATGACTCCGGACATGTCGAACGTTCCCAAAATGGTCTATAATATTGAAATTTTAACATTTAATCTTTTGACTCTAAATGACTGTTGGATGTGAATTATGACAATTTCAACTAAAATAAGTGTGTTTAAAGTCATTTCTGTGACTGAAACGGGTCAAAATTGAAGCTTTTAAATAAGCAAAACTCTGTAAAAATGGCCATTTTGGTCATGTGAGGGTTTAAAATGTGGTTATTCAACATGAGGCACGATCCAATTGACATTTTGAATCATTTTTGGTACAGTCCAAAAAATCAATTTTCGGATGAAAAACGATGACTCCGGACATGTCGAACGTTCCCAAAATGGTCTATAATGATGAAATTTTAACATTTAATCTTTTGACTCTAAATGACTGTTGGATGTGAATTATGACTTTTTCAACTAAAATAAGTGTGTTTAAAGTCATTTCTGTGCCTGAAATGGGTCAAAATTGAAGCTTTTAAATAAGCAAAACTCTGTATAAAATGGCCATTTTGGTCACTGTGAGGGTTTAAAAAGTGGTTATTCAACATGAGGCACGATCCAATTGACATTTTGAATCATTTTTGGTACAGTCCAAAAAATCAATTTTCGGATGAAAAACGATGACTCCGGACATGTCGAACGTTCCCAAAATGGTCTATAATGATGAAATTTTAACATTTAATCTTTTTACTCTAAATGACTGTTGGATGTGAATTATGACTTTTTCAACTAAAATAAGTGTGTTTAAAGTCATTTCTGTGCCTGAAACGGGTCAAAATTGAAGCTTTTGAGTAAGCAAAACTCTGTAAAAATGGCAATTTTGGTCACTGTGAGGGTTTAAAAAGTGGTTATTCAACATGAGGCACGATCCAATTGACATTTTGAATCATTTTTGGTACAGTCCAAAAAATCAATTTTCGGATGAAAAACGATGACTCCGGACATGTCGAACGTTCCCAAAATGGTCTATAATGATGAAATTTTAACATTTAATCTTTTGACTCTAAATGACTGTTGGATGTGAATTATGACTTTTTCAACTAAAATAGGTGTGTTTAAAGTCATTTCTGTGCCTGAAATGGGTCAAAATTGAAGCTTTTGAGTAAGCAAAACTCTGTAAAAATGGCAATTTTGGTCACTGTGAGGGTTTAAAAAGTGGTTATTCAACATGAGGCACGATCCTATTGACATTTTGAATCATTTTTGGTACAGTCCAAAAAATCAATTTTCGGATGAAAAACGATGACTCCGGACATGTCGAACGTTCCCAAAATGGTCTATAATATTGAAATTTGAACATTTAATCTTTTGACTCTAAATGACTGTTGGATGTGAATTATGACTTTTTCAACTACAATAAGTGTGTTTAAAGTCATTTCTGTGACTGAAATGGGTCAAAATTGAAGCTTTTAAATAAGCAAAACTCTGTAAAAATGGCAATTTTGGTCACTGTGAGGATTTAAAAAGTGGTTATTCAACATGAGGCACGATCCAATTGACATTTTGAATCATTTTTGGTACAGTCCAAAAAATCAATTTTCGGATGAAAAACGATGACTCCGGACATGTCGAACGTTCCCAAAATGGCCTATAATGATGAAATTTTAACATTTAATCTTTTGACTCTAAATGACTGTTGGATGTGAATTATGACTTTTTCAACTAAAATAAGTCTGTTTAAAGTCATTTCTGTGCCTGAAACGGGTCAAAATTGAAGCTTTTGAGTAAGCAAAACTCTGTAAAAATGGCAATTTTGGTCACTGTGAGGGTTTAAAAAGTGGTTATTCAACATGAGGCACAATCCAATTGACATTTTGAATCATTTTTGGTACAGTCCAAAAAATCAATTTTCGGATGAAAAACGATGACTCCGGACGTGTCGAACGTTCCCAAAATGGTCTATAATGATGAAATTTTAACATTTAATCTTTTGACTCTAAATGACTGTTGGATGTGAATTATGACTTTTTCAACTAAAATAAATTTGTTTAAAGTCATTTCTGTGACTGAAACGGGTCAAAATTGAAGCTTTTAAATAAGCAAAACTCTGTAAAAATGGCAATTTTGGTCAATGTGAGGGTTTAAAATGTGGTTATTCAACATGAGGCACGATCCAATTGACATTTTGAATCATTTTTGGTACAGTCCGAAAAATCAATTTTCGGATGAAAAACGATGACTCCGGACATGTTGAACGTTCCTAAAATGGTCTATAATGATGAAATTTTAACATTTAATCTTTTGACTCTAAATGACTGTTGGATGTGAATTATGACTTTTTCAACTAAAATAAGTGTGTTTAAAGTCATTTCTGTGACTGAAACGGGTCAAAATTGAAGCTTTTGAGTAAGCAAAACTCTGCAAAAATGGCCATTTTGGTCACTTTGAGGGTTTAAAAAGTGGTTATTCAACATGAGGCACGATCCAATTGACATTTTGAATCATTTTTGGTACAGTCCAAAAAATCAATTTTCGGATGAAAAACGATGACTCCGGACATGTCGAACGTTCCCAAAATGGTCTATAATGATGACATTTTAACATTTAATCTTTTGACTTTAAATGACTGTTGGATGTGAATTATGACAATTTCAACTAAAATAAGTGTGTTTAAAGTCATTTCTGTGACTGAAACGGGTCAAAATTGAAGCTTTTAAATAAGCAAAACTCTGTAAAAATGGCCATTTTGGTCACTGTGAGGGTTTAAAATGTGGATATTCAACATGAGGCACGATCCAATTGACATTTTGAATCATTTTTGGTACAGTCCAAAAAATCAATTTTCGGATGAAAAACGATGACTCCGGACATATCGAACGTTCCCAAAATGGTCTATAATGATGAAATTTTAACATTTAATCTTTTGACTCTAAATGACTGTTGGATGTGAATTATGACAATTTCAACTAAAATAAGTGTGTTTAAAGTCATTTCTGTGACTGAAACGGGTCAAAATTGAAGCTTTTGAGTAAGCAAAACTCTGTAAAAATGGCCATTTTGGTCACTTTGAGGGTTTAAAAAGTGGTTATTCAACATGAGGCACGATCCAATTGACATTTTGAATCATTTTTGGTACAGTCCAAAAAATCAATTTTCGGATGAAAAACGATGACTCCGGACATGTCGAACGTTCCCAAAATGGTCTATAATGATGAAATTTTAACATTTAATCTTTTGACTCTAAATGACTGTTGGATGTGAATTATGACTTTTTCAACTAAAATAAGTGTGTTTAAAGTCATTTCTGTGCCTGAAATGGGTCAAAATTGAAGCTTTTGAGTAAGCAAAACTCTGTAAAAATGGCAATTTTGGTCACTGTGAGGGTTTAAAAAGTGGTTATTCAACATGAGACACGATCCTATTGACATTTTGAATCATTTTTGGTACAGTCCAAAAAATCAATTTTCGGATGAAAAACGATGACTCCGGACATGTCGAACGTTCCCAAAATGGTCTATAATATTGAAATTTGAACATTTAATCTTTTGACTCTAAATGACTGTTGGATGTGAATTATGACTTTTTCAACTAAAATAAGTGTGTTTAAAGTCATTTCTGTGACTGAAATGGGTCAAAATTGAAGCTTTTAAATAAGCAAAACTCTGTAAAAATGGCAATTTTGGTCACTGTGAGGGTTTAAAAAGTGGTTATTCAACATGAGGCACGATCCAATTGACATTTTGAATCATTTTTGGTACAGTCCAAAAAATCAATTTTCGGATGAAAAACGATGACTCCGGACATGTCGAACGTTCCCAAAATGGCCTATAATGATGAAATTTTAACATTTAATCTTTTGACTCTAAATGACTGTTGGATGTGAATTATGACTTTTTCAACTAAAATAAGTCTGTTTAAAGTCATTTCTGTGCCTGAAACGGGTCAAAATTGAAGCTTTTGAGTAAGCAAAACTCTGTAAAAATGGCAATTTTGGTCACTGTGAGGGTTTAAAAAGTGGTTATTCAACATGAGGCACAATCCAATTGACATTTTGAATCATTTTTGGTACAGTCCAAAAAATCAATTTTCGGATGAAAAACGATGACTCCGGACGTGTCGAACGTTCCCAAAATGGTCTATAATGATGAAATTTTAACATTTAATCTTTTGACTCTAAATGACTGTTGGATGTGAATTATGACTTTTTCAACTAAAATAAATTTGTTTAAAGTCATTTCTGTGACTGAAACGGGTCAAAATTGAAGCTTTTAAATAAGCAAAACTCTGTAAAAATGGCAATTTTGGTCAATGTGAGGGTTTAAAATGTGGTTATTCAACATGAGGCACGATCCAATTGACATTTTGAATCATTTTTGGTACAGTCCGAAAAATCAATTTTCGGATGAAAAACGATGACTCCGGACATGTTGAACGTTCCTAAAATGGTCTATAATGATGAAATTTTAACATTTAATCTTTTGACTCTAAATGACTGTTGGATGTGAATTATGACTTTTTCAACTAAAATAAGTGTGTTTAAAGTCATTTCTGTGACTGAAACGGGTCAAAATTGAAGCTTTTGAGTAAGCAAAACTCTGTAAAAATGGCCATTTTGGTCACTTTGAGGGTTTAAAAAGTGGTTATTCAACATGAGGCACGATCCAATTGACATTTTGAATCATTTTTGGTACAGTCCAAAAAATCAATTTTCGGATGAAAAACGATGACTCCGGACATGTCGAACGTTCCCAAAATGGTCTATAATGATGACATTTTAACATTTAATCTTTTGACTTTAAATGACTGTTGGATGTGAATTATGACAATTTCAACTAAAATAAGTGTGTTTAAAGTCATTTCTGTGACTGAAACGGGTCAAAATTGAAGCTTTTAAATAAGCAAAACTCTGTAAAAATGGCCATTTTGGTCACTGTGAGGGTTTAAAATGTGGATATTCAACATGAGGCACGATCCAATTGACATTTTGAATCATTTTTGGTACAGTCCAAAAAATCAATTTTCGGATGAAAAACGATGACACCTGCTATCATGAGAGACCTCAGGGCTGCATGTTTTGAGCCCAGTACTGAGCCTGAAAAGCATTTCCAACCCAACTTACAAGTAAAACTAGCTAAAATGTGCCTGGCTTCTCTTCACTGAAAAGCTCATTCTGAGTACATTTTTAGCATACGTTTGCTCCTGCCGGGTCACCTGAGCAGCGAATTTCTATTTAACCACCTGCTATCATGAGAGACCTCAGGGCTGCATGTTTTGAGCCCAGCACTGAGCCTGAAAAGCATTTCCAACCCCACTTACAAGTAAAACTAGCTAAAATGTGCCTGGCTGCTATTCACTGAAAAGCTCATTCTGTGTACATTTTTGGCATACGTTTGCTCCTGCCGGGTCAGCTGAGCAGCGAATTTCTATTTAACCACCTGCTATCATGAGAGACATCAGGGCTGCATGTTTTGAGCCCAGTACTGAGCCTGAAAAGCATTTCCAACCCAACTTACAAGTAAAACTAGCTAAAATGTGCCTGGCTTCTCTTCACTGAAAAGCTCATTCTGAGTACATTTTTAGCATACGTTTGCTCCTGCCGGGTCACCTGAGCAGCGAATTTCTATTTAACCACCTGCTATCACGAGAGACCTCAGGGCTGCATGTTTTGAGCCCAGCACTGAGCCTGAAAAGCATTTCCAACCCCACTTACAAGTAAAACTAGCTAAAATGTGCCTGGCTGCTATTCACTGAAAAGCTCATTCTGTGTACATTTTTGGCATACGTTTGCTCCTGCCGGGTCAGCTGAGCAGCGAATTTCTATTTAACCACCTGCTATCATGAGAGACATCAGGGCTGCATGTTTTGAGCCCAGTACTGAGCCTGAAAAGCATTTCCAACCCCACTTACAAGTAAAACTAGCTAAAAGGTGCCTGGCTTCTCTTCACTGAAAAGCTCATTCTGAGTACATTTTTAGCATACGTTTGCTCCTGCCGGGTCAGCTGAGCAGCGAATTTCTATTTAACCACCTGCTATCATGAGAGACCTCAGGGCTGCATGTTGTGAGCCCAGTACTGATCCTGAAAAGCGTTTCCAACCCCACTTACAAGTAAAACTAGCTAAAATGTGCCTGGCTGCTATTCACTGAAAAGCTCATTCTGTGTACATTTTTGGCATACGTTTGCTCCTACCGGGTCAGCTGAGCAGCGAATTTCTATTTAACCACCTGCTGTCATGGGAGACCTCAGGGCTGCATGTTTTGAGCCCAGTACTGAGCCTGAAAAGCGTTTCCAACCCCACTTGCAAGTAAAACTAGCTAAAATGTGCCTGACTGCTATTCACTGAAAAGCTCATTCTGTGTACATTTTTGGCATACGCTTGCGCCTACCGGGTCAGCTGAGCAGCGAATTTCTATTTAACCACCTGCTTTCATGAGAGACCTCAGGGCTGCATGTTTTGAGCCCAGTACTGAGCCTGAAAAGCATTTCCAACCCAACTTACAAGTAAAACTAGCTAAAATGTGCCTGGCTTCTCTTCACTGAAAAGCTCATTCTGAGTACATTTTTAGCATACGTTTGCTCCTGCCGGGTACCTGAGCAGCGAATTTCTATTTAACCACCTGCTATCATGAGAGACCTCAGGGCTGCATGTTTTGAGCCCAGTACTGATCCTGAAAAGCGTTTCCAACCCCACTTACAAGTAAAACTAGCTAAAATGTGCCTGGCTGCTATTCACTGAAAAGCTCATTCTGTGTACATTTTTGGCATACGTTTGCTCCTGCCGAGTCACCTGAGCAGCGAATTTCTATTTAACCACCTGCTATCATGAGAGACCTCAGGGCTGCATGTTTTGAGCCCAGCACTGAGCCTGAAAAGCATTTCCAACCCCACTTACAAGTAAAACTAGCTAAAATGTGCCTGGCTGCTATTCACTGAAAAGCTCATTCTGTGTACATTTTTGGAATACGTTTGCTCCTGCCGGGTCAGCTGAGCAGCGAATTTCTATTTAACCACCTGCTATCATGAGAGACATCAGGGCTGCATGTTTTGAGCCCAGTACTGAGCCTGAAAAGCATTTCCAACCCCACTTACAAGTAAAACTAGCTAAAATGTGCCTGGCTTCTCTTCACTGAAAAGCTCATTCTGAGTACATTTTTAGCATACGTTTGCTCCTGCCGGGTCAGCTGAGCAGCGAATTTCTATTTAACCACCTGCTATCATGAGAGACCTCAGGGCTGCATGTTTTGAGCCCAGTACTGATCCTGAAAAGCGTTTCCAACCCCACTTACAAGTAAAACTAGCTAAAATGTGCCTGGCTGCTATTCACTGAAAAGCTCATTCTGTGTACATTTTTGGCATACGTTTGCTCCTACCGGGTCAGCTGAGCAGCGAATTTCTATTTAACCACCTGCTTTCATGAGAGACCTCAGGGCTGCATGTTTTGAGCCCAGTACTGAGCCTGAAAAGCATTTCCAACCCCACTTACAAGTAAAACTAGCTAAAATGTGCCTGGCTGCTACTCACTGAAAAGCTCATTCTGAGTACATTTTTAGCATACGTTTGCTCCTGCCGGGTCAGCTGAGCAGCGAATTTCTATTTAACCACCTGCTATCATGAGAGACATCAGGGCTGCATGTTATGAGCCCAGTACTGATCCTGAAAAGCGTTTCCAACCCCACTTACAAGTAAAACTAGCTAAAATGAGCCTGGCTGCTATTCACTGAAAAGCTCATTCTGTGTACATTTTTGGCATACGTTTGCTCCTACCGGGTCAGCTGAGCAGCGAATTTCTATTTAACCACCTGCTTTCATGGGAGACCTCAGGGCTGCATGTTTTGAGCCCAGTACTGAGCCTGAAAAGCATTTCCAACCCCACTTACAAGTAAAACTAGCTAAAATGTGCCTGGCTGCTATTCACTGAAAAGCTCATTCTGTGTACATTTTTGGCATACGTTTGCTCCTACCGGGTCAGCTGAGCAGCGAATTTCTATTTAACTACCTGCTTTCATGAGAGACCTCAGGGCTGCATAATTTGAGCCCAGTACTGAGCCTGAAAAGCATTTCCAACCCCACTTACAAGTAAAACTAGCTAAAATGTGCCTGGCTTCTCTTCACTGAAAAGATCATTTTGAGTACATTTTTAGCATACGTTTGCTCCTGCCGGGTCAGCTGAGTAGCGAGTTTCTATTTAACCACCTGCTTTCATGGGAGACCTCAGGGCTGCATGTTTTGAGCCCAGTACTGATCCTGAAAAGCGTTTCCAACCCCACTTACAAGTAAAACTAGCTAAAATGGGCCTGACTGCTATTCACTGAAAAGCTCATTCTGTGTACATTTTTGGCACACGTTTGCTCCTACCGGGTCAGCTGAGCAGCGAATTTCTATTTAACCACCTGCTTTCATGAGAGACCTCAGGGCTGCATGTTTTGAGCCCAGTACTGAGCCTGAAAAGCATTTCCAACCCCACTTAAAAGTAAAACTAGCTAAAATGTGCCTGGCTTCTCTTCACTGAAAAGCTCATTCTGTGTTCATTTTTGGCATACGTTTGCTCCTGCCGGGTCAGCTGAGCAGCGAATTTCTATTTAACCACCTGCTGTCATGGGAGACCTCAGGGCTGCATGTTTTGAGCCCAGTACTAAGCCTGAAAAGCGTTTCCAACCCCACTTACAAGTAAAACTAGCTAAAATGTGCCTGACTGCTATTCACTGAAAAGCTCATTCTGTGTACATTTTTGGCATACGTTTGCTCCTACCGGGTCAGCTGAGCAGCGAATTTCTATTTAACCACCTGCTTTCATGAGAGACCTCAGGGCTGCATGTTTTGAGCCCAGTACTGAGCCTGAAAAGCATTTCCAACCCCACTTACAAGTAAAACTAGCTAAAATGTGCCTGGCTTCTCTTCACTGAAAAGCTCATTCTGAGTACATTTTTAGCATACGTTTGCTCCTGCCGGGTCAGCTGAGCAGCGAATTTCTATTTAACCACCTGCTATCATGAGAGACCTCAGGGCTGCATGTTTTGAGCCCAGTACTGAGCCTGAAAAGCATTTCCAACCCAACTTACAAGTAAAACTAGCTAAAATGTGCCTGGCTTCTCTTCACTGAAAAGCTCATTCTGAGTACATTTTTAGCATACGTTTGCTCCTGCCGGGTCACCTGAGCAGCGAATTTCTATTTAACCACCTGCTATCATGAGAGACCTCAGGGCTGCATGTTTTGAGCCCAGCACTGAGCCTGAAAAGCATTTCCAACCCCACTTACAAGTAAAACTAGCTAAAATGTGCCTGGCTGCTATTCACTGAAAAGTTCATTCTGTGTACATTTTTGGCATACGTTTGCTCCTACCGGGTCAGCTGAGCAGCGAATTTCTATTTAACCACCTGCTGTCATGGGAGACCTCAGGGCTGCATGTTTTGAGCCCAGTACTGAGCCTGAAAAGCGTTTCCAACCCCACTTGCAAGTAAAACTAGCTAAAATGTGCCTGGCTGCTATTCACTGAAAAGCTCATTCTGTGTACATTTTTGGCATACGTTTGCTCCTACCGTGTCAGCTGAGCAGCAAATTTCTATTTAACCACCTGCCATCATGAGAGACCTCAGGGCTGCATGTTTTGAGCCCAGTACTGATCCTGAAAAGCGTTTCCAACCCCACTTACAAGTAAAACTAGCTAAAATGTGCCTGGCTGCTATTCACTGAAAAGCTCATTCTGTGTACATTTTTAGCATACGTTTGCTCCTGCCGGGTCAGCTGAGCAGCGAATTTCTATTTAACCACCTGCTATCATGAGAGACCTCAGGGCTGCATGTTTTGAGCCCAGTACTGATCCTGAAAAGCGTTTCCAACCCCACTTACAAGTAAAACTAGCTAAAATGTGCCTGGCTGCTATTCACTGAAAAGCTCATTCTGTGTACATTTTTGGCATACGTTTGCTCCTACCGGGTCAGCTGAGCAGCGAATTTCTATTTAACCACCTGCTATCATGAGAGACCTCAGGGCTGCATGTTTTGAGCCCAGTACTGATCCTGAAAAGCGTTTCCAACCCCACTTACAAGTAAAACTAGCTAAAATGTGCCTGGCTGCTATTCACTGAAAAGCTCATTCTGTGTACATTTTTAGCATACGCTTGCTCCTGCCGGGTCAGCTGAGCAGCGAATTTCTATTTAACCACCTGCTATCATGAGAGACCTCAGGGCTGCATGTTTTGAGCCCAGTACTGATCCTGAAAAGCGTTTCCAACCCCACTTACAAGTAAAACTAGCTAAAATGTGCCTGGCTGCTACTCACTGAAAAGCTCATTCTGAGTACATTTTTAGCATACGTTTGCTCCTGCCGGGTCAGCTGAGCAGCGAATTTCTATTTATCCACCTGCTATCATGAGAGACATCAGGGCTGCATGTTTTGAGCCCAGCACTGAGCCTGAAAAGCATTTCCAACCCCACTTACAAGTAAAACTAGCTAAAATGTGCCTGGCTGCTATTCACTGAAAAGTTCATTCTGTGTTCATTTTTGGCATACGTTTGCTCCTGCCGGGTCAGCTGAGCAGCGAATTTCTATTTCACCACCTGCTGTCATGGGAGACCTCAGGGCTGCATGTTTTGAGCCCAGTACTGAGCCTGAAAAGCGTTTCCAACCCCACTTACAAGTAAAACTAGCTAAAATGTGCCTGGCTTCTCTTCACTGAAAAGCTCATTCTGAGTACATTTTTAGCATACGTTTGCTCCTGCCGGGTCACCTGAGCAGCGAATTTCTATTTAACCACCTGCTATCATGAGAGACCTCAGGGCTGCATATTTTGAGCCCAGTACTGAGCCTGAAAAGCATTTCCAACCCAACTTACAAGTAAAACTAGCTAAAATGTGCCTGGCTTCTCTTCACTGAAAAGCTCATTCTGAGTACATTTTTAGCATACGTTTGCTCCTGCCGGGTCACCTGAGCAGCGAATTTCTATTTAACCACCTGCTATCATGAGAGACCTCAGGGCTGCATGTTTTGAGCCCAGCACTGAGCCTGAAAAGCATTTCCAACCCCACTTACAAGTAAAACTAGCTAAAATGTGCCTGGCTGCTATTCACTGAAAAGCTCATTCTGTGTACATTTTTGGCATACGTTTGCTCCTGCCGGGTCAGCTGAGCAGCGAATTTCTATTTAACCACCTGCTATCATGAGAGACATCAGGGCTGCATGTTTTGAGCCCAGTACTGAGCCTGAAAAGCATTTCCAACCCAACTTACAAGTAAAACTAGCTAAAATGTGCCTGGCTTCTCTTCACTGAAAAGCTCATTCTGAGTACATTTTTAGCATACGTTTGCTCCTGCCGGGTCAGCTGAGCAGCGAATTTCTATTTAACCACCTGCTATCACGAGAGACCTCAGGGCTGCATGTTTTGAGCCCAGCACTGAGCCTGAAAAGCATTTCCAACCCCACTTACAAGTAAAACTAGCTAAAATGTGCCTGGCTGCTATTCACTGAAAAGCTCATTCTGTGTACATTTTTGGCATACGTTTGCTCCTGCCGGGTCAGCTGAGCAGCGAATTTCTATTTAACCACCTGCTATCATGAGAGACATCAGGGCTGCATGTTTTGAGCCCAGTACTGAGCCTGAAAAGCATTTCCAACCCCACTTACAAGTAAAACTAGCTAAAATGTGCCTGGCTTCTCTTCACTGAAAAGCTCATTCTGAGTACATTTTTAGCATACGTTTGCTCCTGCCGGGTCAGCTGAGCAGCGAATTTCTATTTAACCACCTGCTATCATGAGAGACCTCAGGGCTGCATGTTTTGAGCCCAGTACTGATCCTGAAAAGCGTTTCCAACCCCACTTACAAGTAAAACTAGCTAAAATGTGCCTGGCTGCTATTCACTGAAAAGCTCATTCTGTGTACATTTTTGGCATACGTTTGCTCCTACCGGGTCAGCTGAGCAGCGAATTTCTATTTAACCACCTGCTGTCATGGGAGACCTCAGGGCTGCATGTTTTGAGCCCAGTACTGAGCCTGAAAAGCGTTTCCAACCCCACTTGCAAGTAAAACTAGCTAAAATGTGCCTGACTGCTATTCACTGAAAAGCTCATTCTGTGTACATTTTTGGCATACGCTTGCGCCTACCGGGTCAGCTGAGCAGCGAATTTCTATTTAACCACCTGCTTTCATGAGAGACCTCAGGGCTGCATGTTTTGAGCCCAGTACTGAGCCTGAAAAGCATTTCCAACCCCACTTACAAGTAAAACTAGCTAAAATGTGCCTGGCTTCTCTTCACTGAAAAGCTCATTCTGAGTACATTTTTAGCATACGTTTGCTCCTGCCGGGTCAGCTGAGCAGCGAATTTCTATTTAACCACCTGCTATCATGAGAGACCTCAGGGCTGCATGTTTTGAGCCCAGTACTGAGCCTGAAAAGCATTTCCAACCCAACTTACAAGTAAAACTAGCTAAAATGTGCCTGGCTTCTCTTCACTGAAAAGCTCATTCTGAGTACATTTTTAGCATACGTTTGCTCCTGCCGGGTACCTGAGCAGCGAATTTCTATTTAACCACCTGCTATCATGAGAGACCTCAGGGCTGCATGTTTTGAGCCCAGTACTGATCCTGAAAAGCGTTTCCAACCCCACTTACAAGTAAAACTAGCTAAAATGTGCCTGGCTGCTATTCACTGAAAAGCTCATTCTGTGTACATTTTTGGCATACGTTTGCTCCTGCCGAGTCAGCTGAGCAGCGAATTTCTATTTAACCACCTGCTATCATGAGAGACCTCAGGGCTGCATGTTTTGAGCCCAGTACTGAGCCTGAAAAGCATTTCCAACCCAACTTACAAGTAAAACTAGCTAAAATGTGCCTGGCTTCTCTTCACTGAAAACCTCATTCTGAGTACATTTTTAGTATACGTTTGCTCCTGCCGGGTCACCTGAGCAGCGAATTTCTATTTAACCACCTGCTATCATGAGAGACCTCAGGGCTGCATGTTTTGAGCCCAGCACTGAGCCTGAAAAGCATTTCCAACCCCACTTACAAGTAAAACTAGCTAAAATGTGCCTGGCTGCTATTCACTGAAAAGCTCATTCTGTGTACATTTTTGGAATACGTTTGCTCCTGCCGGGTCAGCTGAGCAGCGAATTTCTATTTAACCACCTGCTATCATGAGAGACATCAGGGCTGCATGTTTTGAGCCCAGTACTGAGCCTGAAAAGCATTTCCAACCCCACTTACAAGTAAAACTAGCTAAAATGTGCCTGGCTTCTCTTCACTGAAAAGCTCATTCTGAGTACATTTTTAGCATACGTTTGCTCCTGCCGGGTCAGCTGAGCAGCGAATTTCTATTTAACCACCTGCTATCATGAGAGACCTCAGGGCTGCATGTTTTGAGCCCAGTACTGATCCTGAAAAGCGTTTCCAACCCCACTTACAAGTAAAACTAGCTAAAATGTGCCTGGCTGCTATTCACTGAAAAGCTCATTCTGTGTACATTTTTGGCATACGTTTGCTCCTACCGGGTCAGCTGAGCAGCGAATTTCTATTTAACCACCTGCTTTCATGAGAGACCTCAGGGCTGCATGTTTTGAGCCCAGTACTGAGCCTGAAAAGCATTTCCAACCCCACTTACAAGTAAAACTAGCTAAAATGTGCCTGGCTTCTCTTCACTGAAAAGCTCATTCTGAGTACATTTTTAGCATACGTTTGCTCCTGCCGGGTCAGCTGAGCAGCGAATTTCTATTTAACCACCTGCTATCATGAGAGACATCAGGGCTGCATGTTATGAGCCCAGTACTGATCCTGAAAAGCGTTTCCAACCCCACTTACAAGTAAAACTAGCTAAAATGAGCCTGGCTGCTATTCACTGAAAAGCTCATTCTGTGTACATTTTTGGCATACGTTTGCTCCTACCGGGTCAGCTGAGCAGCGAATTTCTATTTAACCACCTGCTTTCATGAGAGACCTCAGGGCTGCATGTTTTGAGCCCAGTACTGAGCCTGAAAAGCATTTCCAACCCCACTTACAAGTAAAACTAGCTAAAATGTGCCTGGCTTCTCTTCACTGAAAAGCTCATTCTGAGTACATTTTTAGCATACGTTTGCTCCTGCCGGGTCAGCTGAGCAGCGAATTTCTATTTAACCACCTGCTATCATGAGAGACCTCAGGGCTGCATGTTTTGAGCCCAGTACTGAGCCTGAAAAGCATTTCCAACCCAACTTACAAGTAAAACTAGCTAAAATGTGCCTGGCTTCTCTTCACTGAAAAGCTCATTCTGAGTACATTTTTAGCATACGTTTGCTCCTGCCGGGTACCTGAGCAGCGAATTTCTATTTAACCACCTGCTATCATGAGAGACCTCAGGGCTGCATGTTTTGAGCCCAGTACTGATCCTGAAAAGCGTTTCCAACCCCACTTACAAGTAAAACTAGCTAAAATGTGCCTGGCTGCTATTCACTGAAAAGCTCATTCTGTGTACATTTTTGGCATACGTTTGCTCCTGCCGAGTCAGCTGAGCAGCGAATTTCTATTTAACCACCTGCTATCATGAGAGACCTCAGGGCTGCATGTTTTGAGCCCAGTACTGAGCCTGAAAAGCATTTCCAACCCAACTTACAAGTAAAACTAGCTAAAATGTGCCTGGCTTCTCTTCACTGAAAACCTCATTCTGAGTACATTTTTAGTATACGTTTGCTCCTGCCGGGTCACCTGAGCAGCGAATTTCTATTTAACCACCTGCTATCATGAGAGACCTCAGGGCTGCATGTTTTGAGCCCAGCACTGAGCCTGAAAAGCATTTCCAACCCCACTTACAAGTAAAACTAGCTAAAATGTGCCTGGCTGCTATTCACTGAAAAGCTCATTCTGTGTACATTTTTGGAATACGTTTGCTCCTGCCGGGTCAGCTGAGCAGCGAATTTCTATTTAACCACCTGCTATCATGAGAGACATCAGGGCTGCATGTTTTGAGCCCAGTACTGAGCCTGAAAAGCATTTCCAACCCCACTTACAAGTAAAACTAGCTAAAATGTGCCTGGCTTCTCTTCACTGAAAAGCTCATTCTGAGTACATTTTTAGCATACGTTTGCTCCTGCCGGGTCAGCTGAGCAGCGAATTTCTATTTAACCACCTGCTATCATGAGAGACCTCAGGGCTGCATGTTTTTAGCCCAGTACTGATCCTGAAAAGCGTTTCCAACCCCACTTACAAGTAAAACTAGCTAAAATGTGCCTGGCTGCTATTCACTGAAAAGCTCATTCTGTGTACATTTTTGGCATACGTTTGCTCCTACCGGGTCAGCTGAGCAGCGAATTTCTATTTAACCACCTGCTTTCATGAGAGACCTCAGGGCTGCATGTTTTGAGCCCAGTACTGAGCCTGAAAAGCATTTCCAACCCCACTTACAAGTAAAACTAGCTAAAATGTGCCTGGCTTCTCTTCACTGAAAAGCTCATTCTGAGTACATTTTTAGCATACGTTTGCTCCTGCCGGGTCAGCTGAGCAGCGAATTTCTATTTAACCACCTGCTATCATGAGAGACATCAGGGCTGCATGTTATGAGCCCAGTACTGATCCTGAAAAGCGTTTCCAACCCCACTTACAAGTAAAACTAGCTAAAATGAGCCTTGCTGCTATTCACTGAAAAGCTCATTCTGTGTACATTTTTGGCATACGTTTGCTCCTACCGGGTCAGCTGAGCAGCGAATTTCTATTTAACCACCTGCTTTCATGGGAGACCTCAGGGCTGCATGTTTTGAGCCCAGTACTGAGCCTGAAAAGCATTTCCAACCCCACTTACAAGTAAAACTAGCTAAAATGTGCCTGGCTGCTATCACTGAAAAGCTCATTCTGTGTACATTTTTGGCATACGTTTGCTCCTACCGGGTCAGCTGAGCAGCGAATTTCTATTTAACTACCTGCTTTCATGAGAGACCTCAGGGCTGCATAATTTGAGCCCAGTACTGAGCCTGAAAAGCATTTCCAACCCCACTTACAAGTAAAACTAGCTAAAATGTGCCTGGCTTCTCTTCACTGAAAAGATCATTTTGAGTACATTTTTAGCATACGTTTGCTCCTGCCGGGTCAGCTGAGTAGCGAATTTCTATTTAACCACCTGCTATCATGAGAGACCTCAGGGATGCATGTTTTGAGCCCAGTACTGATCCTGAAAAGCGTTTCCAACCCCACTTACAAGTAAAACTAGCTAAAATGTGCCTGACTGCTATTCACTGAAAAGCTCATTCTGTGTACATTTTTGGCATACGTTTGCTCCTACCGGGTCAGCTGAGCAGCGAATTTCTATTTAACCACCTGCTTTCATGAGAGACCTCAGGGCTGCATGTTTTGAGCCCAGTACTGAGCCTGAAAAGCATTTCCAACCCCACTTAAAAGTAAAACTAGCTAAAATGTGCCTGGCTTCTCTTCACTGAAAAGCTCATTCTGAGTACATTTTTAGCATACATTTGCTCCTGCCGGGTCACCTGAGCAGCGAATTTCTATTTAACCACCTGCTATCATGAGAGACCTCAGGGCTGCATGTTTTGAGCCCAGTACTGAGCCTGAAAAGCATTTCCAACCCCACTTACAAGTAAAACTAGCTAAAATGTGCCTGGCTGCTATTCACTGAAAAGTTCATTCTGTGTTCATTTTTGGCATACGTTTGCTCCTGCCGGGTCAGCTGAGCAGCGAATTTCTATTTAACCACCTGCTGTCATGGGAGACCTCAGGGCTGCATGTTTTGAGCCCAGTACTAAGCCTGAAAAGCGTTTCCAACCCCACTTACAAGTAAAACTAGCTAAAATGTGCCTGAATGCTATTCACTGAAAAGCTCATTCTGTGTACATTTTTGGCATACGTTTGCTCCTACCGGGTCAGCTGAGCAGCGAATTTCTATTTAACCACCTGCTTTCATGAGAGACCTCAGGGCTGCATGTTTTGAGCCCAGTACTGAGCCTGAAAAGCATTTCCAACCCCACTTACAAGTAAAACTAGCTAAAATGTGCCTGGCTTCTCTTCACTGAAAAGCTCATTCTGAGTACATTTTTAGCATACGTTTGCTCCTGCCGGGTCAGCTGAGCAGCGAATTTCTATTTAACCACCTGCTATCATGAGAGACCTCAGGGCTGCATGTTTTGAGCCCAGTACTGAGCCTGAAAAGCATTTCCAACCCAACTTACAAGTAAAACTAGCTAAAATGTGCCTGGCTTCTCTTCACTGAAAAGCTCATTCTGAGTACATTTTTAGCATACGTTTGCTCCTGCCGGGTCACCTGAGCAGCGAATTTCTATTTAACCACCTGCTATCATGAGAGACCTCAGGGCTGCATGTTTTGAGCCCAGCACTGAGCCTGAAAAGCATTTCCAACCCCACTTACAAGTAAAACTAGCTAAAATGTGCCTGGCTGCTATTCACTGAAAAGTTCATTCTGTGTACATTTTTGGCATACGTTTGCTCCTACCGGGTCAGCTGAGCAGCGAATTTCTATTTAACCACCTGCTGTCATGGGAGACCTCAGGGCTGCATGTTTTGAGCCCAGTACTGAGCCTGAAAAGCGTTTCCAACCCCACTTGCAAGTAAAACTAGCTAAAATGTGCCTGGCTGCTATTCACTGAAAAGCTCATTCTGTGTACATTTTTGGCATACGTTTGCTCCTACCGGGTCAGCTGAGCAGCGAATTTCTATTTAACCACCTGCTATCATGAGAGACCTCAGGGCTGCATGTTTTGAGCCCAGTTCTGATCCTGAAAAGCGTTTCCAACCCCACTTACAAGTAAAACTAGCTAAAATGTGCCTGGCTGCTATTCACTGAAAAGCTCATTCTGTGTACATTTTTAGCATACGCTTGCTCCTGCCGGGTCAGCTGAGCAGCGAATTTCTATTTAACCACCTGCTATCATGAGAGACCTCAGGGCTGCATGTTTTGAGCCCAGTACTGATCCTGAAAAGCGTTTCCAACCCCACTTACAAGTAAAACTAGCTAAAATGTGCCTGGCTGCTACTCACTGAAAAGCTCATTCTGAGTACATTTTTAGCATACGTTTGCTCCTGCCGGGTCAGCTGAGCAGCGAATTTCTATTTATCCACCTGCTATCATGAGAGACATCAGGGCTGCATGTTTTGAGCCCAGTACTGAGCCTGAAAAGCATTTCCAACCCCACTTACAAGTAAAACTAGCTAAAATGTGCCTGGCTGCTATTCACTGAAAAGTTCATTCTGTGTTCATTTTTGGCATACGTTTGCTCCTGCCGGGTCAGCTGAGCAGCGAATTTCTATTTAACCACCTGCTGTCATGGGAGACCTCAGGGCTGCATGTTTTGAGCCCAGTACTGAGCCTGAAAAGCGTTTCCAACCCCACTTACAAGTAAAACTAGCTAAAATGTGCCTGGCTTCTCTTCACTGAAAAGCTCATTCTGAGTACATTTTTAGCATACGTTTGCTCCTGCCGGGTCACCTGAGCAGCGAATTTCTATTTAACCACTTGCTATCATGAGAGACCTCAGGGCTGCATGTTTTGAGCCCAGTACTGAGCCTGAAAAGCATTTCCAACCCAACTTACAAGTAAAACTAGCTAAAATGTGCCTGGCTTCTCTTCACTGAAAAGCTCATTCTGAGTACATTTTTAGCATACGTTTGCTCCTGCCGGGTCACCTGAGCAGCGAATTTCTATTTAACCACCTGCTATCATGAGAGACCTCAGGGCTGCATGTTTTGAGCCCAGCACTGAGCCTGAAAAGCATTTCCAACCCCACTTACAAGTAAAACTAGCTAAAATGTGCCTGGCTGCTATTCACTGAAAAGCTCATTCTGTGTACATTTTTGGCATACGTTTGCTCCTGCCGGGTCAGCTGAGCAGCGAATTTCTATTTAACCACCTGCTATCATGAGAGACATCAGGGCTGCATGTTTTGAGCCCAGTACTGAGCCTGAAAAGCATTTCCAACCCAACTTACAAGTAAAACTAGCTAAAATGTGCCTGGCTTCTCTTCACTGAAAAGCTCATTCTGAGTACATTTTTAGCATACGTTTGCTCCTGCCGGGTCACCTGAGCAGCGAATTTCTATTTAACCACCTGCTATCACGAGAGACCTCAGGGCTGCATGTTTTGAGCCCAGCACTGAGCCTGAAAAGCATTTCCAACCCCACTTACAAGTAAAACTAGCTAAAATGTGCCTGGCTGCTATTCACTGAAAAGCTCATTCTGTGTACATTTTTGGCATACGTTTGCTCCTGCCGGGTCAGCTGAGCAGCGAATTTCTATTTAACCACCTGCTATCATGAGAGACCTCAGGGCTGCATGTTTTGAGCCCAGTACTGATCCTGAAAAGCGTTTCCAACCCCACTTACAAGTAAAACTAGCTAAAATGTGCCTGGCTGCTATTCACTGAAAAGCTCATTCTGTGTACATTTTTGGCATACGTTTGCTCCTACCGGGTCAGCTGGGCAGCGAATTTCTATTTAACCACCTGCTGTCATGGGAGACCTCAGGGCTGCATGTTTTGAGCCCAGTACTGAGCCTGAAAAGCGTTTCCAACCCCACTTGCAAGTAAAACTAGCTAAAATGTGCCTGACTGCTATTCACTGAAAAGCTCATTCTGTGTACATTTTTGGCATACGCTTGCGCCTACCGGGTCAGCTGAGCAGCGAATTTCTATTTAACCACCTGCTTTCATGAGAGACCTCAGGGCTGCATGTTTTGAGCCCAGTACTGAGCCTGAAAAGCATTTCCAACCCCACTTACAAGTAAAACTAGCTAAAATGTGCCTGGCTTCTCTTCACTGAAAAGCTCATTCTGAGTACATTTTTAGCATACGTTTGCTCCTGCCAGGTCAGCTGAGCAGCGAATTTCTATTTAACCACCTGCTATCATGAGAGACCTCAGGGCTGCATGTTTTGAGCCCAGTACTGAGCCTGAAAAGCATTTCCAACCCAACTTACAAGTAAAACTAGCTAAAATGTGCCTGGCTTCTCTTCACTGAAAAGCTCATTCTGAGTACATTTTTAGCATACGTTTGCTCCTGCCGGGTACCTGAGCAGCGAATTTCTATTTAACCACCTGCTATCATGAGAGACCTCAGGGCTGCATGTTTTGAGCCCAGTACTGATCCTGAAAAGCGTTTCCAACCCCACTTACAAGTAAAACTAGCTAAAATGTGCCTGGCTGCTATTCACTTAAAAGCTCATTCTGTGTACATTTTTGGAATACGTTTGCTCCTGCCGGGTCAGCTGAGCAGCGAATTTCTATTTAACCACCTGCTATCATGAGAGACATCAGGGCTGCATGTTTTGAGCCCAGTACTGAGCCTGAAAAGCATTTCCAACCCCACTTACAAGTAAAACTAGCTAAAATGTGCCTGGCTTCTCTTCACTGAAAAGCTCATTCTGAGTACATTTTTAGCATACGTTTGCTCCTGCCGGGTCAGCTGAGCAGCGAATTTCTATTTAACCACCTGCTATCATGAGAGACCTCAGGGCTGCATGTTTTGAGCCCAGTACTGATCCTGAAAAGCATTTCCAACCCCACTTACAAGTAAAACTAGCTAAAATGTGCCTGGCTGCTATTCACTGAAAAGCTCATTCTGTGTACATTTTGGCATACGTTTGCTCCTACCGGGTCAGCTGAGCAGCGAATTTCTATTTAACCACCTGCTTTCATGAGAGACCTCAGGGCTGCATGTTTTGAGCCCAGTACTGAGCCTGAAAAGCATTTCCAACCCCACTTAAAAGTAAAACTAGCTAAAATGTGCCTGGCTTCTCTTCACTGAAAAGCTCATTCTGAGTACATTTTTAGCATACGTTTGCTCCTGCCGGGTCACCTGAACAGCGAATTTCTATTTAACCACCTGCTATCATGAGAGACCTCAGGGCTGCATGTTTTGAGCCCAGTACTGATCCTGAAAAGCGTTTCCAACGCCACTTACAAGTAAAACTAGCTAAAATGTGCCTGGCTGCTATTCACTGAAAAGCTCATTCTGTGTACATTTTTGGCATACGTTTGCTCCTGCCGGGTCAGCTGAGCAGCGAATTTCTATTAACCACCTGCTATCATGAGAGACCTCAGGGCTGCATGTTTTGAGCCCAGTACTGATCCTGAAAAGCGTTTCCAACCCCACTTACAAGTAAAACTAGCTAAAATGTGCCTGGCTGCTATTCACTGAAAAGCTCATTCTGTGTTCATTTTTGGCATACGTTTGCTCCTGCCGGGTCAGCTGAGCAGCGAATTTCTATTTAACCACCTGCTGTCATGGGAGACCTCAGAGCTGCATGTTTTGAGCCCAGTACTGAGCCTGAAAAGCGTTTCCAACCCCACTTACAAGTAAAACTAGCTAAAATGTGCCTGACTGCTATTCACTGAAAAGCTCATTCTGTGTACATTTTTGGCATACGTTTGCTCCTACCGGGTCAGCTGAGCAGCGAATTTCTATTTAACCACCTGCTTTCATGAGAGACCTCAGGGCTGCATGTTTTGAGCCCAGTACTGATCCTGAAAAGCGTTTCCAACCCCACTTACAAGTAAAACTAGCTAAAATGTGCCTGACTGCTATTCACTGAAAAGCTCATTCTGTGTACATTTTTGGCATACGTTTGCTCCTACCGGGTCAGCTGAGCAGCGAATTTCTATTTAACCACCTGCTTTCATGAGAGACCTCAGGGCTGCATGTTTTGAGCCCAGTACTGAGCCTGAAAAGCATTTCCAACCCCACTTAAAAGTAAAACTAGCTAAAATGTGCCTGGCTTCTCTTCACTGAAAAGCTCATTCTGAGTACATTTTTAGCATACGTTTGCTCCTGCCGGGTCACCTGAGCAGCGAATTTCTATTTAACCACCTGCTATCATGAGAGACCTCAGGGCTGCATGTTTTAAGCCCAGTACTAAGCCTGAAAAGCGTTTCCAACCCCACTTACAAGTAAAACTAGCTAAAATGTGCCTGACTGCTATTCACTGAAAAGTTCATTCTGTGTTCATTTTTGGCATACGTTTGCTCCTGCCGGGTCAGCTGAGCAGCGAATTTCTATTTAACCACCTGCTTTCATGAGAGACCTCAGGGCTGCATGTTTTGAGCCCAGTACTGAGCCTGAAAAGCATTTCCAACCCCACTTACAAGTAAAACTAGCTAAAATGTGCCTGGCTTCTCTTCACTGAAAAGCTCATTCTGAGTACATTTTTAGCATACGTTTGCTCCTGCCGGGTCAGCTGAGCAGCGAATTTCTATTTAACCACCTGCTATCATGAGAGACCTCAGGGCTGCATGTTTTGAGCCCAGTACTGAGCCTGAAAAGCATTTCCAACCCAACTTACAAGTAAAACTAGCTAAAATGTGCCTGGCTTCTCTTCACTGAAAAGCTCATTCTGAGTACATTTTTAGCATACGTTTGCTCCTGCCGGGTCACCTGAGCAGCGAATTTCTATTTAACCACCTGCTATCATGAGAGACCTCAGGGCTGCATGTTTTGAGCCCAGCACTGAGCCTGAAAAGCATTTCCAACCCCACTTACAAGTAAAACTAGCTAAAATGTGCCTGGCTGCTATTCACTGAAAAGTTCATTCTGTGTACATTTTTGGCATACGTTTGCTCCTACCGGGTCAGCTGAGCAGCGAATTTCTATTTAACCACCTGCTGTCATGGGAGACCTCAGGGCTGCATGTTTTGAGCCCAGTACTGAGCCTGAAAAGCGTTTCCAACCCCACTTGCAAGTAAAACTAGCTAAAATGTGCCTGGCTGCTATTCACTGAAAAGCTCATTCTGTGTACATTTTTGGCATACGTTTGCTCCTACCGTGTCAGCTGAGCAGCGAATTTCTATTTAACCACCTGCTATCATGAGAGACCTCAGGGCTGCATGTTTTGAGCCCAGTACTGATCCTGAAAAGCGTTTCCAACCCCACTTACAAGTAAAACTAGCTAAAATGTGCCTGGCTGCTATTCAATGAAAAGCTCATTCTGTGTACATTTTTAGCATACGTTTGCTCCTGCCGGGTCAGCTGAGAAGCGAATTTCTATTTAACCACCTGCTATCATGAGAGACCTCAGGGCTGCATGTTTTGAGCCCAGTACTGATCCTGAAAAGCGTTTCCAACCCCACTTACAAGTAAAACTAGCTAAAATGTGCCTGGCTGGCTATTCACTGAAAAGCTCATTCTGTGTACATTTTTGGCATACGTTTGCTCCTACCGGGTCAGCTGAGCAGCGAATTTCTATTTAACCACCTGCTTTCATGAGAGACCTCAGGGCTGCATGTTTTGAGCCCATTACTGAGCCTGAAAAGCATTTCCAACCCCACTTAAAAGTAAAACTAGCTAAAATGTGCCTGGCTTCTCTTCACTGAAAAGCTCATTCTGAGTACATTTTTAGCATACGCTTGCTCCTGCCGGGTCAGCTGAGCAGCGAATTTCTATTTAACCACCTGCTATCATGAGAGACCTCAGGGCTGCATGTTTTGAGCCCAGTACTGATCCTGAAAAGCGTTTCCAACCCCACTTACAAGTAAAACTAGCTAAAATGTGCCTGGCTGCTATTCACTGAAAAGCTCATCTGAGTACATTTTTAGCATACGTTTGCTCCTGCCGGGTCAGCTGTGCAGCGAATTTCTATTTATCCACCTGCTATCATGAGAGACATCAGGGCTGCATGTTTTGAGCCCAGTACTGAGCCTGAAAAGCGTTTCCAACCCCACTTACAAGTAAAACTAGCTAAAATGTGCCTGACTGCTATTCACTGAAAAGCTCATTCTGTGTACATTTTTGGCATACGTTTGCTCCTGCCGGGTCAGCTGAGCAGCGAATTTCTATTTAACCACCTGCTATCATGAGAGACCTCAGGGCTGCATGTTTTGAGCCCAGTACTGAGCCTGAAAAGCATTTCCAACCCCACTTACAAGTAAAACTAGCTAAAATGTGCCTGGCTTCTCTTCACTGAAAAGCTCATTCTGAGTACATTTTTAGCATACGTTTGCTCCTGCCGGGTCACCTGAGCAGCGAATTTCTATTTAACCACCTGCTATCATGAGAGACCTCAGGGCTGCATGTTTTGAGCCCAGTACTGATCCTGAAAAGCGTTTCCAACCCCACTTACAAGTAAAACTAGCTAAAATGTGCCTGGCTGCTATTCACTGAAAAGCTCATTCTGTGTACATTTTTGGCATACGTTTGCTCCTACCGGGTCAGCTGAGCAGCGAATTTCTATTTAACCACCTGCTTTCATGAGAGACCTCAGGGCTGCATGTTTTGAGCCCAGTACTGAGCCTGAAAAGCATTTCCAACCCCACTTACAAGTGAAACTAGCTAAAATGTGCCTGGCTTCTCTTCACTGAAAAGCTCATTCTGAGTACATTTTTAGCATACGTTTGCTCCTGCCGGGTCAGCTGAGCAGCGAATTTCTATTTAACCACCTGCTATCATGAGAGACCTCAGGGCTGCATGTTTTGAGCCCAGTACTGAGCCTGAAAAGCATTTCCAACCCCACTTAAAAGTAAAACTAGCTAAAATGTGCCTGGCTTCTCTTCACTGAAAAGCTCATTCTGAGTACATTTTTAGCATACGCTTGCTCCTGCCGGGTCAGCTGAGCAGCGAATTTCTATTTAACCACCTGCTATCATGAGAGACCTCAGGGCTGCATGTTTTGAGCCCAGTACTGATCCTGAAAAGCGTTTCCAACCCCACTTACAAGTAAAACTAGCTAAAATGTGCCTGGCTGCTATTCACTTAAAAGCTCATTCTGAGTACATTTTTAGCATACGTTTGCTCCTGCCGGGTCAGCTGAGCAGCGAATTTCTATTTAACCACCTGCTATCATGAGAGACATCAGGGCTGCATGTTTTGAGCCCAGTACTGAGCCTGAAAAGCATTTCCAACCCCACTTACAAGTAAAACTAGATAAAATGTGCCTGGCTTCTCTTCACTGAAAAGCTCATTCTGAGTACATTTTTAGCATACATTTGCTCCTGCTGGGTCAGCTGAGCAGCGAATTTCTATTTAACCACCTGCTATCATGAGAGACCTCAGGGCTGCATGTTTTGAGCCCAGTACTGATCCTGAAAAGCGTTTCCATCCCCACTTACAAGTAAAACTAGCTAAAATGTGCCTGGCTTCTCTTCACTGAAAAGCTCATTCTGAGTACATTTTTAGCATACGTTTGCTCCTGCCGGGTCAGCTGAGCAGCGAATTTCTATTTAACCACCTGCTGTCATGGGAGACCTCAGGGCTGCATGTTTTGAGCCCAGTACTGAGCCTGAAAAGCATTTCCAACCCCACTTACAAGTAAAACTAGCTAAAATGTGCCTGGCTGCTATTCACTGAAAAGCTCATTCTGTGTACATTTTTGGCATACGTTTGCTCCTACCGGGTCAGCTGAGCAGCGAATTTCTATTTAACCACCTGCTTTCATGAGAGACCTCAGGGCTGCATGTTTTGAGCCCATTACTGAGCCTGAAAAGCATTTCCAACCCCACTTAAAAGTAAAACTAGCTAAAATGTGCCTGGCTTCTCTTCACTGAAAAGCTCATTCTGAGTACATTTTTAGCATACGTTTGCTCCTGCCGGGTCAGCTGAGCAGCGAATTTCTATTTAACCACCTGCTATCATGAGAGACCTCAGGGCTGCATGTTTTGAGCCCAGTACTGAGCCTGAAACGCATTTCCAACTCCACTTACAAGTAAAACTAGCGAAAATGTGCCTGGCTTCTCTTCACTGAAAAGCTCATTCTGAGTACATTTTTAGCATACGCTTGCTCCTGCCGGGTCAGCTGAGCAGCGAATTTCTATTTAACCACCTGCTATCATGAGAGACCTCAGGGCTGCATGTTTTGAGCCCAGTACTGATCCTGAAAAGCGTTTCCAACCCCACTTACAAGTAAAACTAGCTAAAATGTGCCTGGCTGCTATTCACTGAAAAGCTCATCTGAGTACATTTTTAGCATACGTTTGCTCCTGCCGGGTCAGCTGTGCAGCGAATTTCTATTTATCCACCTGCTATCATGAGAGACATCAGGGCTGCATGTTTTGAGCCCAGTACTGAGCCTGAAAAGCGTTTCCAACCCCACTTACAAGTAAAACTAGCTAAAATGTGCCTGACTGCTATTCACTGAAAAGCTCATTCTGTGTACATTTTTGGCATACGTTTGCTCCTGCCGGGTCAGCTGAGCAGCGAATTTCTATTTAACCACCTGCTATCATGAGAGACCTCAGGGCTGCATGTTTTGAGCCCAGTACTGAGCCTGAAAAGCATTTCCAACCCCACTTACAAGTAAAACTAGCTAAAATGTGCCTGGCTTCTCTTCACTGAAAAGCTCATTCTGAGTACATTTTTAGCATACGTTTGCTCCTGCCGGGTCACCTGAGCAGCGAATTTCTATTTAACCACCTGCTATCATGAGAGACCTCAGGGCTGCATGTTTTGAGCCCAGTACTGATCCTGAAAAGCGTTTCCAACCCCACTTACAAGTAAAACTAGCTAAAATGTGCCTGGCTGCTATTCACTGAAAAGCTCATTCTGTGTACATTTTTGGCATACGTTTGCTCCTACCGGGTCAGCTGAGCAGCGAATTTCTATTTAACCACCTGCTTTCATGAGAGACCTCAGGGCTGCATGTTTTGAGCCCAGTACTGAGCCTGAAAAGCATTTCCAACCCCACTTACAAGTGAAACTAGCTAAAATGTGCCTGGCTTCTCTTCACTGAAAAGCTCATTCTGAGTACATTTTTAGCATACGTTTGCTCCTGCCGGGTCAGCTGAGCAGCGAATTTCTATTTAACCACCTGCTATCATGAGAGACCTCAGGGCTGCATGTTTTGAGCCCAGTACTGAGCCTGAAAAGCATTTCCAACCCCACTTAAAAGTAAAACTAGCTAAAATGTGCCTGGCTTCTCTTCACTGAAAAGCTCATTCTGAGTACATTTTTAGCATACGCTTGCTCCTGCCGGGTCAGCTGAGCAGCGAATTTCTATTTAACCACCTGCTATCATGAGAGACCTCAGGGCTGCATGTTTTGAGCCCAGTACTGATCCTGAAAAGCGTTTCCAACCCCACTTACAAGTAAAACTAGCTAAAATGTGCCTGGCTGCTATTCACTTAAAAGCTCATTCTGAGTACATTTTTAGCATACGTTTGCTCCTGCCGGGTCAGCTGAGCAGCGAATTTCTATTTAACCACCTGCTATCATGAGAGACATCAGGGCTGCATGTTTTGAGCCCAGTACTGAGCCTGAAAAGCATTTCCAACCCCACTTACAAGTAAAACTAGATAAAATGTGCCTGGCTTCTCTTCACTGAAAAGCTCATTCTGAGTACATTTTTAGCATACATTTGCTCCTGCTGGGTCAGCTGAGCAGCGAATTTCTATTTAACCACCTGCTATCATGAGAGACCTCAGGGCTGCATGTTTTGAGCCCAGTACTGATCCTGAAAAGCGTTTCCATCCCCACTTACAAGTAAAACTAGCTAAAATGTGCCTGGCTTCTCTTCACTGAAAAGCTCATTCTGAGTACATTTTTAGCATACGTTTGCTCCTGCCGGGTCAGCTGAGCAGCGAATTTCTATTTAACCACCTGCTGTCATGGGAGACCTCAGGGCTGCATGTTTTGAGCCCAGTACTGAGCCTGAAAAGCATTTCCAACCCCACTTACAAGTAAAACTAGCTAAAATGTGCCTGGCTGCTATTCACTGAAAAGCTCATTCTGTGTACATTTTTGGCATACGTTTGCTCCTACCGGGTCAGCTGAGCAGCGAATTTCTATTTAACCACCTGCTTTCATGAGAGACCTCAGGGCTGCATGTTTTGAGCCCATTACTGAGCCTGAAAAGCATTTCCAACCCCACTTAAAAGTAAAACTAGCTAAAATGTGCCTGGCTTCTCTTCACTGAAAAGCTCATTCTGAGTACATTTTTAGCATACGTTTGCTCCTGCCGGGTCAGCTGAGCAGCGAATTTCTATTTAACCACCTGCTATCATGAGAGACCTCAGGGCTGCATGTTTTGAGCCCAGTACTGAGCCTGAAACGCATTTCCAACTCCACTTACAAGTAAAACTAGCGAAAATGTGCCTGGCTTCTCTTCACTGAAAAGCTCATTCTGAGTACATTTTTAGCATACGCTTGCTCCTGCCGGGTCAGCTGAGCAGCGAATTTTTATTTAACCACCTGCTATCATGAGAGACCTCAGGGCTGCATGTTTTGAGCCCAGTACTGATCCTGAAAAGCGTTTCCAACCCCACTTACAAGTAAAACTAGCTAAAATGTGCCTGGCTGCTATTCACTGAAAAGCTCATCTGAGTACATTTTTAGCATACGTTTGCTCCTGCCGGGTCAGCTGTGCAGCGAATTTCTATTTATCCACCTGCTATCATGAGAGACATCAGGGCTGCATGTTTTGAGCCCAGTACTGAGCCTGAAAAGCGTTTCCAACCCCACTTACAAGTAAAACTAGCTAAAATGTGCCTGACTGCTATTCACTGAAAAGCTCATTCTGTGTACATTTTTGGCATACGTTTGCTCCTGCCGGGTCAGCTGAGCAGCGAATTTCTATTTAACCACCTGCTATCATGAGAGACCTCAGGGCTGCATGTTTTGAGCCCAGTACTGAGCCTGAAAAGCATTTCCAACCCCACTTACAAGTAAAACTAGCTAAAATGTGCCTGGCTTCTCTTCACTGAAAAGCTCATTCTGAGTACATTTTTAGCATACGTTTGCTCCTGCCGGGTCACCTGAGCAGCGAATTTCTATTTAACCACCTGCTATCATGAGAGACCTCAGGGCTGCATGTTTTGAGCCCAGTACTGATCCTGAAAAGCGTTTCCAACCCCACTTACAAGTAAAACTAGCTAAAATGTGCCTGGCTGCTATTCACTGAAAAGCTCATTCTGTGTACATTTTTGGCATACGTTTGCTCCTACCGGGTCAGCTGAGCAGCGAATTTCTATTTAACCACCTGCTTTCATGAGAGACCTCAGGGCTGCATGTTTTGAGCCCAGTACTGAGCCTGAAAAGCATTTCCAACCCCACTTACAAGTGAAACTAGCTAAAATGTGCCTGGCTTCTCTTCACTGAAAAGCTCATTCTGAGTACATTTTTAGCATACGTTTGCTCCTGCCGGGTCAGCTGAGCAGCGAATTTCTATTTAACCACCTGCTATCATGAGAGACCTCAGGGCTGCATGTTTTGAGCCCAGTACTGAGCCTGAAAAGCATTTCCAACCCCACTTAAAAGTAAAACTAGCTAAAATGTGCCTGGCTTCTCTTCACTGAAAAGCTCATTCTGAGTACATTTTTAGCATACGCTTGCTCCTGCCGGGTCAGCTGAGCAGCGAATTTCTATTTAACCACCTGCTATCATGAGAGACCTCAGGGCTGCATGTTTTGAGCCCAGTACTGATCCTGAAAAGCGTTTCCAACCCCACTTACAAGTAAAACTAGCTAAAATGTGCCTGGCTGCTATTCACTTAAAAGCTCATTCTGAGTACATTTTTAGCATACGTTTGCTCCTGCCGGGTCAGCTGAGCAGCGAATTTCTATTTAACCACCTGCTATCATGAGAGACATCAGGGCTGCATGTTTTGAGCCCAGTACTGAGCCTGAAAAGCATTTCCAACCCCACTTACAAGTAAAACTAGATAAAATGTGCCTGGCTTCTCTTCACTGAAAAGCTCATTCTGAGTACATTTTTAGCATACATTTGCTCCTGCTGGGTCAGCTGAGCAGCGAATTTCTATTTAACCACCTGCTATCATGAGAGACCTCAGGGCTGCATGTTTTGAGCCCAGTACTGATCCTGAAAAGCGTTTCCATCCCCACTTACAAGTAAAACTAGCTAAAATGTGCCTGGCTTCTCTTCACTGAAAAGCTCATTCTGAGTACATTTTTAGCATACGTTTGCTCCTGCCGGGTCAGCTGAGCAGCGAATTTCTATTTAACCACCTGCTGTCATGGGAGACCTCAGGGCTGCATGTTTTGAGCCCAGTACTGAGCCTGAAAAGCATTTCCAACCCCACTTACAAGTAAAACTAGCTAAAATGTGCCTGGCTGCTATTCACTGAAAAGCTCATTCTGTGTACATTTTTGGCATACGTTTGCTCCTACCGGGTCAGCTGAGCAGCGAATTTCTATTTAACCACCTGCTTTCATGAGAGACCTCAGGGCTGCATGTTTTGAGCCCATTACTGAGCCTGAAAAGCATTTCCAACCCCACTTAAAAGTAAAACTAGCTAAAATGTGCCTGGCTTCTCTTCACTGAAAAGCTCATTCTGAGTACATTTTTAGCATACGTTTGCTCCTGCCGGGTCAGCTGAGCAGCGAATTTCTATTTAACCACCTGCTATCATGAGAGACCTCAGGGCTGCATGTTTTGAGCCCAGTACTGAGCCTGAAACGCATTTCCAACTCCACTTACAAGTAAAACTAGCGAAAATGTGCCTGGCTTCTCTTCACTGAAAAGCTCATTCTGAGTACATTTTTAGCATACGCTTGCTCCTGCCGGGTCAGCTGAGCAGCGAATTTCTATTTAACCACCTGCTATCATGAGAGACCTCAGGGCTGCATGTTTTGAGCCCAGTACTGATCCTGAAAAGCGTTTCCAACCCCACTTACAAGTAAAACTAGCTAAAATGTGCCTGGCTGCTATTCACTGAAAAGCTCATCTGAGTACATTTTTAGCATACGTTTGCTCCTGCCGGGTCAGCTGTGCAGCGAATTTCTATTTATCCACCTGCTATCATGAGAGACATCAGGGCTGCATGTTTTGAGCCCAGTACTGAGCCTGAAAAGCGTTTCCAACCCCACTTACAAGTAAAACTAGCTAAAATGTGCCTGACTGCTATTCACTGAAAAGCTCATTCTGTGTACATTTTTGGCATACGTTTGCTCCTGCCGGGTCAGCTGAGCAGCGAATTTCTATTTAACCACCTGCTATCATGAGAGACCTCAGGGCTGCATGTTTTGAGCCCAGTACTGAGCCTGAAAAGCATTTCCAACCCCACTTACAAGTAAAACTAGCTAAAATGTGCCTGGCTTCTCTTCACTGAAAAGCTCATTCTGAGTACATTTTTAGCATACGTTTGCTCCTGCCGGGTCACCTGAGCAGCGAATTTCTATTTAACCACCTGCTATCATGAGAGACCTCAGGGCTGCATGTTTTGAGCCCAGTACTGATCCTGAAAAGCGTTTCCAACCCCACTTACAAGTAAAACTAGCTAAAATGTGCCTGGCTGCTATTCACTGAAAAGCTCATTCTGTGTACATTTTTGGCATACGTTTGCTCCTACCGGGTCAGCTGAGCAGCGAATTTCTATTTAACCACCTGCTTTCATGAGAGACCTCAGGGCTGCATGTTTTGAGCCCAGTACTGAGCCTGAAAAGCATTTCCAACCCCACTTACAAGTGAAACTAGCTAAAATGTGCCTGGCTTCTCTTCACTGAAAAGCTCATTCTGAGTACATTTTTAGCATACGTTTGCTCCTGCCGGGTCAGCTGAGCAGCGAATTTCTATTTAACCACCTGCTATCATGAGAGACCTCAGGGCTGCATGTTTTGAGCCCAGTACTGAGCCTGAAAAGCATTTCCAACCCCACTTAAAAGTAAAACTAGCTAAAATGTGCCTGGCTTCTCTTCACTGAAAAGCTCATTCTGAGTACATTTTTAGCATACGCTTGCTCCTGCCGGGTCAGCTGAGCAGCGAATTTCTATTTAACCACCTGCTATCATGAGAGACCTCAGGGCTGCATGTTTTGAGCCCAGTACTGATCCTGAAAAGCGTTTCCAACCCCACTTACAAGTAAAACTAGCTAAAATGTGCCTGGCTGCTATTCACTTAAAAGCTCATTCTGAGTACATTTTTAGCATACGTTTGCTCCTGCCGGGTCAGCTGAGCAGCGAATTTCTATTTAACCACCTGCTATCATGAGAGACATCAGGGCTGCATGTTTTGAGCCCAGTACTGAGCCTGAAAAGCATTTCCAACCCCACTTACAAGTAAAACTAGATAAAATGTGCCTGGCTTCTCTTCACTGAAAAGCTCATTCTGAGTACATTTTTAGCATACATTTGCTCCTGCTGGGTCAGCTGAGCAGCGAATTTCTATTTAACCACCTGCTATCATGAGAGACCTCAGGGCTGCATGTTTTGAGCCCAGTACTGATCCTGAAAAGCGTTTCCATCCCCACTTACAAGTAAAACTAGCTAAAATGTGCCTGGCTTCTCTTCACTGAAAAGCTCATTCTGAGTACATTTTTAGCATACGTTTGCTCCTGCCGGGTCAGCTGAGCAGCGAATTTCTATTTAACCACCTGCTGTCATGGGAGACCTCAGGGCTGCATGTTTTGAGCCCAGTACTGAGCCTGAAAAGCATTTCCAACCCCACTTACAAGTAAAACTAGCTAAAATGTGCCTGGCTGCTATTCACTGAAAAGCTCATTCTGTGTACATTTTTGGCATACGTTTGCTCCTACCGGGTCAGCTGAGCAGCGAATTTCTATTTAACCACCTGCTTTCATGAGAGACCTCAGGGCTGCATGTTTTGAGCCCATTACTGAGCCTGAAAAGCATTTCCAACCCCACTTAAAAGTAAAACTAGCTAAAATGTGCCTGGCTTCTCTTCACTGAAAAGCTCATTCTGAGTACATTTTTAGCATACGTTTGCTCCTGCCGGGTCAGCTGAGCAGCGAATTTCTATTTAACCACCTGCTATCATGAGAGACCTCAGGGCTGCATGTTTTGAGCCCAGTACTGAGCCTGAAACGCATTTCCAACTCCACTTACAAGTAAAACTAGCGAAAATGTGCCTGGCTTCTCTTCACTGAAAAGCTCATTCTGAGTACATTTTTAGCATACGCTTGCTCCTGCCGGGTCAGCTGAGCAGCGAATTTCTATTTAACCACCTGCTATCATGAGAGACCTCAGGGCTGCATGTTTTGAGCCCAGTACTGATCCTGAAAAGCGTTTCCAACCCCACTTACAAGTAAAACTAGCTAAAATGTGCCTGGCTGCTATTCACTGAAAAGCTCATCTGAGTACATTTTTAGCATACGTTTGCTCCTGCCGGGTCAGCTGTGCAGCGAATTTCTATTTATCCACCTGCTATCATCAGAGACATCAGGGCTGCATGTTTTGAGCCCAGTACTGAGCCTGAAAAGCGTTTCCAACCCCACTTACAAGTAAAACTAGCTAAAATGTGCCTGACTGCTATTCACTGAAAAGCTCATTCTGTGTACATTTTTGGCATACGTTTGCTCCTACCGGGTCAGCTGAGCAGCGAATTTCTATTTAACCACCTGCTTTCATGAGAGACCTCAGGGCTGCATGTTTTGAGCCCAGTACTGAGCCTGAAAAGCATTTCCAACCCCACTTACAAGTGAAACTAGCTAAAATGTGCCTGGCTTCTCTTCACTGAAAAGCTCATTCTGAGTACATTTTTAGCATACGTTTGCTCCTGCCGGGTCAGCTGAGCAGCGAATTTCTATTTAACCACCTGCTATCATGAGAGACCTCAGGGCTGCATGTTTTGAGCCCAGTACTGAGCCTGAAAAGCATTTCCAACCCCACTTAAAAGTAAAACTAGCTAAAATGTGCCTGGCTTCTCTTCACTGAAAAGCTCATTCTGAGTACATTTTTAGCATACGCTTGCTCCTGCCGGGTCAGCTGAGCAGCGAATTTCTATTTAACCACCTGCTATCATGAGAGACCTCAGGGCTGCATGTTTTGAGCCCAGTACTGATCCTGAAAAGCGTTTCCAACCCCACTTACAAGTAAAACTAGCTAAAATGTGCCTGGCTGCTATTCACTTAAAAGCTCATTCTGAGTACATTTTTAGCATACGTTTGCTCCTGCCGGGTCAGCTGAGCAGCGAATTTCTATTTAACCACCTGCTATCATGAGAGACATCAGGGCTGCATGTTTTGAGCCCAGTACTGAGCCTGAAAAGCATTTCCAACCCCACTTACAAGTAAAACTAGATAAAATGTGCCTGGCTTCTCTTCACTGAAAAGCTCATTCTGAGTACATTTTTAGCATACATTTGCTCCTGCTGGGTCAGCTGAGCAGCGAATTTCTATTTAACCACCTGCTATCATGAGAGACCTCAGGGCTGCATGTTTTGAGCCCAGTACTGATCCTGAAAAGCGTTTCCATCCCCACTTACAAGTAAAACTAGCTAAAATGTGCCTGGCTTCTCTTCACTGAAAAGCTCATTCTGAGTACATTTTTAGCATACGTTTGCTCCTGCCGGGTCAGCTGAGCAGCGAATTTCTATTTAACCACCTGCTGTCATGGGAGACCTCAGGGCTGCATGTTTTGAGCCCAGTACTGAGCCTGAAAAGCATTTCCAACCCCACTTACAAGTAAAACTAGCTAAAATGTGCCTGGCTGCTATTCACTGAAAAGCTCATTCTGTGTACATTTTTGGCATACGTTTGCTCCTACCGGGTCAGCTGAGCAGCGAATTTCTATTTAACCACCTGCTTTCATGAGAGACCTCAGGGCTGCATGTTTTGAGCCCATTACTGAGCCTGAAAAGCATTTCCAACCCCACTTAAAAGTAAAACTAGCTAAAATGTGCCTGGCTTCTCTTCACTGAAAAGCTCATTCTGAGTACATTTTTAGCATACGTTTGCTCCTGCCGGGTCAGCTGAGCAGCGAATTTCTATTTAACCACCTGCTATCATGAGAGACCTCAGGGCTGCATGTTTTGAGCCCAGTACTGAGCCTGAAACGCATTTCCAACTCCACTTACAAGTAAAACTAGCGAAAATGTGCCTGGCTTCTCTTCACTGAAAAGCTCATTCTGAGTACATTTTTAGCATACGCTTGCTCCTGCCGGGTCAGCTGAGCAGCGAATTTCTATTTAACCACCTGCTATCATGAGAGACCTCAGGGCTGCATGTTTTGAGCCCAGTACTGATCCTGAAAAGCGTTTCCAACCCCACTTACAAGTAAAACTAGCTAAAATGTGCCTGGCTGCTATTCACTGAAAAGCTCATCTGAGTACATTTTTAGCATACGTTTGCTCCTGCCGGGTCAGCTGTGCAGCGAATTTCTATTTATCCACCTGCTATCATGAGAGACATCAGGGCTGCATGTTTTGAGCCCAGTACTGAGCCTGAAAAGCGTTTCCAACCCCACTTACAAGTAAAACTAGCTAAAATGTGCCTGACTGCTATTCACTGAAAAGCTCATTCTGTGTACATTTTTGGCATACGTTTGCTCCTGCCGGGTCAGCTGAGCAGCGAATTTCTATTTAACCACCTGCTATCATGAGAGACCTCAGGGCTGCATGTTTTGAGCCCAGTACTGAGCCTGAAAAGCATTTCCAACCCCACTTACAAGTAAAACTAGCTAAAATGTGCCTGGCTTCTCTTCACTGAAAAGCTCATTCTGAGTACATTTTTAGCATACGTTTGCTCCTGCCGGGTCACCTGAGCAGCGAATTTCTATTTAACCACCTGCTATCATGAGAGACCTCAGGGCTGCATGTTTTGAGCCCAGTACTGATCCTGAAAAGCGTTTCCAACCCCACTTACAAGTAAAACTAGCTAAAATGTGCCTGGCTGCTATTCACTGAAAAGCTCATTCTGTGTACATTTTTGGCATACGTTTGCTCCTACCGGGTCAGCTGAGCAGCGAATTTCTATTTAACCACCTGCTTTCATGAGAGACCTCAGGGCTGCATGTTTTGAGCCCAGTACTGAGCCTGAAAAGCATTTCCAACCCCACTTACAAGTGAAACTAGCTAAAATGTGCCTGGCTTCTCTTCACTGAAAAGCTCATTCTGAGTACATTTTTAGCATACGTTTGCTCCTGCCGGGTCAGCTGAGCAGCGAATTTCTATTTAACCACCTGCTATCATGAGAGACCTCAGGGCTGCATGTTTTGAGCCCAGTACTGAGCCTGAAAAGCATTTCCAACCCCACTTAAAAGTAAAACTAGCTAAAATGTGCCTGGCTTCTCTTCACTGAAAAGCTCATTCTGAGTACATTTTTAGCATACGCTTGCTCCTGCCGGGTCAGCTGAGCAGCGAATTTCTATTTAACCACCTGCTATCATGAGAGACCTCAGGGCTGCATGTTTTGAGCCCAGTACTGATCCTGAAAAGCGTTTCCAACCCCACTTACAAGTAAAACTAGCTAAAATGTGCCTGGCTGCTATTCACTTAAAAGCTCATTCTGAGTACATTTTTAGCATACGTTTGCTCCTGCCGGGTCAGCTGAGCAGCGAATTTCTATTTAACCACCTGCTATCATGAGAGACATCAGGGCTGCATGTTTTGAGCCCAGTACTGAGCCTGAAAAGCATTTCCAACCCCACTTACAAGTAAAACTAGATAAAATGTGCCTGGCTTCTCTTCACTGAAAAGCTCATTCTGAGTACATTTTTAGCATACATTTGCTCCTGCTGGGTCAGCTGAGCAGCGAATTTCTATTTAACCACCTGCTATCATGAGAGACCTCAGGGCTGCATGTTTTGAGCCCAGTACTGATCCTGAAAAGCGTTTCCATCCCCACTTACAAGTAAAACTAGCTAAAATGTGCCTGGCTTCTCTTCACTGAAAAGCTCATTCTGAGTACATTTTTAGCATACGTTTGCTCCTGCCGGGTCAGCTGAGCAGCGAATTTCTATTTAACCACCTGCTGTCATGGGAGACCTCAGGGCTGCATGTTTTGAGCCCAGTACTGAGCCTGAAAAGCATTTCCAACCCCACTTACAAGTAAAACTAGCTAAAATGTGCCTGGCTGCTATTCACTGAAAAGCTCATTCTGTGTACATTTTTGGCATACGTTTGCTCCTACCGGGTCAGCTGAGCAGCGAATTTCTATTTAACCACCTGCTTTCATGAGAGACCTCAGGGCTGCATGTTTTGAGCCCATTACTGAGCCTGAAAAGCATTTCCAACCCCACTTACAAGTGAAACTAGCTAAAATGTGCCTGGCTTCTCTTCACTGAAAAGCTCATTCTGAGTACATTTTTAGCATACGTTTGCTCCTGCCGGGTCAGCTGAGCAGCGAATTTCTATTTAACCACCTGCTATCATGAGAGACCTCAGGGCTGCATGTTTTGAGCCCAGTACTGAGCCTGAAAAGCATTTCCAACCCCACTTAAAAGTAAAACTAGCTAAAATGTGCCTGGCTTCTCTTCACTGAAAAGCTCATTCTGAGTACATTTTTAGCATACGCTTGCTCCTGCCGGGTCAGCTGAGCAGCGAATTTCTATTTAACCACCTGCTATCATGAGAGACCTCAGGGCTGCATGTTTTGAGCCCAGTACTGATCCTGAAAAGCGTTTCCAACCCCACTTACAAGTAAAACTAGCTAAAATGTGCCTGGCTGCTATTCACTTAAAAGCTCATTCTGAGTACATTTTTAGCATACGTTTGCTCCTGCCGGGTCAGCTGAGCAGCGAATTTCTATTTAACCACCTGCTATCATGAGAGACATCAGGGCTGCATGTTTTGAGCCCAGTACTGAGCCTGAAAAGCATTTCCAACCCCACTTACAAGTAAAACTAGATAAAATGTGCCTGGCTTCTCTTCACTGAAAAGCTCATTCTGAGTACATTTTTAGCATACATTTGCTCCTGCTGGGTCAGCTGAGCAGCGAATTTCTATTTAACCACCTGCTATCATGAGAGACCTCAGGGCTGCATGTTTTGAGCCCAGTACTGATCCTGAAAAGCGTTTCCATCCCCACTTACAAGTAAAACTAGCTAAAATGTGCCTGGCTTCTCTTCACTGAAAAGCTCATTCTGAGTACATTTTTAGCATACGTTTGCTCCTGCCGGGTCAGCTGAGCAGCGAATTTCTATTTAACCACCTGCTGTCATGGGAGACCTCAGGGCTGCATGTTTTGAGCCCAGTACTGAGCCTGAAAAGCATTTCCAACCCCACTTACAAGTAAAACTAGCTAAAATGTGCCTGGCTGCTATTCACTGAAAAGCTCATTCTGTGTACATTTTTGGCATACGTTTGCTCCTACCGGGTCAGCTGAGCAGCGAATTTCTATTTAACCACCTGCTTTCATGAGAGACCTCAGGGCTGCATGTTTTGAGCCCATTACTGAGCCTGAAAAGCATTTCCAACCCCACTTAAAAGTAAAACTAGCTAAAATGTGCCTGGCTTCTCTTCACTGAAAAGCTCATTCTGAGTACATTTTTAGCATACGTTTGCTCCTGCCGGGTCAGCTGAGCAGCGAATTTCTATTTAACCACCTGCTATCATGAGAGACCTCAGGGCTGCATGTTTTGAGCCCAGTACTGAGCCTGAAACGCATTTCCAACTCCACTTACAAGTAAAACTAGCGAAAATGTGCCTGGCTTCTCTTCACTGAAAAGCTCATTCTGAGTACATTTTTAGCATACGCTTGCTCCTGCCGGGTCAGCTGAGCAGCGAATTTCTATTTAACCACCTGCTATCATGAGAGACCTCAGGGCTGCATGTTTTGAGCCCAGTACTGATCCTGAAAAGCGTTTCCAACCCCACTTACAAGTAAAACTAGCTAAAATGTGCCTGGCTGCTATTCACTGAAAAGCTCATCTGAGTACATTTTTAGCATACGTTTGCTCCTGCCGGGTCAGCTGTGCAGCGAATTTCTATTTATCCACCTGCTATCATGAGAGACATCAGGGCTGCATGTTTTGAGCCCAGTACTGAGCCTGAAAAGCGTTTCCAACCCCACTTACAAGTAAAACTAGCTAAAATGTGCCTGACTGCTATTCACTGAAAAGCTCATTCTGTGTACATTTTTGGCATACGTTTGCTCCTACCGGGTCAGCTGAGCAGCGAATTTCTATTTAACCACCTGCTTTCATGAGAGACCTCAGGGCTGCATGTTTTGAGCCCAGTACTGAGCCTGAAAAGCATTTCCAACCCCACTTACAAGTGAAACTAGCTAAAATGTGCCTGGCTTCTCTTCACTGAAAAGCTCATTCTGAGTACATTTTTAGCATACGTTTGCTCCTGCCGGGTCAGCTGAGCAGCGAATTTCTATTTAACCACCTGCTATCATGAGAGACCTCAGGGCTGCATGTTTTGAGCCCAGTACTGAGCCTGAAAAGCATTTCCAACCCCACTTAAAAGTAAAACTAGCTAAAATGTGCCTGGCTTCTCTTCACTGAAAAGCTCATTCTGAGTACATTTTTAGCATACGCTTGCTCCTGCCGGGTCAGCTGAGCAGCGAATTTCTATTTAACCACCTGCTATCATGAGAGACCTCAGGGCTGCATGTTTTGAGCCCAGTACTGATCCTGAAAAGCGTTTCCAACCCCACTTACAAGTAAAACTAGCTAAAATGTGCCTGGCTGCTATTCACTTAAAAGCTCATTCTGAGTACATTTTTAGCATACGTTTGCTCCTGCCGGGTCAGCTGAGCAGCGAATTTCTATTTAACCACCTGCTATCATGAGAGACATCAGGGCTGCATGTTTTGAGCCCAGTACTGAGCCTGAAAAGCATTTCCAACCCCACTTACAAGTAAAACTAGATAAAATGTGCCTGGCTTCTCTTCACTGAAAAGCTCATTCTGAGTACATTTTTAGCATACATTTGCTCCTGCTGGGTCAGCTGAGCAGCGAATTTCTATTTAACCACCTGCTATCATGAGAGACCTCAGGGCTGCATGTTTTGAGCCCAGTACTGATCCTGAAAAGCGTTTCCATCCCCACTTACAAGTAAAACTAGCTAAAATGTGCCTGGCTTCTCTTCACTGAAAAGCTCATTCTGAGTACATTTTTAGCATACGTTTGCTCCTGCCGGGTCAGCTGAGCAGCGAATTTCTATTTAACCACCTGCTGTCATGGGAGACCTCAGGGCTGCATGTTTTGAGCCCAGTACTGAGCCTGAAAAGCATTTCCAACCCCACTTACAAGTAAAACTAGCTAAAATGTGCCTGGCTGCTATTCACTGAAAAGCTCATTCTGTGTACATTTTTGGCATACGTTTGCTCCTACCGGGTCAGCTGAGCAGCGAATTTCTATTTAACCACCTGCTTTCATGAGAGACCTCAGGGCTGCATGTTTTGAGCCCATTACTGAGCCTGAAAAGCATTTCCAACCCCACTTAAAAGTAAAACTAGCTAAAATGTGCCTGGCTTCTCTTCACTGAAAAGCTCATTCTGAGTACATTTTTAGCATACGTTTGCTCCTGCCGGGTCAGCTGAGCAGCGAATTTCTATTTAACCACCTGCTATCATGAGAGACCTCAGGGCTGCATGTTTTGAGCCCAGTACTGAGCCTGAAACGCATTTCCAACTCCACTTACAAGTAAAACTAGCGAAAATGTGCCTGGCTTCTCTTCACTGAAAAGCTCATTCTGAGTACATTTTTAGCATACGCTTGCTCCTGCCGGGTCAGCTGAGCAGCGAATTTCTATTTAACCACCTGCTATCATGAGAGACCTCAGGGCTGCATGTTTTGAGCCCAGTACTGATCCTGAAAAGCGTTTCCAACCCCACTTACAAGTAAAACTAGCTAAAATGTGCCTGGCTGCTATTCACTGAAAAGCTCATCTGAGTACATTTTTAGCATACGTTTGCTCCTGCCGGGTCAGCTGTGCAGCGAATTTCTATTTATCCACCTGCTATCATGAGAGACATCAGGGCTGCATGTTTTGAGCCCAGTACTGAGCCTGAAAAGCGTTTCCAACCCCACTTACAAGTAAAACTAGCTAAAATGTGCCTGACTGCTATTCACTGAAAAGCTCATTCTGTGTACATTTTTGGCATACGTTTGCTCCTGCCGGGTCAGCTGAGCAGCGAATTTCTATTTAACCACCTGCTATCATGAGAGACCTCAGGGCTGCATGTTTTGAGCCCAGTACTGAGCCTGAAAAGCATTTCCAACCCCACTTACAAGTAAAACTAGCTAAAATGTGCCTGGCTTCTCTTCACTGAAAAGCTCATTCTGAGTACATTTTTAGCATACGTTTGCTCCTGCCGGGTCACCTGAGCAGCGAATTTCTATTTAACCACCTGCTATCATGAGAGACCTCAGGGCTGCATGTTTTGAGCCCAGTACTGATCCTGAAAAGCGTTTCCAACCCCACTTACAAGTAAAACTAGCTAAAATGTGCCTGGCTGCTATTCACTGAAAAGCTCATTCTGTGTACATTTTTGGCATACGTTTGCTCCTACCGGGTCAGCTGAGCAGCGAATTTCTATTTAACCACCTGCTTTCATGAGAGACCTCAGGGCTGCATGTTTTGAGCCCAGTACTGAGCCTGAAAAGCATTTCCAACCCCACTTACAAGTGAAACTAGCTAAAATGTGCCTGGCTTCTCTTCACTGAAAAGCTCATTCTGAGTACATTTTTAGCATACGTTTGCTCCTGCCGGGTCAGCTGAGCAGCGAATTTCTATTTAACCACCTGCTATCATGAGAGACCTCAGGGCTGCATGTTTTGAGCCCAGTACTGAGCCTGAAAAGCATTTCCAACCCCACTTAAAAGTAAAACTAGCTAAAATGTGCCTGGCTTCTCTTCACTGAAAAGCTCATTCTGAGTACATTTTTAGCATACGCTTGCTCCTGCCGGGTCAGCTGAGCAGCGAATTTCTATTTAACCACCTGCTATCATGAGAGACCTCAGGGCTGCATGTTTTGAGCCCAGTACTGATCCTGAAAAGCGTTTCCAACCCCACTTACAAGTAAAACTAGCTAAAATGTGCCTGGCTGCTATTCACTTAAAAGCTCATTCTGAGTACATTTTTAGCATACGTTTGCTCCTGCCGGGTCAGCTGAGCAGCGAATTTCTATTTAACCACCTGCTATCATGAGAGACATCAGGGCTGCATGTTTTGAGCCCAGTACTGAGCCTGAAAAGCATTTCCAACCCCACTTACAAGTAAAACTAGATAAAATGTGCCTGGCTTCTCTTCACTGAAAAGCTCATTCTGAGTACATTTTTAGCATACATTTGCTCCTGCTGGGTCAGCTGAGCAGCGAATTTCTATTTAACCACCTGCTATCATGAGAGACCTCAGGGCTGCATGTTTTGAGCCCAGTACTGATCCTGAAAAGCGTTTCCATCCCCACTTACAAGTAAAACTAGCTAAAATGTGCCTGGCTTCTCTTCACTGAAAAGCTCATTCTGAGTACATTTTTAGCATACGTTTGCTCCTGCCGGGTCAGCTGAGCAGCGAATTTCTATTTAACCACCTGCTGTCATGGGAGACCTCAGGGCTGCATGTTTTGAGCCCAGTACTGAGCCTGAAAAGCATTTCCAACCCCACTTACAAGTAAAACTAGCTAAAATGTGCCTGGCTGCTATTCACTGAAAAGCTCATTCTGTGTACATTTTTGGCATACGTTTGCTCCTACCGGGTCAGCTGAGCAGCGAATTTCTATTTAACCACCTGCTTTCATGAGAGACCTCAGGGCTGCATGTTTTGAGCCCATTACTGAGCCTGAAAAGCATTTCCAACCCCACTTAAAAGTAAAACTAGCTAAAATGTGCCTGGCTTCTCTTCACTGAAAAGCTCATTCTGAGTACATTTTTAGCATACGTTTGCTCCTGCCGGGTCAGCTGAGCAGCGAATTTCTATTTAACCACCTGCTATCATGAGAGACCTCAGGGCTGCATGTTTTGAGCCCAGTACTGAGCCTGAAACGCATTTCCAACTCCACTTACAAGTAAAACTAGCGAAAATGTGCCTGGCTTCTCTTCACTGAAAAGCTCATTCTGAGTACATTTTTAGCATACGCTTGCTCCTGCCGGGTCAGCTGAGCAGCGAATTTCTATTTAACCACCTGCTATCATGAGAGACCTCAGGGCTGCATGTTTTGAGCCCAGTACTGATCCTGAAAAGCGTTTCCAACCCCACTTACAAGTAAAACTAGCTAAAACGTGCCTGGCTGCTATTCACTGAAAAGCTCATCTGAGTACATTTTTAGCATACGTTTGCTCCTGCCGGGTCAGCTGTGCAGCGAATTTCTATTTATCCACCTGCTATCATGAGAGACATCAGGGCTGCATGTTTTGAGCCCAGTACTGAGCCTGAAAAGCGTTTCCAACCCCACTTACAAGTAAAACTAGCTAAAATGTGCCTGACTGCTATTCACTGAAAAGCTCATTCTGTGTACATTTTTGGCATACGTTTGCTCCTGCCGGGTCAGCTGAGCAGCGAATTTCTATTTAACCACCTGCTATCATGAGAGACCTCAGGGCTGCATGTTTTGAGCCCAGTACTGAGCCTGAAAAGCATTTCCAACCCCACTTACAAGTAAAACTAGCTAAAATGTGCCTGGCTTCTCTTCACTGAAAAGCTCATTCTGAGTACATTTTTAGCATACGTTTGCTCCTGCCGGGTCACCTGAGCAGCGAATTTCTATTTAACCACCTGCTATCATGAGAGACCTCAGGGCTGCATGTTTTGAGCCCAGTACTGATCCTGAAAAGCGTTTCCAACCCCACTTACAAGTAAAACTAGCTAAAATGTGCCTGGCTGCTATTCACTGAAAAGCTCATTCTGTGTACATTTTTGGCATACGTTTGCTCCTACCGGGTCAGCTGAGCAGCGAATTTCTATTTAACCACCTGCTTTCATGAGAGACCTCAGGGCTGCATGTTTTGAGCCCAGTACTGAGCCTGAAAAGCATTTCCAACCCCACTTACAAGTGAAACTAGCTAAAATGTGCCTGGCTTCTCTTCACTGAAAAGCTCATTCTGAGTACATTTTTAGCATACGTTTGCTCCTGCCGGGTCAGCTGAGCAGCGAATTTCTATTTAACCACCTGCTATCATGAGAGACCTCAGGGCTGCATGTTTTGAGCCCAGTACTGAGCCTGAAAAGCATTTCCAACCCCACTTAAAAGTAAAACTAGCTAAAATGTGCCTGGCTTCTCTTCACTGAAAAGCTCATTCTGAGTACATTTTTAGCATACGCTTGCTCCTGCCGGGTCAGCTGAGCAGCGAATTTCTATTTAACCACCTGCTATCATGAGAGACCTCAGGGCTGCATGTTTTGAGCCCAGTACTGATCCTGAAAAGCGTTTCCAACCCCACTTACAAGTAAAACTAGCTAAAATGTGCCTGGCTGCTATTCACTTAAAAGCTCATTCTGAGTACATTTTTAGCATACGTTTGCTCCTGCCGGGTCAGCTGAGCAGCGAATTTCTATTTAACCACCTGCTATCATGAGAGACATCAGGGCTGCATGTTTTGAGCCCAGTACTGAGCCTGAAAAGCATTTCCAACCCCACTTACAAGTAAAACTAGATAAAATGTGCCTGGCTTCTCTTCACTGAAAAGCTCATTCTGAGTACATTTTTAGCATACATTTGCTCCTGCTGGGTCAGCTGAGCAGCGAATTTCTATTTAACCACCTGCTATCATGAGAGACCTCAGGGCTGCATGTTTTGAGCCCAGTACTGATCCTGAAAAGCGTTTCCATCCCCACTTACAAGTAAAACTAGCTAAAATGTGCCTGGCTTCTCTTCACTGAAAAGCTCATTCTGAGTACATTTTTAGCATACGTTTGCTCCTGCCGGGTCAGCTGAGCAGCGAATTTCTATTTAACCACCTGCTGTCATGGGAGACCTCAGGGCTGCATGTTTTGAGCCCAGTACTGAGCCTGAAAAGCATTTCCAACCCCACTTACAAGTAAAACTAGCTAAAATGTGCCTGGCTGCTATTCACTGAAAAGCTCATTCTGTGTACATTTTTGGCATACGTTTGCTCCTACCGGGTCAGCTGAGCAGCGAATTTCTATTTAACCACCTGCTTTCATGAGAGACCTCAGGGCTGCATGTTTTGAGCCCATTACTGAGCCTGAAAAGCATTTCCAACCCCACTTAAAAGTAAAACTAGCTAAAATGTGCCTGGCTTCTCTTCACTGAAAAGCTCATTCTGAGTACATTTTTAGCATACGTTTGCTCCTGCCGGGTCAGCTGAGCAGCGAATTTCTATTTAACCACCTGCTATCATGAGAGACCTCAGGGCTGCATGTTTTGAGCCCAGTACTGAGCCTGAAACGCATTTCCAACTCCACTTACAAGTAAAACTAGCGAAAATGTGCCTGGCTTCTCTTCACTGAAAAGCTCATTCTGAGTACATTTTTAGCATACGCTTGCTCCTGCCGGGTCAGCTGAGCAGCGAATTTCTATTTAACCACCTGCTATCATGAGAGACCTCAGGGCTGCATGTTTTGAGCCCAGTACTGATCCTGAAAAGCGTTTCCAACCCCACTTACAAGTAAAACTAGCTAAAATGTGCCTGGCTGCTATTCACTGAAAAGCTCATCTGAGTACATTTTTAGCATACGTTTGCTCCTGCCGGGTCAGCTGTGCAGCGAATTTCTATTTATCCACCTGCTATCATGAGAGACATCAGGGCTGCATGTTTTGAGCCCAGTACTGAGCCTGAAAAGCGTTTCCAACCCCACTTACAAGTAAAACTAGCTAAAATGTGCCTGACTGCTATTCACTGAAAAGCTCATTCTGTGTACATTTTTGGCATACGTTTGCTCCTGCCGGGTCAGCTGAGCAGCGAATTTCTATTTAACCACCTGCTATCATGAGAGACCTCAGGGCTGCATGTTTTGAGCCCAGTACTGAGCCTGAAAAGCATTTCCAACCCCACTTACAAGTAAAACTAGCTAAAATGTGCCTGGCTTCTCTTCACTGAAAAGCTCATTCTGAGTACATTTTTAGCATACGTTTGCTCCTGCCGGGTCACCTGAGCAGCGAATTTCTATTTAACCACCTGCTTTCATGAGAGACCTCAGGGCTGCATGTTTTGAGCCCAGTACTGATCCTGAAAAGCGTTTCCAACCCCACTTACAAGTAAAACTAGCTAAAATGTGCCTGGCTGCTATTCACTGAAAAGCTCATTCTGTGTACATTTTTGGCATACGTTTGCTCCTACCGGGTCAGCTGAGCAGCGAATTTCTATTTAACCACCTGCTTTCATGAGAGACCTCAGGGCTGCATGTTTTGAGCCCAGTACTGAGCCTGAAAAGCATTTCCAACCCCACTTACAAGTGAAACTAGCTAAAATGTGCCTGGCTTCTCTTCACTGAAAAGCTCATTCTGAGTACATTTTTAGCATACGTTTGCTCCTGCCGGGTCAGCTGAGCAGCGAATTTCTATTTAACCACCTGCTATCATGAGAGACCTCAGGGCTGCATGTTTTGAGCCCAGTACTGAGCCTGAAAAGCATTTCCAACCCCACTTAAAAGTAAAACTAGCTAAAATGTGCCTGGCTTCTCTTCACTGAAAAGCTCATTCTGAGTACATTTTTAGCATACGCTTGCTCCTGCCGGGTCAGCTGAGCAGCGAATTTCTATTTAACCACCTGCTATCATGAGAGACCTCAGGGCTGCATGTTTTGAGCCCAGTACTGATCCTGAAAAGCGTTTCCAACCCCACTTACAAGTAAAACTAGCTAAAATGTGCCTGGCTGCTATTCACTTAAAAGCTCATTCTGAGTACATTTTTAGCATACGTTTGCTCCTGCCGGGTCAGCTGAGCAGCGAATTTCTATTTAACCACCTGCTATCATGAGAGACATCAGGGCTGCATGTTTTGAGCCCAGTACTGAGCCTGAAAAGCATTTCCAACCCCACTTACAAGTAAAACTAGATAAAATGTGCCTGGCTTCTCTTCACTGAAAAGCTCATTCTGAGTACATTTTTAGCATACATTTGCTCCTGCTGGATCAGCTGAGCAGCGAATTTCTATTTAACCACCTGCTATCATGAGAGACCTCAGGGCTGCATGTTTTGAGCCCAGTACTGATCCTGAAAAGCGTTTCCATCCCCACTTACAAGTAAAACTAGCTAAAATGTGCCTGGCTTCTCTTCACTGAAAAGCTCATTCTGAGTACATTTTTAGCATACGTTTGCTCCTGCCGGGTCAGCTGAGCAGCGAATTTCTATTTAACCACCTGCTGTCATGGGAGACCTCAGGGCTGCATGTTTTGAGCCCAGTACTGAGCCTGAAAAGCATTTCCAACCCCACTTACAAGTAAAACTAGCTAAAATGTGCCTGGCTGCTATTCACTGAAAAGCTCATTCTGTGTACATTTTTGGCATACGTTTGCTCCTACCGGGTCAGCTGAGCAGCGAATTTCTATTTAACCACCTGCTTTCATGAGAGACCTCAGGGCTGCATGTTTTGAGCCCATTACTGAGCCTGAAAAGCATTTCCAACCCCACTTAAAAGTAAAACTAGCTAAAATGTGCCTGGCTTCTCTTCACTGAAAAGCTCATTCTGAGTACATTTTTAGCATACGTTTGCTCCTGCCGGGTCAGCTGAGCAGCGAATTTCTATTTAACCACCTGCTATCATGAGAGACCTCAGGGCTGCATGTTTTGAGCCCAGTACTGAGCCTGAAACGCATTTCCAACTCCACTTACAAGTAAAACTAGCGAAAATGTGCCTGGCTTCTCTTCACTGAAAAGCTCATTCTGAGTACATTTTTAGCATACGCTTGCTCCTGCCGGGTCAGCTGAGCAGCGAATTTCTATTTAACCACCTGCTATCATGAGAGACCTCAGGGCTGCATGTTTTGAGCCCAGTACTGATCCTGAAAAGCGTTTCCAACCCCACTTACAAGTAAAACTAGCTAAAATGTGCCTGGCTGCTATTCACTGAAAAGCTCATCTGAGTACATTTTTAGCATACGTTTGCTCCTGCCGGGTCACCTGAGCAGCGAATTTCTATTTAACCACCTGCTATCATGAGAGACCTCAGGGCTGCATGTTTTGAGCCCAGTACTGATCCTGAAAAGCGTTTCCAACCCCACTTACAAGTAAAACTAGCTAAAATGTGCCTGACTGCTATTCACTGAAAAGCTCATTCTGTGTACATTTTTGGCATACGTTTGCTCCTGCCGGGTCAGCTGAGCAGCGAATTTCTATTTAACCACCTGCTATCATGAGAGACCTCAGGGCTGCATGTTTTGAGCCCAGTACTGAGCCTGAAAAGCATTTCCAACCCCACTTACAAGTAAAACTAGCTAAAATGTGCCTGGCTTCTCTTCACTGAAAAGCTCATTCTGAGTACATTTTCAGCATACGTTTGCTCCTGCCGGGTCACCTGAGCAGCGAATTTCTATTTAACCACCTGCTATCATGAGAGACCTCAGGGCTGCATGTTTTGAGCCCAGTACTGATCCTGAAAAGCGTTTCCAACCCCACTTACAAGTAAAACTAGCTAAAATGTGCCTGGCTGCTATTCACTGAAAAGCTCATTCTGTGTACATTTTTGGCATACGTTTGCTCCTACCGGGTCAGCTGAGCAGCGAATTTCTATTTAACCACCTGCTTTCATGAGAGACCTCAGGGCTGCATGTTTTGAGCCCAGTACTGAGCCTGAAAAGCATTTCCAACCCCACTTACAAGTGAAACTAGCTAAAATGTGCCTGGCTTCTCTTCACTGAAAAGCTCATTCTGAGTACATTTTTAGCATACGTTTGCTCCTGCCGGGTCAGCTGAGCAGCGAATTTCTATTTAACCACCTGCTATCATGAGAGACCTCAGGGCTGCATGTTTTGAGCCCAGTACTGAGCCTGAAAAGCATTTCCAACCCCACTTACAAGTAAAACTAGATAAAATGTGCCTGGCTTCTCTTCACTGAAAAGCTCACTCTGAGTACATTTTTAGCATACGTTTGCTCCTGCAGGGTCAGCTGAGCAGCGAATTTCTATTTAACCACCTGCTATCATGAGAGACCTCAGGGCTGCATGTTTTGAGCCCAGTACTGATCCTGAAAAGCGTTTCCAACCCCACTTACAAGTAAAACTAGCTAAAATGTGCCTGGCTGCTTTTCACTGAAAAGCTCATTCTGTGTACATTTTTGGCATACGTTTGCTCCTACCGGGTCAGCTGAGCAGCGAATTTCTATTTAACCACCTGCTGTCATGGGAGACCTCAGGGCTGCATGTTTTGAGCCCAGTACTGAGCCTGAAAAGCATTTCCAACCCCACTTACAAGTAAAACTAGCTAAAATGTGCCTGGCTGCTATTCACTGAAAAGCTCATTCTGTGTACATTTTTGGCATACGTTTGCTCCTACCGGGTCAGCTGAGCAGCGAATTTTTATTTAACCACCTGCTTTCATGAGAGACCTCAGGGCTGCATGTTTTGAGCCCAGTACTGAGCCTGAAAAGCATTTCCAACCCCACTTAAAAGTAAAACTAGCTAAAATGTGCCTGGCTTCTCTTCACTGAAAAGCTCATTCTGAGTACATTTTTAGCATACGTTTGCTCCTGCCGGGTCACCTGAGCAGCGAATTTCTATTTAACCACCTGCTATCATGAGAGACCTCAGGGCTGCATGTTTTGAGCCCAGTACTGATCCTGAAAAGCGTTTCCAACCCCACTTACAAGTAAAACTAGCTAAAATGTGCCTGGCTGCTATTCACTGAAAAGCTCATTCTGTGTACATTTTTGGCATACGTTTGCTCCTACCGGGTCAGCTGAGCAGCGAATTTCTATTAACCACCTGCTATCATGAGAGACGTCATGTTTTGAGCCCAGTACTGAGCCTGAAAAGCATTTCCAACTCCACTTGCAAGTAAAACTAGCTAAAATGTGCCTGGCTTCTCTTCACTGAAAAGCTCATTCTGAGTACATTTTTAGCATACGCTTGCTCCTGCCGGGTCAGCTGAGCAGCGAATTTCTATTTAACCACCTGCTATCATGAGAGACCTCAGGGCTGCATGTTTTGAGCCCAGTACTGAGCCTGAAAAGCATTTCCAACCCCACTTACAAGTAAAACTAGCTAAAATGTGCCTGGCTTCTCTTCACTGAAAAGCTCATTCTGAGTACATTTTTAGCATACGTTTGCTCCTGCCGGGTCACCTGAGCAGCGAATTTCTATTTAACCACCTGCTATCATGAGAGACCTCAGGGGTGCATGTTTTGAGCCCAGTACTGAGCCTGAAAAGCATTTCCAACCCCACTTACAAGTAAAACTAGCTAAAATGTGCCTGGCTGCTATTCACTGAAAAGCTCATTCTGTGTACATTTTTGGCATACGTTTGCTCCTGCCGGGTCAGCTGAGCAGCGATTTTCTATTTAACCACCTGCTTTCATGAGAGACCTCAGAGCTGCATGTTTTGAGCCCAGTACTGAGCCTGAAAAGCATTTCCAACCCCACTTACAAGTAAAACTAGCTAAAATGTGCCTGACTGCTATTCACTGAAAAGCTCATTCTGTGTACATTTTTGGCATACGTTTGCTCCTGCCGGGTCAGCTGAGCAGCGAATTTCTATTTAACCACCTGCTATCATGAGAGACCTCAGGGCTGCATGTTTTGAGCCCAGTACTGAGCCTGAAAAGCATTTCCAACCCCACTTACAAGTAAAACTAGCTAAAATGTGCCTGGCTGCTATTCACTGAAAAGCTCATTCTGTGTACATTTTTGGCATACGTTTGCTCCTACCGGGTCAGCTGAGTAGCGAATTTCTATTTAACCACCTGCTTTCATGAGAGACCTCAGGGCTGCATGTTTTGAGCCCAGTACTGAGCCTGAAAAGCATTTCCAACCCCACTTACAAGTGAAACTAGCTAAAATGTGCCTGGCTTCTCTTCACTGAAAAGCTCATTCTGAGTACATTTTTAGCATACGTTTGCTCCTGCCGGGTCAGCTGAGCAGCGAATTTCTATTTAACCACCTGCTATCATGAGAGACATCAGGGCTGCATGTTTTGAGCCCAGTACTGATCCTGAAAAGCGTTTCCAACCCCACTTACAAGTAAAACTAGCTAAAATGTGCCTGGCTTCTCTTCACTGAAAAGCTCATTCTGAGTACATTTTTGGCATACGTTTGCTCCTGCCGGGTCAGCTGAGCAGCGAATTTCTATTTAACCACCTGCTATCATGAGAGACCTCAGGGCTGCATGTTTTGAGCCCAGTACTGAGCCTGAAAAGCGTTTCCAACCCCACTTGCAAGTAAAACTAGCTAAAATGTGCCTGACTGCTATTCACTGAAAAGCTCATTCTGTGTACATTTTTGGCATACGTTTGCTCCTGCCGGGTCAGCTGAGCAGCGAATTTCTATTTAACCACCTGCTATCATGAGAGACATCAGGGCTGCATGTTTTGAGCCCAGTACTGAGCCTGAAAAGCATTTCCAACCCCACTTACAAGTAAAACTAGATAAAATGTGCCTGGCTTCTCTTCACTGAAAAGCTCATTCTGAGTACATTTTTAGCATACGTTTGCTCCTGCAGGGTCAGCTGAGCAGCGAATTTCTATTTAACCACCTGCTATCATGAGAGACCTCAGGGCTGCATGTTTTGAGCCCAGTACTGATCCTGAAAAGCGTTTCCAACCCCACTTACAAGTAAAACTAGCTAAAATGTGCCTGGCTGCTTTTCACTGAAAAGCTCATTCTGTGTACATTTTTGGCATACGTTTGCTCCTACCGGGTCAGCTGAGCAGCGAATTTCTATTTAACCACCTGCTGTCATGGGAGACCTCAGGGCTGCATGTTTTGAGCCCAGTACTGAGCCTGAAAAGCATTTCCAACCCCACTTACAAGTAAAACTAGCTAAAATGTGCCTGGCTGCTATTCACTGAAAAGCTCATTCTGTGTACATTTTTGGCATACGTTTGCTCCTACCGGGTCAGCTGAGCAGCGAATTTTTATTTAACCACCTGCTTTCATGAGAGACCTCAGGGCTGCATGTGTTGAGCCCAGTACTGAGCCTGAAAAGCATTTCCAACCCCACTTAAAAGTAAAACTAGCTAAAATGTGCCTGGCTTCTCTTCACTGAAAAGCTCATTCTGAGTACATTTTTAGCATACGTTTGCTCCTGCCGGGTCACCTGAGCAGCGAATTTCTATTTAACCACCTGCTATCATGAGAGACCTCAGGGCTGCATGTTTTGAGCCCAGTACTGATCCTGAAAAGCGTTTCCAACCCCACTTACAAGTAAAACTAGCTAAAATGTGCCTGGCTGCTATTCACTGAAAAGCTCATTCTGTGTACATTTTTGGCATACGTTTGCTCCTACCGGGTCAGCTGAGCAGCGAATTTCTATTTAACCACCTGCTATCATGAGAGACCTCATGTTTTGAGCCCAGTACTGAGCCTGAAAAGCATTTCCAACTCCACTTACAAGTAAAACTAGCGAAAATGTGCCTGGCTTCTCTTCACTGAAAAGCTCATTCTGAGTACATTTTTAGCATACGCTTGCTCCTGCCGGGTCAGCTGAGCAGCGAATTTCTATTTAACCACCTGCTATCATGAGAGACCTCAGGGCTGCATGTTTTGAGCCCAGTACTGAGCCTGAAAAGCATTTCCAACCCCACTTACAAGTAAAACTAGCTAAAATGTGCCTGGCTTCTCTTCACTGAAAAGCTCATTCTGAGTACATTTTTAGCATACGTTTGCTCCTGCCGGGTCAGCTGAGCAGCGAATTTCTATTTAACCACCTGCTATCATGAGAGACATCAGGGCTGCATGTTTTGAGCCCAGTACTGAGCCTGAAAAGCGTTTCCAACCCCACTTGCAAGTAAAACTAGCTAAAATGTGCCTGACTGCTATTCACTGAAAAGCTCATTCTGTGTACATTTTTGGCATACGCTTGCTCCTACCGGGTCAGCTGAGCAGCGAATTTCTATTTAACCACCTGCTTTCATGAGAGACCTCAGGGCTGCATGTTTTGAGCCCAGTACTTAGCCTGAAAAGCATTTCCAACCCAACTTACAAGTAAAACTAGCTAAAATGTGCCTGGCTCTCTTCACTGAAAAGCTCATTCTGAGTACATTTTTAGCATACGTTTGCTCCTGCCGGGTCACCTGAGCAGCGAATTTCTATTTAACCACCTGCTATCATGAGAGACCTCAGGGCTGCATGTTTTGAGCCCAGTACTGAGCCTGAAAAGCATTTCCAACCCCACTTACAAGTAAAACTAGCTAAAATGTGCCTGGCTGCTATTCACTGAAAAGCTCATTCTGTGTACATTTTTGGCATACGTTTGCTCCTGCCGGGTCAGCTGAGCAGCGAATTTCTATTTAACCACCTGCTATCATGAGAGACATCAGGGCTGCATGTTTTGAGCCCAGTACTGAGCCTGAAAAGCATTTCCAACCCCACTTACAAGTAAAACTAGATAAAATGTGCCTGGCTTCTCTTCACTGAAAAGCTCACTCTGAGTACATTTTTAGCATACGTTTGCTCCTGCAGGGTCAGCTGAGCAGCGAATTTCTATTTAACCACCTGCTATCATGAGAGACCTCAGGGCTGCATGTTTTGAGCCCAGTACTGATCCTGAAAAGCGTTTCCAACCCCACTTACAAGTAAAACTAGCTAAAATGTGCCTGGCTGCTTTTCACTGAAAAGCTCATTCTGTGTACATTTTTGGCATACGTTTGCTCCTACCGGGTCAGCTGAGCAGCGAATTTCTATTTAACCACCTGCTGTCATGGGAGACCTCAGGGCTGCACGTTTTGAGCCCAGTACTGAGCCTGAAAAGCATTTCCAACCCCACTTACAAGTAAAACTAGCTAAAATGTGCCTGGCTGCTATTCACTGAAAAGCTCATTCTGTGTACATTTTTGGCATACGTTTGCTCCTACCGGGTCAGCTGAGCAGCAAATTTTTATTTAACCACCTGCTTTCATGAGAGACCTCAGGGCTGCATGTTTTGAGCCCAGTACTGAGCCTGAAAAGCATTTCCAACCCCACTTAAAAGTAAAACTAGCTAAAATGTGCCTGGCTTCTCTTCACTGAAAAGCTCATTCTGAGTACATTTTTAGCATACGTTTGCTCCTGCCGGGTCACCTGAGCAGCGAATTTCTATTTAACCACCTGCTATCATGAGAGACCTCAGGGCTGCATGTTTTGAGCCCAGTACTGATCCTGAAAAGCGTTTCCAACCCCACTTACAAGTAAAACTAGCTAAAATGTGCCTGGCTGCTATTCACTGAAAAGCTCATTCTGTGTACATTTTTGGCATACGTTTGCTCCTACCGGGTCAGCTGAGCAGCGAATTTCTATTAACCACCTGCTATCATGAGAGACCTCATGTTTTGAGCCCAGTACTGAGCCTGAAAAGCATTTCCAACTCCACTTACAAGTAAAACTAGCGAAAATGTGCCTGGCTTCTCTTCACTGAAAAGCTCATTCTGAGTACATTTTTAGCATACGCTTGCTCCTGCCGGGTCAGCTGAGCAGCGAATTTCTATTTAACCACCTGCTATCATGAGAGACCTCAGGGCTGCATGTTTTGAGCCCAGTACTGAGCCTGAAAAGCATTTCCAACCCCACTTACAAGTAAAACTAGCTAAAATGTGCCTGGCTTCTCTTCACTGAAAAGCTCATTCTGAGTACATTTTTAGCATACGTTTGCTCCTGCCGGGTCACCTGAGCAGCGAATTTCTATTTAACCACCTGCTATCATGAGAGACCTCAGGGGTGCATGTTTTGAGCCCAGTACTGAGCCTGAAAAGCATTTCCAACCCCACTTACAAGTAAAACTAGCTAAAATGTGCCTGGCTGCTATTCACTGAAAAGCTCATTCTGTGTACATTTTTGGCATACGTTTGCTCCTGCCGGGTCAGCTGAGCAGCAAATTTCTATTTAACCACCTGCTATCATGAGAGACATCAGGGCTGCATGTTCTGAGCCCAGTACTGAGCCTGAAAAGCATTTCCAACCCCACTTACAAGTAAAACTAGCTAAAATGTGCCTGGCTTCTCTTCACTGAAAAGCTCATTCTGAGTACATTTTTAGCATACGTTTGCTCCTGCCGGGTCAGCTGAGCAGCGAATTTCTATTTAACCACCTGCTATCATGAGAGACCTCAGGGCTGCATGTTTTGAGCCCAGTACTGATCCTGAAAAGCATTTCCAACCCCACTTACAAGTAAAACTAGCTAAAATGTGCCTTGCTGCTATTCACTGAAAAGCTCATTCTGTGTACATTTTTGGCATACGTTTGCTCTTACCGGGTCAGTTGAGCAGCGAATTTCTATTTAACCACCTGCTTTCATGAGAGACCTCAGAGCTGCATGTTTTGAGCCCAGTACTGAGCCTGAAAAGCATTTCCAACCCCACTTACAAGTAAAACTAGCTAAAATGTGCCTGACTGCTATTCACTGAAAAGCTCATTCTGTGTACATTTTTGGCATACGTTTGCTCCTGCCGGGTCAGCTGAGCAGCGAATTTCTATTTAACCACCTGCTATCATGAGAGACCTCAGGGCTGCATGTTTTGAGCCCAGTACTGAGCCTGAAAAGCATTTCCAACCCCACTTACAAGTAAAACTAGCTAAAATGTGCCTGGCTGCTATTCACTGAAAAGCTCATTCTGTGTACATTTTTGGCATACGTTTGCTCCTACCGGGTCAGCTGAGCAGCGAATTTCTATTTAACCACCTGCTTTCATGAGAGACCTCAGGGCTGCATGTTTTGAGCCCAGTACTGAGCCTGAAAAGCATTTCCAACCCCACTTACAAGTGAAACTAGCTAAAATGTGCCTGGCTTCTCTTCACTGAAAAGCTCATTCTGAGTACATTTTTAGCATACGTTTGCTCCTGCCGGGTCAGCTGAGCAGCGAATTTCTATTTAACCACCTGCTATCATGAGAGACATCAGGGCTGCATGTTTTGAGCCCAGTACTGATCCTGAAAAGCGTTTCCAACCCCACTTACAAGTAAAACTAGCTAAAATGTGCCTGGCTTCTCTTCACTGAAAAGCTCATTCTGAGTACATTTTTAGCATACGTTTGCTCCTGCCGGGTCAGCTGAGCAGCGAATTTCTATTTAACCACCTGCTATCATGAGAGACCTCAGGGCTGCATGTTTTGAGCCCAGTACTGAGCCTGAAAAGCGTTTCCAACCCCACTTGCAAGTAAAACTAGCTAAAATGTGCCTGACTGCTATTCACTGAAAAGCTCATTCTGTGTACATTTTTGGCATACGTTTGCTCCTACCGGGTCAGCTGAGCAGCGAATTTCTATTTAACCACCTGCTGTCATGGGAGACCTCAGGGCTGCATGTTTTGAGCCCAGTACTGAGCCTGAAAAGCATTTCCAACCCCACTTACAAGTAAAACTAGCTAAAATGTGCCTGGCTGCTATTCACTGAAAAGCTCATTCTGTGTACATTTTTGGCATACGTTTGCTCCTACCGGGTCAGCTGAGCAGCGAATTTTTATTTAACCACCTGCTTTCATGAGAGACCTCAGGGCTGCATGTTTTGAGCCCAGTACTGAGCCTGAAAAGCATTTCCAACCCCACTTAAAAGTAAAACTAGCTAAAATGTGCCTGGCTTCTCTTCACTGAAAAGCTCATTCTGAGTACATTTTTAGCATACGTTTGCTCCTGCCGGGTCACCTGAGCAGCGAATTTCTATTTAACCACCTGCTATCATGAGAGACCTCAGGGCTGCATGTTTTGAGCCCAGTACTGATCCTGAAAAGCGTTTCCAACCCCACTTACAAGTAAAACTAGCTAAAATGTGCCTGGCTGCTATTCACTGAAAAGCTCATTCTGTGTACATTTTTGGCATACGTTTGCTCCTACCGGGTCAGCTGAGCAGCGAATTTCTATTAACCACCTGCTATCATGAGAGACCTCATGTTTTGAGCCCAGTACTGAGCCTGAAAAGCATTTCCAACTCCACTTGCAAGTAAAACTAGCTAAAATGTGCCTGGCTTCTCTTCACTGAAAAGCTCATTCTGAGTACATTTTTAGCATACGCTTGCTCCTGCCGGGTCAGCTGAGCAGCGAATTTCTATTTAACCACCTGCTATCATGAGAGACCTCAGGGCTGCATGTTTTGAGCCCAGTACTGAGCCTGAAAAGCATTTCCAACCCCACTTACAAGTAAAACTAGCTAAAATGTGCCTGGCTTCTCTTCACTGAAAAGCTCATTCTGAGTACATTTTTAGCATACGTTTGCTCCTGCCGGGTCACCTGAGCAGCGAATTTCTATTTAACCACCTGCTATCATGAGAGACCTCAGGGGTGCATGTTTTGAGCCCAGTACTGAGCCTGAAAAGCATTTCCAACCCCACTTACAAGTAAAACTAGCTAAAATGTGCCTGGCTGCTATTCACTGAAAAGCTCATTCTGTGTACATTTTTGGCATACGTTTGCTCCTGCCGGGTCAGCTGAGCAGCGAATTTCTATTTAACCACCTGCTTTCATGAGAGACCTCAGAGCTGCATGTTTTGAGCCCAGTACTGAGCCTGAAAAGCATTTCCAACCCCACTTACAAGTAAAACTAGCTAAAATGTGCCTGGCTTCTCTTCACTGAAAAGCTCATTCTGAGTACATTTTTAGCATACGTTTGCTCCTGCCGGGTCAGCTGAGCAGCGAATTTCTATTTAACCACCTGCTATCATGAGAGACATCAGGGCTGCATGTTTTGAGCCCAGTACTGATCCTGAAAAGCGTTTCCAACCCCACTTACAAGTAAAACTAGCTAAAATGAGCCTGGCTGCTATTCACTGAAAAGCTCATTCTGTGTACATTTTTGGCATACGTTTGTTCCTACCGGGTCAGCTGAGCAGCAAATTTCTATTTAACCACCTGCTTTCATGAGAGACCTCAGGGCTGCATGTTTTGAGCCCAGTACTGAGCCTGAAAAGCATTTCCAACCCCACTTACAAGTAAAACTAGCTAAAATGTGCCTGGCTTCTCTTCACTGAAAAGCTCATTCTGAGTACATTTTTAGCATACGTTTGCTCCTGCCGGGTCAGCTGAGCAGCGAATTTCTATTTAACCACCTGCTATCATGAGAGACCTCAGGGCTGCATGTTTTGAGCCCAGTACTGAGCCTGAAAAGCGTTTCCAACCCCACTTGCAAGTAAAACTAGCTAAAATGTGCCTGACTGCTATTCACTGAAAAGCTCATTCTGTGTACATTTTTGGCATACGTTTGCTCCTGCCGGGTCAGCTGAGCAGCGAATTTCTATTTAACCACCTGCTATCATGAGAGACATCAGGGCTGCATGTTTTGAGCCCAGTACTGAGCCTGAAAAGCATTTCCAACCCCACTTACAAGTAAAACTAGATAAAATGTGCCTGGCTTCTCTTCACTGAAAAGCTCATTCTGAGTACATTTTTAGCATACGTTTGCTCCTGCAGGGTCAGCTGAGCAGCGAATTTCTATTTAACCACCTGCTATCATGAGAGACCTCAGGGCTGCATGTTTTGAGCCCAGTACTGATCCTGAAAAGCGTTTCCAACCCCACTTACAAGTAAAACTAGCTAAAATGTGCCTGGCTGCTTTTCACTGAAAAGCTCATTCTGTGTACATTTTTGGCATACGTTTGCTCCTACCGGGTCAGCTGAGCAGCGAATTTCTATTTAACCACCTGCTGTCATGGGAGACCTCAGGGCTGCATGTTTTGAGCCCAGTACTGAGCCTGAAAAGCATTTCCAACCCCACTTACAAGTAAAACTAGCTAAAATGTGCCTGGCTGCTATTCACTGAAAAGCTCATTCTGTGTACATTTTTGGCATACGTTTGCTCCTACCGGGTCAGCTGAGCAGCGAATTTTTATTTAACCACCTGCTTTCATGAGAGACCTCAGGGCTGCATGTGTTGAGCCCAGTACTGAGCCTGAAAAGCATTTCCAACCCCACTTAAAAGTAAAACTAGCTAAAATGTGCCTGGCTTCTCTTCACTGAAAAGCTCATTCTGAGTACATTTTTAGCATACGTTTGCTCCTGCCGGGTCACCTGAGCAGCGAATTTCTATTTAACCACCTGCTATCATGAGAGACCTCAGGGCTGCATGTTTTGAGCCCAGTACTGATCCTGAAAAGCGTTTCCAACCCCACTTACAAGTAAAACTAGCTAAAATGTGCCTGGCTGCTATTCACTGAAAAGCTCATTCTGTGTACATTTTTGGCATACGTTTGCTCCTACCGGGTCAGCTGAGCAGCGAATTTCTATTTAACCACCTGCTATCATGAGAGACCTCATGTTTTGAGCCCAGTACTGAGCCTGAAAAGCATTTCCAACTCCACTTACAAGTAAAACTAGCGAAAATGTGCCTGGCTTCTCTTCACTGAAAAGCTCATTCTGAGTACATTTTTAGCATACGCTTGCTCCTGCCGGGTCAGCTGAGCAGCGAATTTCTATTTAACCACCTGCTATCATGAGAGACCTCAGGGCTGCATGTTTTGAGCCCAGTACTGAGCCTGAAAAGCATTTCCAACCCCACTTACAAGTAAAACTAGCTAAAATGTGCCTGGCTTCTCTTCACTGAAAAGCTCATTCTGAGTACATTTTTAGCATACGTTTGCTCCTGCCGGGTCAGCTGAGCAGCGAATTTCTATTTAACCACCTGCTATCATGAGAGACATCAGGGCTGCATGTTTTGAGCCCAGTACTGAGCCTGAAAAGCATTTCCAACCCCACTTACAAGTAAAACTAGCTAAAATGTGCCTGGCTTCTCTTCACTGAAAAGCTCATTCTGAGTACATTTTTAGCATACGTTTGCTCCTGCCGGGTCAGCTGAGCAGCGAATTTCTATTTAACCACCTGCTATCATGAGAGACCTCAGGGCTGCATGTTTTGAGCCCAGTACTGAGCCTGAAAAGCGTTTCCAACCCCACTTGCAAGTAAAACTAGCTAAAATGTGCCTGACTGCTATTCACTGAAAAGCTCATTCTGTGTACATTTTTGGCATACGCTTGCTCCTACCGGGTCAGCTGAGCAGCGAATTTCTATTTAACCACCTGCTTTCATGAGAGACCTCAGGGCTGCATGTTTTGAGCCCAGTACTTAGCCTGAAAAGCATTTCCAACCCAACTTACAAGTAAAACTAGCTAAAATGTGCCTGGCTTCTCTTCACTGAAAAGCTCATTCTGAGTACATTTTTAGCATACGTTTGCTCCTGCCGGGTCACCTGAGCAGCGAATTTCTATTTAACCACCTGCTATCATGAGAGACCTCAGGGCTGCATGTTTTGAGCCCAGTACTGAGCCTGAAAAGCATTTCCAACCCCACTTACAAGTAAAACTAGCTAAAATGTGCCTGGCTGCTATTCACTGAAAAGCTCATTCTGTGTACATTTTTGGCATACGTTTGCTCTGCCGGGTCAGCTGAGCAGCGAATTTCTATTTAACCACCTGCTATCATGAGAGACATCAGGGCTGCATGTTTTGAGCCCAGTACTGAGCCTGAAAAGCATTTCCAACCCCACTTACAAGTAAAACTAGATAAAATGTGCCTGGCTTCTCTTCACTGAAAAGCTCACTCTGAGTACATTTTTAGCATACGTTTGCTCCTGCAGGGTCAGCTGAGCAGCGAATTTCTATTTAACCACCTGCTATCATGAGAGACCTCAGGGCTGCATGTTTTGAGCCCAGTACTGATCCTGAAAAGCGTTTCCAACCCCACTTACAAGTAAAACTAGCTAAAATGTGCCTGGCTGCTTTTCACTGAAAAGCTCATTCTGTGTACATTTTTGGCATACGTTTGCTCCTACCGGGTCAGCTGAGCAGCGAATTTCTATTTAACCACCTGCTGTCATGGGAGACCTCAGGGCTGCATGTTTTGAGCCCAGTACTGAGCCTGAAAAGCATTTCCAACCCCACTTACAAGTAAAACTAGCTAAAATGTGCCTGGCTGCTATTCACTGAAAAGCTCATTCTGTGTACATTTTTGGCATACGTTTGCTCCTACCGGGTCAGCTGAGCAGCGAATTTTTATTTAACCACCTGCTTTCATGAGAGACCTCAGGGCTGCATGTTTTGAGCCCAGTACTGAGCCTGAAAAGCATTTCCAACCCCACTTAAAAGTAAAACTAGCTAAAATGTGCCTGGCTTCTCTTCACTGAAAAGCTCATTCTGAGTACATTTTTAGCATACGTTTGCTCCTGCCGGGTCACCTGAGCAGCAAATTTCTATTTAACCACCTGCTATCATGAGAGACCTCAGGGCTGCATGTTTTGAGCCCAGTACTGATCCTGAAAAGCGTTTCCAACCCCACTTACAAGTAAAACTAGCTAAAATGTGCCTGGCTGCTATTCACTGAAAAGCTCATTCTGTGTACATTTTTGGCATACGTTTGCTCCTACCGGGTCAGCTGAGCAGCGAATTTCTATTAACCACCTGCTATCATGAGAGACCTCATGTTTTGAGCCCAGTACTGAGCCTGAAAAGCATTTCCAACTCCACTTACAAGTAAAACTAGCGAAAATGTGCCTGGCTTCTCTTCACTGAAAAGCTCATTCTGAGTACATTTTTAGCATACGCTTGCTCCTGCCGGGTCAGCTGAGCAGCGAATTTCTATTTAACCACCTGCTATCATGAGAGACCTCAGGGCTGCATGTTTTGAGCCCAGTACTGAGCCTGAAAAGCATTTCCAACCCCACTTACAAGTAAAACTAGCTAAAATGTGCCTGGCTTCTCTTCACTGAAAAGCTCATTCTGAGTACATTTTTAGCATACGTTTGCTCCTGCCGGGTCACCTGAGCAGCGAATTTCTATTTAACCACCTGCTATCATGAGAGACCTCAGGGGTGCATGTTTTGAGCCCAGTACTGAGCCTGAAAAGCATTTCCAACCCCACTTATAAGTAAAACTAGCTAAAATGTGCCTGGCTGCTATTCACTGAAAAGCTCATTCTGTGTACATTTTTGGCATACGTTTGCTCCTGCCGGGTCAGCTGAGCAGCGAATTTCTATTTAACCACCTGCTATCATGAGAGACATCAGGGCTGCATGTTTTGAGCCCAGTACTGAGCCTGAAAAGCATTTCCAACCCCACTTACAAGTAAAACTAGCTAAAATGTGCCTGGCTTCTCTTCACTGAAAAGCTCATTCTGAGTACATTTTTAGCATACGTTTGCTCCTGCCGGGTCAGCTGAGCAGCGAATTTCTATTTAACCACCTGCTATCATGAGAGACCTCAGGGCTGCATGTTTTGAGCCCAGTACTGATCCTGAAAAGCATTTCCAACCCCACTTACAAGTAAAACTAGCTAAAATGTGCCTGGCTGCTATTCACTGAAAAGCTCATTCTGTGTACATTTTTGGCATACGTTTGCTCTTACCGGGTCAGTTGAGCAGCGAATTTCTATTTAACCACCTGCTTTCATGAGAGACCTCAGAGCTGATGTTTTGAGCCCAGTACTGAGCCTGAAAAGCATTTCCAACCCCACTTACAAGTAAAACTAGCTAAAATGTGCCTGACTGCTATTCACTGAAAAGCTCATTCTGTGTACATTTTTGGCATACGTTTGCTCCTGCCGGGTCAGCTGAGCAGCGAATTTCTATTTAACCACCTGCTATCATGAGAGACCTCAGGGCTGCATGTTTTGAGCCCAGTACTGAGCCTGAAAAGCATTTCCAACCCCACTTACAAGTGAAACTAGCTAAAATGTGCCTGGCTTCTCTTCACTGAAAAGCTCATTCTGAGTACATTTTTAGCATACGTTTGCTCCTGCCGGGTCAGCTGAGCAGCGAATTTCTATTTAACCACCTGCTATCATGAGAGACATCAGGGCTGCATGTTTTGAGCCCAGTACTGATCCTGAAAAGCGTTTCCAACCCCACTTACAAGTAAAACTAGCTAAAATGTGCCTGGCTTCTCTTCACTGAAAAGCTCATTCTGAGTACATTTTTAGCATACGTTTGCTCCTGCCGGGTCAGCTGAGCAGCGAATTTCTATTTAACCACCTGCTATCATGAGAGACCTCAGGGCTGCATGTTTTGAGCCCAGTACTGAGCCTGAAAAGCGTTTCCAACCCCACTTGCAAGTAAAACTAGCTAAAATGTGCCTGACTGCTATTCACTGAAAAGCTCATTCTGTGTACATTTTTGGCATACGCTTGCTCCTACCGGGTCAGCTGAGCAGCGAATTTCTATTTAACCACCTGCTTTCATGAGAGACCTCAGGGCTGCATGTTTTGAGCCCAGTACTTAGCCTGAAAAGCATTTCCAACCCAACTTACAAGTAAAACTAGCTAAAATGTGCCTGGCTTCTCTTCACTGAAAAGCTCATTCTGAGTACATTTTTAGCATACGTTTGCTCCTGCCGGGTCACCTGAGCAGCGAATTTCTATTTAACCACCTGCTATCATGAGAGACCTCAGGGCTGCATGTTTTGAGCCCAGTACTGAGCCTGAAAAGCATTTCCAACCCCACTTACAAGTAAAACTAGCTAAAATGTGCCTGGCTGCTATTCACTGAAAAGCTCATTCTGTGTACATTTTTGGCATACGTTTGCTCCTGCCGGGTCAGCTGAGCAGCGAATTTCTATTTAACCACCTGCTATCATGAGAGACATCAGGGCTGCATGTTTTGAGCCCAGTACTGAGCCTGAAAAGCATTTCCAACCCCACTTACAAGTAAAACTAGATAAAATGTGCCTGGCTTCTCTTCACTGAAAAGCTCACTCTGAGTACATTTTTAGCATACGTTTGCTCCTGCAGGGTCAGCTGAGCAGCGAATTTCTATTTAACCACCTGCTATCATGAGAGACCTCAGGGCTGCATGTTTTGAGCCCAGTACTGATCCTGAAAAGCGTTTCCAACCCCACTTACAAGTAAAACTAGCTAAAATGTGCCTGGCTGCTTTTCACTGAAAAGCTCATTCTGTGTACATTTTTGGCATACGTTTGCTCCTACCGGGTCAGCTGAGCAGCGAATTTCTATTTAACCACCTGCTGTCATGGGAGACCTCAGGGCTGCATGTTTTGAGCCCAGTACTGAGCCTGAAAAGCATTTCCAACCCCACTTACAAGTAAAACTAGCTAAAATGTGCCTGGCTGCTATTCACTGAAAAGCTCATTCTGTGTACATTTTTGGCATACGTTTGCTCCTACCGGGTCAGCTGAGCAGCGAATTTTTATTTAACCACCTGCTTTCATGAGAGACCTCAGGGCTGCATGTTTTGAGCCCAGTACTGAGCCTGAAAAGCATTTCCAACCCCACTTAAAAGTAAAACTAGCTAAAATGTGCCTGGCTTCTCTTCACTGAAAAGCTCATTCTGAGTACATTTTTAGCATACGTTTGCTCCTGCCGGGTCACCTGAGCAGCGAATTTCTATTTAACCACCTGCTATCATGAGAGACCTCAGGGCTGCATGTTTTGAGCCCAGTACTGATCCTGAAAAGCGTTTCCAACCCCACTTACAAGTAAAACTAGCTAAAATGTGCCTGGCTGCTATTCACTGAAAAGCTCATTCTGTGTACATTTTTGGCATACGTTTGCTCCTACCGGGTCAGCTGAGCAGCGAATTTCTATTAACCACCTGCTATCATGAGAGACCTCATGTTTTGAGCCCAGTACTGAGCCTGAAAAGCATTTCCAACTCCACTTGCAAGTAAAACTAGCTAAAATGTGCCTGGCTTCTCTTCACTGAAAAGCTCATTCTGAGTACATTTTTAGCATACGCTTGCTCCTGCCGGGTCAGCTGAGCAGCGAATTTCTATTTAACCACCTGCTATCATGAGAGACCTCAGGGCTGCATGTTTTGAGCCCAGTACTGAGCCTGAAAAGCATTTCCAACCCCTGGCTTCTCTTCACTGAAAAGCTCATTCTGAGTACATTTTTAGCATACGTTTGCTCCTGCCGGGTCACCTGAGCAGCGAATTTCTATTTAACCACCTGCTATCATGAGAGACCTCAGGGGTGCATGTTTTGAGCCCAGTACTGAGCCTGAAAAGCATTTCCAACCCCACTTACAAGTAAAACTAGCTAAAATGTGCCTGGCTGCTATTCACTGAAAAGCTCATTCTGTGTACATTTTTGGCATACGTTTGCTCCTGCCGGGTCAGCTGAGCAGCGAATTTCTATTTAACCACCTGCTATCATGAGAGACATCAGGGCTGCATGTTTTGAGCCCAGTACTGAGCCTGAAAAGCATTTCCAACCCCACTTACAAGTAAAACTAGCTAAAATGTGCCTGGCTTCTCTTCACTGAAAAGCTCATTCTGAGTACATTTTTAGCATACGTTTGCTCCTGCCGGGTCAGCTGAGCAGCGAATTTCTATTTAACCACCTGCTATCATGAGAGACCTCAGGGCTGCATGTTTTGAGCCCAGTACTGATCCTGAAAAGCATTTCCAACCCCACTTACAAGTAAAACTAGCTAAAATGTGCCTGGCTGCTATTCACTGAAAAGCTCATTCTGTGTACATTTTTGGCATACGTTTGCTCTTACCGGGTCAGTTGAGCAGCGAATTTCTATTTAACCACCTGCTTTCATGAGAGACCTCAGAGCTGCATGTTTTGAGCCCAGTACTGAGCCTGAAAAGCATTTCCAACCCCACTTACAAGTAAAACTAGCTAAAATGTGCCTGACTGCTATTCACTGAAAAGCTCATTCTGTGTACATTTTTGGCATACGTTTGCTCCTGCCGGGTCAGCTGAGCAGCGAATTTCTATTTAACCACCTGCTATCATGAGAGACCTCAGGGCTGCATGTTTTGAGCCCAGTACTGAGCCTGAAAAGCATTTCCAACCCCACTTACAAGTAAAACTAGCTAAAATGTGCCTGGCTGCTATTCACTGAAAAGCTCATTCTGTGTACATTTTTGGCATACGTTTGCTCCTACCGGGTCAGCTGAGCAGCGAATTTCTATTTAACCACCTGCTTTCATGAGAGACCTCAGGGCTGCATGTTTTGAGCCCAGTACTGAGCCTGAAAAGCATTTCCAACCCCACTTACAAGTGAAACTAGCTAAAATGTGCCTGGCTTCTCTTCACTGAAAAGCTCATTCTGAGTACATTTTTAGCATACGTTTGCTCCTGCCGGGTCAGCTGAGCAGCGAATTTCTATTTAACCACCTGCTATCATGAGAGACATCAGGGCTGCATGTTTTGAGCCCAGTACTGAGCCTGAAAAGCGTTTCCAACCCCACTTACAAGTAAAACTAGCTAAAATGAGCCTGGCTGCTATTCACTGAAAAGCTCATTCTGTGTACATTTTTGGCATACGTTTGTTCCTACCGGGTCAGCTGAGCAGCGAATTTCTATTTAACCACCTGCTTTCATGAGAGACCTCAGGGCTGCATGTTTTGAGCCCAGTACTGAGCCTGAAAAGCATTTCCAACCCCACTTACAAGTAAAACTAGCTAAAATGTGCCTGGCTTCTCTTCACTGAAAAGCTCATTCTGAGTACATTTTTAGCATACGTTTGCTCCTGCCGGGTCAGCTGAGCAGCGAATTTCTATTTAACCACCTGCTATCATGAGAGACCTCAGGGCTGCATGTTTTGAGCCCAGTACTGAGCCTGAAAAGCGTTTCCAACCCCACTTGCAAGTAAAACTAGCTAAAATGTGCCTGACTGCTATTCACTGAAAAGCTCATTCTGTGTACATTTTTGGCATACGTTTGCTCCTGCCGGGTCAGCTGAGCAGCGAATTTCTATTTAACCACCTGCTATCATGAGAGACATCAGGGCTGCATGTTTTGAGCCCAGTACTGAGCCTGAAAAGCATTTCCAACCCCACTTACAAGTAAAACTAGATAAAATGTGCCTGGCTTCTCTTCACTGAAAAGCTCATTCTGAGTACATTTTTAGCATACGTTTGCTCCTGCAGGGTCAGCTGAGCAGCGAATTTCTATTTAACCACCTGCTATCATGAGAGACCTCAGGGCTGCATGTTTTGAGCCCAGTACTGATCCTGAAAAGCGTTTCCAACCCCACTTACAAGTAAAACTAGCTAAAATGTGCCTGGCTGCTTTTCACTGAAAAGCTCATTCTGTGTACATTTTTGGCATACGTTTGCTCCTACCGGGTCAGCTGAGCAGCGAATTTCTATTTAAACACCTGCTGTCATGGGAGACCTCAGGGCTGCATGTTTTGAGCCCAGTACTGAGCCTGAAAAGCATTTCCAACCCCACTTACAAGTAAAACTAGCTAAAATGTGCCTGGCTGCTATTCACTGAAAAGCTCATTCTGTGTACATTTTTGGCATACGTTTGCTCCTACCGGGTCAGCTGAGCAGCGAATTTTTATTTAACCACCTGCTTTCATGAGAGACCTCAGGGCTGCATGTGTTGAGCCCAGTACTGAGCCTGAAAAGCATTTCCAACCCCACTTAAAAGTAAAACTAGCTAAAATGTGCCTGGCTTCTCTTCACTGAAAAGCTCATTCTGAGTACATTTTTAGCATACGTTTGCTCCTGCCGGGTCACCTGAGCAGCGAATTTCTATTTAACCACCTGCTATCATGAGAGACCTCAGGGCTGCATGTTTTGAGCCCAGTACTGATCCTGAAAAGCGTTTCCAACCCCACTTACAAGTAAAACTAGCTAAAATGTGCCTGGCTGCTATTCACTGAAAAGCTCATTCTGTGTACATTTTTGGCATACGTTTGCTCCTACCGGGTCAGCTGAGCAGCGAATTTCTATTTAACCACCTGCTATCATGAGAGACCTCATGTTTTGAGCCCAGTACTGAGCCTGAAAAGCATTTCCAACTCCACTTACAAGTAAAACTTGCGAAAATGTGCCTGGCTTCTCTTCACTGAAAAGCTCATTCTGAGTACATTTTTAGCATACGCTTGCTCCTGCCGGGTCAGCTGAGCAGCGAATTTCTATTTAACCACCTGCTATCATGAGAGACCTCAGGGCTGCATGTTTTGAGCCCAGTACTGAGCCTGAAAAGCATTTCCAACCCCACTTACAAGTAAAACTAGCTAAAATGTGCCTGGCTTCTCTTCACTGAAAAGCTCATTCTGAGTACATTTTTAGCATACGTTTGCTCCTGCCGGGTCAGCTGAGCAGCGAATTTCTATTTAACCACCTGCTATCATGAGAGACATCAGGGCTGCATGTTTTGAGCCCAGTACTGAGCCTGAAAAGCATTTCCAACCCCACTTACAAGTAAAACTAGCTAAAATGTGCCTGGCTTCTCTTCACTGAAAAGCTCATTCTGAGTACATTTTTAGCATACGTTTGCTCCTGCCGGGTCAGCTGAGCAGCGAATTTCTATTTAACCACCTGCTATCATGAGAGACCTCAGGGCTGCATGTTTTGAGCCCAGTACTGAGCCTGAAAAGCGTTTCCAACCCCACTTGCAAGTAAAACTAGCTAAAATGTGCCTGACTGCTATTCACTGAAAAGCTCATTCTGTGTACATTTTTGGCATACGCTTGCTCCTACCGGGTCAGCTGAGCAGCGAATTTCTATTTAACCACCTGCTTTCATGAGAGACCTCAGGGCTGCATGTTTTGAGCCCAGTACTTAGCCTGAAAAGCATTTCCAACCCAACTTACAAGTAAAACTAGCTAAAATGTGCCTGGCTTCTCTTCACTGAAAAGCTCATTCTGAGTACATTTTTAGCATACGTTTGCTCCTGCCGGGTCACCTGAGCAGCGAATTTCTATTTAACCACCTGCTATCATGAGAGACCTCAGGGCTGCATGTTTTGAGCCCAGTACTGAGCCTGAAAAGCATTTCCAACCCCACTTACAAGTAAAACTAGCTAAAATGTGCCTGGCTGCTATTCACTGAAAAGCTCATTCTGTGTACATTTTTGGCATACGTTTGCTCCAGCCGGGTCAGCTGAGCAGCGAATTTCTATTTAACCACCTGCTATCATGAGAGACATCAGGGCTGCATGTTTTGAGCCCAGTACTGAGCCTGAAAAGCATTTCCAACCCCACTTACAAGTAAAACTAGATAAAATGTGCCTGGCTTCTCTTCACTGAAAAGCTCACTCTGAGTACATTTTTAGCATACGTTTGCTCCTGCAGGGTCAGCTGAGCAGCGAATTTCTATTTAACCACCTGCTATCATGAGAGACCTCAGGGCTGCATGTTTTGAGCCCAGTACTGATCCTGAAAAGCGTTTCCAACCCCACTTACAAGTAAAACTAGCTAAAATGTGCCTGGCTGCTTTTCACTGAAAAGCTCATTCTGTGTACATTTTTGGCATACGTTTGCTCCTACCGGGTCAGCTGAGCAGCGAATTTCTATTTAACCACCTGCTGTCATGGGAGACCTCAGGGCTGCATGTTTTGAGCCCAGTACTGAGCCTGAAAAGCATTTCCAACCCCACTTACAAGTAAAACTAGCTAAAATGTGCCTGGCTGCTATTCACTGAAAAGCTCATTCTGTGTACATTTTTGGCATACGTTTGCTCCTACCGGGTCAGCTGAGCAGCGAATTTTTATTTAACCACCTGCTTTCATGAGAGACCTCAGGGCTGCATGTTTTGAGCCCAGTACTGAGCCTGAAAAGCATTTCCAACCCCACTTAAAAGTAAAACTAGCTAAAATGTGCCTGGCTTCTCTTCACTGAAAAGCTCATTCTGAGTACATTTTTAGCATACGTTTGCTCCTGCCGGGTCACCTGAGCAGCGAATTTCTATTTAACCACCTGCTATCATGAGAGACCTCAGGGCTGCATGTTTTGAGCCCAGTACTGATCCTGAAAAGCGTTTCCAACCCCACTTACAAGTAAAACTAGCTAAAATGTGCCTGGCTGCTATTCACTGAAAAGCTCATTCTGTGTACATTTTTGGCATACGTTTGCTCCTACCGGGTCAGCTGAGCAGCGAATTTCTATTAACCACCTGCTATCATGAGAGACCTCATGTTTTGAGCCCAGTACTGAGCCTGAAAAGCATTTCCAACTCCACTTACAAGTAAAACTAGCGAAAATGTGCCTGGCTTCTCTTCACTGAAAAGCTCATTCTGAGTACATTTTTAGCATACGCTTGCTCCTGCCGGGTCAGCTGAGCAGCGAATTTCTATTTAACCACCTGCTATCATGAGAGACCTCAGGGCTGCATGTTTTGAGCCCAGTACTGAGCCTGAAAAGCATTTCCAACCCCACTTACAAGTAAAACTAGCTAAAATGTGCCTGGCTTCTCTTCACTGAAAAGCTCATTCTGAGTACATTTTTAGCATACGTTTGCTCCTGCCGGGTCACCTGAGCAGCGAATTTCTATTTAACCACCTGCTATCATGAGAGACCTCAGGGGTGCATGTTTTGAGCCCAGTACTGAGCCTGAAAAGCATTTCCAACCCCACTTACAAGTAAAACTAGCTAAAATGTGCCTGGCTGCTATTCACTGAAAAGCTCATTCTGTGTACATTTTTGGCATACGTTTGCTCCTGCCGGGTCAGCTGAGCAGCGAATTTCTATTTAACCACCTGCTATCATGAGAGACATCAGGGCTGCATGTTTTGAGCCCAGTACTGAGCCTGAAAAGCATTTCCAACCCCACTTACAAGTAAAACTAGCTAAAATGTGCCTGGCTTCTCTTCACTGAAAAGCTCATTCTGAGTACATTTTTAGCATACGTTTGCTCCTGCCGGGTCAGCTGAGCAGCGAATTTCTATTTAACCACCTGCTATCATGAGAGACCTCAGGGCTGCATGTTTTGAGCCCAGTACTGATCCTGAAAAGCATTTCCAACCCCACTTACAAGTAAAACTAGCTAAAATGTGCCTGGCTGCTATTCACTGAAAAGCTCATTCTGTGTACATTTTTGGCATACGTTTGCTCTTACCGGGTCAGTTGAGCAGCGAATTTCTATTTAACCACCTGCTTTCATGAGAGACCTCAGAGCTGCATGTTTTGAGCCCAGTACTGAGCCTGAAAAGCATTTCCAACCCCACTTACAAGTAAAACTAGCTAAAATGTGCCTGACTGCTATTCACTGAAAAGCTCATTCTGTGTACATTTTTGGCATACGTTTGCTCCTGCCGGGTCAGCTGAGCAGCGAATTTCTATTTAACCACCTGCTATCATGAGAGACCTCAGGGCTGCATGTTTTGAGCCCAGTACTGAGCCTGAAAAGCATTTCCAACCCCACTTACAAGTAAAACTAGCTAAAATGTGCCTGGCTGCTATTCACTGAAAAGCTCATTCTGTGTACATTTTTGGCATACGTTTGCTCCTACCGGGTCAGCTGAGCAGCGAATTTCTATTTAACCACCTGCTTTCATGAGAGACCTCAGGGCTGCATGTTTTGAGCCCAGTACTGAGCCTGAAAAGCATTTCCAACCCCACTTACAAGTGAAACTAGCTAAAATGTGCCTGGCTTCTCTTCACTGAAAAGCTCATTCTGAGTACATTTTTAGCATACGTTTGCTCCTGCCGGGTCAGCTGAGCAGCGAATTTCTATTTAACCACCTGCTATCATGAGAGACATCAGGGCTGCATGTTTTGAGCCCAGTACTGATCCTGAAAAGCGTTTCCAACCCCACTTACAAGTAAAACTAGCTAAAATGTGCCTGGCTTCTCTTCACTGAAAAGCTCATTCTGAGTACATTTTTAGCATACGTTTGCTCCTGCCGGGTCAGCTGAGCAGCGAATTTCTATTTAACCACCTGCTATCATGAGAGACCTCAGGGCTGCATGTTTTGAGCCCAGTACTGAGCCTGAAAAGCGTTTCCAACCCCACTTGCAAGTAAAACTAGCTAAAATGTGCCTGACTGCTATTCACTGAAAAGCTCATTCTGTGTACATTTTTGGCATACGTTTGCTCCTGCCGGGTCAGCTGAGCAGCGAATTTCTATTTAACCACCTGCTATCATGAGAGACCTCAGGGCTGCATGTTTTGAGCCCAGTACTGAGCCTGAAAAGCATTTCCAACCCCACTTACAAGTAAAACTAGCTAAAATGTGCCTGGCTTCTCTTCACTGAAAAGCTCATTCTGAGTACATTTTTAGCATACGTTTGCTCCTGCCGGGTCACCTGAGCAGCGAATTTCTATTTAACCACCTGCTATCATGAGAGACCTCAGGGGTGCATGTTTTGAGCCCAGTACTGAGCCTGAAAAGCATTTCCAACCCCACTTACAAGTAAAACTAGATAAAATGTGCCTGGCTTCTCTTCACTGAAAAGCTCACTCTGAGTACATTTTTAGCATACGTTTGCTCCTGCAGGGTCAGCTGAGCAGCGAATTTCTATTTAACCACCTGCTATCATGAGAGACCTCAGGGCTGCATGTTTTGAGCCCAGTACTGATCCTGAAAAGCGTTTCCAACCCCACTTACAAGTAAAACTAGCTAAAATGTGCCTGGCTGCTTTTCACTGAAAAGCTCATTCTGTGTACATTTTTGGCATACGTTTGCTCCTACCGGGTCAGCTGAGCAGCGAATTTTTATTTAACCACCTGCTTTCATGAGAGACCTCAGGGCTGCATGTTTTGAGCCCAGTACTGAGCCTGAAAAGCATTTCCAACCCCACTTAAAAGTAAAACTAGCTAAAATGTGCCTGGCTTCTCTTCACTGAAAAGCTCATTCTGAGTACATTTTTAGCATACGTTTGCTCCTGCCGGGTCACCTGAGCAGCGAATTTCTATTTAACCACCTGCTATCATGAGAGACCTCAGGGCTGCATGTTTTGAGCCCAGTACTGATCCTGAAAAGCGTTTCCAACCCCACTTACAAGTAAAACTAGCTAAAATGTGCCTGGCTGCTATTCACTGAAAAGCTCATTCTGTGTACATTTTTGGCATACGTTTGCTCCTACCGGGTCAGCTGAGCAGCGAATTTCTATTAACCACCTGCTATCATGAGAGACCTCATGTTTTGAGCCCAGTACTGAGCCTGAAAAGCATTTCCAACTCCACTTGCAAGTAAAACTAGCTAAAATGTGCCTGGCTTCTCTTCACTGAAAAGCTCATTCTGAGTACATTTTTAGCATACGCTTGCTCCTGCCGGGTCAGCTGAGCAGCGAATTTCTATTTAACCACCTGCTATCATGAGAGACCTCAGGGCTGCATGTTTTGAGCCCAGTACTGAGCCTGAAAAGCATTTCCAACCCCACTTACAAGTAAAACTAGCTAAAATGTGCCTGGCTTCTCTTCACTGAAAAGCTCATTCTGAGTACATTTTTAGCATACGTTTGCTCCTGCCGGGTCACCTGAGCAGCGAATTTCTATTTAACCACCTGCTATCATGAGAGACCTCAGGGGTGCATGTTTTGAGCCCAGTACTGAGCCTGAAAAGCATTTCCAACCCCACTTACAAGTAAAACTAGCTAAAATGTGCCTGGCTGCTATTCACTGAAAAGCTCATTCTGTGTACATTTTTGGCATACGTTTGCTCCTGCCGGGTCAGCTGAGCAGCGAATTTCTATTTAACCACCTGCTATCATGAGAGACATCAGGGCTGCATGTTTTGAGCCCAGTACTGAGCCTGAAAAGCATTTCCAACCCCACTTACAAGTAAAACTAGCTAAAATGTGCCTGGCTTCTCTTCACTGAAAAGCTCATTCTGAGTACATTTTTAGCATACGTTTGCTCCTGCCGGGTCAGCTGAGCAGCGAATTTCTATTTAACCACCTGCTATCATGAGAGACCTCAGGGCTGCATGTTTTGAGCCCAGTACTGATCCTGAAAAGCATTTCCAACCCCACTTACAAGTAAAACTAGCTAAAATGTGCCTGGCTGCTATTCACTGAAAAGCTCATTCTGTGTACATTTTTGGCATACGTTTGCTCTTACCGGGTCAGTTGAGCAGCGAATTTCTATTTAACCACCTGCTTTCATGAGAGACCTCAGAGCTGCATGTTTTGAGCCCAGTACTGAGCCTGAAAAGCATTTCCAACCCCACTTACAAGTAAAACTAGCTAAAATGTGCCTGACTGCTATTCACTGAAAAGCTCATTCTGTGTACATTTTTGGCATACGTTTGCTCCTGCCGGGTCAGCTGAGCAGCGAATTTCTATTTAACCACCTGCTATCATGAGAGACCTCAGGGCTGCATGTTTTGAGCCCAGTACTGAGCCTGAAAAGCATTTCCAACCCCACTTACAAGTAAAACTAGCTAAAATGTGCCTGGCTGCTATTCACTGAAAAGCTCATTCTGTGTACATTTTTGGCATACGTTTGCTCCTACCGGGTCAGCTGAGCAGCGAATTTCTATTTAACCACCTGCTTTCATGAGAGACCTCAGGGCTGCATGTTTTGAGCCCAGTACTGAGCCTGAAAAGCATTTCCAACCCCACTTACAAGTGAAACTAGCTAAAATGTGCCTGGCTTCTCTTCACTGAAAAGCTCATTCTGAGTACATTTTTAGCATACGTTTGCTCCTGCCGGGTCAGCTGAGCAGCGAATTTCTATTTAACCACCTGCTATCATGAGAGACATCAGGGCTGCATGTTTTGAGCCCAGTACTGATCTTGAAAAGCGTTTCCAACCCCACTTACAAGTAAAACTAGCTAAAATGAGCCTGGCTGCTATTCACTGAAAAGCTCATTCTGTGTACATTTTTGGCATACGTTTGTTCCTACCGGGTCAGCTGAGCAGCGAATTTCTATTTAACCACCTGCTTTCATGAGAGACCTCAGGGCTGCATGTTTTGAGCCCAGTACTGAGCCTGAAAAGCATTTCCAACCCCACTTACAAGTAAAACTAGCTAAAATGTGCCTGGCTTCTCTTCACTGAAAAGCTCATTCTGAGTACATTTTTAGCATACGTTTGCTCCTGCCGGGTCAGCTGAGCAGCGAATTTCTATTTAACCACCTGCTATCATGAGAGACCTCAGGGCTGCATGTTTTGAGCCCAGTACTGAGCCTGAAAAGCGTTTCCAACCCCACTTGCAAGTAAAACTAGCTAAAATGTGCCTGACTGCTATTCACTGAAAAGCTCATTCTGTGTACATTTTTGGCATACGTTTGCTCCTGCCGGGTCAGCTGAGCAGCGAATTTCTATTTAACCACCTGCTATCATGAGAGACATCAGGGCTGCATGTTTTGAGCCCAGTACTGAGCCTGAAAAGCATTTCCAACCCCACTTACAAGTAAAACTAGATAAAATGTGCCTGGCTTCTCTTCACTGAAAAGCTCATTCTGAGTACATTTTTAGCATACGTTTGCTCCTGCAGGGTCAGCTGAGCAGCGAATTTCTATTTAACCACCTGCTATCATGAGAGACCTCAGGGCTGCATGTTTTGAGCCCAGTACTGATCCTGAAAAGCGTTTCCAACCCCACTTACAAGTAAAACTAGCTAAAATGTGCCTGGCTGCTTTTCACTGAAAAGCTCATTCTGTGTACATTTTTGGCATACGTTTGCTCCTACCGGGTCAGCTGAGCAGCGAATTTCTATTTAACCACCTGCTGTCATGGGAGACCTCAGGGCTGCATGTTTTGAGCCCAGTACTGAGCCTGAAAAGCATTTCCAACCCCACTTACAAGTAAAACTAGCTAAAATGTGCCTGGCTGCTATTCACTGAAAAGCTCATTCTGTGTACATTTTTGGCATACGTTTGCTCCTACCGGGTCAGCTGAGCAGCAAATTTTTATTTAACCACCTGCTTTCATGAGAGACCTCAGGGCTGCATGTGTTGAGCCCAGTACTGAGCCTGAAAAGCATTTCCAACCCCACTTAAAAGTAAAACTAGCTAAAATGTGCCTGGCTTCTCTTCACTGAAAAGCTCATTCTGAGTACATTTTTAGCATACGTTTGCTCCTGCCGGGTCACCTGAGCAGCGAATTTCTATTTAACCACCTGCTATCATGAGAGACCTCATGTTTTGAGCCCAGTACTGATCCTGAAAAGCGTTTCCAACCCCACTTACAAGTAAAACTAGCTAAAATGTGCCTGGCTGCTATTCACTGAAAAGCTCATTCTGTGTACATTTTTGGCATACGTTTGCTCCTACCGGGTCAGCTGAGCAGCGAATTTCTATTTAACCACCTGCTATCATGAGAGACCTCATGTTTTGAGCCCAGTACTGAGCCTGAAAAGCATTTCCAACCCCACTTACAAGTAAAACTAGCTAAAATGTGCCTGGCTTCTCTTCACTGAAAAGCTCATTCTGAGTACATTTTTGGCATACGCTTGCTCCTACCGGGTCAGCTGAGCAGCGAATTTCTATTTAACCACCTGCTTTCATGAGAGACCTCAGGGCTGCATGTTTTGAGCCCAGTACTTAGCCTGAAAAGCATTTCCAACCCAACTTACAAGTAAAACTAGCTAAAATGTGCCTGGCTTCTCTTCACTGAAAAGCTCATTCTGAGTACATTTTTAGCATACGTTTGCTCCTGCCGGGTCACCTGAGCAGCGAATTTCTATTTAACCACCTGCTATCATGAGAGACCTCAGGGCTGCATGTTTTGAGCCCAGTACTGAGCCTGAAAAGCATTTCCAACCCCACTTACAAGTAAAACTAGCTAAAATGTGCCTGGCTGCTATTCACTGAAAAGCTCATTCTGTGTACATTTTTGGCATACGTTTGCTCCTGCCGGGTCAGCTGAGCAGCGAATTTCTATTTAACCACCTGCTATCATGAGAGACATCAGGGCTGCATGTTTTGAGCCCAGTACTGAGCCTGAAAAGCATTTCCAACCCCACTTACAAGTAAAACTAGATAAAATGTGCCTGGCTTCTCTTCACTGAAAAGCTCACTCTGAGTACATTTTTAGCATACGTTTGCTCCTGCAGGGTCAGCTGAGCAGCGAATTTCTATTTAACCACCTGCTATCATGAGAGACCTCAGGGCTGCATGTTTTGAGCCCAGTACTGATCCTGAAAAGCGTTTCCAACCCCACTTACAAGTAAAACTAGCTAAAATGTGCCTGGCTGCTTTTCACTGAAAAGCTCATTCTGTGTACATTTTTGGCATACGTTTGCTCCTACCGGGTCAGCTGAGCAGCGAATTTCTATTTAACCACCTGCTGTCATGGGAGACCTCAGGGCTGCATGTTTTGAGCCCAGTACTGAGCCTGAAAAGCATTTCCAACCCCACTTACAAGTAAAACTAGCTAAAATGTGCCTGGCTGCTATTCACTGAAAAGCTCATTCTGTGTACATTTTTGGCATACGTTTGCTCCTACCGGGTCAGCTGAGCAGCGAATTTTTATTTAACCACCTGCTTTCATGAGAGACCTCAGGGCTGCATGTTTTGAGCCCAGTACTGAGCCTGAAAAGCATTTCCAACCCCACTTAAAAGTAAAACTAGCTAAAATGTGCCTGGCTTCTCTTCACTGAAAAGCTCATTCTGAGTACATTTTTAGCATACGTTTGCTCCTGCCGGGTCACCTGAGCAGCGAATTTCTATTTAACCACCTGCTATCATGAGAGACCTCAGGGCTGCATGTTTTGAGCCCAGTACTGATCCTGAAAAGCGTTTCCAACCCCACTTACAAGTAAAACTAGCTAAAATGTGCCTGGCTGCTATTCACTGAAAAGCTCATTCTGTGTACATTTTTGGCATACGTTTGCTCCTACCGGGTCAGCTGAGCAGCGAATTTCTATTAACCAACTGCTATCATGAGAGACCTCATGTTTTGAGCCCAGTACTGAGCCTGAAAAGCATTTCCAACTCCACTTACAAGTAAAACTAGCGAAAATGTGCCTGGCTTCTCTTCACTGAAAAGCTCATTCTGAGTACATTTTTAGCATACGCTTGCTCCTGCCGGGTCAGCTGAGCAGCGAATTTCTATTTAACCACCTGCTATCATGAGAGACCTCAGGGCTGCATGTTTTGAGCCCAGTACTGAGCCTGAAAAGCATTTCCAACCCCACTTACAAGTAAAACTAGCTAAAATGTGCCTGGCTTCTCTTCACTGAAAAGCTCATTCTGAGTACATTTTTAGCATACGTTTGCTCCTGCCGGGTCACCTGAGCAGCGAATTTCTATTTAACCACCTGCTATCATGAGAGACCTCAGGGGTGCATGTTTTGAGCCCAGTACTGAGCCTGAAAAGCATTTCCAACCCCACTTACAAGTAAAACTAGCTAAAATGTGCCTGGCTGCTATTCACTGAAAAGCTCATTCTGTGTACATTTTTGGCATACGTTTGCTCCTGCCGGGTCAGCTGAGCAGCGAATTTCTATTTAACCACCTGCTATCATGAGAGACATCAGGGCTGCATGTTTTGAGCCCAGTACTGAGCCTGAAAAGCATTTCCAACCCCACTTACAAGTAAAACTAGCTAAAATGTGCCTGGCTTCTCTTCACTGAAAAGCTCATTCTGAGTACATTTTTAGCATACGTTTGCTCCTGCCGGGTCAGCTGAGCAGCGAATTTCTATTTAACCACCTGCTATCATGAGAGACCTCAGGGCTGCATGTTTTGAGCCCAGTACTGATCCTGAAAAGCATTTCCAACCCCACTTACAAGTAAAACTAGCTAAAATGTGCCTGGCTGCTATTCACTGAAAAGCTCATTCTGTGTACATTTTTGGCATACGTTTGCTCTTACCGGGTCAGTTGAGCAGCGAATTTCTATTTAACCACCTGCTTTCATGAGAGACCTCAGAGCTGCATGTTTTGAGCCCAGTACTGAGCCTGAAAAGCATTTCCAACCCCACTTACAAGTAAAACTAGCTAAAATGTGCCTGACTGCTATTCACTGAAAAGCTCATTCTGTGTACATTTTTGGCATACGTTTGCTCCTGCCGGGTCAGCTGAGCAGCGAATTTCTATTTAACCACCTGCTATCATGAGAGACCTCAGGGCTGCATGTTTTGAGCCCAGTACTGAGCCTGAAAAGCATTTCCAACCCCACTTACAAGTAAAACTAGCTAAAATGTGCCTGGCTGCTATTCACTGAAAAGCTCATTCTGTGTACATTTTTGGCATACGTTTGCTCCTACCGGGTCAGCTGAGCAGCGAATTTCTATTTAACCACCTGCTTTCATGAGAGACCTCAGGGCTGCATGTTTTGAGCCCAGTACTGAGCCTGAAAAGCATTTCCAACCCCACTTACAAGTGAAACTAGCTAAAATGTGCCTGGCTTCTCTTCACTGAAAAGCTCATTCTGAGTACATTTTTAGCATACGTTTGCTCCTGCCGGGTCAGCTGAGCAGCGAATTTCTATTTAACCACCTGCTATCATGAGAGACATCAGGGCTGCATGTTTTGAGCCCAGTACTGATCCTGAAAAGCGTTTCCAACCCCACTTACAAGTAAAACTAGCTAAAATGTGCCTGGCTTCTCTTCACTGAAAAGCTCATTCTGAGTACATTTTTAGCATACGTTTGCTCCTGCCGGGTCACCTGAGCAGCGAATTTCTATTTAACCACCTGCTATCATGAGAGACCTCAGGGGTGCATGTTTTGAGCCCAGTACTGAGCCTGAAAAGCATTTCCAACCCCACTTACAAGTAAAACTAGCTAAAATGTGCCTGGCTGCTATTCACTGAAAAGCTCATTCTGTGTACATTTTTGGCATACGTTTGCTCCTGCCGGGTCAGCTGAGCAGCGAATTTCTATTTAACCACCTGCTATCATGAGAGACATCAGGGCTGCATGTTTTGAGCCCAGTACTGAGCCTGAAAAGCATTTCCAACCCCACTTACAAGTAAAACTAGCTAAAATGTGCCTGGCTTCTCTTCACTGAAAAGCTCATTCTGAGTACATTTTTAGCATACGTTTGCTCCTGCCGGGTCAGCTGAGCAGCGAATTTCTATTTAACCCTTTCCATGCTCATGACGAGCTCAGCTCGTCATGATGCACGGTTGAGCTGTGCTGATGACGAGCTGAGCTCGTCATGAATAGTAGGAATGACGAAAAGTCAGCATAGGAGGGGAAAACACCTAGCAGCCAAGGTGTTAACCACCTGCTATCATGAGAGACCTCAGGGCTGCATGTTTTGAGCCCAGTACTGATCCTGAAAAGCATTTCCAACCCCACTTACAAGTAAAACTAGCTAAAATGTGCCTGGCTGCTATTCACTGAAAAGCTCATTCTGTGTACATTTTTGGCATACGTTTGCTCCTACCGGGTCAGCTGAGCAGCGAATTTCTATTTAACCACCTGCTTTCATGAGAGACCTCAGGGCTGCATGTTTTGAGCCCAGTACTGAGCCTGAAAAGCATTTCCAACCCCACTTACAAGTGAAACTAGCTAAAATGTGCCTGGCTTCTCTTCACTGAAAAGCTCATTCTGAGTACATTTTTAGCATACGTTTGCTCCTGCCGGGTCAGCTGAGCAGCGAATTTCTATTTAACCACCTGCTATCATGAGAGACATCAGGGCTGCATGTTTTGAGCCCAGTACTGATCCTGAAAAGCGTTTCCAACCCCACTTACAAGTAAAACTAGCTAAAATGAGCCTGGCTGCTATTCACTGAAAAGCTCATTCTGTGTACATTTTTGGCATACGTTTGTTCCTACCGGGTCAGCTGAGCAGCGAATTTCTATTTAACCACCTGCTTTCATGAGAGACCTCAGGGCTGCATGTTTTGAGCCCAGTACTGAGCCTGAAAAGCATTTCCAACCCCACTTACAAGTAAAACTAGCTAAAATGTGCCTGGCTTCTCTTCACTGAAAAGCTCATTCTGAGTACATTTTTAGCATACGTTTGCTCCTGCCGGGTCAGCTGAGCAGCGAATTTCTATTTAACCACCTGCTATCATGAGAGACCTCAGGGCTGCATGTTTTGAGCCCAGTACTGAGCCTGAAAAGCGTTTCCAACCCCACTTGCAAGTAAAACTAGCTAAAATGTGCCTGACTGCTATTCACTGAAAAGCTCATTCTGTGTACATTTTTGGCATACGTTTGCTCCTGCCGGGTCAGCTGAGCAGCGAATTTCTATTTAACCACCTGCTATCATGAGAGACATCAGGGCTGCATGTTTTGAGCCCAGTACTGAGCCTGAAAAGCATTTCCAACCCCACTTACAAGTAAAACTAGATAAAATGTGCCTGGCTTCTCTTCACTGAAAAGCTCATTCTGAGTACATTTTTAGCATACGTTTGCTCCTGCAGGGTCAGCTGAGCAGCGAATTTCTATTTAACCACCTGCTATCATGAGAGACCTCAGGGCTGCATGTTTTGAGCCCAGTACTGATCCTGAAAAGCGTTTCCAACCCCACTTACAAGTAAAACTAGCTAAAATGTGCCTGGCTGCTTTTCACTGAAAAGCTCATTCTGTGTACATTTTTGGCATACGTTTGCTCCTACCGGGTCAGCTGAGCAGCGAATTTCTATTTAACCACCTGCTGTCATGGGAGACCTCAGGGCTGCATGTTTTGAGCCCAGTACTGAGCCTGAAAAGCATTTCCAACCCCACTTACAAGTAAAACTAGCTAAAATGTGCCTGGCTGCTATTCACTGAAAAGCTCATTCTGTGTACATTTTTGGCATACGTTTGCTCCTACCGGGTCAGCTGAGCAGCGAATTTTTATTTAACCACCTGCTTTCATGAGAGACCTCAGGGCTGCATGTGTTGAGCCCAGTACTGAGCCTGAAAAGCATTTCCAACCCCACTTAAAAGTAAAACTAGCTAAAATGTGCCTGGCTTCTCTTCACTGAAAAGCTCATTCTGAGTACATTTTTAGCATACGTTTGCTCCTGCCGGGTCACCTGAGCAGCGAATTTCTATTTAACCACCTGCTATCATGAGAGACCTCAGGGCTGCATGTTTTGAGCCCAGTACTGATCCTGAAAAGCGTTTCCAACCCCACTTACAAGTAAAACTAGCTAAAATGTGCCTGGCTGCTATTCACTGAAAAGCTCATTCTGTGTACATTTTTGGCATACGTTTGCTCCTACCGGGTCAGCTGAGCAGCGAATTTCTATTTAACCACCTGCTATCATGAGAGACATCAGGGCTGCATGTTTTGAGCCCAGTACTGATCCTGAAAAGCGTTTCCAACCCCACTTACAAGTAAAACTAGCTAAAATGTGCCTGGCTTCTCTTCACTGAAAAGCTCATTCTGAGTACATTTTTAGCATACGTTTGCTCCTGCCGGGTCACCTGAGCAGCGAATTTCTATTTAACCACCTGCTATCATGAGAGACCTCAGGGGTGCATGTTTTGAGCCCAGTACTGAGCCTGAAAAGCATTTCCAACCCCACTTACAAGTAAAACTAGCTAAAATGTGCCTGGCTGCTATTCACTGAAAAGCTCATTCTGTGTACATTTTTGGCATACGTTTGCTCCTGCCGGGTCAGCTGAGCAGCGAATTTCTATTTAACCACCTGCTATCATGAGAGACATCAGGGCTGCATGTTTTGAGCCCAGTACTGAGCCTGAAAAGCATTTCCAACCCCACTTACAAGTAAAACTAGCTAAAATGTGCCTGGCTTCTCTTCACTGAAAAGCTCATTCTGAGTACATTTTTAGCATACGTTTGCTCCTGCCGGGTCAGCTGAGCAGCGAATTTCTATTTAACCCTTTCCATGCTCATGACGAGCTCAGCTCGTCATGATGCACGGTTGAGCTGTGCTGATGACGAGCTGAGCTCGTCATGAATAGTAGGAATGACGAAAAGTCAGCATAGGAGGGGAAAACACCTAGCAGCCAAGGTGTTAACCACCTGCTATCATGAGAGACCTCAGGGCTGCATGTTTTGAGCCCAGTACTGATCCTGAAAAGCATTTCCAACCCCACTTACAAGTAAAACTAGCTAAAATGTGCCTGGCTGCTATTCACTGAAAAGCTCATTCTGTGTACATTTTTGGCATACGTTTGCTCTTACCGGGTCAGTTGAGCAGCGAATTTCTATTTAACCACCTGCTTTCATGAGAGACCTCAGAGCTGCATGTTTTGAGCCCAGTACTGAGCCTGAAAAGCATTTCCAACCCCACTTACAAGTAAAACTAGCTAAAATGTGCCTGGCTGCTATTCACTGAAAAGCTCATTCTGTGTACATTTTTGGCATACGTTTGCTCCTACCGGGTCAGCTGAGCAGCGAATTTCTATTTAACCACCTGCTTTCATGAGAGACCTCAGGGCTGCATGTTTTGAGCCCAGTACTGAGCCTGAAAAGCATTTCCAACCCCACTTACAAGTGAAACTAGCTAAAATGTGCCTGGCTTCTCTTCACTGAAAAGCTCATTCTGAGTACATTTTTAGCATACGTTTGCTCCTGCCGGGTCAGCTGAGCAGCGAATTTCTATTTAACCACCTGCTATCATGAGAGACATCAGGGCTGCATGTTTTGAGCCCAGTACTGATCCTGAAAAGCGTTTCCAACCCCACTTACAAGTAAAACTAGCTAAAATGAGCCTGGCTGCTATTCACTGAAAAGCTCATTCTGTGTACATTTTTGGCATACGTTTGTTCCTACCGGGTCAGCTGAGCAGCGAATTTCTATTTAACCACCTGCTTTCATGAGAGACCTCAGGGCTGCATGTTTTGAGCCCAGTACTGAGCCTGAAAAGCATTTCCAACCCCACTTACAAGTAAAACTAGCTAAAATGTGCCTGGCTTCTCTTCACTGAAAAGCTCATTCTGAGTACATTTTTAGCATACGTTTGCTCCTGCCGGGTCAGCTGAGCAGCGAATTTCTATTTAACCACCTGCTATCATGAGAGACCTCAGGGCTGCATGTTTTGAGCCCAGTACTGAGCCTGAAAAGCGTTTCCAACCCCACTTGCAAGTAAAACTAGCTAAAATGTGCCTGACTGCTATTCACTGAAAAGCTCATTCTGTGTACATTTTTGGCATACGTTTGCTCCTGCCGGGTCAGCTGAGCAGCGAATTTCTATTTAACCACCTGCTATCATGAGAGACATCAGGGCTGCATGTTTTGAGCCCAGTACTGAGCCTGAAAAGCATTTCCAACCCCACTTACAAGTAAAACTAGATAAAATGTGCCTGGCTTCTCTTCACTGAAAAGCTCATTCTGAGTACATTTTTAGCATACGTTTGCTCCTGCAGGGTCAGCTGAGCAGCGAATTTCTATTTAACCACCTGCTATCATGAGAGACCTCAGGGCTGCATGTTTTGAGCCCAGTACTGATCCTGAAAAGCGTTTCCAACCCCACTTACAAGTAAAACTAGCTAAAATGTGCCTGGCTGCTTTTCACTGAAAAGCTCATTCTGTGTACATTTTTGGCATACGTTTGCTCCTACCGGGTCAGCTGAGCAGCGAATTTCTATTTAACCACCTGCTGTCATGGGAGACCTCAGGGCTGCATGTTTTGAGCCCAGTACTGAGCCTGAAAAGCATTTCCAACCCCACTTACAAGTAAAACTAGCTAAAATGTGCCTGGCTGCTATTCACTGAAAAGCTCATTCTGTGTACATTTTTGGCATACGTTTGCTCCTACCGGGTCAGCTGAGCAGCGAATTTTTATTTAACCACCTGCTTTCATGAGAGACCTCAGGGCTGCATGTGTTGAGCCCAGTACTGAGCCTGAAAAGCATTTCCAACCCCACTTAAAAGTAAAACTAGCTAAAATGTGCCTGGCTTCTCTTCACTGAAAAGCTCATTCTGAGTACATTTTTAGCATACGTTTGCTCCTGCCGGGTCACCTGAGCAGCGAATTTCTATTTAACCACCTGCTATCATGAGAGACCTCAGGGCTGCATGTTTTGAGCCCAGTACTGATCCTGAAAAGCGTTTCCAACCCCACTTACAAGTAAAACTAGCTAAAATGTGCCTGGCTGCTATTCACTGAAAAGCTCATTCTGTGTACATTTTTGGCATACGTTTGCTCCTACCGGGTCAGCTGAGCAGCGAATTTCTATTTAACCACCTGCTTTCATGAGAGACCTCAGGGCTGCATGTTTTGAGCCCAGTACTGAGCCTGAAAAGCATTTCCAACCCCACTTACAAGTGAAACTAGCTAAAATGTGCCTGGCTTCTCTTCACTGAAAAGCTCATTCTGAGTACATTTTTAGCATACGTTTGCTCCTGCCGGGTCAGCTGAGCAGCGAATTTCTATTTAACCACCTGCTATCATGAGAGACATCAGGGCTGCATGTTTTGAGCCCAGTACTGATCCTGAAAAGCGTTTCCAACCCCACTTACAAGTAAAACTAGCTAAAATTAGCCTGGCTGCTATTCACTGAAAAGCTCATTCTGTGTACATTTTTGGCATACGTTTGTTCCTACCGGGTCAGCTGAGCAGCGAATTTCTATTTAACCACCTGCTTTCATGAGAGACCTCAGGGCTGCATGTTTTGAGCCCAGTACTGAGCCTGAAAAGCATTTCCAACCCCACTTACAAGTAAAACTAGCTAAAATGTGCCTGGCTTCTCTTCACTGAAAAGCTCATTCTGAGTACATTTTTAGCATACGTTTGCTCCTGCCGGGTCAGCTGAGCAGCGAATTTCTATTTAACCACCTGCTATCATGAGAGACCTCAGGGCTGCATGTTTTGAGCCCAGTACTGAGCCTGAAAAGCGTTTCCAACCCCACTTGCAAGTAAAACTAGCTAAAATGTGCCTGACTGCTATTCACTGAAAAGCTCATTCTGTGTACATTTTTGGCATACGCTTGCTCCTACCGGGTCAGCTGAGCAGCGAATTTCTATTTAACCACCTGCTATCATGAGAGACCTCAGGGCTGCATGTTTTGAGCCCAGTACTTAGCCTGAAAAGCATTTCCAACCCAACTTACAAGTAAAACTAGCTAAAATGTGCCTGGCTGCTATTCACTGAAAAGCTCATTCTGTGTACATTTTTGGCATACGTTTGCTCCTGCCGGGTCAGCTGAGCAGCGAATTTCTATTTAACCACCTGCTATCATGAGAGACCTCAGGGCTGCATGTTTTGAGCCCAGTACTGAGCCTGAAAAGCATTTCCAACCCCACTTACAAGTAAAACTAGCTAAAATGTGCCTGGCTGCTATTCACTGAAAAGCTCATTCTGTGTACATTTTTGGCATACGTTTGCTCCTGCCGGGTCAGCTGAGCAGCGAATTTCTATTTAACCACCTGCTATCATGAGAGACATCAGGGCTGCATGTTTTGAGCCCAGTACTGAGCCTGAAAAGCATTTCCAACCCCACTTACAAGTAAAACTAGATAAAATGTGCCTGGCTTCTCTTCACTGAAAAGCTCACTCTGAGTACATTTTTAGCATACGTTTGCTCCTGCAGGGTCAGCTGAGCAGCGAATTTCTATTTAACCACCTGCTATCATGAGAGACCTCAGGGCTGCATGTTTTGAGCCCAGTACTGATCCTGAAAAGCGTTTCCAACCCCACTTACAAGTAAAACTAGCTAAAATGTGCCTGGCTGCTTTTTACTGAAAAGCTCATTCTGTGTACATTTTTGGCATACGTTTGCTCCTACCGGGTCAGCTGAGCAGCGAATTTCTATTTAACCACCTGCTGTCATGGGAGACCTCAGGGCTGCATGTTTTGAGCCCAGTACTGAGCCTGAAAAGCATTTCCAACCCCACTTACAAGTAAAACTAGCTAAAATGTGCCTGGCTGCTATTCACTGAAAAGCTCATTCTGTGTACATTTTTGGCATACGTTTGCTCCTACCGGGTCAGCTGAGCAGCGAATTTTTATTTAACCACCTGCTTTCATGAGAGACCTCAGGGCTGCATGTTTTGAGCCCAGTACTGAGCCTGAAAAGCATTTCCAACCCCACTTAAAAGTAAAACTAGCTAAAATGTGCCTGGCTTCTCTTCACTGAAAAGCTCATTCTGAGTACATTTTTAGCATACGTTTGCTCCTGCCGGGTCACCTGAGCAGCGAATTTCTATTTAACCACCTGCTATCATGAGAGACCTCAGGGCTGCATGTTTTGAGCCCAGTACTGATCCTGAAAAGCGTTTCCAACCCCACTTACAAGTAAAACTAGCTAAAATGTGCCTGGCTGCTATTCACTGAAAAGCTCATTCTGTGTACATTTTTGGCATACGTTTGCTCCTACCGGGTCAGCTGAGCAGCGAATTTCTATTAACCACCTGCTATCATGAGAGACCTCATGTTTTGAGCCCAGTACTGAGCCTGAAAAGCATTTCCAACTCCACTTACAAGTAAAACTAGCGAAAATGTGCCTGGCTTCTCTTCACTGAAAAGCTCATTCTGAGTACATTTTTAGCATACGCTTGCTCCTGCCGGGTCAGCTGAGCAGCGAATTTCTATTTAACCACCTGCTATCATGAGAGACCTCAGGGCTGCATGTTTTGAGCCCAGTACTGAGCCTGAAAAGCATTTCCAACCCCACTTACAAGTAAAACTAGCTAAAATGTGCCTGGCTTCTCTTCACTGAAAAGCTCATTCTGAGTACATTTTTAGCATACGTTTGCTCCTGCCGGGTCAGCTGAGCAGCGAATTTCTATTTAACCACCTGCTATCATGAGAGACCTCAGGGCTGCATGTTTTGAGCCCAGTACTGATCCTGAAAAGCATTTCCAACCCCACTTACAAGTAAAACTAGCTAAAATGTGCCTGGCTGCTATTCACTGAAAAGCTCATTCTGTGTACATTTTTGGCATACGTTTGCTCTTACCGGGTCAGTTGAGCAGCGAATTTCTATTTAACCACCTGCTTTCATGAGAGACCTCAGAGCTGCATGTTTTGAGCCCAGTACTGAGCCTGAAAAGCATTTCCAACCCCACTTACAAGTAAAACTAGCTAAAATGTGCCTGACTGCTATTCACTGAAAAGCTCATTCTGTGTACATTTTTGGCATACGTTTGCTCCTGCCGGGTCAGCTGAGCAGCGAATTTCTATTTAACCACCTGCTATCATGAGAGACCTCAGGGCTGCATGTTTTGAGCCCAGTACTGAGCCTGAAAAGCATTTCCAACCCCACTTACAAGTAAAACTAGCTAAAATGTGCCTGGCTGCTATTCACTGAAAAGCTCATTCTGTGTACATTTTTGGCATACGTTTGCTCCTACCGGGTCAGCTGAGCAGCGAATTTCTATTTAACCACCTGCTTTCATGAGAGACCTCAGGGCTGCATGTTTTGAGCCCAGTACTGAGCCTGAAAAGCATTTCCAACCCCACTTACAAGTGAAACTAGCTAAAATGTGCCTGGCTTCTCTTCACTGAAAAGCTCATTCTGAGTACATTTTTAGCATACGTTTGCTCCTGCCGGGTCAGCTGAGCAGCGAATTTCTATTTAACAACCTGCTATCATGAGAGACATCAGGGCTGCATGTTTTGAGCCCAGTACTGATCCTGAAAAGCGTTTCCAACCCCACTTACAAGTAAAACTAGCTAAAATGAGCCTGGCTGCTATTCACTGAAAAGCTCATTCTGTGTACATTTTTGGCATACGTTTGTTCCTACCGGGTCAGCTGAGCAGCGAATTTCTATTTAACCACCTGCTTTCATGAGAGACCTCAGGGCTGCATGTTTTGAGCCCAGTACTGAGCCTGAAAAGCATTTCCAACCCCACTTACAAGTAAAACTAGCTAAAATGTGCCTGGCTTCTCTTCACTGAAAAGCTCATTCTGAGTACATTTTTAGCATACGTTTGCTCCTGCCGGGTCAGCTGAGCAGCGAATTTCTATTTAACCACCTGCTATCATGAGAGACCTCAGGGCTGCATGTTTTGAGCCCAGTACTGAGCCTGAAAAGCGTTTCCAACCCCACTTGCAAGTAAAACTAGCTAAAATGTGCCTGACTGCTATTCACTGAAAAGCTCATTCTGTGTACATTTTTGGCATACGTTTGCTCCTGCCGGGTCAGCTGAGCAGCGAATTTCTATTTAACCACCTGCTATCATGAGAGACATCAGGGCTGCATGTTTTGAGCCCAGTACTGAGCCTGAAAAGCATTTCCAACCCCACTTACAAGTAAAACTAGATAAAATGTGCCTGGCTTCTCTTCACTGAAAAGCTCATTCTGAGTACATTTTTAGCATACGTTTGCTCCTGCAGGGTCAGCTGAGCAGCAAATTTCTATTTAACCACCTGCTATCATGAGAGACCTCAGGGCTGCATGTTTTGAGCCCAGTACTGATCCTGAAAAGCGTTTCCAACCCCACTTACAAGTAAAACTAGCTAAAATGTGCCTGGCTGCTTTTCACTGAAAAGCTCATTCTGTGTACATTTTTGGCATACGTTTGCTCCTACCGGGTCAGCTGAGCAGCGAATTTCTATTTAACCACCTGCTGTCATGGGAGACCTCAGGGCTGCATGTTTTGAGCCCAGTACTGAGCCTGAAAAGCATTTCCAACCCCACTTACAAGTAAAACTAGCTAAAATGTGCCTGGCTGCTATTCACTGAAAAGCTCATTCTGTGTACATTTTTGGCATACGTTTGCTCCTACCGGGTCAGCTGAGCAGCGAATTTTTATTTAACCACCTGCTTTCATGAGAGACCTCAGGGCTGCATGTGTTGAGCCCAGTACTGAGCCTGAAAAGCATTTCCAACCCCACTTAAAAGTAAAACTAGCTAAAATGTGCCTGGCTTCTCTTCACTGAAAAGCTCATTCTGAGTACATTTTTAGCATACGTTTGCTCCTGCCGGGTCACCTGAGCAGCGAATTTCTATTTAACCACCTGCTATCATGAGAGACCTCAGGGCTGCATGTTTTGAGCCCAGTACTGATCCTGAAAAGCGTTTCCAACCCCACTTACAAGTAAAACTAGCTAAAATGTGCCTGGCTGCTATTCACTGAAAAGCTCATTCTGTGTACATTTTTGGCATACGTTTGCTCCTACCGGGTCAGCTGAGCAGCGAATTTCTATTTAACCACCTGCTATCATGAGAGACCTCATGTTTTGAGCCCAGTACTGAGCCTGAAAAGCATTTCCAACCCCACTTACAAGTGAAACTAGCTAAAATGTGCCTGGCTTCTCTTCACTGAAAAGCTCATTCTGAGTACATTTTTAGCATACGTTTGCTCCTGCCGGGTCAGCTGAGCAGCGAATTTCTATTTAACAACCTGCTATCATGAGAGACATCAGGGCTGCATGTTTTGAGCCCAGTACTGATCCTGAAAAGCGTTTCCAACCCCACTTACAAGTAAAACTAGCTAAAATGAGCCTGGCTGCTATTCACTGAAAAGCTCATTCTGTGTACATTTTTGGCATACGTTTGTTCCTACCGGGTCAGCTGAGCAGCGAATTTCTATTTAACCACCTGCTTTCATGAGAGACCTCAGGGCTGCATGTTTTGAGCCCAGTACTGAGCCTGAAAAGCATTTCCAACCCCACTTACAAGTAAAACTAGCTAAAATGTGCCTGGCTTCTCTTCACTGAAAAGCTCATTCTGAGTACATTTTTAGCATACGTTTGCTCCTGCCGGGTCAGCTGAGCAGCGAATTTCTATTTAACCACCTGCTATCATGAGAGACCTCAGGGCTGCATGTTTTGAGCCCAGTACTGAGCCTGAAAAGCGTTTCCAACCCCACTTGCAAGTAAAACTAGCTAAAATGTGCCTGACTGCTATTCACTGAAAAGCTCATTCTGTGTACATTTTTGGCATACGTTTGCTCCTGCCGGGTCAGCTGAGCAGCGAATTTCTATTTAACCACCTGCTATCATGAGAGACATCAGGGCTGCATGTTTTGAGCCCAGTACTGAGCCTGAAAAGCATTTCCAACCCCACTTACAAGTAAAACTAGATAAAATGTGCCTGGCTTCTCTTCACTGAAAAGCTCATTCTGAGTACATTTTTAGCATACGTTTGCTCCTGCAGGGTCAGCTGAGCAGCGAATTTCTATTTAACCACCTGCTATCATGAGAGACCTCAGGGCTGCATGTTTTGAGCCCAGTACTGATCCTGAAAAGCGTTTCCAACCCCACTTACAAGTAAAACTAGCTAAAATGTGCCTGGCTGCTTTTCACTGAAAAGCTCATTCTGTGTACATTTTTGGCATACGTTTGCTCCTACCGGGTCAGCTGAGCAGCGAATTTCTATTTAACCACCTGCTGTCATGGGAGACCTCAGGGCTGCATGTTTTGAGCCCAGTACTGAGCCTGAAAAGCATTTCCAACCCCACTTACAAGTAAAACTAGCTAAAATGTGCCTGGCTGCTATTCACTGAAAAGCTCATTCTGTGTACATTTTTGGCATACGTTTGCTCCTACCGGGTCAGCTGAGCAGCGAATTTTTATTTAACCACCTGCTTTCATGAGAGACCTCAGGGCTGCATGTGTTGAGCCCAGTACTGAGCCTGAAAAGCATTTCCAACCCCACTTAAAAGTAAAACTAGCTAAAATGTGCCTGGCTTCTCTTCACTGAAAAGCTCATTCTGAGTACATTTTTAGCATACGTTTGCTCCTGCCGGGTCACCTGAGCAGCGAATTTCTATTTAACCACCTGCTATCATGAGAGACCTCAGGGCTGCATGTTTTGAGCCCAGTACTGATCCTGAAAAGCGTTTCCAACCCCACTTACAAGTAAAACTAGCTAAAATGTGCCTGGCTGCTATTCACTGAAAAGCTCATTCTGTGTACATTTTTGGCATACGTTTGCTCCTACCGGGTCAGCTGAGCAGCAAATTTCTATTTAACCACCTGCTATCATGAGAGACCTCATGTTTTGAGCCCAGTACTGAGCCTGAAAAGCATTTCCAACTCCACTTACAAGTAAAACTAGCGAAAATGTGCCTGGCTTCTCTTCACTGAAAAGCTCATTCTGAGTACATTTTTAGCATACGCTTGCTCCTGCCGGGTCAGCTGAGCAGCGAATTTCTATTTAACCACCTGCTATCATGAGAGACCTCAGGGCTGCATGTTTTGAGCCCAGTACTGAGCCTGAAAAGCATTTCCAACCCCACTTACAAGTAAAACTAGCTAAAATGTGCCTGGCTTCTCTTCACTGAAAAGCTCATTCTGAGTACATTTTTAGCATACGTTTGCTCCTGCCGGGTCAGCTGAGCAGCGAATTTCTATTTAACCACCTGCTATCATGAGAGACATCAGGGCTGCATGTTTTGAGCCCAGTACTGAGCCTGAAAAGCATTTCCAACCCCACTTACAAGTAAAACTAGCTAAAATGTGCCTGGCTTCTCTTCACTGAAAAGCTCATTCTGAGTACATTTTTAGCATACGTTTGCTCCTGCCGGGTCAGCTGAGCAGCGAATTTCTATTTAACCACCTGCTATCATGAGAGACCTCAGGGCTGCATGTTTTGAGCCCAGTACTGAGCCTGAAAAGCGTTTCCAACCCCACTTGCAAGTAAAACTAGCTAAAATGTGCCTGACTGCTATTCACTGAAAAGCTCATTCTGTGTACATTTTTGGCATACGCTTGCTCCTACCGGGTCAGCTGAGCAGCGAATTTCTATTTAACCACCTGCTTTCATGAGAGACCTCAGGGCTGCATGTTTTGAGCCCAGTACTTAGCCTGAAAAGCATTTCCAACCCAACTTACAAGTAAAACTAGCTAAAATGTGCCTGGCTTCTCTTCACTGAAAAGCTCATTCTGAGTACATTTTTAGCATACGTTTGCTCCTGCCGGGTCACCTGAGCAGCGAATTTCTATTTAACCACCTGCTATCATGAGAGACCTCAGGGCTGCATGTTTTGAGCCCAGTACTGAGCCTGAAAAGCATTTCCAACCCCACTTACAAGTAAAACTAGCTAAAATGTGCCTGGCTGCTATTCACTGAAAAGCTCATTCTGTGTACATTTTTGGCATACGTTTGCTCCTGCCGGGTCAGCTGAGCAGCGAATTTCTATTTAACCACCTGCTATCATGAGAGACATCAGGGCTGCATGTTTTGAGCCCAGTACTGAGCCTGAAAAGCATTTCCAACCCCACTTACAAGTAAAACTAGATAAAATGTGCCTGGCTTCTCTTCACTGAAAAGCTCACTCTGAGTACATTTTTAGCATACGTTTGCTCCTGCAGGGTCAGCTGAGCAGCGAATTTCTATTTAACCACCTGCTATCATGAGAGACCTCAGGGCTGCATGTTTTGAGCCCAGTACTGATCCTGAAAAGCGTTTCCAACCCCACTTACAAGTAAAACTAGCTAAAATGTGCCTGGCTGCTTTTCACTGAAAAGCTCATTCTGTGTACATTTTTGGCATACGTTTGCTCCTACCGGGTCAGCTGAGCAGCGAATTTCTATTTAACCACCTGCTGTCATGGGAGACCTCAGGGCTGCATGTTTTGAGCCCAGTACTGAGCCTGAAAAGCATTTCCAACCCCACTTACAAGTAAAACTAGCTAAAATGTGCCTGGCTGCTATTCACTGAAAAGCTCATTCTGTGTACATTTTTGGCATACGTTTGCTCCTACCGGGTCAGCTGAGCAGCGAATTTTTATTTAACCACCTGCTTTCATGAGAGACCTCAGGGCTGCATGTTTTGAGCCCAGTACTGAGCCTGAAAAGCATTTCCAACCCCACTTAAAAGTAAAACTAGCTAAAATGTGCCTGGCTTCTCTTCACTGAAAAGCTCATTCTGAGTACATTTTTAGCATACGTTTGCTCCTGCCGGGTCACCTGAGCAGCGAATTTCTATTTAACCACCTGCTATCATGAGAGACCTCAGGGCTGCATGTTTTGAGCCCAGTACTGATCCTGAAAAGCGTTTCCAACCCCACTTACAAGTAAAACTAGCTAAAATGTGCCTGGCTGCTATTCACTGAAAAGCTCATTCTGTGTACATTTTTGGCATACGTTTGCTCCTACCGGGTCAGCTGAGCAGCGAATTTCTATTAACCACCTGCTATCATGAGAGACCTCATGTTTTGAGCCCAGTACTGAGCCTGAAAAGCATTTCCAACTCCACTTACAAGTAAAACTAGCGAAAATGTGCCTGGCTTCTCTTCACTGAAAAGCTCATTCTGAGTACATTTTTAGCATACGCTTGCTCCTGCCGGGTCAGCTGAGCAGCGAATTTCTATTTAACCACCTGCTATCATGAGAGACCTCAGGGCTGCATGTTTTGAGCCCAGTACTGAGCCTGAAAAGCATTTCCAACCCCACTTACAAGTAAAACTAGCTAAAATGTGCCTGGCTTCTCTTCACTGAAAAGCTCATTCTGAGTACATTTTTAGCATACGTTTGCTCCTGCCGGGTCACCTGAGCAGCGAATTTCTATTTAACCACCTGCTATCATGAGAGACATCAGGGCTGCATGTTTTGAGCCCAGTACTGAGCCTGAAAAGCATTTCCAACCCCACTTACAAGTAAAACTAGCTCAAATGTGCCTGGCTTCTCTTCACTGAAAAGCTCATTCTGAGTACATTTTTAGCATACGTTTGCTCCTGCCGGGTCACCTGAGCAGCGAATTTCTATTTAACCACCTGCTATCATGAGAGACATCAGGGCTGCATGTTTTGAGCCCAGTACTGAGCCTGAAAAGCATTTCCAACCCCACTTACAAGTAAAACTAGCTAAAATGTGCCTGGCTTCTCTTCACTGAAAAGCTCATTCTGAGTACATTTTTAGCATACGTTTGCTCCTGCCGGGTCAGCTGAGCAGCGAATTTCTATTTAACCACCTGCTATCATGAGAGACCTCAGGGCTGCATGTTTTGAGCCCAGTACTGATCCTGAAAAGCATTTCCAACCCCACTTACAAGTAAAACTAGCTAAAATGTGCCTGGCTGCTATTCACTGAAAAGCTCATTCTGTGTACATTTTTGGCATACGTTTGCTCTTACCGGGTCAGTTGAGCAGCGAATTTCTATTTAACCACCTGCTTTCATGAGAGACCTCAGAGCTGCATGTTTTGAGCCCAGTACTGAGCCTGAAAAGCATTTCCAACCCCACTTACAAGTAAAACTAGCTAAAATGTGCCTGACTGCTATTCACTGAAAAGCTCATTCTGTGTACATTTTTGGCATACGTTTGCTCCTGCCGGGTCAGCTGAGCAGCGAATTTCTATTTAACCACCTGCTATCATGAGAGACCTCAGGGCTGCATGTTTTGAGCCCAGTACTGAGCCTGAAAAGCATTTCCAACCCCACTTACAAGTAAAACTAGCTAAAATGTGCCTGGCTGCTATTCACTGAAAAGCTCATTCTGTGTACATTTTTGGCATACGTTTGCTCCTACCGGGTCAGCTGAGCAGCGAATTTCTATTTAACCACCTGCTTTCATGAGAGACCTCAGGGCTGCATGTTTTGAGCCCAGTACTGAGCCTGAAAAGCATTTCCAACCCCACTTACAAGTGAAACTAGCTAAAATGTGCCTGGCTTCTCTTCACTGAAAAGCTCATTCTGAGTACATTTTTAGCATACGTTTGCTCCTGCCGGGTCAGCTGAGCAGCGAATTTCTATTTAACCACCTGCTATCATGAGAGACATCAGGGCTGCATGTTTTGAGCCCAGTACTGATCCTGAAAAGCGTTTCCAACCCCACTTACAAGTAAAACTAGCTAAAATGAGCCTGGCTGCTATTCACTGAAAAGCTCATTCTGTGTACATTTTTGGCATACGTTTGTTCCTACCGGGTCAGCTGAGCAGCGAATTTCTATTTAACCACCTGCTATCATGAGAGACATCAGGGCTGCATGTTTTGAGCCCAGTACTGATCCTGAAAAGCGTTTCCAACCCCACTTACAAGTAAAACTAGCTAAAATGAGCCTGGCTGCTATTCACTGAAAAGCTCATTCTGAGTACATTTTTAGCATACGTTTGCTCCTGCCGGGTCACCTGAGCAGCGAATTTCTATTTAACCACCTGCTATCATGAGAGACCTCAGGGCTGCATGTTTTGAGCCCAGTACTGAGCCTGAAAAGCATTTCCAACCCCACTTACAAGTAAAACTAGCTAAAATGTGCCTGGCTGCTATTCACTGAAAAGCTCATTCTGTGTACATTTTTGGCATACGTTTGCTCCTGCCGGGTCAGCTGAGCAGCGAATTTCTATTTAACCACCTGCTATCATGAGAGACCTCAGGGCTGCATGTTTTGAGCCCAGTACTGAGCCTGAAAAGCATTTCCAACCCCACTTACAAGTAAAACTAGCTAAAATGTGCCTGGCTGCTATTCACTGAAAAGCTCATTCTGTGTACATTTTTGGCATACGTTTGCTCCTGCCGGGTCAGCTGAGCAGCGAATTTCTATTTAACCACCTGCTATCATGAGAGACATCAGGGCTGCATGTTTTGAGCCCAGTACTGAGCCTGAAAAGCATTTCCAACCCCACTTACAAGTAAAACTAGATAAAATGTGCCTGGCTTCTCTTCACTGAAAAGCTCACTCTGAGTACATTTTTAGCATACGTTTGCTCCTGCAGGGTCAGCTGAGCAGCGAATTTCTATTTAACCACCTGCTATCATGAGAGACCTCAGGGCTGCATGTTTTGAGCCCAGTACTGATCCTGAAAAGCGTTTCCAACCCCACTTACAAGTAAAACTAGCTAAAATGTGCCTGGCTGCTTTTCACTGAAAAGCTCATTCTGTGTACATTTTTGGCATACGTTTGCTCCTACCGGGTCAGCTGAGCAGCGAATTTCTATTTAACCACCTGCTGTCATGGGAGACCTCAGGGCTGCATGTTTTGAGCCCAGTACTGAGCCTGAAAAGCATTTCCAACCCCACTTACAAGTAAAACTAGCTAAAATGTGCCTGGCTGCTATTCACTGAAAAGCTCATTCTGTGTACATTTTTGGCATACGTTTGCTCCTACCGGGTCAGCTGAGCAGCGAATTTTTATTTAACCACCTGCTTTCATGAGAGACCTCAGGGCTGCATGTTTTGAGCCCAGTACTGAGCCTGAAAAGCATTTCCAACCCCACTTAAAAGTAAAACTAGCTAAAATGTGCCTGGCTTCTCTTCACTGAAAAGCTCATTCTGAGTACATTTTTAGCATACGTTTGCTCCTGCCGGGTCACCTGAGCAGCGAATTTCTATTTAACCACCTGCTATCATGAGAGACCTCAGGGCTGCATGTTTTGAGCCCAGTACTGATCCTGAAAAGCGTTTCCAACCCCACTTACAAGTAAAACTAGCTAAAATGTGCCTGGCTGCTATTCACTGAAAAGCTCATTCTGTGTACATTTTTGGCATACGTTTGCTCCTACCGGGTCAGCTGAGCAGCGAATTTCTATTAACCACCTGCTATCATGAGAGACCTCATGTTTTGAGCCCAGTACTGAGCCTGAAAAGCATTTCCAACTCCACTTACAAGTAAAACTAGCGAAAATGTGCCTGGCTTCTCTTCACTGAAAAGCTCATTCTGAGTACATTTTTAGCATACGCTTGCTCCTGCCGGGTCAGCTGAGCAGCGAATTTCTATTTAACCACCTGCTATCATGAGAGACCTCAGGGCTGCATGTTTTGAGCCCAGTACTGAGCCTGAAAAGCATTTCCAAACCCACTTACAAGTAAAACTAGCTAAAATGTGCCTGGCTTCTCTTCACTGAAAAGCTCATTCTGAGTACATTTTTAGCATACGTTTGCTCCTGCCGGGTCAGCTGAGCAGCGAATTTCTATTTAACCACCTGCTATCATGAGAGACCTCAGGGCTGCATGTTTTGAGCCCAGTACTGATCCTGAAAAGCATTTCCAACCCCACTTACAAGTAAAACTAGCTAAAATGTGCCTGGCTGCTATTCACTGAAAAGCTCATTCTGTGTACATTTTTGGCATACGTTTGCTCTTACCGGGTCAGTTGAGCAGCGAATTTCTATTTAACCACCTGCTTTCATGAGAGACCTCAGAGCTGCATGTTTTGAGCCCAGTACTGAGCCTGAAAAGCATTTCCAACCCCACTTACAAGTAAAACTAGCTAAAATGTGCCTGACTGCTATTCACTGAAAAGCTCATTCTGTGTACATTTTTGGCATACGTTTGCTCCTGCCGGGTCAGCTGAGCAGCGAATTTCTATTTAACCACCTGCTATCATGAGAGACCTCAGGGCTGCATGTTTTGAGCCCAGTACTGAGCCTGAAAAGCATTTCCAACCCCACTTACAAGTAAAACTAGCTAAAATGTGCCTGGCTGCTATTCACTGAAAAGCTCATTCTGTGTACATTTTTGGCATACGTTTGCTCCTACCGGGTCAGCTGAGCAGCGAATTTCTATTTAACCACCTGCTTTCATGAGAGACCTCAGGGCTGCATGTTTTGAGCCCAGTACTGAGCCTGAAAAGCATTTCCAACCCCACTTACAAGTGAAACTAGCTAAAATGTGCCTGGCTTCTCTTCACTGAAAAGCTCATTCTGAGTACATTTTTAGCATACGTTTGCTCCTGCCGGGTCAGCTGAGCAGCGAATTTCTATTTAACCACCTGCTATCATGAGAGACATCAGGGCTGCATGTTTTGAGCCCAGTACTGATCCTGAAAAGCGTTTCCAACCCCACTTACAAGTAAAACTAGCTAAAATGAGCCTGGCTGCTATTCACTGAAAAGCTCATTCTGTGTACATTTTTGGCATACGTTTGTTCCTACCGGGTCAGCTGAGCAGCGAATTTCTATTTAACCACCTGCTTTCATGAGAGACCTCAGGGCTGCATGTTTTGAGCCCAGTACTGAGCCTGAAAAGCATTTCCAACCCCACTTACAAGTAAAACTAGCTAAAATGTGCCTGGCTTCTCTTCACTGAAAAGCTCATTCTGAGTACATTTTTAGCATACGTTTGCTCCTGCCGGGTCAGCTGAGCAGCGAATTTCTATTTAACCACCTGCTATCATGAGAGACCTCAGGGCTGCATGTTTTGAGCCCAGTACTGAGCCTGAAAAGCGTTTCCAACCCCACTTGCAAGTAAAACTAGCTAAAATGTGCCTGACTGCTATTCACTGAAAAGCTCATTCTGTGTACATTTTTGGCATACGTTTGCTCCTGCCGGGTCAGCTGAGCAGCGAATTTCTATTTAACCACCTGCTATCATGAGAGACATCAGGGCTGCATGTTTTGAGCCCAGTACTGAGCCTGAAAAGCATTTCCAACCCCACTTACAAGTAAAACTAGATAAAATGTGCCTGGCTTCTCTTCACTGAAAAGCTCATTCTGAGTACATTTTTAGCATACGTTTGCTCCTGCAGGGTCAGCTGAGCAGCGAATTTCTATTTAACCACCTGCTATCATGAGAGACCTCAGGGCTGCATGTTTTGAGCCCAGTACTGATCCTGAAAAGCGTTTCCAACCCCACTTACAAGTAAAACTAGCTAAAATGTGCCTGGCTGCTATTCACTGAAAAGCTCATTCTGTGTACATTTTTGGCATACGTTTGCTCCTACCGGGTCAGCTGAGCAGCGAATTTTTATTTAACCACCTGCTTTCATGAGAGACCTCAGGGCTGCATGTGTTGAGCCCAGTACTGAGCCTGAAAAGCATTTCCAACCCCACTTAAAAGTAAAACTAGCTAAAATGTGCCTGGCTTCTCTTCACTGAAAAGCTCATTCTGAGTACATTTTTAGCATACGTTTGCTCCTGCCGGGTCACCTGAGCAGCGAATTTCTATTTAACCACCTGCTATCATGAGAGACCTCAGGGCTGCATGTTTTGAGCCCAGTACTGATCCTGAAAAGCGTTTCCAACCCCACTTACAAGTAAAACTAGCTAAAATGAGCCTGGCTGCTATTCACTGAAAAGCTCATTCTGAGTACATTTTTAGCATACGTTTGCTCCTGCCGGGTCACCTGAGCAGCGAATTTCTATTTAACCACCTGCTATCATGAGAGACCTCAGGGCTGCATGTTTTGAGCCCAGTACTGAGCCTGAAAAGCATTTCCAACCCCACTTACAAGTAAAACTAGCTAAAATGTGCCTGGCTGCTATTCACTGAAAAGCTCATTCTGTGTACATTTTTGGCATACGTTTGCTCCTGCCGGGTCAGCTGAGCAGCGAATTTCTATTTAACCACCTGCTATCATGAGAGACCTCAGGGCTGCATGTTTTGAGCCCAGTACTGAGCCTGAAAAGCATTTCCAACCCCACTTACAAGTAAAACTAGCTAAAATGTGCCTGGCTGCTATTCACTGAAAAGCTCATTCTGTGTACATTTTTGGCATACGTTTGCTCCTGCCGGGTCAGCTGAGCAGCGAATTTCTATTTAACCACCTGCTATCATGAGAGACATCAGGGCTGGATGTTTTGAGCCCAGTACTGAGCCTGAAAAGCATTTCCAACCCCACTTACAAGTAAAACTAGATAAAATGTGCCTGGCTTCTCTTCACTGAAAAGCTCACTCTGAGTAAATTTTTAGCATACGTTTGCTCCTGCAGGGTCAGCTGAGCAGCGAATTTCTATTTAACCACCTGCTATCATGAGAGACCTCAGGGCTGCATGTTTTGAGCCCAGTACTGATCCTGAAAAGCGTTTCCAACCCCACTTACAAGTAAAACTAGCTAAAATGTGCCTGGCTGCTTTTCACTGAAAAGCTCATTCTGTGTACATTTTTGGCATACGTTTGCTCCTACCGGGTCAGCTGAGCAGCGAATTTCTATTTAACCACCTGCTGTCATGGGAGACCTCAGGGCTGCATGTTTTGAGCCCAGTACTGAGCCTGAAAAGCATTTCCAACCCCACTTACAAGTAAAACTAGCTAAAATGTGCCTGGCTGCTATTCACTGAAAAGCTCATTCTGTGTACATTTTTGGCATACGTTTGCTCCTACCGGGTCAGCTGAGCAGCGAATTTTTATTTAACCACCTGCTTTCATGAGAGACCTCAGGGCTGCATGTTTTGAGCCCAGTACTGAGCCTGAAAAGCATTTCCAACCCCACTTAAAAGTAAAACTAGCTAAAATGTGCCTGGCTTCTCTTCACTGAAAAGCTCATTCTGAGTACATTTTTAGCATACGTTTGCTCCTGCCGGGTCACCTGAGCAGCGAATTTCTATTTAACCACCTGCTATCATGAGAGACCTCAGGGCTGCATGTTTTGAGCCCAGTACTGATCCTGAAAAGCGTTTCCAACCCCACTTACAAGTAAAACTAGCTAAAATGTGCCTGGCTGCTATTCACTGAAAAGCTCATTCTGTGTACATTTTTGGCATACGTTTGCTCCTACCGGGTCAGCTGAGCAGCGAATTTCTATTAACCACCTGCTATCATGAGAGACCTCATGTTTTGAGCCCAGTACTGAGCCTGAAAAGCATTTCCAACTCCACTTACAAGTAAAACTAGCGAAAATGTGCCTGGCTTCTCTTCACTGAAAAGCTCATTCTGAGTACATTTTTAGCATACGCTTGCTCCTGCCGGGTCAGCTGAGCAGCGAATTTCTATTTAACCACCTGCTATCATGAGAGACCTCAGGGCTGCATGTTTTGAGCCCAGTACTGAGCCTGAAAAGCATTTCCAAACCCACTTACAAGTAAAACTAGCTAAAATGTGCCTGGCTTCTCTTCACTGAAAAGCTCATTCTGAGTACATTTTTAGCATACGTTTGCTCCTGCCGGGTCAGCTGAGCAGCGAATTTCTATTTAACCACCTGCTATCATGAGAGACCTCAGGGCTGCATGTTTTGAGCCCAGTACTGATCCTGAAAAGCATTTCCAACCCCACTTACAAGTAAAACTAGCTAAAATGTGCCTGGCTGCTATTCACTGAAAAGCTCATTCTGTGTACATTTTTGGCATACGTTTGCTCTTACCGGGTCAGTTGAGCAGCGAATTTCTATTTAACCACCTGCTTTCATGAGAGACCTCAGAGCTGCATGTTTTGAGCCCAGTACTGAGCCTGAAAAGCATTTCCAACCCCACTTACAAGTAAAACTAGCTAAAATGTGCCTGACTGCTATTCACTGAAAAGCTCATTCTGTGTACATTTTTGGCATACGTTTGCTCCTGCCGGGTCAGCTGAGCAGCGAATTTCTATTTAACCACCTGCTATCATGAGAGACCTCAGGGCTGCATGTTTTGAGCCCAGTACTGAGCCTGAAAAGCATTTCCAACCCCACTTACAAGTAAAACTAGCTAAAATGTGCCTGGCTGCTATTCACTGAAAAGCTCATTCTGTGTACATTTTTGGCATACGTTTGCTCCTACCGGGTCAGCTGAGCAGCGAATTTCTATTTAACCACCTGCTTTCATGAGAGACCTCAGGGCTGCATGTTTTGAGCCCAGTACTGAGCCTGAAAAGCATTTCCAACCCCACTTACAAGTGAAACTAGCTAAAATGTGCCTGGCTTCTCTTCACTGAAAAGCTCATTCTGAGTACATTTTTAGCATACGTTTGCTCCTGCCGGGTCAGCTGAGCAGCGAATTTCTATTTAACCACCTGCTATCATGAGAGACATCAGGGCTGCATGTTTTGAGCCCAGTACTGATCCTGAAAAGCGTTTCCAACCCCACTTACAAGTAAAACTAGCTAAAATGAGCCTGGCTGCTATTCACTGAAAAGCTCATTCTGTGTACATTTTTGGCATACGTTTGTTCCTACCGGGTCAGCTGAGCAGCGAATTTCTATTTAACCACCTGCTTTCATGAGAGACCTCAGGGCTGCATGTTTTGAGCCCAGTACTGAGCCTGAAAAGCATTTCCAACCCCACTTACAAGTAAAACTAGCTAAAATGTGCCTGGCTTCTCTTCACTGAAAAGCTCATTCTGAGTACATTTTTAGCATACGTTTGCTCCTGCCGGGTCAGCTGAGCAGCGAATTTCTATTTAACCACCTGCTATCATGAGAGACCTCAGGGCTGCATGTTTTGAGCCCAGTACTGAGCCTGAAAAGCGTTTCCAACCCCACTTGCAAGTAAAACTAGCTAAAATGTGCCTGACTGCTATTCACTGAAAAGCTCATTCTGTGTACATTTTTGGCATACGTTTGCTCCTGCCGGGTCAGCTGAGCAGCGAATTTCTATTTAACCACCTGCTATCATGAGAGACATCAGGGCTGCATGTTTTGAGCCCAGTACTGAGCCTGAAAAGCATTTCCAACCCCACTTAAAAGTAAAACTAGCTAAAATGTGCCTGGCTTCTCTTCACTGAAAAGCTCATTCTGAGTACATTTTTAGCATACGTTTGCTCCTGCCGGGTCACCTGAGCAGCGAATTTCTATTTAACCACCTGCTATCATGAGAGACCTCAGGGCTGCATGTTTTGAGCCCAGTACTGAGCCTGAAAAGCATTTCCAACCCCACTTACAAGTAAAACTAGCTAAAATGTGCCTGGCTTCTCTTCACTGAAAAGCTCATTCTGAGTAAATTTTTAGCATACGTTTGCTCCTGCCGGGTCAGCTGAGCAGCGAATTTCTATTTAACCACCTGCTATCATGAGAGACATCAGGGCTGCATGTTTTGAGCCCAGTACTGAGCCTGAAAAGCATTTCCAACCCCACTTACAAGTAAAACTAGCTAAAATGTGCCTGGCTTCTCTTCACTGAAAAGCTCATTCTGAGTACATTTTTAGCATACGTTTGCTCCTGCCGGGTCAGCTGAGCAGCGAATTTCTATTTAACCACCTGCTATCATGAGAGACCTCAGGGCTGCATGTTTTGAGCCCAGTACTGAGCCTGAAAAGCGTTTCCAACCCCACTTGCAAGTAAAACTAGCTAAAATGTGCCTGACTGCTATTCACTGAAAAGCTCATTCTGTGTACATTTTTGGCATACGCTTGCTCCTACCGGGTCAGCTGAGCAGCGAATTTCTATTTAACCACCTGCTTTCATGAGAGACCTCAGGGCTGCATGTTTTGAGCCCAGTACTTAGCCTGAAAAGCATTTCCAACCCAACTTACAAGTAAAACTAGCTAAAATGTGCCTGGCTTCTCTTCACTGAAAAGCTCATTCTGAGTACATTTTTAGCATACGTTTGCTCCTGCCGGGTCACCTGAGCAGCGAATTTCTATTTAACCACCTGCTATCATGAGAGACCTCAGGGCTGCATGTTTTGAGCCCAGTACTGAGCCTGAAAAGCATTTCCAACCCCACTTACAAGTAAAACTAGCTAAAATGTGCCTGGCTGCTATTCACTGAAAAGCTCATTCTGTGTACATTTTTGGCATACGTTTGCTCCTGCCGGGTCAGCTGAGCAGCGAATTTCTATTTAACCACCTGCTATCATGAGAGACATCAGGGCTGCATGTTTTGAGCCCAGTACTGAGCCTGAAAAGCATTTCCAACCCCACTTACAAGTAAAACTAGATAAAATGTGCCTGGCTTCTCTTCACTGAAAAGCTCACTCTGAGTACATTTTTAGCATACGTTTGCTCCTGCAGGGTCAGCTGAGCAGCGAATTTCTATTTAACCACCTGCTATCATGAGAGACCTCAGGGCTGCATGTTTTGAGCCCAGTACTGATCCTGAAAAGCGTTTCCAACCCCACTTACAAGTAAAACTAGCTAAAATGTGCCTGGCTGCTTTTCACTGAAAAGCTCTCTGTGTACATTTTTGGCATACGTTTGCTCCTACTGGGTCAGCTGAGCAGCGAATTTCTATTTAACCACCTGCTGTCATGGGAGACCTCAGGGCTGCATGTTTTGAGCCCAGTACTGAGCCTGAAAAGCATTTCCAACCCCACTTACAAGTAAAACTAGCTAAAATGTGCCTGGCTGCTATTCACTGAAAAGCTCATTCTGTGTACATTTTTGGCATACGTTTGCTCCTACCGGGTCAGCTGAGCAGCGAATTTTTATTTAACCACCTGCTTTCATGAGAGACCTCAGGGCTGCATGTTTTGAGCCCAGTACTGAGCCTGAAAAGCATTTCCAACCCCACTTAAAAGTAAAACTAGCTAAAATGTGCCTGGCTTCTCTTCACTGAAAAGCTCATTCTGAGTACATTTTTAGCATACGTTTGCTCCTGCCGGGTCACCTGAGCAGCGAATTTCTATTTAACCACCTGCTATCATGAGAGACCTCAGGGCTGCATGTTTTGAGCCCAGTACTGATCCTGAAAAGCGTTTCCAACCCCACTTACAAGTAAAACTAGCTAAAATGTGCCTGGCTGCTATTCACTGAAAAGCTCATTCTGTGTACATTTTTGGCATACGTTTGCTCCTACCGGGTCAGCTGAGCAGCGAATTTCTATTAACCACCTGCTATCATGAGAGACCTCATGTTTTGAGCCCAGTACTGAGCCTGAAAAGCATTTCCAACTCCACTTACAAGTAAAACTAGCGAAAATGTGCCTGGCTTCTCTTCACTGAAAAGCTCATTCTGAGTACATTTTTAGCATACGCTTGCTCCTGCCGGGTCAGCTGAGCAGCGAATTTCTATTTAACCACCTGCTATCATGAGAGACCTCAGGGCTGCATGTTTTGAGCCCAGTACTGAGCCTGAAAAGCATTTCCAACCCCACTTACAAGTAAAACTAGCTAAAATGTGCCTGGCTTCTCTTCACTGAAAAGCTCATTCTGAGTACATTTTTAGCATACGTTTGCTCCTGCCGGGTCACCTGAGCAGCGAATTTCTATTTAACCACCTGCTATCATGAGAGACCTCAGGGGTGCATGTTTTGAGCCCAGTACTGAGCCTGAAAAGCATTTCCAACCCCACTTACAAGTAAAACTAGCTAAAATGTGCCTGGCTGCTATTCACTGAAAAGCTCATTCTGTGTACATTTTTGGCATACGTTTGCTCCTGCCGGGTCAGCTGAGCAGCGAATTTCTATTTAACCACCTGCTATCATGAGAGACATCAGGGCTGCATGTTTTGAGCCCAGTACTGAGCCTGAAAAGCATTTCCAACCCCACTTACAAGTAAAACTAGCTAAAATGTGCCTGGCTTCTCTTCACTGAAAAGCTCATTCTGAGTACATTTTTAGCATACGTTTGCTCCTACCGGGTCAGCTGAGCAGCGAATTTCTATTTAACCACCTGCTATCATGAGAGACCTCAGGGCTGCATGTTTTGAGCCCAGTACTGATCCTGAAAAGCATTTCCAACCCCACTTACAAGTAAAACTAGCTAAAATGTGCCTGGCAGCTATTCACTGAAAAGCTCATTCTGTGTACATTTTTGGCATACGTTTGCTCTTACCGGGTCAGTTGAGCAGCGAATTTCTATTTAACCACCTGCTTTCATGAGAGACCTCAGAGCTGCATGTTTTGAGCCCAGTACTGAGCCTGAAAAGCATTTCCAACCCCACTTACAAGTAAAACTAGCTAAAATGTGCCTGACTGCTATTCACTGAAAAGCTCATTCTGTGTACATTTTTGGCATACGTTTGCTCCTGCCGGGTCAGCTGAGCAGCGAATTTCTATTTAACCACCTGCTATCATGAGAGACCTCAGGGCTGCATGTTTTGAGCCCAGTACTGAGCCTGAAAAGCATTTCCAACCCCACTTACAAGTAAAACTAGCTAAAATGTGCCTGGCTGCTATTCACTGAAAAGCTCATTCTGTGTACATTTTTGGCATACGTTTGCTCCTACCGGGTCAGCTGAGCAGCGAATTTCTATTTAACCACCTGCTTTCATGAGAGACCTCAGGGCTGCATGTTTTGAGCCCAGTACTGAGCCTGAAAAGCATTTCCAACCCCACTTACAAGTGAAACTAGCTAAAATGTGCCTGGCTTCTCTTCACTGAAAAGCTCATTCTGAGTACATTTTTAGCATACGTTTGCTCCTGCCGGGTCAGCTGAGCAGCAAATTTCTATTTAACCACCTGCTATCATGAGAGACATCAGGGCTGCATGTTTTGAGCCCAGTACTGATCCTGAAAAGCGTTTCCAACCCCACTTACAAGTAAAACTAGCTAAAATGAGCCTGGCTGCTATTCACTGAAAAGCTCATTCTGTGTACATTTTTGGCATACGTTTGTTCCTACCGGGTCAGCTGAGCAGCGAATTTCTATTTAACCACCTGCTTTCATGAGAGACCTCAGGGCTGCATGTTTTGAGCCCAGTACTGAGCCTGAAAAGCATTTCCAACCCCACTTACAAGTAAAACTAGCTAAAATGTGCCTGGCTTCTCTTCACTGAAAAGCTCATTCTGAGTACATTTTTAGCATACGTTTGCTCCTGCCGGGTCAGCTGAGCAGCGAATTTCTATTTAACCACCTGCTATCATGAGAGACCTCAGGGCTGCATGTTTTGAGCCCAGTACTGAGCCTGAAAAGCGTTTCCAACCCCACTTGCAAGTAAAACTAGCTAAAATGTGCCTGACTGCTATTCACTGAAAAGCTCATTCTGTGTACATTTTTGGCATACGTTTGCTCCTGCCGGGTCAGCTGAGCAGCGAATTTCTATTTAACCACCTGCTATCATGAGAGACCTCAGGGCTGCATGTTTTGAGCCCAGTACTGAGCCTGAAAAGCATTTCCAACCCCACTTACAAGTAAAACTAGCTAAAATGTGCCTGGCTTCTCTTCACTGAAAAGCTCATTCTGAGTACATTTTTAGCATACGTTTGCTCCTGCCGGGTCACCTGAGCAGCGAATTTCTATTTAACCACCTGCTATCATGAGAGACCTCAGGGGTGCATGTTTTGAGCCCAGTACTGAGCCTGAAAAGCATTTCCAACCCCACTTACAAGTAAAACTAGCTAAAATGTGCCTGGCTGCTATTCACTGAAAAGCTCATTCTGTGTACATTTTTGGCATACGTTTGCTCCTGCCGGGTCAGCTGAGCAGCGAATTTCTATTTAACCACCTGCTATCATGAGAGACATCAGGGCTGCATGTTTTGAGCCCAGTACTGAGCCTGAAAAGCATTTCCAACCCCACTTACAAGTAAAACTAGCTAAAATGTGCCTGGCTTCTCTTCACTGAAAAGCTCATTCTGAGTACATTTTTAGCATACTTTTGCTCCTACCGGGTCAGCTGAGCAGCGAATTTCTATTTAACCACCTGCTTTCATGAGAGACCTCAGGGCTGCATGTTTTGAGCCCAGTACTGAGCCTGAAAAGCATTTCCAACCCCACTTACAAGTAAAACTAGCTAAAATGTGCCTGGCTGCTATTCACTGAAAAGCTCATTCTGTGTACATTTTTGGCATACGTTTGCTCCTACCGGGTCAGCTGAGCAGCGAATTTCTATTTAACCACCTGCTTTCATGAGAGACCTCAGGGCTGCATGTTTTGAGCCCAGTACTGAGCCTGAAAAGCATTTCCAACCCCACTTACAAGTGAAACTAGCTAAAATGTGCCTGGCTTCTCTTCACTGAAAAGCTCATTCTGAGTACATTTTTAGCATACGTTTGCTCCTGCCGGGTCAGCTGAACAGCGAATTTCTATTTAACCACCTGCTATCATGAGAGACATCAGGGCTGCATGTTTTGAGCCCAGTACTGATCCTGAAAAGCGTTTCCAACCCCACTTACAAGTAAAACTAGCTAAAATGAGCCTGGCTGCTATTCACTGAAAAGCTCATTCTGTGTACATTTTTGGCATACGTTTGTTCCTACCGGGTCAGCTGAGCAGCGAATTTCTATTTAACCACCTGCTTTCATGAGAGACCTCAGGGCTGCATGTTTTGAGCCCAGTACTGAGCCTGAAAAGCATTTCCAACCCCACTTACAAGTAAAACTAGCTAAAATGTGCCTGGCTTCTCTTCACTGAAAAGCTCATTCTGAGTACATTTTTAGCATACGTTTGCTCCTGCCGGGTCAGCTGAGCAGCGAATTTCTATTTAACCACCTGCTATCATGAGAGACCTCAGGGCTGCATGTTTTGAGCCCAGTACTGAGCCTGAAAAGCGTTTCCAACCCCACTTGCAAGTAAAACTAGCTAAAATGTGCCTGACTGCTATTCACTAAAAAGCTCATTCTGTGTACATTTTTGGCATACGTTTGCTCCTGCCGGGTCAGCTGAGCAGCGAATTTCTATTTAACCACCTGCTATCATGAGAGACATCAGGGCTGCATGTTTTGAGCCCAGTACTGAGCCTGAAAAGCATTTCCAACCCCACTTACAAGTAAAACTAGATAAAATGTGCCTGGCTTCTCTTCACTGAAAAGCTCATTCTGAGTACATTTTTAGCATACGTTTGCTCCTGCAGGGTCAGCTGAGCAGCGAATTTCTATTTAACCACCTGCTATCATGAGAGACCTCAGGGCTGCATGTTTTGAGCCCAGTACTGATCCTGAAAAGCGTTTCCAACCCCACTTACAAGTAAAACTAGCTAAAATGTGCCTGGCTGCTTTTCACTGAAAAGCTCATTCTGTGTACATTTTTGGCATACGTTTGCTCCTACCGGGTCAGCTGAGCAGCGAATTTCTATTTAACCACCTGCTGTCATGGGAGACCTCAGGGCTGCATGTTTTGAGCCCAGTACTGAGCCTGAAAAGCATTTCCAACCCCACTTACAAGTAAAACTAGCTAAAATGTGCCTGGCTGCTATTCACTGAAAAGCTCATTCTGTGTACATTTTTGGCATACGTTTGCTCCTACCGGGTCAGCTGAGCAGCGAATTTTTATTTAACCACCTGCTTTCATGAGAGACCTCAGGGCTGCATGTGTTGAGCCCAGTACTGAGCCTGAAAAGCATTTCCAACCCCACTTAAAAGTAAAACTAGCTAAAATGTGCCTGGCTTCTCTTCACTGAAAAGCTCATTCTGAGTACATTTTTAGCATACGTTTGCTCCTGCCGGGTCACCTGAGCAGCGAATTTCTATTTAACCACCTGCTATCATGAGAGACCTCAGGGCTGCATGTTTTGAGCCCAGTACTGATCCTGAAAAGCGTTTCCAACCCCACTTACAAGTAAAACTAGCTAAAATGTGCCTGGCTGCTATTCACTGAAAAGCTCATTCTGTGTACATTTTTGGCATACGTTTGCTCCTACCGGGTCAGCTGAGCAGCGAATTTCTATTTAACCACCTGCTATCATGAGAGACCTCATGTTTTGAGCCCAGTACTGAGCCTGAAAAGCATTTCCAACTCCACTTACAAGTAAAACTAGCGAAAATGTGCCTGGCTTCTCTTCACTGAAAAGCTCATTCTGAGTACATTTTTAGCATACGCTTGCTCCTGCCGGGTCAGCTGAGCAGCGAATTTCTATTTAACCACCTGCTATCATGAGAGACCTCAGGGCTGCATGTTTTGAGCCCAGTACTGAGCCTGAAAAGCATTTCCAACCCCACTTACAAGTAAAACTAGCTAAAATGTGCCTGGCTTCTCTTCACTGAAAAGCTCATTCTGAGTACATTTTTAGCATACGTTTGCTCCTGCCGGGTCACCTGAGCAGCGAATTTCTATTTAACCACCTGCTATCATGAGAGACCTCAGGGCTGCATGTTTTGAGCCCAGTACTGAGCCTGAAAAGCATTTCCAACCCCACTTACAAGTAAAACTAGCTAAAATGTGCCTGGCTGCTATTCACTGAAAAGCTCATTCTGTGTACATTTTTGGCATACGTTTGCTCCTGCCGGGTCAGCTGAGCAGCGAATTTCTATTTAACCACCTGCTATCATGAGAGACATCAGGGCTGCATGTTTTGAGCCCAGTACTGAGCCTGAAAAGCATTTCCAACCCCACTTACAAGTAAAACTAGCTAAAATGAGCCTGGCTGCTATTCACTGAAAAGCTCATTCTGAGTACATTTTTAGCATACGTTTGCTCCTGCCGGGTCACCTGAGCAGCGAATTTCTATTTAACCACCTGCTATCATGAGAGACCTCAGGGCTGCATGTTTTGAGCCCAGTACTGAGCCTGAAAAGCATTTCCAACCCCACTTACAAGTAAAACTAGCTAAAATGTGCCTGGCTGCTATTCACTGAAAAGCTCATTCTGTGTACATTTTTGGCATACGTTTGCTCCTGCCGGGTCAGCTGAGCAGCGAATTTCTATTTAACCACCTGCTATCATGAGAGACATCAGGGCTGCATGTTTTGAGCCCAGTACTGAGCCTGAAAAGCATTTCCAACCCCACTTACAAGTAAAACTAGATAAAATGTGCCTGGCTTCTCTTCACTGAAAAGCTCACTCTGAGTAAATTTTTAGCATACGTTTGCTCCTGCAGGGTCAGCTGAGCAGCGAATTTCTATTTAACCACCTGCTATCATGAGAGACCTCAGGGCTGCATGTTTTGAGCCCAGTACTGATCCTGAAAAGCGTTTCCAACCCCACTTACAAGTAAAACTAGCTAAAATGTGCCTGGCTGCTTTTCACTGAAAAGCTCATTCTGTGTACATTTTTGGCATACGTTTGCTCCTACCGGGTCAGCTGAGCAGCGAATTTCTATTTAACCACCTGCTGTCATGGGAGACCTCAGGGCTGCATGTTTTGAGCCCAGTACTGAGCCTGAAAAGCATTTCCAACCCCACTTACAAGTAAAACTAGCTAAAATGTGCCTGGCTGCTATTCACTGAAAAGCTCATTCTGTGTACATTTTTGGCATACGTTTGCTCCTACCGGGTCAGCTGAGCAGCGAATTTTTATTTAACCACCTGCTTTCATGAGAGACCTCAGGGCTGCATGTTTTGAGCCCAGTACTGAGCCTGAAAAGCATTTCCAACCCCACTTAAAAGTAAAACTAGCTAAAATGTGCCTGGCTTCTCTTCACTGAAAAGCTCATTCTGAGTACATTTTTAGCATACGTTTGCTCCTGCCGGGTCACCTGAGCAGCGAATTTCTATTTAACCACCTGCTATCATGAGAGACCTCAGGGCTGCATGTTTTGAGCCCAGTACTGATCCTGAAAAGCGTTTCCAACCCCACTTACAAGTAAAACTAGCTAAAATGTGCCTGGCTGCTATTCACTGAAAAGCTCATTCTGTGTACATTTTTGGCATACGTTTGCTCCTACCGGGTCAGCTGAGCAGCGAATTTCTATTAACCACCTGCTATCATGAGAGACCTCATGTTTTGAGCCCAGTACTGAGCCTGAAAAGCATTTCCAACTCCACTTACAAGTAAAACTAGCGAAAATGTGCCTGGCTTCTCTTCACTGAAAAGCTCATTCTGAGTACATTTTTAGCATACGCTTGCTCCTGCCGGGTCAGCTGAGCAGCGAATTTCTATTTAACCACCTGCTATCATGAGAGACCTCAGGGCTGCATGTTTTGAGCCCAGTACTGAGCCTGAAAAGCATTTCCAAACCCACTTACAAGTAAAACTAGCTAAAATGTGCCTGGCTTCTCTTCACTGAAAAGCTCATTCTGAGTACATTTTTAGCATACGTTTGCTCCTGCCGGGTCAGCTGAGCAGCGAATTTCTATTTAACCACCTGCTATCATGAGAGACCTCAGGGCTGCATGTTTTGAGCCCAGTACTGATCCTGAAAAGCATTTCCAACCCCACTTACAAGTAAAACTAGCTAAAATGTGCCTGGCTGCTATTCACTGAAAAGCTCATTCTGTGTACATTTTTGGCATACGTTTGCTCTTACCGGGTCAGTTGAGCAGCGAATTTCTATTTAACCACCTGCTTTCATGAGAGACCTCAGAGCTGCATGTTTTGAGCCCAGTACTGAGCCTGAAAAGCATTTCCAACCCCACTTACAAGTAAAACTAGCTAAAATGTGCCTGACTGCTATTCACTGAAAAGCTCATTCTGTGTACATTTTTGGCATACGTTTGCTCCTGCCGGGTCAGCTGAGCAGCGAATTTCTATTTAACCACCTGCTATCATGAGAGACCTCAGGGCTGCATGTTTTGAGCCCAGTACTGAGCCTGAAAAGCATTTCCAACCCCACTTACAAGTAAAACTAGCTAAAATGTGCCTGGCTGCTATTCACTGAAAAGCTCATTCTGTGTACATTTTTGGCATACGTTTGCTCCTACCGGGTCAGCTGAGCAGCGAATTTCTATTTAACCACCTGCTTTCATGAGAGACCTCAGGGCTGCATGTTTTGAGCCCAGTACTGAGCCTGAAAAGCATTTCCAACCCCACTTACAAGTGAAACTAGCTAAAATGTGCCTGGCTTCTCTTCACTGAAAAGCTCATTCTGAGTACATTTTTAGCATACGTTTGCTCCTGCCGGGTCAGCTGAGCAGCGAATTTCTATTTAACCACCTGCTATCATGAGAGACATCAGGGCTGCATGTTTTGAGCCCAGTACTGATCCTGAAAAGCGTTTCCAACCCCACTTACAAGTAAAACTAGCTAAAATGAGCCTGGCTGCTATTCACTGAAAAGCTCATTCTGTGTACATTTTTGGCATACGTTTGTTCCTACCGGGTCAGCTGAGCAGCGAATTTCTATTTAACCACCTGCTTTCATGAGAGACCTCAGGGCTGCATGTTTTGAGCCCAGTACTGAGCCTGAAAAGCATTTCCAACCCCACTTACAAGTAAAACTAGCTAAAATGTGCCTGGCTTCTCTTCACTGAAAAGCTCATTCTGAGTACATTTTTAGCATATGTTTGCTCCTGCCGGGTCAGCTGAGCAGCGAATTTCTATTTAACCACCTGCTATCATGAGAGACCTCAGGGCTGCATGTTTTGAGCCCAGTACTGAGCCTGAAAAGCGTTTCCAACCCCACTTGCAAGTAAAACTAGCTAAAATGTGCCTGACTGCTATTCACTGAAAAGCTCATTCTGTGTACATTTTTGGCATACGTTTGCTCCTGCCGGGTCAGCTGAGCAGCGAATTTCTATTTAACCACCTGCTATCATGAGAGACATCAGGGCTGCATGTTTTGAGCCCAGTACTGAGCCTGAAAAGCATTTCCAACCCCACTTACAAGTAAAACTAGATAAAATGTGCCTGGCTTCTCTTCACTGAAAAGCTCATTCTGAGTACATTTTTAGCATACGTTTGCTCCTGCAGGGTCAGCTGAGCAGCGAATTTCTATTTAACCACCTGCTATCATGAGAGACCTCAGGGCTGCATGTTTTGAGCCCAGTACTGATCCTGAAAAGCGTTTCCAACCCCACTTACAAGTAAAACTAGCTAAAATGAGCCTGGCTGCTATTCACTGAAAAGCTCATTCTGAGTACATTTTTAGCATACGTTTGCTCCTGCCGGGTCACCTGAGCAGCGAATTTCTATTTAACCACCTGCTATCATGAGAGACCTCAGGGCTGCATGTTTTGAGCCCAGTACTGAGCCTGAAAAGCATTTCCAACCCCACTTACAAGTAAAACTAGCTAAAATGTGCCTGGCTGCTATTCACTGAAAAGCTCATTCTGTGTACATTTTTGGCATACGTTTGCTCCTGCCGGGTCAGCTGAGCAGCGAATTTCTATTTAACCACCTGCTATCATGAGAGACCTCAGGGCTGCATGTTTTGAGCCCAGTACTGAGCCTGAAAAGCATTTCCAACCCCACTTACAAGTAAAACTAGCTAAAATGTGCCTGGCTGCTATTCACTGAAAAGCTCATTCTGTGTACATTTTTGGCATACGTTTGCTCCTGCCGGGTCAGCTGAGCAGCGAATTTCTATTTAACCACCTGCTATCATGAGAGACATCAGGGCTGCATGTTTTGAGCCCAGTACTGAGCCTGAAAAGCATTTCCAACCCCACTTACAAGTAAAACTAGATAAAATGTGCCTGGCTTCTCTTCACTGAAAAGCTCACTCTGAGTAAATTTTTAGCATACGTTTGCTCCTGCAGGGTCAGCTGAGCAGCGAATTTCTATTTAACCACCTGCTATCATGAGAGACCTCAGGGCTGCATGTTTTGAGCCCAGTACTGATCCTGAAAAGCGTTTCCAACCCCACTTACAAGTAAAACTAGCTAAAATGTGCCTGGCTGCTTTTCACTGAAAAGCTCATTCTGTGTACATTTTTGGCATACGTTTGCTCCTACCGGGTCAGCTGAGCAGCGAATTTCTATTTAACCACCTGCTGTCATGGGAGACCTCAGGGCTGCATGTTTTGAGCCCAGTACTGAGCCTGAAAAGCATTTCCAACCCCACTTACAAGTAAAACTAGCTAAAATGTGCCTGGCTGCTATTCACTGAAAAGCTCATTCTGTGTACATTTTTGGCATACGTTTGCTCCTACCGGGTCAGCTGAGCAGCGAATTTTTATTTAACCACCTGCTTTCATGAGAGACCTCAGGGCTGCATGTGTTGAGCCCAGTACTGAGCCTGAAAAGCATTTCCAACCCCACTTAAAAGTAAAACTAGCTAAAATGTGCCTGGCTTCTCTTCACTGAAAAGCTCATTCTGAGTACATTTTTAGCATACGTTTGCTCCTGCCGGGTCACCTGAGCAGCGAATTTCTATTTAACCACCTGCTATCATGAGAGACCTCAGGGCTGCATGTTTTGAGCCCAGTACTGATCCTGAAAAGCGTTTCCAACCCCACTTACAAGTAAAACTAGCTAAAATGTGCCTGGCTGCTATTCACTGAAAAGCTCATTCTGTGTACATTTTTGGCATACGTTTGCTCCTACCGGGTCAGCTGAGCAGCGAATTTCTATTTAACCACCTGCTATCATGAGAGACCTCATGTTTTGAGCCCAGTACTGAGCCTGAAAAGCATTTCCAACTCCACTTACAAGTAAAACTAGCGAAAATGTGCCTGGCTTCTCTTCACTGAAAAGCTCATTCTGAGTACATTTTTAGCATACGCTTGCTCCTGCCGGGTCAGCTGAGCAGCGAATTTCTATTTAACCACCTGCTATCATGAGAGACCTCAGGGCTGCATGTTTTGAGCCCAGTACTGAGCCTGAAAAGCATTTCCAACCCCACTTACAAGTAAAACTAGCTAAAATGTGCCTGGCTTCTCTTCACTGAAAAGCTCATTCTGAGTACATTTTTAGCATACGTTTGCTCCTGCCGGGTCACCTGAGCAGCGAATTTCTATTTAACCACCTGCTATCATGAGAGACCTCAGGGCTGCATGTTTTGAGCCCAGTACTGAGCCTGAAAAGCATTTCCAACCCCACTTACAAGTAAAACTAGCTAAAATGTGCCTGGCTGCTATTCACTGAAAAGCTCATTCTGTGTACATTTTTGGCATACGTTTGCTCCTGCCGGGTCAGCTGAGCAGCGAATTTCTATTTAACCACCTGCTATCATGAGAGACATCAGGGCTGCATGTTTTGAGCCCAGTACTGAGCCTGAAAAGCATTTCCAACCCCACTTACAAGTAAAACTAGCTAAAATGAGCCTGGCTGCTATTCACTGAAAAGCTCATTCTGAGTACATTTTTAGCATACGTTTGCTCCTGCCGGGTCACCTGAGCAGCGAATTTCTATTTAACCACCTGCTATCATGAGAGACCTCAGGGCTGCATGTTTTGAGCCCAGTACTGAGCCTGAAAAGCATTTCCAACCCCACTTACAAGTAAAACTAGCTAAAATGTGCCTGGCTGCTATTCACTGAAAAGCTCATTCTGTGTACATTTTTGGCATACGTTTGCTCCTGCCGGGTCAGCTGAGCAGCGAATTTCTATTTAACCACCTGCTATCATGAGAGACATCAGGGCTGCATGTTTTGAGCCCAGTACTGAGCCTGAAAAGCATTTCCAACCCCACTTACAAGTAAAACTAGATAAAATGTGCCTGGCTTCTCTTCACTGAAAAGCTCACTCTGAGTAAATTTTTAGCATACGTTTGCTCCTGCAGGGTCAGCTGAGCAGCGAATTTCTATTTAACCACCTGCTATCATGAGAGACCTCAGGGCTGCATGTTTTGAGCCCAGTACTGATCCTGAAAAGCGTTTCCAACCCCACTTACAAGTAAAACTAGCTAAAATGTGCCTGGCTGCTTTTCACTGAAAAGCTCATTCTGTGTACATTTTTGGCATACGTTTGCTCCTACCGGGTCAGCTGAGCAGCGAATTTCTATTTAACCACCTGCTGTCATGGGAGACCTCAGGGCTGCATGTTTTGAGCCCAGTACTGAGCCTGAAAAGCATTTCCAACCCCACTTACAAGTAAAACTAGCTAAAATGTGCCTGGCTGCTATTCACTGAAAAGCTCATTCTGTGTACATTTTTGGCATACGTTTGCTCCTACCGGGTCAGCTGAGCAGCGAATTTTTATTTAACCACCTGCTTTCATGAGAGACCTCAGGGCTGCATGTTTTGAGCCCAGTACTGAGCCTGAAAAGCATTTCCAACCCCACTTAAAAGTAAAACTAGCTAAAATGTGCCTGGCTTCTCTTCACTGAAAAGCTCATTCTGAGTACATTTTTAGCATACGTTTGCTCCTGCCGGGTCACCTGAGCAGCGAATTTCTATTTAACCACCTGCTATCATGAGAGACCTCAGGGCTGCATGTTTTGAGCCCAGTACTGATCCTGAAAAGCGTTTCCAACCCCACTTACAAGTAAAACTAGCTAAAATGTGCCTGGCTGCTATTCACTGAAAAGCTCATTCTGTGTACATTTTTGGCATACGTTTGCTCCTACCGGGTCAGCTGAGCAGCGAATTTCTATTAACCACCTGCTATCATGAGAGACCTCATGTTTTGAGCCCAGTACTGAGCCTGAAAAGCATTTCCAACTCCACTTACAAGTAAAACTAGCGAAAATGTGCCTGGCTTCTCTTCACTGAAAAGCTCATTCTGAGTACATTTTTAGCATACGCTTGCTCCTGCCGGGTCAGCTGAGCAGCGAATTTCTATTTAACCACCTGCTATCATGAGAGACCTCAGGGCTGCATGTTTTGAGCCCAGTACTGAGCCTGAAAAGCATTTCCAAACCCACTTACAAGTAAAACTAGCTAAAATGTGCCTGGCTTCTCTTCACTGAAAAGCTCATTCTGAGTACATTTTTAGCATACGTTTGCTCCTGCCGGGTCAGCTGAGCAGCGAATTTCTATTTAACCACCTGCTATCATGAGAGACCTCAGGGCTGCATGTTTTGAGCCCAGTACTGATCCTGAAAAGCATTTCCAACCCCACTTACAAGTAAAACTAGCTAAAATGTGCCTGGCTGCTATTCACTGAAAAGCTCATTCTGTGTACATTTTTGGCATACGTTTGCTCTTACCGGGTCAGTTGAGCAGCGAATTTCTATTTAACCACCTGCTTTCATGAGAGACCTCAGAGCTGCATGTTTTGAGCCCAGTACTGAGCCTGAAAAGCATTTCCAACCCCACTTACAAGTAAAACTAGCTAAAATGTGCCTGACTGCTATTCACTGAAAAGCTCATTCTGTGTACATTTTTGGCATACGTTTGCTCCTGCCGGGTCAGCTGAGCAGCGAATTTCTATTTAACCACCTGCTATCATGAGAGACCTCAGGGCTGCATGTTTTGAGCCCAGTACTGAGCCTGAAAAGCATTTCCAACCCCACTTACAAGTAAAACTAGCTAAAATGTGCCTGGCTGCTATTCACTGAAAAGCTCATTCTGTGTACATTTTTGGCATACGTTTGCTCCTACCGGGTCAGCTGAGCAGCGAATTTCTATTTAACCACCTGCTTTCATGAGAGACCTCAGGGCTGCATGTTTTGAGCCCAGTACTGAGCCTGAAAAGCATTTCCAACCCCACTTACAAGTGAAACTAGCTAAAATGTGCCTGGCTTCTCTTCACTGAAAAGCTCATTCTGAGTACATTTTTAGCATACGTTTGCTCCTGCCGGGTCAGCTGAGCAGCGAATTTCTATTTAACCACCTGCTATCATGAGAGACATCAGGGCTGCATGTTTTGAGCCCAGTACTGATCCTGAAAAGCGTTTCCAACCCCACTTACAAGTAAAACTAGCTAAAATGAGCCTGGCTGCTATTCACTGAAAAGCTCATTCTGTGTACATTTTTGGCATACGTTTGTTCCTACCGGGTCAGCTGAGCAGCGAATTTCTATTTAACCACCTGCTTTCATGAGAGACCTCAGGGCTGCATGTTTTGAGCCCAGTACTGAGCCTGAAAAGCATTTCCAACCCCACTTACAAGTAAAACTAGCTAAAATGTGCCTGGCTTCTCTTCACTGAAAAGCTCATTCTGAGTACATTTTTAGCATACGTTTGCTCCTGCCGGGTCAGCTGAGCAGCGAATTTCTATTTAACCACCTGCTATCATGAGAGACCTCAGGGCTGCATGTTTTGAGCCCAGTACTGAGCCTGAAAAGCGTTTCCAACCCCACTTGCAAGTAAAACTAGCTAAAATGTGCCTGACTGCTATTCACTGAAAAGCTCATTCTGTGTACATTTTTGGCATACGTTTGCTCCTGCCGGGTCAGCTGAGCAGCGAATTTCTATTTAACCACCTGCTATCATGAGAGACATCAGGGCTGCATGTTTTGAGCCCAGTACTGAGCCTGAAAAGCATTTCCAACCCCACTTACAAGTAAAACTAGATAAAATGTGCCTGGCTTCTCTTCACTGAAAAGCTCATTCTGAGTACATTTTTAGCATACGTTTGCTCCTGCAGGGTCAGCTGAGCAGCGAATTTCTATTTAACCACCTGCTATCATGAGAGACCTCAGGGCTGCATGTTTTGAGCCCAGTACTGATCCTGAAAAGCGTTTCCAACCCCACTTACAAGTAAAACTAGCTAAAATGTGCCTGGCTGCTATTCACTGAAAAGCTCATTCTGTGTACATTTTTGGCATACGTTTGCTCCTACCGGGTCAGCTGAGCAGCGAATTTTTATTTAACCACCTGCTTTCATGAGAGACCTCAGGGCTGCATGTGTTGAGCCCAGTACTGAGCCTGAAAAGCATTTCCAACCCCACTTAAAAGTAAAACTAGCTAAAATGTGCCTGGCTTCTCTTCACTGAAAAGCTCATTCTGAGTACATTTTTAGCATACGTTTGCTCCTGCCGGGTCACCTGAGCAGCGAATTTCTATTTAACCACCTGCTATCATGAGAGACCTCAGGGCTGCATGTTTTGAGCCCAGTACTGATCCTGAAAAGCGTTTCCAACCCCACTTACAAGTAAAACTAGCTAAAATGAGCCTGGCTGCTATTCACTGAAAAGCTCATTCTGAGTACATTTTTAGCATACGTTTGCTCCTGCCGGGTCACCTGAGCAGCGAATTTCTATTTAACCACCTGCTATCATGAGAGACCTCAGGGCTGCATGTTTTGAGCCCAGTACTGAGCCTGAAAAGCATTTCCAACCCCACTTACAAGTAAAACTAGCTAAAATGTGCCTGGCTGCTATTCACTGAAAAGCTCATTCTGTGTACATTTTTGGCATACGTTTGCTCCTGCCGGGTCAGCTGAGCAGCGAATTTCTATTTAACCACCTGCTATCATGAGAGACCTCAGGGCTGCATGTTTTGAGCCCAGTACTGAGCCTGAAAAGCATTTCCAACCCCACTTACAAGTAAAACTAGCTAAAATGTGCCTGGCTGCTATTCACTGAAAAGCTCATTCTGTGTACATTTTTGGCATACGTTTGCTCCTGCCGGGTCAGCTGAGCAGCGAATTTCTATTTAACCACCTGCTATCATGAGAGACATCAGGGCTGCATGTTTTGAGCCCAGTACTGAGCCTGAAAAGCATTTCCAACCCCACTTACAAGTAAAACTAGATAAAATGTGCCTGGCTTCTCTTCACTGAAAAGCTCACTCTGAGTAAATTTTTAGCATACGTTTGCTCCTGCAGGGTCAGCTGAGCAGCGAATTTCTATTTAACCACCTGCTATCATGAGAGACCTCAGGGCTGCATGTTTTGAGCCCAGTACTGATCCTGAAAAGCGTTTCCAACCCCACTTACAAGTAAAACTAGCTAAAATGTGCCTGGCTGCTTTTCACTGAAAAGCTCATTCTGTGTACATTTTTGGCATACGTTTGCTCCTACCGGGTCAGCTGAGCAGCGAATTTCTATTTAACCACCTGCTGTCATGGGAGACCTCAGGGCTGCATGTTTTGAGCCCAGTACTGAGCCTGAAAAGCATTTCCAACCCCACTTACAAGTAAAACTAGCTAAAATGTGCCTGGCTGCTATTCACTGAAAAGCTCATTCTGTGTACATTTTTGGCATACGTTTGCTCCTACCGGGTCAGCTGAGCAGCGAATTTTTATTTAACCACCTGCTTTCATGAGAGACCTCAGGGCTGCATGTTTTGAGCCCAGTACTGAGCCTGAAAAGCATTTCCAACCCCACTTAAAAGTAAAACTAGCTAAAATGTGCCTGGCTTCTCTTCACTGAAAAGCTCATTCTGAGTACATTTTTAGCATACGTTTGCTCCTGCCGGGTCACCTGAGCAGCGAATTTCTATTTAACCACCTGCTATCATGAGAGACCTCAGGGCTGCATGTTTTGAGCCCAGTACTGATCCTGAAAAGCGTTTCCAACCCCACTTACAAGTAAAACTAGCTAAAATGTGCCTGGCTGCTATTCACTGAAAAGCTCATTCTGTGTACATTTTTGGCATACGTTTGCTCCTACCGGGTCAGCTGAGCAGCGAATTTCTATTAACCACCTGCTATCATGAGAGACCTCATGTTTTGAGCCCAGTACTGAGCCTGAAAAGCATTTCCAACTCCACTTACAAGTAAAACTAGCGAAAATGTGCCTGGCTTCTCTTCACTGAAAAGCTCATTCTGAGTACATTTTTAGCATACGCTTGCTCCTGATGGGTCAGCTGAGCAGCGAATTTCTATTTAACCACCTGCTATCATGAGAGACCTCAGGGCTGCATGTTTTGAGCCCAGTACTGAGCCTGAAAAGCATTTCCAAACCCACTTACAAGTAAAACTAGCTAAAATGTGCCTGGCTTCTCTTCACTGAAAAGCTCATTCTGAGTACATTTTTAGCATACGTTTGCTCCTGCCGGGTCAGCTGAGCAGCGAATTTCTATTTAACCACCTGCTATCATGAGAGACCTCAGGGCTGCATGTTTTGAGCCCAGTACTGATCCTGAAAAGCATTTCCAACCCCACTTACAAGTAAAACTAGCTAAAATGTGCCTGGCTGCTATTCACTGAAAAGCTCATTCTGTGTACATTTTTGGCATACGTTTGCTCTTACCGGGTCAGTTGAGCAGCGAATTTCTATTTAACCACCTGCTTTCATGAGAGACCTCAGAGCTGCATGTTTTGAGCCCAGTACTGAGCCTGAAAAGCATTTCCAACCCCACTTACAAGTAAAACTAGCTAAAATGTGCCTGACTGCTATTCACTGAAAAGCTCATTCTGTGTACATTTTTGGCATACGTTTGCTCCTGCCGGGTCAGCTGAGCAGCGAATTTCTATTTAACCACCTGCTATCATGAGAGACCTCAGGGCTGCATGTTTTGAGCCCAGTACTGAGCCTGAAAAGCATTTCCAACCCCACTTACAAGTAAAACTAGCTAAAATGTGCCTGGCTGCTATTCACTGAAAAGCTCATTCTGTGTACATTTTTGGCATACGTTTGCTCCTACCGGGTCAGCTGAGCAGCGAATTTCTATTTAACCACCTGCTTTCATGAGAGACCTCAGGGCTGCATGTTTTGAGCCCAGTACTGAGCCTGAAAAGCATTTCCAACCCCACTTACAAGTGAAACTAGCTAAAATGTGCCTGGCTTCTCTTCACTGAAAAGCTCATTCTGAGTACATTTTTAGCATACGTTTGCTCCTGCCGGGTCAGCTGAGCAGCGAATTTCTATTTAACCACCTGCTATCATGAGAGACATCAGGGCTGCATGTTTTGAGCCCAGTACTGATCCTGAAAAGCGTTTCCAACCCCACTTACAAGTAAAACTAGCTAAAATGAGCCTGGCTGCTATTCACTGAAAAGCTCATTCTGTGTACATTTTTGGCATACGTTTGTTCCTACCGGGTCAGCTGAGCAGCGAATTTCTATTTAACCACCTGCTTTCATGAGAGACCTCAGGGCTGCATGTTTTGAGCCCAGTACTGAGCCTGAAAAGCATTTCCAACCCCACTTACAAGTAAAACTAGCTAAAATGTGCCTGGCTTCTCTTCACTGAAAAGCTCATTCTGAGTACATTTTTAGCATACGTTTGCTCCTGCCGGGTCAGCTGAGCAGCGAATTTCTATTTAACCACCTGCTATCATGAGAGACCTCAGGGCTGCATGTTTTGAGCCCAGTACTGAGCCTGAAAAGCGTTTCCAACCCCACTTGCAAGTAAAACTAGCTAAAATGTGCCTGACTGCTATTCACTGAAAAGCTCATTCTGTGTACATTTTTGGCATACGTTTGCTCCTGCCGGGTCAGCTGAGCAGCGAATTTCTATTTAACCACCTGCTATCATGAGAGACATCAGGGCTGCATGTTTTGAGCCCAGTACTGAGCCTGAAAAGCATTTCCAACCCCACTTAAAAGTAAAACTAGCTAAAATGTGCCTGGCTTCTCTTCACTGAAAAGCTCATTCTGAGTACATTTTTAGCATACGTTTGCTCCTGCCGGGTCACCTGAGCAGCGAATTTCTATTTAACCACCTGCTATCATGAGAGACCTCAGGGCTGCATGTTTTGAGCCCAGTACTGAGCCTGAAAAGCATTTCCAACCCCACTTACAAGTAAAACTAGCTAAAATGTGCCTGGCTTCTCTTCACTGAAAAGCTCATTCTGAGTAAATTTTTAGCATACGTTTGCTCCTGCCGGGTCAGCTGAGCAGCGAATTTCTATTTAACCACCTGCTATCATGAGAGACATCAGGGCTGCATGTTTTGAGCCCAGTACTGAGCCTGAAAAGCATTTCCAACCCCACTTACAAGTAAAACTAGCTAAAATGTGCCTGGCTTCTCTTCACTGAAAAGCTCATTCTGAGTACATTTTTAGCATACGTTTGCTCCTGCCGGGTCAGCTGAGCAGCGAATTTCTATTTAACCACCTGCTATCATGAGAGACCTCAGGGCTGCATGTTTTGAGCCCAGTACTGAGCCTGAAAAGCGTTTCCAACCCCACTTGCAAGTAAAACTAGCTAAAATGTGCCTGACTGCTATTCACTGAAAAGCTCATTCTGTGTACATTTTTGGCATACGCTTGCTCCTACCGGGTCAGCTGAGCAGCGAATTTCTATTTAACCACCTGCTTTCATGAGAGACCTCAGGGCTGCATGTTTTGAGCCCAGTACTTAGCCTGAAAAGCATTTCCAACCCAACTTACAAGTAAAACTAGCTAAAATGTGCCTGGCTTCTCTTCACTGAAAAGCTCATTCTGAGTACATTTTTAGCATACGTTTGCTCCTGCCGGGTCACCTGAGCAGCGAATTTCTATTTAACCACCTGCTATCATGAGAGACCTCAGGGCTGCATGTTTTGAGCCCAGTACTGAGCCTGAAAAGCATTTCCAACCCCACTTACAAGTAAAACTAGCTAAAATGTGCCTGGCTGCTATTCACTGAAAAGCTCATTCTGTGTACATTTTTGGCATACGTTTGCTCCTGCCGGGTCAGCTGAGCAGCGAATTTCTATTTAACCACCTGCTATCATGAGAGACATCAGGGCTGCATGTTTTGAGCCCAGTACTGAGCCTGAAAAGCATTTCCAACCCCACTTACAAGTAAAACTAGATAAAATGTGCCTGGCTTCTCTTCACTGAAAAGCTCACTCTGAGTACATTTTTAGCATACGTTTGCTCCTGCAGGGTCAGCTGAGCAGCGAATTTCTATTTAACCACCTGCTATCATGAGAGACCTCAGGGCTGCATGTTTTGAGCCCAGTACTGATCCTGAAAAGCGTTTCCAACCCCACTTACAAGTAAAACTAGCTAAAATGTGCCTGGCTGCTTTTCACTGAAAAGCTCTCTGTGTACATTTTTGGCATACGTTTGCTCCTACCGGGTCAGCTGAGCAGCGAATTTCTATTTAACCACCTGCTGTCATGGGAGACCTCAGGGCTGCATGTTTTGAGCCCAGTACTGAGCCTGAAAAGCATTTCCAACCCCACTTACAAGTAAAACTAGCTAAAATGTGCCTGGCTGCTATTCACTGAAAAGCTCATTCTGTGTACATTTTTGGCATACGTTTGCTCCTACCGGGTCAGCTGAGCAGCGAATTTTTATTTAACCACCTGCTTTCATGAGAGACCTCAGGGCTGCATGTTTTGAGCCCAGTACTGAGCCTGAAAAGCATTTCCAACCCCACTTAAAAGTAAAACTAGCTAAAATGTGCCTGGCTTCTCTTCACTGAAAAGCTCATTCTGAGTACATTTTTAGCATACGTTTGCTCCTGCCGGGTCACCTGAGCAGCGAATTTCTATTTAACCACCTGCTATCATGAGAGACCTCAGGGCTGCATGTTTTGAGCCCAGTACTGATCCTGAAAAGCGTTTCCAACCCCACTTACAAGTAAAACTAGCTAAAATGTGCCTGGCTGCTATTCACTGAAAAGCTCATTCTGTGTACATTTTTGGCATACGTTTGCTCCTACCGGGTCAGCTGAGCAGCGAATTTCTATTAACCACCTGCTATCATGAGAGACCTCATGTTTTGAGCCCAGTACTGAGCCTGAAAAGCATTTCCAACTCCACTTACAAGTAAAACTAGCGAAAATGTGCCTGGCTTCTCTTCACTGAAAAGCTCATTCTGAGTACATTTTTAGCATACGCTTGCTCCTGCCGGGTCAGCTGAGCAGCGAATTTCTATTTAACCACCTGCTATCATGAGAGACCTCAGGGCTGCATGTTTTGAGCCCAGTACTGAGCCTGAAAAGCATTTCCAACCCCACTTACAAGTAAAACTAGCTAAAATGTGCCTGGCTTCTCTTCACTGAAAAGCTCATTCTGAGTACATTTTTAGCATACGTTTGCTCCTGCCGGGTCACCTGAGCAGCGAATTTCTATTTAACCACCTGCTATCATGAGAGACCTCAGGGGTGCATGTTTTGAGCCCAGTACTGAGCCTGAAAAGCATTTCCAACCCCACTTACAAGTAAAACTAGCTAAAATGTGCCTGGCTGCTATTCACTGAAAAGCTCATTCTGTGTACATTTTTGGCATACGTTTGCTCCTGCCGGGTCAGCTGAGCAGCGAATTTCTATTTAACCACCTGCTATCATGAGAGACATCAGGGCTGCATGTTTTGAGCCCAGTACTGAGCCTGAAAAGCATTTCCAACCCCACTTACAAGTAAAACTAGCTAAAATGTGCCTGGCTTCTCTTCACTGAAAAGCTCATTCTGAGTACATTTTTAGCATACGTTTGCTCCTACCGGGTCAGCTGAGCAGCGAATTTCTATTTAACCACCTGCTATCATGAGAGACCTCAGGGCTGCATGTTTTGAGCCCAGTACTGATCCTGAAAAGCATTTCCAACCCCACTTACAAGTAAAACTAGCTAAAATGTGCCTGGCAGCTATTCACTGAAAAGCTCATTCTGTGTACATTTTTGGCATACGTTTGCTCTTACCGGGTCAGTTGAGCAGCGAATTTCTATTTAACCACCTGCTTTCATGAGAGACCTCAGAGCTGCATGTTTTGAGCCCAGTACTGAGCCTGAAAAGCATTTCCAACCCCACTTACAAGTAAAACTAGCTAAAATGTGCCTGACTGCTATTCACTGAAAAGCTCATTCTGTGTACATTTTTGGCATACGTTTGCTCCTGCCGGGTCAGCTGAGCAGCGAATTTCTATTTAACCACCTGCTATCATGAGAGACCTCAGGGCTGCATGTTTTGAGCCCAGTACTGAGCCTGAAAAGCATTTCCAACCCCACTTACAAGTAAAACTAGCTAAAATGTGCCTGGCTGCTATTCACTGAAAAGCTCATTCTGTGTACATTTTTGGCATACGTTTGCTCCTACCGGGTCAGCTGAGCAGCGAATTTCTATTTAACCACCTGCTTTCATGAGAGACCTCAGGGCTGCATGTTTTGAGCCCAGTACTGAGCCTGAAAAGCATTTCCAACCCCACTTACAAGTGAAACTAGCTAAAATGTGCCTGGCTTCTCTTCACTGAAAAGCTCATTCTGAGTACATTTTTAGCATACGTTTGCTCCTGCCGGGTCAGCTGAGCAGCAAATTTCTATTTAACCACCTGCTATCATGAGAGACATCAGGGCTGCATGTTTTGAGCCCAGTACTGATCCTGAAAAGCGTTTCCAACCCCACTTACAAGTAAAACTAGCTAAAATGAGCCTGGCTGCTATTCACTGAAAAGCTCATTCTGTGTACATTTTTGGCATACGTTTGTTCCTACCGGGTCAGCTGAGCAGCGAATTTCTATTTAACCACCTGCTTTCATGAGAGACCTCAGGGCTGCATGTTTTGAGCCCAGTACTGAGCCTGAAAAGCATTTCCAACCCCACTTACAAGTAAAACTAGCTAAAATGTGCCTGGCTTCTCTTCACTGAAAAGCTCATTCTGAGTACATTTTTAGCATACGTTTGCTCCTGCCGGGTCAGCTGAGCAGCGAATTTCTATTTAACCACCTGCTATCATGAGAGACCTCAGGGATGCATGTTTTGAGCCCAGTACTGAGCCTGAAAAGCGTTTCCAACCCCACTTGCAAGTAAAACTAGCTAAAATGTGCCTGACTGCTATTCACTGAAAAGCTCATTCTGTGTACATTTTTGGCATACGTTTGCTCCTGCCGGGTCAGCTGAGCAGCGAATTTCTATTTAACCACCTGCTATCATGAGAGACCTCAGGGCTGCATGTTTTGAGCCCAGTACTGAGCCTGAAAAGCATTTCCAACCCCACTTACAAGTAAAACTAGCTAAAATGTGCCTGGCTGCTATTCACTGAAAAGCTCATTCTGTGTACATTTTTGGCATACGTTTGCTCCTACCGGGTCAGCTGAGCAGCGAATTTTTATTTAACCACCTGCTTTCATGAGAGACCTCAGGGCTGCATGTGTTGAGCCCAGTACTGAGCCTGAAAAGCATTTCCAACCCCACTTAAAAGTAAAACTAGCTAAAATGTGCCTGGCTTCTCTTCACTGAAAAGCTCATTCTGAGTACATTTTTAGCATACGTTTGCTCCTGCCGGGTCACCTGAGCAGCGAATTTCTATTTAACCACCTGCTATCATGAGAGACCTCAGGGCTGCATGTTTTGAGCCCAGTACTGATCCTGAAAAGCGTTTCCAACCCCACTTACAAGTAAAACTAGCTAAAATGTGCCTGGCTGCTATTCACTGAAAAGCTCATTCTGTGTACATTTTTGGCATACGTTTGCTCCTACCGGGTCAGCTGAGCAGCGAATTTCTATTTAACCACCTGCTATCATGAGAGACCTCATGTTTTGAGCCCAGTACTGAGCCTGAAAAGCATTTCCAACTCCACTTACAAGTAAAACTAGCGAAAATGTGCCTGGCTTCTCTTCACTGAAAAGCTCATTCTGAGTACATTTTTAGCATACGCTTGCTCCTGCCGGGTCAGCTGAGCAGCGAATTTCTATTTAACCACCTGCTATCATGAGAGACCTCAGGGCTGCATGTTTTGAGCCCAGTACTGAGCCTGAAAAGCATTTCCAACCCCACTTACAAGTAAAACTAGCTAAAATGTGCCTGGCTTCTCTTCACTGAAAAGCTCATTCTGAGTACATTTTTAGCATACGTTTGCTCCTGCCGGGTCACCTGAGCAGCGAATTTCTATTTAACCACCTGCTATCATGAGAGACCTCAGGGCTGCATGTTTTGAGCCCAGTACTGAGCCTGAAAAGCATTTCCAACCCCACTTACAAGTAAAACTAGCTAAAATGTGCCTGGCTTCTCTTCACTGAAAAGCTCATTCTGAGTACATTTTTAGCATACGTTTGCTCCTGCCGGGTCAGCTGAGCAGCGAATTTCTATTTAACCACCTGCTATCATGAGAGACCTCAGGGCTGCATGTTTTGAGCCCAGTACTGATCCTGAAAAGCATTTCCAACCCCACTTACAAGTAAAACTAGCTAAAATGTGCCTGGCTGCTATTCACTGAAAGCTCATTCTGTGTACATTTTTGGCATACGTCTGCTCCTACCGGGTCAGTTGAGCAGCGAATTTCTATTTAACCACCTGCTTTCATGAGAGACCTCAGGGCTGCATGTTTTGAGCCCAGTACTGAGCCTGAAAAGCATTTCCAACCCCACTTACAAGTGAAACTAGCTAAAATGTGCCTGGCTTCTCTTCACTGAAAAGCTCATTCTGAGTACATTTTTAGCATACGTTTGCTCCTGCCGGGTCAGCTGAGCAGCGAATTTCTATTTAACCACCTGCTATCATGAGAGACCTCAGGGCTGCATGTTTTGAGCCCAGTACTGATCCTGAAAAGCGTTTCCAACCCCACTTACAAGTAAAACTAGCTAAAATGTGCCTGGCTGCTATTCACTGAAAAGCTCATTCTGTGTACATTTTTGGCATACATTTGCTCCTACCGGGTCAGCTGAGCAGCGAATTTCTATTTAACCACCTGCTGTCATGGGAGACCTCAGGGCTGCATGTTTTGAGCCCAGTACTGAGCCTGAAAAGCATTTCCAACCCCACTTACAAGTAAAACTAGCTAAAATGTGCCTGGCTGCTATTCACTGAAAAGCTCATTCTGTGTACATTTTTGGCATACGTTTGCTCCTACCGGGTCAGTTGAGCAGCGAATTTCTATTTAACCACCTGCTTTCACATGAGAGACCTCAGGGCTGCATGTTTTGAGCCCAGTACTGATCCTTAAAAGCGTTTCCAACCCCACTTACAAGTAAAACTAGCTAAAATGTGCCTGGCTGCTATTCACTGAAAAGCTCATTCTGTGTACATTTTTGGCATACGTTTGCCCCTACCGGGTCAGCTGAGCAGCGAATTTCTATTTAACCACCTGCTGTCATGGGAGACCTCAGGGCTGCATGTTTTGAGCCCAGTACTGAGCCTGAAAAGCATTTCCAACCCCACTTACAAGTAAAACTAGCTAAAATGTGCCTGGCTTCTCTTCACTGAAAAGCTCATTCTGAGTACATTTTTAGCATACGTTTGCTCCTGCCGAGTCAGCTGAGCAGCGAATTTCTATTTAACCACCTGCTATCATGAGAGACCTCAGGGCTGCATGTTTTGAGCCCAGTACTGATCCTGAAAAGCATTTCCAACCCCACTTACAAGTAAAACTAGCTAAAATGTGCCTGGCTGCTATTCACTGAAAAGCTCATTCTGTGTACATTTTTGGCATACGTTTGCTCCTACCGGGTCAGTTGAGCAGCGAATTTCTATTTAACCACCTGCTTTCATGAGAGACCTCAGGGCTGCATGTTTTGAGCCCAGTACTGAGCCTGAAAAGCGTTTCCAACCCCTCTTACAAGTGAAACTAGCTAAAATGTGCCTGGCTTCTCTTCACTGAAAAGCTCTTTCTGAGTACATTTTTAGCATACGTTTGCTCCTGCCGGGTCAGCTGAGCAGCGAATTTCTATTTAACCACCTGCTATCATGAGAGACATCAGGGCTGCATGTTTTGAGCCCAGTACTGATCCTGAAAAGCGTTTCCAACCCCACTTACAAGGAAAACTAGCTAAAATGTGCCTGGCTGCTATTCACTGAAAAGCTCATTCTGTGTACATTTTTGGCATACGTTTGCTCCTACCGGGTCAGTTGAGCAGCGAATTTCTATTTAACCACCTGCTTTCATGAGAGACCTCAGGGCTGCATGTTTTGAGCCCAGTACTGATCCTGAAAAGCGTTTCCAACCCCACTTACAAGTAAAACTAGCTAAAATGTGCCTGGCTGCTATTTACTGAAAAGCTCATTCTGTGTACATTTTTGGCATACGTTTGCTCCTACCGGGTCAGCTGAGCAGCGAATTTCTATTTAACCACCTGCTTTCATGAGAGACCTCAGGGCTGCATGTTTTGAGCCCAGTACTGAGCCTGAAAAGCATTTCCAACCCCACTTACAAGTAAAACTAGCTAAAATGTGCCTGGCTTCTCTTCACTGAAAAGCTCATTCTGAGTACATTTTTAGCATACGTTTGCTCCTGCCGGGTCAGCTGAGAAGCGAATTTCTATTTAACCACCTGCTATCATGAGAGACCTCAGGGCTGCATGTTTTGAGCCCAGTACTGATCCTGAAAAGCATTTCCAACCCCACTTACAAGTAAAACTAGCTAAAATGTGCCTGGCTTCTCTTCACTGAAAAGCTCATTCTGAGTACATTTTTAGCATACGTTTGCTCCTGCAGGGTCAGCTGAGCAGCGAATTTCTATTTAACCACCTGCTATCATGAGAGACCTCAGGGCTGCATGTTTTGAGCCCAGTACTGATCCTGAAAAGCGTTTCCAACCCCACTTACAAGTAAAACTAGCTAAAATGTGCCTGGCTGCTTTTCACTGAAAAGCTCATTCTGTGTACATTTTTGGCATACGTTTGCTCCTACCGGATCAGCTGAGCAGCGAATTTCTATTTAACCACCTGCTATCATGGGAGACCTCAGGGCTGCATGTTTTGAGCCCAGTACTGAGCCTGAAAAGCATTTCCAACCCCACTTACAAGTAAAACTAGCTAAAATGTGCCTGGCTTCTCTTCACTGAAAAGCTCATTCTGAGTACATTTTTGGCATACGTTTGCTCCTGCCGGGTCACCTGAGCAGCGAATTTCTATTTAACCACCTGCTATCATGAGAGACCTCAGGGCTGCATGTTTTGAGCCCAGTACTGAGCCTGAAAAGCATTTCCAACCCCACTTACAAGTAAAACTAGCTAAAATGTGCCTGGCTGCTATTCACTGAAAAGCTCATTCTGTGTACATTTTTGGCATACGTTTGCTCCTGCCGGGTCAGCTGAGCAGCGAATTTCTATTTAACCACCTGCTATCATGAGAGACATCAGGGCTGCATGTTTTGAGCCCAGTACTGAGCCTGAAAAGCATTTCCAACCCCACTTACAAGTAAAACTAGCTAAAATGTGCCTGGCTTCTCTTCACTGAAAAGCTCATTCTGAGTACATTTTTAGCATACGTTTGCTCCTGCCGGGTCAGCTGAGCAGCGAATTTCTATTTAACCACCTGCTATCATGAGAGACCTCAGGGCTGCATGTTTTGAGCCCAGTACTGATCCTGAAAAGCATTTCCAACCCCACTTACAAGTAAAACTAGCTAAAATGTGCCTGGCTGCTATTCACTGAAAAGCTCATTCTGTGTACATTTTTGGCATACGTTTGCTCCTACCGGGTCAGTTGAGCAGCGAATTTCTATTTAACCACCTGCTTTCATGAGAGACCTCAGGGCTGCATGTTTTGAGCCCAGTACTGAGCCTGAAAAGCATTTCCAACCCCACTTACAAGTGAAACTAGCTAAAATGTGCCTGGCTTCTCTTCACTGAAAAGCTCATTCTGAGTACATTTTTAGCATACGTTTGCTCCTGCCGGGTCAGCTGAGCAGCGAATTTCTATTTAACCACCTGCTATCATGAGAGACATCAGGGCTGCATGTTTTGAGCCCAGTACTGATCCTGAAAAGCGTTTCCAACCCCACTTACAAGTAAAACTAGCTAAAATGAGCCTGGCTGCTATTCACTGAAAAGCTCATTCTGTGTACATTTTTGGCATACGTTTGCTCTACCGGGTCAGCTGAGCAGCGAATTTCTATTTAACCACCTGCTATCATGAGAGACCTCAGGGCTGCATGTTTTGAGCCCAGTACTGAGCCTGAAAAGCATTTCCAACCCCACTTACAAGTAAAACTAGCTAAAATGTGCCTGGCTGCTATTCACTGAAAAGCTCATTCTGTGTACATTTTTGGCATACGTTTGCTCCTGCCGGGTCAGCTGAGCAGCGAATTTCTATTTAACCACCTGCTATCATGAGAGACATCAGGGCTGCATGTTTTGAGCCCAGTACTGAGCCTGAAAAGCATTTCCAACCCCACTTACAAGTAAAACTAGCTAAAATGTGCCTGGCTTCTCTTCACTGAAAAGCTCATTCTGAGTACATTTTTAGCATACGTTTGCTCCTGCCGGGTCAGCTGAGCAGCGAATTTCTATTTAACCACCTGCTATCATGAGAGACCTCAGGGCTGCATGTTTTGAGCCCAGTACTGATCCTGAAAAGCATTTCCAACCCCACTTACAAGTAAAACTAGCTAAAATGTGCCTGGCTGCTATTCACTGAAAAGCTCATTCTGTGTACATTTTTGGCATACGTTTGCTCCTACCGGGTCAGTTGAGCAGCGAATTTCTATTTAACCACCTGCTTTCATGAGAGACCTCAGGGCTGCATGTTTTGAGCCCAGTACTGAGCCTGAAAAGCATTTCCAACCCCACTTACAAGTGAAACTAGCTAAAATGTGCCTGGCTTCTCTTCACTGAAAAGCTCATTCTGAGTACATTTTTAGCATACGTTTGCTCCTGCCGGGTCAGCTGAGCAGCGAATTTCTATTTAACCACCTGCTATCATGAGAGACATCAGGGCTGCATGTTTTGAGCCCAGTACTGATCCTGAAAAGCGTTTCCAACCCCACTTACAAGTAAAACTAGCTAAAATGAGCCTGGCTGCTATTCACTGAAAAGCTCATTCTGTGTACATTTTTGGCATACGTTTGCTCCTACCGGGTCAGCTGAGCAGCGAATTTCTATTTAACCACCTGCTGTCATGGGAGACCTCAGGGCTGCATGTTTTGAGCCCAGTACTGAGCCTGAAAAGCGTTTCCAACCCCACTTACAAGTAAAACTAGCTAAAATGTGCCTGACTGCTATTCACTGAAAAGCTCATTCTGTGTACATTTTTGGCATACGTTTGCTCCTACCGGGTCAGCTGAGCAGCGAATTTCTATTTAACCACCTGCTTTCATGAGAGACCTCAGGGCTGCATGTTTTGAGCCCAGTACTGAGCCTGAAAAGCATTTCCAACCCCACTTACAAGTAAAACTAGCTAAAATGTGCCTGGCTGCTATTCACTGAAAAGCTCATTCTGTGTACATTTTTGGCATACGTTTGCTCCTACCGGGTCAGTTGAGCAGCGAATTTCTATTTAACCACCTGCTTTCATGAGAGACCTCAGGGCTGCATGTTTTGAGCCCAGTACTGAGCCTGAAAAGCATTTCCAACCCCACTTACAAGTGAAACTAGCTAAAATGTGCCTGGCTTCTCTTCACTGAAAAGCTCATTCTGAGTACATTTTTAGCATACGTTTGCTCCTGTCGGGTCAGCTGAGCAGCGAATTTCTATTTAACCACCTGCTTTCATGGGAGACCTCAGGGCTGCATGTTTTGAGCCCAGTACTGAGCCTGAAAAGCATTTCCAACCCCACTTAAAAGTAAAACTAGCTAAAATGTGCCTGGCTTCTCTTCACTGAAAAGCTCATTCTGAGTACATTTTTAGCATACGTTTGCTCCTGCCGGGTCAGCTGAGCAGCGAATTTCTATTTAACCACCTGCTATCATGAGAGACCTCAGGGCTGCATGTTTTGAGCCCAGTACTGAGCCTGAAACGCATTTCCAACTCCACTTACAAGTAAAACTAGCGAAAATGTGCCTGGCTTCTCTTCACTGAAAAGCTCATTCTGAGTACATTTTTAGCATACGTTTGCTCCTGCCGGGTCAGCTGAGCAGCGAATTTCTATTTAGCCACCTGCTATCACGAGAGACCTCAGGGCTGCATGTTTTGAGCCCAGTACTGAGCCTGAAAAGCATTTCCAACCCAACTTACAAGTAAAACTAGCTAAAATGTGCCTGGCTTCTCTTCACTGAAAAGCTCATTCTGAGTACATTTTTAGCATACGTTTGCTCCTGCCGGGTCAGCTGAGCAGCGAATTTCTATTTAACCACCTGCTATCATGAGAGACCTCAGGGCTGCATGTTTTGAGCCCAGTACTGATCCTGAAAAGCGTTTCCAACCCCACTTACAAGTAAAACTAGCTAAAATGTGCCTGACTGCTATTCACTGAAAAGCTCATTCTGTGTACATTTTTGGCATACGTTTGCTCCTGCCGGGTCAGCTGAGCAGCGAATTTCTATTTAACCACCTGCTTTCATGAGAGACCTCAGGGCTGCATGTTTTGAGCCCAGTACTGATCCTGAAAAGCGTTTTCCAACCCCACTTACAAGTAAAACTAGCTAAAATGTGCCTGGCTTCTCTTCACTGAAAAGCTCATTCTGTACATTTTTAGCATACGTTTGCTCCTGCCGGGTCAGCTGAGCAGCGAATTTCTATTTAACCACCTGCTATCATGAGAGACCTCAGGGCTGCATGTTTTGAGCCCAGTACTGATCCTGAAAAGCGTTTCCATCCCCACTTACAAGTAAAACTAGCTAAAATGTGCCTGGCTGCTATTCACTGAAAAGCTCATTCTGAGTACATTTTTAGCATACTTTTGCTCCTGCCGGGTCAGCTGAGCAGCGAATTTCTATTTATCCACCTGCTGTCATGGGAGACCTCAGGGCTGCATGTTTTGAGCCCAGTACTGAGCCTGAAAAGCGTTTCCAACCCCACTTACAAGTAAAACTAGCTAAAATGTGCCTGGCTGCTATTCACTGAAAAGCTCATTCTGTGTACATTTTTGGCATACGTTTGCTCCTACCGGGTCAGCTGAGCAGCGAATTTCTATTTAACCACCTGCTGTCATGGGAGACCTCAGGGCTGCATGTTTTGAGCCCAGTACTGAGCCTGAAAAGCGTTTCCAACCCCACTTACAAGTAAAACTAGCTAAAATGTGCCTGGCTTCTCTTCACTGAAAAGCTCATTCTGAGTACATTTTTAGCATACGTTTGCTCCTGCCGGGTCAGCTGAGCAGCGAATTTCTATTTAACCACCTGCTATCATGAGAGACCTCAGGGCTGCATGTTTTGAGCCCAGTACTGAGCCTGAAACGCATTTCCAACTCCACTTACAAGTAAAACTAGCGAAAATGTGCCTGGCTTCTCTTCACTGAAAAGCTCATTCTGAGTACATTTTTAGCATACGTTTGCTCCTGCCGGGTCAGCTGAGCAGCGAATTTCTATTTAGCCACCTGCTATCACGAGAGACCTCAGGGCTGCATGTTTTGAGCCCAGTACTGAGCCTGAAAAGCATTTCCAACCCAACTTACAAGTAAAACTAGCTAAAATGTGCCTGGCTTCTCTTCACTGAAAAGCTCATTCTGAGTACATTTTTAGCATACGTTTGCTCCTGCCGGGTCAGCTGAGCAGCGAATTTCTATTTAACCACCTGCTATCATGAGAGACCTCAGGGCTGCATGTTTTGAGCCCAGTACTGATCCTGAAAAGCGTTTCCAACCCCACTTACAAGTAAAACTAGCTAAAATGTGCCTGACTGCTATTCACTGAAAAGCTCATTCTGTGTACATTTTTGGCATACGTTTGCTCCTGCCGGGTCAGCTGAGCAGCGAATTTCTATTTAACCACCTGCTTTCATGAGAGACCTCAGGGCTGCATGTTTTGAGCCCAGTACTGATCCTGAAAAGCGTTTTCCAACCCCACTTACAAGTAAAACTAGCTAAAATGTGCCTGGCTTCTCTTCACTGAAAAGCTCATTATTCTGTACATTTTTAGCATACGTTTGCTCCTGCCGGGTCAGCTGAGCAGCGAATTTCTATTTAACCACCTGCTATCATGAGAGACCTCAGGGCTGCATGTTTTGAGCCCAGTACTGATCCTGAAAAGCGTTTCCATCCCCACTTACAAGTAAAACTAGCTAAAATGTGCCTGGCTGCTATTCACTGAAAAGCTCATTCTGAGTACATTTTTAGCATACTTTTGCTCCTGCCGGGTCAGCTGAGCAGCGAATTTCTATTTATCCACCTGCTGTCATGGGAGACCTCAGGGCTGCATGTTTTGAGCCCAGTACTGAGCCTGAAAAGCGTTTCCAACCCCACTTACAAGTAAAACTAGCTAAAATGTGCCTGGCTGCTATTCACTGAAAAGCTCATTCTGAGTACATTTTTGGCATACGTTTGCTCCTACCGGGTCAGCTGAGCAGCGAATTTCTATTTAGCCACCTGCTGTCATGGGAGACCTCAGGGCTGCATGTTTTGAGCCCAGTACTGAGCCTGAAACGCATTTCCAACTCCACTTACAAGTAAAACTAGCGAAAATGTGCCTGGCTTCTCTTCACTGAAAAGCTCATTCTGAGTACATTTTTAGCATACGTTTGCTCCTGCCGGGTCAGCTGAGCAGCGAATTTCTATTTAGCCACCTGCTATCACGAGAGACCTCAGGGCTGCATGTTTTGAGCCCAGTACTGAGCCTGAAAAGCATTTCCAACCCAACTTACAAGTAAAACTAGCTAAAATGTGCCTGGCTTCTCTTCACTGAAAAGCTCATTCTGAGTACATTTTTAGCATACGTTTGCTCCTGCCGGGTCAGCTGAGCAGCGAATTTCTATTTAACCACCTGCTATCATGAGAGACCTCAGGGCTGCATGTTTTGAGCCCAGTACTGATCCTGAAAAGCGTTTCCAACCCCACTTACAAGTAAAACTAGCTAAAATGTGCCTGACTGCTATTCACTGAAAAGCTCATTCTGTGTACATTTTTGGCATACGTTTGCTCCTGCCGGGTCAGCTGAGCAGCGAATTTCTATTTAACCACCTGCTTTCATGAGAGACCTCAGGGCTGCATGTTTTGAGCCCAGTACTGATCCTGAAAAGCGTTTTCCAACCCCACTTACAAGTAAAACTAGCTAAAATGTGCCTGGCTTCTCTTCACTGAAAAGCTCATTATTCTGTACATTTTTAGCATACGTTTGCTCCTGCCGGGTCAGCTGAGCAGCGAATTTCTATTTAACCACCTGCTATCATGAGAGACCTCAGGGCTGCATGTTTTGAGCCCAGTACTGATCCTGAAAAGCGTTTCCATCCCCACTTACAAGTAAAACTAGCTAAAATGTGCCTGGCTGCTATTCACTGAAAAGCTCATTCTGAGTACATTTTTAGCATACTTTTGCTCCTGCCGGGTCAGCTGAGCAGCGAATTTCTATTTATCCACCTGCTGTCATGGGAGACCTCAGGGCTGCATGTTTTGAGCCCAGTACTGAGCCTGAAAAGCGTTTCCAACCCCACTTACAAGTAAAACTAGCTAAAATGTGCCTGGCTGCTATTCACTGAAAAGCTCATTCTGAGTACATTTTTGGCATACGTTTGCTCCTACCGGGTCAGCTGAGCAGCGAATTTCTATTTAGCCACCTGCTGTCATGGGAGACCTCAGGGCTGCATGTTTTGAGCCCAGTACTGAGCCTGAAAAGCGTTTCCAACCCCACTTACAAGTAAAACTAGCTAAAATGTGCCTGGCTTCTCTTCACTGAAAAGCTCATTCTGAGTACATTTTTAGCATACGCTTGCTCCTGCCGGGTCAGCTGAGCAGCGAATTTCTATTTAACCACCTGCTATCATGAGAGACCTCAGGGCTGCATGTTTTGAGCCCAGTACTGATCCTGAAAAGCGTTTCCAACCCCACTTACAAGTAAAACTAGCTAAAATGTGCCTGGCTGCTATTCACTTAAAAGCTCATTCTGAGTACATTTTTAGCATACGTTTGCTCCTGCCGGGTCAGCTGAGCACCGAATTTCTATTTAACCACCTGCTATCATGAGAGACCTCAGGGCTGCATGTTTTGAGCCCAGTACTGAGCCTGAAAAGCATTTCCAACCCCACTTACAAGTAAAACTAGCTAAAATGAGCCTGGCTGCTATTCACTGAAAAGCTCATTCTGTGTACATTTTTGGCATACGTTTGCTCTACCGGGTCAGCTGAGCAGCGAATTTCTATTTAACCACCTGCTATCATGAGAGACCTCAGGGCTGCATGTTTTGAGCCCAGTACTGAGCCTGAAAAGCATTTCCAACCCCACTTACAAGTAAAACTAGCTAAAATGTGCCTGGCTGCTATTCACTGAAAAGCTCATTCTGTGTACATTTTTGGCATACGTTTGCTCCTGCCGGGTCAGCTGAGCAGCGAATTTCTATTTAACCACCTGCTATCATGAGAGACATCAGGGCTGCATGTTTTGAGCCCAGTACTGAGCCTGAAAAGCATTTCCAACCCCACTTACAAGTAAAACTAGCTAAAATGTGCCTGGCTTCTCTTCACTGAAAAGCTCATTCTGAGTACATTTTTAGCATACGTTTGCTCCTGCCGGGTCAGCTGAGCAGCGAATTTCTATTTAACCACCTGCTATCATGAGAGACCTCAGGGCTGCATGTTTTGAGCCCAGTACTGATCCTGAAAAGCATTTCCAACCCTACTTACAAGTAAAACTAGCTAAAATGTGCCTGGCTGCTATTCACTGAAAAGCTCATTCTGTGTACATTTTTGGCATACGTTTGCTCCTACCGGGTCAGTTGAGCAGCGAATTTCTATTTAACCACCTGCTTTCATGAGAGACCTCAGGGCTGCATGTTTTGAGCCCAGTACTGAGCCTGAAAAGCATTTCCAACCCCACTTACAAGTGAAACTAGCTAAAATGTGCCTGGCTTCTCTTCACTGAAAAGCTCATTCTGAGTACATTTTTAGCATACGTTTGCTCCTGCCGGGTCAGCTGAGCAGCGAATTTCTATTTAACCACCTGCTATCATGAGAGACATCAGGGCTGCATGTTTTGAGCCCAGTACTGATCCTGAAAAGCGTTTCCAACCCCACTTACAAGTAAAACTAGCTAAAATGAGCCTGGCTGCTATTCACTGAAAAGCTCATTCTGTGTACATTTTTGGCATACGTTTGCTCCTACCGGGTCAGCTGAGCAGCGAATTTCTATTTAACCACCTGCTGTCATGGGAGACCTCAGGGCTGCATGTTTTGAGCCCAGTACTGAGCCTGAAAAGCGTTTCCAACCCCACTTACAAGTAAAACTAGCTAAAATGTGCCTGACTGCTATTCACTGAAAAGCTCATTCTGTGTACATTTTTGGCATACGTTTGCTCCTACCGGGTCAGCTGAGCAGCGAATTTCTATTTAACCACCTGCTTTCATGAGAGACCTCAGGGCTGCATGTTTTGAGCCCAGTACTGAGCCTGAAAAGCATTTCCAACCCCACTTACGAGTAAAACTAGCTAAAATGTGCCTGGCTGCTATTCACTGAAAAGCTCATTCTGTGTACATTTTTGGCATACGTTTGCTCCTACCGGGTCAGTTGAGCAGCGAATTTCTATTTAACCACCTGCTTTCATGAGAGACCTCAGGGCTGCATGTTTTGAGCCCAGTACTGAGCCTGAAAAGCATTTCCAACCCCACTTACAAGTGAAACTAGCTAAAATGTGCCTGGCTTCTCTTCACTGAAAAGCTCATTCTGAGTACATTTTTAGCATACGTTTGCTCCTGTCGGGTCAGCTGAGCAGCGAATTTCTATTTAACCACCTGCTTTCATGGGAGACCTCAGGGCTGCATGTTTTGAGCCCAGTACTGAGCCTGAAAAGCATTTCCAACCCCACTTAAAAGTAAAACTAGCTAAAATGTGCCTGGCTTCTCTTCACTGAAAAGCTCATTCTGAGTACATTTTTAGCATACGTTTGCTCCTGCCGGGTCAGCTGAGCAGCGAATTTCTATTTAACCACCTGCTATCATGAGAGACCTCAGGGCTGCATGTTTTGAGCCCAGTACTGAGCCTGAAACGCATTTCCAACTCCACTTACAAGTAAAACTAGCGAAAATGTGCCTGGCTTCTCTTCACTGAAAAGCTCATTCTGAGTACATTTTTAGCATACGTTTGCTCCTGCCGGGTCAGCTGAGCAGCGAATTTCTATTTAGCCACCTGCTATCACGAGAGACCTCAGGGCTGCATGTTTTGAGCCCAGTACTGAGCCTGAAAAGCATTTCCAACCCAACTTACAAGTAAAACTAGCTAAAATGTGCCTGGCTTCTCTTCACTGAAAAGCTCATTCTGAGTACATTTTTAGCATACGTTTGCTCCTGCCGGGTCAGCTGAGCAGCGAATTTCTATTTAACCACCTGCTATCATGAGAGACCTCAGGGCTGCATGTTTTGAGCCCAGTACTGATCCTGAAAAGCGTTTCCAACCCCACTTACAAGTAAAACTAGCTAAAATGTGCCTGACTGCTATTCACTGAAAAGCTCATTCTGTGTACATTTTTGGCATACGTTTGCTTCTGCCGGGTCAGCTGAGCAGCGAATTTCTATTTAACCACCTGCTTTCATGAGAGACCTCAGGGCTGCATGTTTTGAGCCCAGTACTGATCCTGAAAAGCGTTTTCCAACCCCACTTACAAGTAAAACTAGCTAAAATGTGCCTGGCTTCTCTTCACTGAAAAGCTCATTCTGTACATTTTTAGCATACGTTTGCTCCTGCCGGGTCAGCTGAGCAGCGAATTTCTATTTAACCACCTGCTATCATGAGAGACCTCAGGGCTGCATGTTTTGAGCCCAGTACTGATCCTGAAAAGCGTTTCCATCCCCACTTACAAGTAAAACTAGCTAAAATGTGCCTGGCTGCTATTCACTGAAAAGCTCATTCTGAGTACATTTTTAGCATACTTTTGCTCCTGCCGGGTCAGCTGAGCAGCGAATTTCTATTTATCCACCTGCTGTCATGGGAGACCTCAGGGCTGCATGTTTTGAGCCCAGTACTGAGCCTGAAAAGCGTTTCCAACCCCACTTACAAGTAAAACTAGCTAAAATGTGCCTGGCTGCTATTCACTGAAAAGCTCATTCTGTGTACATTTTTGGCATACGTTTGCTCCTACCGGGTCAGCTGAGCAGCGAATTTCTATTTAACCACCTGCTGTCATGGGAGACCTCAGGGCTGCATGTTTTGAGCCCAGTACTGAGCCTGAAAAGCGTTTCCAACCCCACTTACAAGTAAAACTAGCTAAAATGTGCCTGGCTTCTCTTCACTGAAAAGCTCATTCTGAGTACATTTTTAGCATGCGCTTGCTCCTACCGGGTCAGCTGAGCAGCGAATTTCTATTTAACCACCTGCTATCATGAGAGACCTCAGGGCTGCCTGTTTTGAGCCCAGTACTGAGCCTGAAAAGCATTTCCAACCCCACTTAAAAGTAAAACTAGCTAAAATGTGCCTGGCTTCTCTTCACTGAAAAGCTCATTCTGAGTACATTTTTAGCATACGCTTGCTCCTGCCGGGTCAGCTGAGCAGCGAATTTCTATTTAACCACCTGCTATCATGAGAGACCTCAGGGCTGCATGTTTTGAGCCCAGTACTGATCCTGAAAAGCGTTTCCAACCCCACTTACAAGTAAAACTAGCTAAAATGTGCCTGGCTGCTATTCACTTAAAAGCTCATTCTGAGTACATTTTTAGCATACGTTTGCTCCTGCCGGGTCAGCTGAGCAGCGAATTTCTATTTAACCACCTGCTATCATGAGAGACCTCAGGGCTGCATGTTTTGAGCCCAGTACTGAGCCTGAAAAGCATTTCCAACCCCACTTACAAGTAAAACTAGCTAAAATGAGCCTGGCTGCTATTCACTGAAAAGCTCATTCTGTGTACATTTTTGGCATACGTTTGCTCTACCGGGTCAGCTGAGCAGCGAATTTCTATTTAACCACCTGCTATCATGAGAGACCTCAGGGCTGCATGTTTTGAGCCCAGTACTGATCCTGAAAAGCATTTCCAACCCCACTTACAAGTAAAACTAGCTAAAATGTGCCTGGCTGCTATTCACTGAAAAGCTCATTCTGTGTACATTTTTGGCATACGTTTGCTCCTACCGGGTCAGTTGAGCAGCGAATTTCTATTTAACCACCTGCTTTCATGAGAGACCTCAGGGCTGCATGTTTTGAGCCCAGTACTGAGCCTGAAAAGCATTTCCAACCCCACTTACAAGTGAAACTAGCTAAAATGTGCCTGGCTTCTCTTCACTGAAAAGCTCATTCTGAGTACATTTTTAGCATACGTTTGCTCCTGCCGGGTCAGCTGAGCAGCGAATTTCTATTTAACCACCTGCTATCATGAGAGACATCAGGGCTGCATGTTTTGAGCCCAGTACTGATCCTGAAAAGCGTTTCCAACCCCACTTACAAGTAAAACTAGCTAAAATGAGCCTGGCTGCTATTCACTGAAAAGCTCATTCTGTGTACATTTTTGGCATACGTTTGCTCTACCGGGTCAGCTGAGCAGCGAATTTCTATTTAACCACCTGCTATCATGAGAGACCTCAGGGCTGCATGTTTTGAGCCCAGTACTGAGCCTGAAAAGCATTTCCAACCCCACTTACAAGTAAAACTAGCTAAAATGTGCCTGGCTGCTATTCACTGAAAAGCTCATTCTGTGTACATTTTTGGCATACGTTTGCTCCTGCCGGGTCAGCTGAGCAGCGAATTTCTATTTAACCACCTGCTATCATGAGAGACATCAGGGCTGCATGTTTTGAGCCCAGTACTGAGCCTGAAAAGCATTTCCAACCCCACTTACAAGTAAAACTAGCTAAAATGTGCCTGGCTTCTCTTCACTGAAAAGCTCATTCTGAGTACATTTTTAGCATACGTTTGCTCCTGCCGGGTCAGCTGAGCAGCGAATTTCTATTTAACCACCTGCTATCATGAGAGACCTCAGGGCTGCATGTTTTGAGCCCAGTACTGATCCTGAAAAGCATTTCCAACCCCACTTACAAGTAAAACTAGCTAAAATGTGCCTGGCTGCAATTCACTGAAAAGCTCATTCTGTGTACATTTTTGGCATACGTTTGCTCCTACCGGGTCAGTTGAGCAGCGAATTTCTATTTAACCACCTGCTTTCATGAGAGACCTCAGGGCTGCATGTTTTGAGCCCAGTACTGAGCCTGAAAAGCATTTCCAACCCCACTTACAAGTGAAACTAGCTAAAATGTGCCTGGCTTCTCTTCACTGAAAAGCTCATTCTGAGTACATTTTTAGCATACGTTTGCTCCTGCCGGGTCAGCTGAGCAGCGAATTTCTATTTAACCACCTGCTATCATGAGAGACATCAGGGCTGCATGTTTTGAGCCCAGTACTGATCCTGAAAAGCGTTTCCAACCCCACTTACAAGTAAAACTAGCTAAAATGAGCCTGGCTGCTATTCACTGAAAAGCTCATTCTGTGTACATTTTTGGCATACGTTTGCTCCTACCGGGTCAGCTGAGCAGCGAATTTCTATTTAACCACCTGCTGTCATGGGAGACCTCAGGGCTGCATGTTTTGAGCCCAGTACTGAGCCTGAAAAGCGTTTCCAACCCCACTTACAAGTAAAACTAGCTAAAATGTGCCTGACTGCTATTCACTGAAAAGCTCATTCTGTGTACATTTTTGGCATACGTTTGCTCCTACCGGGTCAGCTGAGCAGCGAATTTCTATTTAACCACCTGCTTTCATGAGAGACCTCAGGGCTGCATGTTTTGAGCCCAGTACTGAGCCTGAAAAGCATTTCCAACCCCACTTACAAGTAAAACTAGCTAAAATGTGCCTGGCTGCTATTCACTGAAAAGCTCATTCTGTGTACATTTTTGGCATACGTTTGCTCCTACCGGGTCAGTTGAGCAGCGAATTTCTATTTAACCACCTGCTTTCATGAGAGACCTCAGGGCTGCATGTTTTGAGCCCAGTACTGAGCCTGAAAAGCATTTCCAACCCCACTTACAAGTGAAACTAGCTAAAATGTGCCTGGCTTCTCTTCACTGAAAAGCTCATTCTGAGTACATTTTTAGCATACGTTTGCTCCTGTCGGGTCAGCTGAGCAGCGAATTTCTATTTAACCACCTGCTTTCATGGGAGACCTCAGGGCTGCATGTTTTGAGCCCAGTACTGAGCCTGAAAAGCATTTCCAACCCCACTTAAAAGTAAAACTAGCTAAAATGTGCCTGGCTTCTCTTCACTGAAAAGCTCATTCTGAGTACATTTTTAGCATACGTTTGCTCCTGCCGGGTCAGCTGAGCAGCGAATTTCTATTTAACCACCTGCTATCATGAGAGACCTCAGGGCTGCATGTTTTGAGCCCAGTACTGAGCCTGAAATGCATTTCCAACTCCACTTACAAGTAAAACTAGCGAAAATGTGCCTGGCTTCTCTTCACTGAAAAGCTCATTCTGAGTACATTTTTAGCATACGTTTGCTCCTGCCGGGTCAGCTGAGCAGCGAATTTCTATTTAGCCACCTGCTATCACGAGAGACCTCAGGGCTGCATGTTTTGAGCCCAGTACTGAGCCTGAAAAGCATTTCCAACCCAACTTACAAGTAAAACTAGCTAAAATGTGCCTGGCTTCTCTTCACTGAAAAGCTCATTCTGAGTACATTTTTAGCATACGTTTGCTCCTGCCGGGTCAGCTGAGCAGCGAATTTCTATTTAACCACCTGCTATCATGAGAGACCTCAGGGCTGCATGTTTTGAGCCCAGTACTGTCCTGAAAAGCGTTTCCAACCCCACTTACAAGTAAAACTAGCTAAAATGTGCCTGACTGCTATTCACTGAAAAGCTCATTCTGTGTACATTTTTGGCATACGTTTGCTCCTGCCGGGTCAGCTGAGCAGCGAATTTCTATTTAACCACCTGCTTTCATGAGAGACCTCACGGCTGCATGTTTTGAGCCCAGTACTGATCCTGAAAAGCGTTTTCCAACCCCACTTACAAGTAAAACTAGCTAAAATGTGCCTGGCTTCTCTTCACTGAAAAGCTCATTCTGTACATTTTTAGCATACGTTTGCTCCTGCCGGGTCAGCTGAGCAGCGAATTTCTATTTAACCACCTGCTATCATGAGAGACCTCAGGGCTGCATGTTTTGAGCCCAGTACTGATCCTGAAAAGCGTTTCCATCCCCACTTACAAGTAAAACTAGCTAAAATGTGCCTGGCTGCTATTCACTGAAAAGCTCATTCTGAGTACATTTTTAGCATACTTTTGCTCCTGCCGGGTCAGCTGAGCAGCGAATTTCTATTTATCCACCTGCTGTCATGGGAGACCTCAGGGCTGCATGTTTTGAGCCCAGTACTGAGCCTGAAAAGCGTTTCCAACCCCACTTACAAGTAAAACTAGCTAAAATGTGCCTGGCTGCTATTCACTGAAAAGCTCATTCTGTGTACATTTTTGGCATACGTTTGCTCCTACCGGGTCAGCTGAGCAGCGAATTTCTATTTAACCACCTGCTGTCATGGGAGACCTCAGGGCTGCATGTTTTGAGCCCAGTACTGAGCCTGAAAAGCGTTTCCAACCCCACTTACAAGTAAAACTAGCTAAAATGTGCCTGGCTTCTCTTCACTGAAAAGCTCATTCTGAGTACATTTTTAGCATGCGCTTGCTCCTACCGGGTCAGCTGAGCAGCGAATTTCTATTTAACCACCTGCTATCATGAGAGACCTCAGGGCTGCCTGTTTTGAGCCCAGTACTGAGCCTGAAAAGCATTTCCAACCCCACTTAAAAGTAAAACTAGCTAAAATGTGCCTGGCTTCTCTTCACTGAAAAGCTCATTCTGAGTACATTTTTAGCATACGCTTGCTCCTGCCGGGTCAGCTGAGCAGCGAATTTCTATTTAACCACCTGCTATCATGAGAGACCTCAGGGCTGCATGTTTTGAGCCCAGTACTGATCCTGAAAAGCGTTTCCAACCCCACTTACAAGTAAAACTAGCTAAAATGTGCCTGGCTGCTATTCACTTAAAAGCTCATTCTGAGTACATTTTTAGCATACGTTTGCTCCTGCCGGGTCAGCTGAGCACCGAATTTCTATTTAACCACCTGCTATCATGAGAGACCTCAGGGCTGCATGTTTTGAGCCCAGTACTGAGCCTGAAAAGCATTTCCAACCCCACTTACAAGTAAAACTAGCTAAAATGAGCCTGGCTGCTATTCACTGAAAAGCTCATTCTGTGTACATTTTTGGCATACGTTTGCTCTACCGGGTCAGCTGAGCAGCGAATTTCTATTTAACCACCTGCTATCATGAGAGACCTCAGGGCTGCATGTTTTGAGCCCAGTACTGAGCCTGAAAAGCATTTCCAACCCCACTTACAAGTAAAACTAGCTAAAATGTGCCTGGCTGCTATTCACTGAAAAGCTCATTCTGTGTACATTTTTGGCATACGTTTGCTCCTGCCGGGTCAGCTGAGCAGCGAATTTCTATTTAACCACCTGCTATCATGAGAGACATCAGGGCTGCATGTTTTGAGCCCAGTACTGAGCCTGAAAAGCATTTCCAACCCCACTTACAAGTAAAACTAGCTAAAATGTGCCTGGCTTCTCTTCACTGAAAAGCTCATTCTGAGTACATTTTTAGCATACGTTTGCTCCTGCCGGGTCAGCTGAGCAGCGAATTTCTATTTAACCACCTGCTATCATGAGAGACCTCAGGGCTGCATGTTTTGAGCCCAGTACTGATCCTGAAAAGCATTTCCAACCCCACTTACAAGTAAAACTAGCTAAAATGTGCCTGGCTGCTATTCACTGAAAAGCTCATTCTGTGTACATTTTTGGCATACGTTTGCTCCTACCGGGTCAGTTGAGCAGCGAATTTCTATTTAACCACCTGCTTTCATGAGAGACCTCAGGGCTGCATGTTTTGAGCCCAGTACTGAGCCTGAAAAGCATTTCCAACCCCACTTACAAGTGAATCTAGCTAAAATGTGCCTGGCTTCTCTTCACTGAAAAGCTCATTCTGAGTACATTTTTAGCATACGTTTGCTCCTGCCGGGTCAGCTGAGCAGCGAATTTCTATTTAACCACCTGCTATCATGAGAGACATCAGGGCTGCATGTTTTGAGCCCAGTACTGATCCTGAAAAGCGTTTCCAACCCCACTTACAAGTAAAACTAGCTAAAATGAGCCTGGCTGCTATTCACTGAAAAGCTCATTCTGTGTACATTTTTGGCATACGTTTGCTCCTACCGGGTCAGCTGAGCAGCGAATTTCTATTTAACCACCTGCTGTCATGGGAGACCTCAGGGCTGCATGTTTTGAGCCCAGTACTGAGCCTGAAAAGCGTTTCCAACCCCACTTACAAGTAAAACTAGCTAAAATGTGCCTGACTGCTATTCACTGAAAAGCTCATTCTGTGTACATTTTTGGCATACGTTTGCTCCTACCGGGTCAGCTGAGCAGCGAATTTCTATTTAACCACCTGCTTTCATGAGAGACCTCAGGGCTGCATGTTTTGAGCCCAGTACTGAGCCTGAAAAGCATTTCCAACCCCACTTACGAGTAAAACTAGCTAAAATGTGCCTGGCTGCTATTCACTGAAAAGCTCATTCTGTGTACATTTTTGGCATACGTTTGCTCCTACCGGGTCAGTTGAGCAGCGAATTTCTATTTAACCACCTGCTTTCATGAGAGACCTCAGGGCTGCATGTTTTGAGCCCAGTACTGAGCCTGAAAAGCATTTCCAACCCCACTTACAAGTGAAACTAGCTAAAATGTGCCTGGCTTCTCTTCACTGAAAAGCTCATTCTGAGTACATTTTTAGCATACGTTTGCTCCTGTCGGGTCAGCTGAGCAGCGAATTTCTATTTAACCACCTGCTTTCATGGGAGACCTCAGGGCTGCATGTTTTGAGCCCAGTACTGAGCCTGAAAAGCATTTCCAACCCCACTTAAAAGTAAAACTAGCTAAAATGTGCCTGGCTTCTCTTCACTGAAAAGCTCATTCTGAGTACATTTTTAGCATACGTTTGCTCCTGCCGGGTCAGCTGAGCAGCGAATTTCTATTTAACCACCTGCTATCATGAGAGACCTCAGGGCTGCATGTTTTGAGCCCAGTACTGAGCCTGAAACGCATTTCCAACTCCACTTACAAGTAAAACTAGCGAAAATGTGCCTGGCTTCTCTTCACTGAAAAGCTCATTCTGAGTACATTTTTAGCATACGTTTGCTCCTGCCGGGTCAGCTGAGCAGCGAATTTCTATTTAGCCACCTGCTATCACGAGAGACCTCAGGGCTGCATGTTTTGAGCCCAGTACTGAGCCTGAAAAGCATTTCCAACCCAACTTACAAGTAAAACTAGCTAAAATGTGCCTGGCTTCTCTTCACTGAAAAGCTCATTCTGAGTACATTTTTAGCATACGTTTGCTCCTGCCGGGTCAGCTGAGCAGCGAATTTCTATTTAACCACCTGCTATCATGAGAGACCTCAGGGCTGCATGTTTTGAGCCCAGTACTGATCCTGAAAAGCGTTTCCAACCCCACTTACAAGTAAAACTAGCTAAAATGTGCCTGACTGCTATTCACTGAAAAGCTCATTCTGTGTACATTTTTGGCATACGTTTGCTTCTGCCGGGTCAGCTGAGCAGCGAATTTCTATTTTACCACCTGCTTTCATGAGAGACCTCAGGGCTGCATGTTTTGAGCCCAGTACTGATCCTGAAAAGCGTTTTCCAACCCCACTTACAAGTAAAACTAGCTAAAATGTGCCTGGCTTCTCTTCACTGAAAAGCTCATTCTGTACATTTTTAGCATACGTTTGCTCCTGCCGGGTCAGCTGAGCAGCGAATTTCTATTTAACCACCTGCTATCATGAGAGACCTCAGGGCTGCATGTTTTGAGCCCAGTACTGATCCTGAAAAGCGTTTCCATCCCCACTTACAAGTAAAACTAGCTAAAATGTGCCTGGCTGCTATTCACTGAAAAGCTCATTCTGAGTACATTTTTAGCATACTTTTGCTCCTGCCGGGTCAGCTGAGCAGCGAATTTCTATTTATCCACCTGCTGTCATGGGAGACCTCAGGGCTGCATGTTTTGAGCCCAGTACTGAGCCTGAAAAGCGTTTCCAACCCCACTTACAAGTAAAACTAGCTAAAATGTGCCTGGCTGCTATTCACTGAAAAGCTCATTCTGTGTACATTTTTGGCATACGTTTGCTCCTACCGGGTCAGCTGAGCAGCGAATTTCTATTTAACCACCTGCTGTCATGGGAGACCTCAGGGCTGCATGTTTTGAGCCCAGTACTGAGCCTGAAAAGCGTTTCCAACCCCACTTACAAGTAAAACTAGCTAAAATGTGCCTGGCTTCTCTTCACTGAAAAGCTCATTCTGAGTACATTTTTAGCATGCGCTTGCTCCTACCGGGTCAGCTGAGCAGCGAATTTCTATTTAACCACCTGCTATCATGAGAGACCTCAGGGCTGCCTGTTTTGAGCCCAGTACTGAGCCTGAAAAGCATTTCCAACCCCACTTAAAAGTAAAACTAGCTAAAATGTGCCTGGCTTCTCTTCACTGAAAAGCTCATTCTGAGTACATTTTTAGCATACGCTTGCTCCTGCCGGGTCAGCTGAGCAGCGAATTTCTATTTAACCACCTGCTATCATGAGAGACCTCAGGGCTGCATGTTTTGAGCCCAGTACTGATCCTGAAAAGCGTTTCCAACCCCACTTACAAGTAAAACTAGCTAAAATGTGCCTGGCTGCTATTCACTTAAAAGCTCATTCTGAGTACATTTTTAGCATACGTTTGCTCCTGCCGGGTCAGCTGAGCACCGAATTTCTATTTAACCACCTGCTATCATGAGAGACCTCAGGGCTGCATGTTTTGAGCCCAGTACTGAGCCTGAAAAGCATTTCCAACCCCACTTACAAGTAAAACTAGCTAAAATGAGCCTGGCTGCTATTCACTGAAAAGCTCATTCTGTGTACATTTTTGGCATACGTTTGCTCTACCGGGTCAGCTGAGCAGCGAATTTCTATTTAACCACCTGCTATCATGAGAGACCTCAGGGCTGCATGTTTTGAGCCCAGTACTGAGCCTGAAAAGCATTTCCAACCCCACTTACAAGTAAAACTAGCTAAAATGTGCCTGGCTGCTATTCACTGAAAAGCTCATTCTGTGTACATTTTTGGCATACGTTTGCTCCTGCCGGGTCAGCTGAGCAGCGAATTTCTATTTAACCACCTGCTATCATGAGAGACATCAGGGCTGCATGTTTTGAGCCCAGTACTGAGCCTGAAAAGCATTTCCAACCCCACTTACAAGTAAAACTAGCTAAAATGTGCCTGGCTTCTCTTCACTGAAAAGCTCATTCTGAGTACATTTTTAGCATACGTTTGCTCCTGCCGGGTCAGCTGAGCAGCGAATTTCTATTTAACCACCTGCTATCATGAGAGACCTCAGGGCTGCATGTTTTGAGCCCAGTACTGATCCTGAAAAGCATTTCCAACCCCACTTACAAGTAAAACTAGCTAAAATGTGCCTGGCTGCTATTCACTGAAAAGCTCATTCTGTGTACATTTTTGGCATACGTTTGCTCCTACCGGGTCAGTTGAGCAGCGAATTTCTATTTAACCACCTGCTTTCATGAGAGACCTCAGGGCTGCATGTTTTGAGCCCAGTACTGAGCCTGAAAAGCATTTCCAACCCCACTTACAAGTGAATCTAGCTAAAATGTGCCTGGCTTCTCTTCACTGAAAAGCTCATTCTGAGTACATTTTTAGCATACGTTTGCTCCTGCCGGGTCAGCTGAGCAGCGAATTTCTATTTAACCACCTGCTATCATGAGAGACATCAGGGCTGCATGTTTTGAGCCCAGTACTGATCCTGAAAAGCGTTTCCAACCCCACTTACAAGTAAAACTAGCTAAAATGAGCCTGGCTGCTATTCACTGAAAAGCTCATTCTGTGTACATTTTTGGCATACGTTTGCTCCTACCGGGTCAGCTGAGCAGCGAATTTCTATTTAACCACCTGCTGTCATGGGAGACCTCAGGGCTGCATGTTTTGAGCCCAGTACTGAGCCTGAAAAGCGTTTCCAACCCCACTTACAAGTAAAACTAGCTAAAATGTGCCTGACTGCTATTCACTGAAAAGCTCATTCTGTGTACATTTTTGGCATACGTTTGCTCCTACCGGGTCAGCTGAGCAGCGAATTTCTATTTAACCACCTGCTTTCATGAGAGACCTCAGGGCTGCATGTTTTGAGCCCAGTACTGAGCCTGAAAAGCATTTCCAACCCCACTTACGAGTAAAACTAGCTAAAATGTGCCTGGCTGCTATTCACTGAAAAGCTCATTCTGTGTACATTTTTGGCATACGTTTGCTCCTACCGGGTCAGTTGAGCAGCGAATTTCTATTTAACCACCTGCTTTCATGAGAGACCTCAGGGCTGCATGTTTTGAGCCCAGTACTGAGCCTGAAAAGCATTTCCAACCCCACTTACAAGTGAAACTAGCTAAAATGTGCCTGGCTTCTCTTCACTGAAAAGCTCATTCTGAGTACATTTTTAGCATACGTTTGCTCCTGTCGGGTCAGCTGAGCAGCGAATTTCTATTTAACCACCTGCTTTCATGGGAGACCTCAGGGCTGCATGTTTTGAGCCCAGTACTGAGCCTGAAAAGCATTTCCAACCCCACTTAAAAGTAAAACTAGCTAAAATGTGCCTGGCTTCTCTTCACTGAAAAGCTCATTCTGAGTACATTTTTAGCATACGTTTGCTCCTGCCGGGTCAGCTGAGCAGCGAATTTCTATTTAACCACCTGCTATCATGAGAGACCTCAGGGCTGCATGTTTTGAGCCCAGTACTGAGCCTGAAACGCATTTCCAACTCCACTTACAAGTAAAACTAGCGAAAATGTGCCTGGCTTCTCTTCACTGAAAAGCTCATTCTGAGTACATTTTTAGCATACGTTTGCTCCTGCCGGGTCAGCTGAGCAGCGAATTTCTATTTAGCCACCTGCTATCACGAGAGACCTCAGGGCTGCATGTTTTGAGCCCAGTACTGAGCCTGAAAAGCATTTCCAACCCAACTTACAAGTAAAACTAGCTAAAATGTGCCTGGCTTCTCTTCACTGAAAAGCTCATTCTGAGTACATTTTTAGCATACGTTTGCTCCTGCCGGGTCAGCTGAGCAGCGAATTTCTATTTAACCACCTGCTATCATGAGAGACCTCAGGGCTGCATGTTTTGAGCCCAGTACTGATCCTGAAAAGCGTTTCCAACCCCACTTACAAGTAAAACTAGCTAAAATGTGCCTGACTGCTATTCACTGAAAAGCTCATTCTGTGTACATTTTTGGCATACGTTTGCTTCTGCCGGGTCAGCTGAGCAGCGAATTTCTATTTTACCACCTGCTTTCATGAGAGACCTCAGGGCTGCATGTTTTGAGCCCAGTACTGATCCTGAAAAGCGTTTTCCAACCCCACTTACAAGTAAAACTAGCTAAAATGTGCCTGGCTTCTCTTCACTGAAAAGCTCATTCTGTACATTTTTAGCATACGTTTGCTCCTGCCGGGTCAGCTGAGCAGCGAATTTCTATTTAACCACCTGCTATCATGAGAGACCTCAGGGCTGCATGTTTTGAGCCCAGTACTGATCCTGAAAAGCGTTTCCATCCCCACTTACAAGTAAAACTAGCTAAAATGTGCCTGGCTGCTATTCACTGAAAAGCTCATTCTGAGTACATTTTTAGCATACTTTTGCTCCTGCCGGGTCAGCTGAGCAGCGAATTTCTATTTATCCACCTGCTGTCATGGGAGACCTCAGGGCTGCATGTTTTGAGCCCAGTACTGAGCCTGAAAAGCGTTTCCAACCCCACTTACAAGTAAAACTAGCTAAAATGTGCCTGGCTGCTATTCACTGAAAAGCTCATTCTGTGTACATTTTTGGCATACGTTTGCTCCTACCGGGTCAGCTGAGCAGCGAATTTCTATTTAACCACCTGCTGTCATGGGAGACCTCAGGGCAGCATGTTTTGAGCCCAGTACTGAGCCTGAAAAGCGTTTCCAACCCCACTTACAAGTAAAACTAGCTAAAATGTGCCTGGCTTCTCTTCACTGAAAAGCTCATTCTGAGTACATTTTTAGCATGCGCTTGCTCCTACCGGGTCAGCTGAGCAGCGAATTTCTATTTAACCACCTGCTATCATGAGAGACCTCAGGGCTGCCTGTTTTGAGCCCAGTACTGAGCCTGAAAAGCATTTCCAACCCCACTTAAAAGTAAAACTAGCTAAAATGTGCCTGGCTTCTCTTCACTGAAAAGCTCATTCTGAGTACATTTTTAGCATACGCTTGCTCCTGCCGGGTCTGAGCAGCGAATTTCTATTTAACCACCTGCTATCATGAGAGACCTCAGGGCTGCATGTTTTGAGCCCAGTACTGATCCTGAAAAGCGTTTCCAACCCCACTTACAAGTAAAACTAGCTAAAATGTGCCTGGCTGCTATTCACTTAAAAGCTCATTCTGAGTACATTTTTAGCATACGTTTGCTCCTGCCGGGTCAGCTGAGCAGCGAATTTCTATTTAACCACCTGCTATCATGAGAGACCTCAGGGCTGCATGTTTTGAGCCCAGTACTGAGCCTGAAAAGCATTTCCAACCCCACTTACAAGTAAAACTAGCTAAAATGAGCCTGGCTGCTATTCACTGAAAAGCTCATTCTGTGTACATTTTTGGCATACGTTTGCTCTACCGGGTCAGCTGAGCAGCGAATTTCTATTTAACCACCTGCTATCATGAGAGACCTCAGGGCTGCATGTTTTGAGCCCAGTACTGAGCCTGAAAAGCATTTCCAACCCCACTTACAAGTAAAACTAGCTAAAATGTGCCTGGCTGCTATTCACTGAAAAGCTCATTCTGTGTACATTTTTGGCATACGTTTGCTCCTGCCGGGTCAGCTGAGCAGCGAATTTCTATTTAACCACCTGCTATCATGAGAGACATCAGGGCTGCATGTTTTGAGCCCAGTACTGAGCCTGAAAAGCATTTCCAACCCCACTTACAAGTAAAACTAGCTAAAATGTGCCTGGCTTCTCTTCACTGAAAAGCTCATTCTGAGTACATTTTTAGCATACGTTTGCTCCTGCCGGGTCAGCTGAGCAGCGAATTTCTATTTAACCACCTGCTATCATGAGAGACCTCAGGGCTGCATGTTTTGAGCCCAGTACTGATCCTGAAAAGCATTTCCAACCCCACTTACAAGTAAAACTAGCTAAAATGTGCCTGGCTGCTATTCACTGAAAAGCTCATTCTGTGTACATTTTTGGCATACGTTTGCTCCTACCGGGTCAGTTGAGCAGCGAATTTCTATTTAACCACCTGCTTTCATGAGAGACCTCAGGGCTGCATGTTTTGAGCCCAGTACTGAGCCTGAAAAGCATTTCCAACCCCACTTACAAGTGAAACTAGCTAAAATGTGCCTGGCTTCTCTTCACTGAAAAGCTCATTCTGAGTACATTTTTAGCATACGTTTGCTCCTGCCGGGTCAGCTGAGCAGCGAATTTCTATTTAACCACCTGCTATCATGAGAGACATCAGGGCTGCATGTTTTGAGCCCAGTACTGAGCCTGAAAAGCATTTCCAACCCCACTTACAAGTAAAACTAGCTAAAATGAGCCTGGCTGCTATTCACTGAAAAGCTCATTCTGTGTACATTTTTGGCATACGTTTGCTCCTACCGGGTCAGCTGAGCAGCGAATTTCTATTTAACCACCTGCTGTCATGGGAGACCTCAGGGCTGCATGTTTTGAGCCCAGTACTGAGCCTGAAAAGCGTTTCCAACCCCACTTACAAGTAAAACTAGCTAAAATGTGCCTGACTGCTATTCACTGAAAAGCTCATTCTGTGTACATTTTTGGCATACGTTTGCTCCTACCGGGTCAGCTGAGCAGCGAATTTCTATTTAACCACCTGCTTTCATGAGAGACCTCAGGGCTGCATGTTTTGAGCCCAGTACTGAGCCTGAAAAGCATTTCCAACCCCACTTACAAGTAAAACTAGCTAAAATGTGCCTGGCTGCTATTCACTGAAAAGCTCATTCTGTGTACATTTTTGGCATACGTTTGCTCCTACCGGGTCAGTTGAGCAGCGAATTTCTATTTAACCACCTGCTTTCATGAGAGACCTCAGGGCTGCATGTTTTGAGCCCAGTACTGAGCCTGAAAAGCATTTCCAACCCCACTTACAAGTGAAACTAGCTAAAATGTGCCTGGCTTCTCTTCACTGAAAAGCTCATTCTGAGTACATTTTTAGCATACGTTTGCTCCTGTCGGGTCAGCTGAGCAGCGAATTTCTATTTAACCACCTGCTTTCATGGGAGACCTCAGGGCTGCATGTTTTGAGCCCAGTACTGAGCCTGAAAAGCATTTCCAACCCCACTTAAAAGTAAAACTAGCTAAAATGTGCCTGGCTTCTCTTCACTGAAAAGCTCATTCTGAGTACATTTTTAGCATACGTTTGCTCCTGCCGGGTCAGCTGAGCAGCGAATTTCTATTTAACCACCTGCTATCATGAGAGACCTCAGGGCTGCATGTTTTGAGCCCAGTACTGAGCCTGAAACGCATTTCCAACTCCACTTACAAGTAAAACTAGCTAAAATGTGCCTGGCTGCTATTCACTGAAAAGCTCATTCTGAGTACATTTTTAGCATACTTTTGCTCCTGCCGGGTCAGCTGAGCAGCGAATTTCTATTTATCCACCTGCTGTCATGGGAGACCTCAGGGCTGCATGTTTTGAGCCCAGTACTGAGCCTGAAAAGCGTTTCCAACCCCACTTACAAGTAAAACTAGCTAAAATGTGCCTGGCTGCTATTCACTGAAAAGCTCATTCTGTGTACATTTTTGGCATACGTTTGCTCCTACCGGGTCAGCTGAGCAGCGAATTTCTATTTAACCACCTGCTGTCATGGGAGACCTCAGGGCTGCATGTTTTGAGCCCAGTACTGAGCCTGAAAAGCGTTTCCAACCCCACTTACAAGTAAAACTAGCTAAAATGTGCCTGGCTTCTCTTCACTGAAAAGCTCATTCTGAGTACATTTTTAGCATGCGCTTGCTCCTACCGGGTCAGCTGAGCAGCGAATTTCTATTTAACCACCTGCTATCATGAGAGACCTCAGGGCTGCCTGTTTTGAGCCCAGTACTGAGCCTGAAAAGCATTTCCAACCCCACTTAAAAGTAAAACTAGCTAAAATGTGCCTGGCTTCTCTTCACTGAAAAGCTCATTCTGAGTACATTTTTAGCATACGTTTGCTCCTGCCGGGTCAGCTGAGCAGCGAATTTCTATTTAACCACCTGCTATCATGAGAGACCTCAGGGCTGCATGTTTTGAGCCCAGTACTGATCCTGAAAAGCATTTCCAACCCCACTTACAAGTAAAACTAGCTAAAATGTGCCTGGCTGCTATTCACTGAAAAGCTCATTCTGTGTACATTTTTGGCATACGTTTGCTCCTACCGGGTCAGTTGAGCAGCGAATTTCTATTTAACCACCTGCTTTCATGAGAGACCTCAGGGCTGCATGTTTTGAGCCCAGTACTGAGCCTGAAAAGCATTTCCAACCCCACTTACAAGTGAAACTAGCTAAAATGTGCCTGGCTTCTCTTCACTGAAAAGCTCATTCTGAGTACATTTTTAGCATACGTTTGCTCCTGCCGGGTCAGCTGAGCAGCGAATTTCTATTTAACCACCTGCTATCATGAGAGACATCAGGGCTGCATGTTTTGAGCCCAGTACTGATCCTGAAAAGCGTTTCCAACCCCACTTACAAGTAAAACTAGCTAAAATGAGCCTGGCTGCTATTCACTGAAAAGCTCATTCTGTGTACATTTTTGGCATACGTTTGCTCCTACCGGGTCAGCTGAGCAGCGAATTTCTATTTAACCACCTGCTGTCATGGGAGACCTCAGGGCTGCATGTTTTGAGCCCAGTACTGAGCCTGAAAAGCGTTTCCAACCCCACTTACAAGTAAAACTAGCTAAAATGTGCCTGACTGCTATTCACTGAAAAGCTCATTCTGTGTACATTTTTGGCATACGTTTGCTCCTACCGGGTCAGCTGAGCAGCGAATTTCTATTTAACCACCTGCTTTCATGAGAGACCTCAGGGCTGCATGTTTTGAGCCCAGTACTGAGCCTGAAAAGCATTTCCAACCCCACTTACAAGTAAAACTAGCTAAAATGTGCCTGGCTGCTATTCACTGAAAAGCTCATTCTGTGTACATTTTTGGCATACGTTTGCTCCTACCGGGTCAGTTGAGCAGCGAATTTCTATTTAACCACCTGCTTTCATGAGAGACCTCAGGGCTGCATGTTTTGAGCCCAGTACTGAGCCTGAAAAGCATTTCCAACCCCACTTACAAGTGAAACTAGCTAAAATGTGCCTGGCTTCTCTTCACTGAAAAGCTCATTCTGAGTACATTTTTAGCATACGTTTGCTCCTGTCGGGTCAGCTGAGCAGCGAATTTCTATTTAACCACCTGCTTTCATGGGAGACCTCAGGGCTGCATGTTTTGAGCCCAGTACTGAGCCTGAAAAGCATTTCCAACCCCACTTAAAAGTAAAACTAGCTAAAATGTGCCTGGCTTCTCTTCACTGAAAAGCTCATTCTGAGTACATTTTTAGCATACGTTTGCTCCTGCCGGGTCAGCTGAGCAGCGAATTTCTATTTAACCACCTGCTATCATGAGAGACCTCAGGGCTGCATGTTTTGAGCCCAGTACTGAGCCTGAAACGCATTTCCAACTCCACTTACAAGTAAAACTAGCTAAAATGTGCCTGGCTGCTATTCACTGAAAAGCTCATTCTGAGTACATTTTTAGCATACTTTTGCTCCTGCCGGGTCAGCTGAGCAGCGAATTTCTATTTATCCACCTGCTGTCATGGGAGACCTCAGGGCTGCATGTTTTGAGCCCAGTACTGAGCCTGAAAAGCGTTTCCAACCCCACTTACAAGTAAAACTAGCTAAAATGTGCCTGGCTGCTATTCACTGAAAAGCTCATTCTGTGTACATTTTTGGCATACGTTTGCTCCTACCGGGTCAGCTGAGCAGCGAATTTCTATTTAACCACCTGCTGTCATGGGAGACCTCAGGGCTGCATGTTTTGAGCCCAGTACTGAGCCTGAAAAGCGTTTCCAACCCCACTTACAAGTAAAACTAGCTAAAATGTGCCTGGCTTCTCTTCACTGAAAAGCTCATTCTGAGTACATTTTTAGCATGCGCTTGCTCCTACCGGGTCAGCTGAGCAGCGAATTTCTATTTAACCACCTGCTATCATGAGAGACCTCAGGGCTGCCTGTTTTGAGCCCAGTACTGAGCCTGAAAAGCATTTCCAACCCCACTTAAAAGTAAAACTAGCTAAAATGTGCCTGGCTTCTCTTCACTGAAAAGCTCATTCTGAGTACATTTTTAGCATACGCTTGCTCCTGCCGGGTCAGCTGAGCAGCGAATTTCTATTTAACCACCTGCTATCATGAGAGACCTCAGGGCTGCATGTTTTGAGCCCAGTACTGATCCTGAAAAGCGTTTCCAACCCCACTTACAAGTAAAACTAGCTAAAATGTGCCTGGCTGCTATTCACTTAAAAGCTCATTCTGAGTACATTTTTAGCATACGTTTGCTCCTGCCGGGTCAGCTGAGCAGCGAATTTCTATTTAACCACCTGCTATCATGAGAGACCTCAGGGCTGCATGTTTTGAGCCCAGTACTGAGCCTGAAAAGCATTTCCAACCCCACTTACAAGTAAAACTAGATAAAATGTGCCTGGCTTCTCTTCACTGAAAACCTCATTCTGAGTACATTTTTAGCATACATTTGCTCCTGCCGGGTCAGCTGAGCAGCGAATTTCTATTTAACCACCTGCTGTCATGGGAGACCTCAGGGCTGCATGTTTTGAGCCCAGTACTGAGCCTGAAAAGCATTTCCAACCCCACTTACAAGTAAAACTAGCTAAAATGTGCCTGGCTGCTATTCACTGAAAAGCTCATTCTGTGTACATTTTTGGCATACGTTTGCTCCTACCGGGTCAGCTGAGCAGCGAATTTCTATTTAACCACCTGCTTTCATGAGAGACCTCAGGGCTGCATGTTTTGAGCCCAGTACTGAGCCTGAAAAGCATTTCCAACCCCACTTAAAAGTAAAACTAGCTAAAATGTGCCTGGATTCTCTTCACTGAAAAGCTCATTCTGAGTACATTTTTAGCATACGTTTGCTCCTGCCGGGTCAGCTGAGCAGCGAATTTCTATTTAACCACCTGCTATCATGAGAGACCTCAGGGCTGCATGTTTTGAGCCCAGTACTGAGCCTGAAAAGCATTTCCAACCCCACTTACAAGTAAAACTAGCTAAAATGTGCCTGGCTGCTATTCACTGAAAAGCTCATTCTGTGTACATTTTTGGCATACGTTTGCTCTTACCGGGTCAGTTGAGCAGCGAATTTCTATTTAACCACCTGCTTTCATGAGAGACCTCAGAGCTGCATGTTTTGAGCCCAGTACTGAGCCTGAAAAGCATTTCCAACCTCACTTACAAGTAAAACTAGCTAAAATGTGCCTGACTGCTATTCACTGAAAAGCTCATTCTGTGTACATTTTTGGCATACGTTTGCTCCTGCCGGGTCAGCTGAGCAGCGAATTTCTATTTAACCACCTGCTATCATGAGAGACCTCAGGGCTGCATGTTTTGAGCCCAGTACTGAGCCTGAAAAGCATTTCCAACCCCACTTACAAGTAAAACTAGCTAAAATGTGCCTGGCTGCTATTCACTGAAAAGCTCATTCTGTGTACATTTTTGGCATACGTTTGCTCCTACCGGGTCAGCTGAGCAGCGAATTTCTATTTAACCACCTGCTTTCATGAGAGACCTCAGGGCTGCATGTTTTGAGCCCAGTACTGAGCCTGAAAAGCATTTCCAACCCCACTTACAAGTGAAACTAGCTAAAATGTGCCTGGCTTCTCTTCACTGAAAAGCTCATTCTGAGTACATTTTTAGCATACGTTTGCTCCTGCCGGGTCAGCTGAGCAGCGAATTTCTATTTAACCACCTGCTATCATGAGAGACATCAGGGCTGCATGTTTTGAGCCCAGTACTGAGCCTGAACAGCATTTCCAACCCCACTTACAAGTAAAACTAGCTAAAATGTGCCTGGCTTCTCTTCACTGAAAAGCTCATTCTGAGTACATTTTTAGCATACGTTTGCTCCTGCCGGGTCAGCTGAGCAGCGAATTTCTATTTAACCACCTGCTATCATGAGAGACCTCAGGGCTGCATGTTTTGAGCCCAGTACTGAGCCTGAAAAGCGTTTCCAACCCCACTTGCAAGTAAAACTAGCTAAAATGTGCCTGGCTGCTATTCACTGAAAAGCTCATTCTGTGTACATTTTTGGCATACGTTTGCTCCTGCCGGGTCAGCTGAGCAGCGAATTTCTATTTAACCACCTGCTGTCATGGGAGACCTCAGGGCTGCATGTTTTGAGCCCAGTACTGAGCCTGAAAAGCATTTCCAACCCCACTTACAAGTAAAACTAGCTAAAATGTGCCTGGCTGCTATTCACTGAAAAGCTCATTCTGTGTACATTTTTGGCATACGTTTGCTCCTACCGGGTCAGCTGAGCAGCGAATTTTTATTTAACCACCTGCTTTCATGAGAGACCTCAGGGCTGCATGTGTTGAGCCCAGTACTGAGCCTGAAAAGCATTTCCAACCCCACTTAAAAGTAAAACTAGCTAAAATGTGCCTGGCTTCTCTTCACTGAAAAGCTCATTCTGAGTACATTTTTAGCATACGTTTGCTCCTGCCGGGTCACCTGAGCAGCGAATTTCTATTTAACCACCTGCTATCATGAGAGACCTCAGGGCTGCATGTTTTGAGCCCAGTACTGATCCTGAAAAGCGTTTCCAACCCCACTTACAAGTAAAACTAACTAAAATGTGCCTGGCTGCTATTCACTGAAAAGCTCATTCTGTGTACATTTTTGGCATACGTTTGCTCCTACCGGGTCAGCTGAGCAGCGAATTTCTATTTAACCACCTGCTATCATGAGAGACCTCATGTTTTGAGCCCAGTACTGAGCCTGAAAAGCATTTCCAACTCCACTTACAAGTAAAACTAGCGAAAATGTGCCTGGCTTCTCTTCACTGAAAAGCTCATTCTGAGTACATTTTTAGCATACGCTTGCTCCTGCCGGGTCAGCTGAGCAGCGAATTTCTATTTAACCACCTGCTATCATGAGAGACCTCAGGGCTGCATGTTTTGAGCCCAGTACTGAGCCTGAAAAGCATTTCCAACCCCACTTACAAGTAAAACTAGCTAAAATGTGCCTGGCTTCTCTTCACTGAAAAGCTCATTCTGAGTACATTTTTAGCATACGTTTGCTCCTGCCGGGTCACCTGAGCAGCGAATTTCTATTTAACCACCTGCTATCATGAGAGACCTCAGGGCTGCATGTTTTGAGCCCAGTACTGAGCCTGAAAAGCATTTCCAACCCCACTTACAAGTAAAACTAGCTAAAATGTGCCTGGCTGCTATTCACTGAAAAGCTCATTCTGTGTACATTTTTGGCATACGTTTGCTCCTGCCGGGTCAGCTGAGCAGCGAATTTCTATTTAACCACCTGCTATCATGAGAGACATCAGGGCTGCATGTTTTGAGCCCAGTACTGAGCCTGAAAAGCATTTCCAACCCCACTTACAAGTAAAACTAGCTAAAATGTGCCTGGCTTCTCTTCACTGAAAAGCTCATTCTGTGTACATTTTTGGCATACGTTTGCTCTTACCGGGTCAGTTGAGCAGCGAATTTCTATTTAACCACCTGCTTTCATGAGAGACCTCAGAGCTGCATGTTTTGAGCCCAGTACTGAGCCTGAAAAGCATTTCCAACCTCACTTACAAGTAAAACTAGCTAAAATGTGCCTGACTGCTATTCACTGAAAAGCTCATTCTGTGTACATTTTTGGCATACGTTTGCTCCTGCCGGGTCAGCTGAGCAGCGAATTTCTATTTAACCACCTGCTATCATGAGAGACCTCAGGGCTGCATGTTTTGAGCCCAGTACTGAGCCTGAAAAGCATTTCCAACCCCACTTACAAGTAAAACTAGCTAAAATGTGCCTGGCTGCTATTCACTGAAAAGCTCATTCTGTGTACATTTTTGGCATACGTTTGCTCCTACCGGGTCAGCTGAGCAGCGAATTTCTATTTAACCACCTGCTTTCATGAGAGACCTCAGGGCTGCATGTTTTGAGCCCAGTACTGAGCCTGAAAAGCATTTCCAACCCCACTTACAAGTGAAACTAGCTAAAATGTGCCTGGCTTCTCTTCACTGAAAAGCTCATTCTGAGTACATTTTTAGCATACGTTTGCTCCTGCCGGGTCAGCTGAGCAGCGAATTTCTATTTAACCACCTGCTATCATGAGAGACATCAGGGCTGCATGTTTTGAGCCCAGTACTGATCCTGAAAAGCGTTTCCAACCCCACTTACAAGTAAAACTAGCTAAAATGAGCCTGGCTGCTATTCACTGAAAAGCTCATTCTGTGTACATTTTTGGCATACGTTTGTTCCTACCGGGTCAGCTGAGCAGCGAATTTCTATTTAACCACCTGCTTTCATGAGAGACCTCAGGGCTGCATGTTTTGAGCCCAGTACTGAGCCTGAAAAGCATTTCCAACCCCACTTACAAGTAAAACTAGCTAAAATGTGCCTGGCTTCTCTTCACTGAAAAGCTCATTCTGAGTACATTTTTAGCATACGTTTGCTCCTGCCGGGTCAGCTGAGCAGCGAATTTCTATTTAACCACCTGCTATCATGAGAGACCTCAGGGCTGCATGTTTTGAGCCCAGTACTGAGCCTGAAAAGCGTTTCCAACCCCACTTGCAAGTAAAACTAGCTAAAATGTGCCTGACTGCTATTCACTGAAAAGCTCATTCTGTGTACATTTTTGGCATACGCTTGCTCATACCGGGTCAGCTGAGCAGCGAATTTCTATTTAACCACCTGCTTTCATGAGAGACCTCAGGGCTGCATGTTTTGAGCCCAGTACTTAGCCTGAAAAGCATTTCCAACCCAACTTACAAGTAAAACTAGCTAAAATGTGCCTGGCTTCTCTTCACTGAAAAGCTCATTCTGAGTACATTTTTAGCATACGTTTGCTCCTGCCGGGTCACCTGAGCAGCGAATTTCTATTTAACCACCTGCTATCATGAGAGACCTCAGGGCTGCATGTTTTGAGCCCAGTACTGAGCCTGAAAAGCATTTCCAACCCCACTTACAAGTAAAACTAGCTAAAATGTGCCTGGCTGCTATTCACTGAAAAGCTCATTCTGTGTACATTTTTGGCATACGTTTGCTCCTGCCGGGTCAGCTGAGCAGCGAATTTCTATTTAACCACCTGCTGTCATGGGAGACCTCAGGGCTGCATGTTTTGAGCCCAGTACTGAGCCTGAAAAGCATTTCCAACCCCACTTACAAGTAAAACTAGCTAAAATGTGCCTGGCTGCTATTCACTGAAAAGCTCATTCTGTGTACATTTTTGGCATACGTTTGCTCCTACCGGGTCAGCTGAGCAGCGAATTTTTATTTAACCACCTGCTTTCATGAGAGACCTCAGGGCTGCATGTGTTGAGCCCAGTACTGAGCCTGAAAAGCATTTCCAACCCCACTTAAAAGTAAAACTAGCTAAAATGTGCCTGGCTTCTCTTCACTGAAAAGCTCATTCTGAGTACATTTTTAGCATACGTTTGCTCCTGCCGGGTCACCTGAGCAGCGAATTTCTATTTAACCACCTGCTATCATGAGAGACCTCAGGGCTGCATGTTTTGAGCCCAGTACTGATCCTGAAAAGCGTTTCCAACCCCACTTACAAGTAAAACTAACTAAAATGTGCCTGGCTGCTATTCACTGAAAAGCTCATTCTGTGTACATTTTTGGCATACGTTTGCTCCTACCGGGTCAGCTGAGCAGCGAATTTCTATTTAACCACCTGCTATCATGAGAGACCTCATGTTTTGAGCCCAGTACTGAGCCTGAAAAGCATTTCCAACTCCACTTACAAGTAAAACTAGCGAAAATGTGCCTGGCTTCTCTTCACTGAAAAGCTCATTCTGAGTACATTTTTAGCATACGCTTGCTCCTGCCGGGTCAGCTGAGCAGCGAATTTCTATTTAACCACCTGCTATCATGAGAGACCTCAGGGCTGCATGTTTTGAGCCCAGTACTGAGCCTGAAAAGCATTTCCAACCCCACTTACAAGTAAAACTAGCTAAAATGTGCCTGGCTTCTCTTCACTGAAAAGCTCATTCTGAGTACATTTTTAGCATACGTTTGCTCCTGCCGGGTCACCTGAGCAGCGAATTTCTATTTAACCACCTGCTATCATGAGAGACCTCAGGGCTGCATGTTTTGAGCCCAGTACTGAGCCTGAAAAGCATTTCCAACCCCACTTACAAGTAAAACTAGCTAAAATGTGCCTGGCTGCTATTCACTGAAAAGCTCATTCTGTGTACATTTTTGGCATACGTTTGCTCCTGCCGGGTCAGCTGAGCAGCGAATTTCTATTTAACCACCTGCTATCATGAGAGACATCAGGGCTGCATGTTTTGAGCCCAGTACTGAGCCTGAAAAGCATTTCCAACCCCACTTACAAGTAAAACTAGCTAAAATGTGCCTGGCTTCTCTTCACTGAAAAGCTCATTCTGAGTACATTTTTAGCATACGTTTGCTCCTGCCGGGTCAGCTGAGCAGCGAATTTCTATTTAACCACCTGCTATCATGAGAGACCTCAGGGCTGCATGTTTTGAGCCCAGTACTGATCCTGAAAAGCATTTCCAACCCCACTTACAAGTAAAACTAGCTAAAATGTGCCTGGCTGCTATTCACTGAAAGCTCATTCTGTGTACATTTTTGGCATACGTTTGCTCCTACCGGGTCAGTTGAGCAGCGAATTTCTATTTAACCACCTGCTTTCATGAGAGACCTCAGGGCTGCATGTTTTGAGCCCAGTACTGAGCCTGAAAAGCATTTCCAACCCCACTTACAAGTGAAACTAGCTAAAATGTGCCTGGCTTCTCTTCACTGAAAAGCTCATTCTGTGTACATTTTTGGCATACATTTGCTCCTGCCGGGTCAGCTGAGCAGCGAATTTCTATTTAACCACCTGCTATCATGAGAGACCTCAGGGCTGCATGTTTTGAGCCCAGTACTGAGCCTGAAAAGCATTTCCAACCCCACTTACAAGTAAAACTAGCTAAAATGTGCCTGGCTGCTATTCACTGAAAAGCTCATTCTGTGTACATTTTTGGCATACGTTTGCTCCTACCGGGTCAGTTGAGCAGCGAATTTCTATTTAACCACCTGCTTTCATGAGAGACCTCAGGGCTGCATGTTTTGAGCCCAGTACTGATCCTTAAAAGCGTTTCCAACCCCACTTACAAGTAAAACTAGCTAAAATGTGCCTGGCTGCTATTCACTGAAAAGCTCATTCTGTGTACATTTTTGGCATACGTTTGCCCCTACCGGGTCAGCTGAGCAGCGAATTTCTATTTAACCACCTGCTGTCATGGGAGACCTCAGGGCTGCATGTTTTGAGCCCAGTACTGAGCCTGAAAAGCATTTCCAACCCCACTTACAAGTAAAACTAGCTAAAATGTGCCTGGCTTCTCTTCACTGAAAAGCTCATTCTGAGTACATTTTTAGCATACGTTTGCTCCTGCCGAGTCAGCTGAGCAGCGAATTTCTATTTAACCACCTGCTATCATGAGAGACCTCAGGGCTGCATGTTTTGAGCCCAGTACTGATCCTGAAAAGCATTTCCAACCCCACTTACAAGTAAAACTAGCTAAAATGTGCCTGGCTGCTATTCACTGAAAAGCTCATTCTGTGTACATTTTTGGCATACGTTTGCTCCTACCGGGTCAGTTGAGCAGCGAATTTCTATTTAACCAACTGCTTTCATGAGAGACCTCAGGGCTGCATGTTTTGAGCCCAGTACTGAGCCTGAAAAGCGTTTCCAACCCCTCTTACAAGTGAAACTAGCTAAAATGTGCCTGGCTTCTCTTCACTGAAAAGCTCATTCTGAGTACATTTTTAGCATACGTTTGCTCCTGCCGGGTCAGCTGAGCAGCGAATTTCTATTTAACCACCTGCTATCATGAGAGACATCAGGGCTGCATGTTTTGAGCCCAGTACTGATCCTGAAAAGCGTTTCCAACCCCACTTACAAGTAAAACTAGCTAAAATGTGCTTGACTGCTATTCACTGAAAAGCTCATTCTGTGTACATTTTTGGCATACGTTTGCTCCTACCGGGTCAGTTGAGCAGCGAATTTCTATTTAACCACCTGCTTTCATGAGAGACCTCAGGGCTGCATGTTTTGAGCCCAGTACTGATCCTGAAAAGCGTTTCCAACCCCACTTACAAGTAAAACTAGCTAAAATGTGCCTGGCTGCTATTTACTGAAAAGCTCATTCTGTGTACATTTTTGGCATACGTTTGCTCCTACCGGGTCAGCTGAGCAGCGAATTTCTATTTAACCACCTGCTTTCATGAGAGACCTCAGGGCTGCATGTTTTGAGCCCAGTACTGAGCCTGAAAAGCATTTCCAACCCCACTTACAAGTAAAACTAGCTAAAATGTGCCTGGCTTCTCTTCACTGAAAAGCTCATTCTGAGTACATTTTTAGCATACGTTTGCTCCTGCCGGGTCAGCTGAGCAGCGAATTTCTATTTAACCACCTGCTATCATGAGAGACCTCAGGGCTGCATGTTTTGAGCCCAGTACTGATCCTGAAAAGCATTTCCAACCCCACTTACAAGTAAAACTAGCTAAAATGTGCCTGGCTTCTCTTCACTGAAAAGCTCATTCTGAGTACATTTTTAGCATACGTTTGCTCCTGCAGGGTCAGCTGAGCAGCGAATTTCTATTTAACCACCTGCTATCATGAGAGACCTCAGGGCTGCATGTTTTGAGCCCAGTACTGATCCTGAAAATCGTTTCCAACCCCACTTACAAGTAAAACTAGCTAAAATGTGCCTGGCTGCTTTTCACTGAAAAGCTCATTCTGTGTACATTTTTGGCATACGTTTGCTCCTACCGGATCAGCTGAGCAGCGAATTTCTATTTAACCACCTGCTGTCATGGGAGACCTCAGGGCTGCATGTTTTGAGCCCAGTACTGAGCCTGAAAAGCATTTCCAACCCCACTTACAAGTAAAACTAGCTAAAATGTGCCTGGCTGCTATTCACTGAAAAGCTCATTCTGTGTACATTTTTGGCATACGTTTGCTCCTACCGGGTCAGCTGAGCAGCGAATTTTTATTTAACCACCTGCTTTCATGAGAGACCTCAGGGCTGCATGTTTTGAGCCCAGTACTGAGCCTGAAAAGCATTTCCAACCCCACTTAAAAGTAAAACTAGCTAAAATGTGCCTGGCTTCTCTTCACTGAAAAGCTCATTCTGAGTACATTTTTAGCATACGTTTGCTCCTGCCGGGTCACCTGAGCAGCGAATTTCTATTTAACCACCTGCTATCATGAGAGACCTCAGGGCTGCATGTTTTGAGCCCAGTACTGATCCTGAAAAGCGTTTCCAACCCCACTTACAAGTAAAACTAGCTAAAATGTGCCTGGCTGCTATTCACTGAAAAGCTCATTCTGTGTACATTTTTGGCATACGTTTGCTCCTACCGGGTCAGCTGAGCAGCGAATTTCTATTTAACCACCTGCTATCATGAGAGACCTCATGTTTTGAGCCCAGTACTGAGCCTGAAAAGCATTTCCAACTCCACTTACAAGTAAAACTAGCGAAAATGTGCCTGGCTTCTCTTCACTGAAAAGCTCATTCTGAGTACATTTTTAGCATACGCTTGCTCCTGCCGGGTCAGCTGAGCAGCGAATTTCTATTTAACCACCTGCTATCATGAGAGACCTCAGGGCTGCATGTTTTGAGCCCAGTACTGAGCCTGAAAAGCATTTCCAACCCCACTTACAAGTAAAACTAGCTAAAATGTGCCTGGCTTCTCTTCACTGAAAAGCTCATTCTGAGTACATTTTTAGCATACGTTTGCTCCTGCCGGGTCACCTGAGCAGCGAATTTCTATTTAACCACCTGCTATCATGAGAGACCTCAGGGCTGCATGTTTTGAGCCCAGTACTGAGCCTGAAAAGCATTTCCAACCCCACTTACAAGTAAAACTAGCTAAAATGTGCCTGGCTGCTATTCACTGAAAAGCTCATTCTGTGTACATTTTTGGCATACGTTTGCTCCTGCCGGGTCAGCTGAGCAGCGAATTTCTATTTAACCACCTGCTATCATGAGAGACATCAGGGCTGCATGTTTTGAGCCCAGTACTGAGCCTGAAAAGCATTTCCAACCCCACTTACAAGTAAAACTAGCTAAAATGTGCCTGGCTTCTCTTCACTGAAAAGCTCATTCTGAGTACATTTTTAGCATACGTTTGCTCCTGCCGGGTCAGCTGAGCAGCGAATTTCTATTTAACCACCTGCTATCATGAGAGACCTCAGGGCTGCATGTTTTGAGCCCAGTACTGATCCTGAAAAGCATTTCCAACCCCACTTACAAGTAAAACTAGCTAAAATGTGCCTGGCTGCTATTCACTGAAAAGCTCATTCTGTGTACATTTTTGGCATACGTTTGCTCCTACCGGGTCAGTTGAGCAGCGAATTTCTATTTAACCACCTGCTTTCATGAGAGACCTCAGGGCTGCATGTTTTGAGCCCAGTACTGAGCCTGAAAAGCATTTCCAACCCCACTTACAAGTGAAACTAGCTAAAATGTGCCTGGCTTCTCTTCACTGAAAAGCTCATTCTGAGTACATTTTTAGCATACGTTTGCTCCTGCCGGGTCAGCTGAGCAGCGAATTTCTATTTAACCACCTGCTATCATGAGAGACATCAGGGCTGCATGTTTTGAGCCCAGTACTGATCCTGAAAAGCGTTTCCAACCCCACTTACAAGTAAAACTAGCTAAAATGAGCCTGGCTGCTATTCACTGAAAAGCTCATTCTGTGTACATTTTTGGCATACGTTTGCTCCTACCGGGTCAGCTGAGCAGCGAATTTCTATTTAACCACCTGCTATCATGAGAGACCTCAGGGCTGCATGTTTTGAGCCCAGTACTGAGCCTGAAAAGCATTTCCAACCCCACTTACAAGTAAAACTAGCTAAAATGTGCCTGGCTGCTATTCACTGAAAAGCTCATTCTGTGTACATTTTTGGCATACGTTTGCTCCTGCCGGGTCAGCTGAGCAGCGAATTTCTATTTAACCACCTGCTATCATGAGAGACATCAGGGCTGCATGTTTTGAGCCCAGTACTGAGCCTGAAAAGCATTTCCAACCCCACTTACAAGTAAAACTAGCTAAAATGTGCCTGGCTTCTCTTCACTGAAAAGCTCATTCTGAGTACATTTTTAGCATACGTTTGCTCCTGCCGGGTCAGCTGAGCAGCGAATTTCTATTTAACCACCTGCTATCATGAGAGACCTCAGGGCTGCATGTTTTGAGCCCAGTACTGATCCTGAAAAGCATTTCCAACCCCACTTACAAGTAAAACTAGCTAAAATGTGCCTGGCTGCTATTCACTGAAAAGCTCATTCTGTGTACATTTTTGGCATACGTTTGCTCCTGCCGGGTCAGCTGAGCAGCGAATTTCTATTTAACCACCTGCTATCATGAGAGACATCAGGGCTGCATGTTTTGAGCCCAGTACTAAGCCTGAAAAGCATTTCCAACCCCACTTACAAGTAAAACTAGCTAAAATGTGCCTGGCTTCTCTTCACTGAAAAGCTCATTCTGAGTACATTTTTGGCATACGTTTGCTCCTACCGGGTCAGTTGAGCAGCGAATTTCTATTTAACCACCTGCTTTCATGAGAGACCTCAGGGCTGCATGTTTTGAGCCCAGTACTGAGCCTGAAAAGCGTTTCCAACCCCTCTTACAAGTGAAACTAGCTAAAATGTGCCTGGCTTCTCTTCACTGAAAAGCTCATTCTGAGTACATTTTTAGCATACGTTTGCTCCTGCCGGGTCAGCTGAGCAGCGAATTTCTATTTAACCACCTGCTATCATGAGAGACATCAGGGCTGCATGTTTTGAGCCCAGTACTGATCCTGAAAAGCGTTTCCAACCCCACTTACAAGTAAAACTAGCTAAAATGTGCTTGACTGCTATTCACTGAAAAGCTCATTCTGTGTACATTTTTGGCATACGTTTGCTCCTACCGGGTCAGTTGAGCAGCGAATTTCTATTTAACCACCTGCTTTCATGAGAGACCTCAGGGCTGCATGTTTTGAGCCCAGTACTGATCCTGAAAAGCGTTTCCAACCCCACTTACAAGTAAAACTAGCTAAAATGTGCCTGGCTGCTATTTACTGAAAAGCTCATTCTGTGTACATTTTTGGCATACGTTTGCTCCTACCGGGTCAGCTGAGCAGCGAATTTCTATTTAACCACCTGCTTTCATGAGAGACCTCAGGGCTGCATGTTTTGAGCCCAGTACTGAGCCTGAAAAGCATTTCCAACCCCACTTACAAGTAAAACTAGCTAAAATGTGCCTGGCTTCTCTTCACTGAAAAGCTCATTCTGAGTACATTTTTAGCATACGTTTGCTCCTGCCGGGTCAGCTGAGCAGCGAATTTCTATTTAACCACCTGCTATCATGAGAGACCTCAGGGCTGCATGTTTTGAGCCCAGTACTGATCCTGAAAAGCATTTCCAACCCCACTTACAAGTAAAACTAGCTAAAATGTGCCTGGCTTCTCTTCACTGAAAAGCTCATTCTGAGTACATTTTTAGCATACGTTTGCTCCTGCAGGGTCAGCTGAGCAGCGAATTTCTATTTAACCACCTGCTATCATGAGAGACCTCAGGGCTGCATGTTTTGAGCCCAGTACTGATCCTGAAAAGCGTTTCCAACCCCACTTACAAGTAAAACTAGCTAAAATGTGCCTGGCTGCTTTTCACTGAAAAGCTCATTCTGTGTACATTTTTGGCATACGTTTGCTCCTACCGGATCAGCTGAGCAGCGAATTTCTATTTAACCACCTGCTGTCATGGGAGACCTCAGGGCTGCATGTTTTGAGCCCAGTACTGAGCCTGAAAAGCATTTCCAACCCCACTTACAAGTAAAACTAGCTAAAATGTGCCTGGCTGCTATTCACTGAAAAGCTCATTCTGTGTACATTTTTGGCATACGTTTGCTCCTACCGGGTCAGCTGAGCAGCGAATTTTTATTTAACCACCTGCTTTCATGAGAGACCTCAGGGCTGCATGTTTTGAGCCCAGTACTGAGCCTGAAAAGCATTTCCAACCCCACTTAAAAGTAAAACTAGCTAAAATGTGCCTGGCTTCTCTTCACTGAAAAGCTTATTCTGAGTACATTTTTAGCATACGTTTGCTCCTGCCGGGTCACCTGAGCAGCGAATTTCTATTTAACCACCTGCTATCATGAGAGACCTCATGTTTTGAGCCCAGTACTGAGCCTGAAAAGCATTTCCAACTCCACTTACAAGTAAAACTAGCGAAAATGTGCCTGGCTTCTCTTCACTGAAAAGCTCATTCTGAGTACATTTTTAGCATACGCTTGCTCCTGCCGGGTCAGCTGAGCAGCGAATTTCTATTTAACCACCTGCTATCATGAGAGACCTCAGGGCTGCATGTTTTGAGCCCAGTACTGAGCCTGAAAAGCATTTCCAACCCCACTTACAAGTAAAACTAGCTAAAATGTGCCTGGCTTCTCTTCACTGAAAAGCTCATTCTGAGTACATTTTTAGCATACGTTTGCTCCTGCCGGGTCACCTGAGCAGCGAATTTCTATTTAACCACCTGCTATCATGAGAGACCTCAGGGCTGCATGTTTTGAGCCCAGTACTGATCCTTAAAAGCGTTTCCAACCCCACTTACAAGTAAAACTAGCTAAAATGTGCCTGGCTGCTTTTCACTGAAAAGCTCATTCTGTGTACATTTTTGGCATACGTTTGCTCCTACCGGGTCAGCTGAGCAGCGAATTTCTATTTAACCACCTGCTGTCATGGGAGACCTCAGGGCTGCATGTTTTGAGCCCAGTACTGAGCCTGAAAAGCATTTCCAACCCCACTTAAAAGTAAAACTAGCTAAAATGTGCCTGGCTTCTCTTCACTGAAAAGCTTATTCTGAGTACATTTTTAGCATACGTTTGCTCCTGCCGGGTCACCTGAGCAGCGAATTTCTATTTAACCACCTGCTATCATGAGAGACCTCAGGGCTGCATGTTTTGAGCCCAGTACTGATCCTGAAAAGCGTTTCCAACCCCACTTACAAGTAAAACTAGCTAAAATGTGCCTGGCTGCTATTCACTGAAAAGCTCATTCTGTGTACATTTTTGGCATACGTTTGCTCCTACCGGGTCAGCTGAGCAGCGAATTTCTATTTAACCACCTGCTATCATGAGAGACCTCATGTTTTGAGCCCAGTACTGAGCCTGAAAAGCATTTCCAACTCCACTTACAAGTAAAACTAGCGAAAATGTGCCTGGCTTCTCTTCACTGAAAAGCTCATTCTGAGTACATTTTTAGCATACGCTTGCTCCTGCCGGGTCAGCTGAGCAGCGAATTTCTATTTAACCACCTGCTATCATGAGAGACCTCAGGGCTGCATGTTTTGAGCCCAGTACTGAGCCTGAAAAGCATTTCCAACCCCACTTACAAGTAAAACTAGCTAAAATGTGCCTGGCTTCTCTTCACTGAAAAGCTCATTCTGAGTACATTTTTAGCATACGTTTGCTCCTGCCGGGTCACCTGAGCAGCGAATTTCTATTTAACCACCTGCTATCATGAGAGACCTCAGGGCTGCATGTTTTGAGCCCAGTACTGAGCCTGAAAAGCATTTCCAACCCCACTTACAAGTAAAACTAGCTAAAATGTGCCTGGCTGCTATTCACTGAAAAGCTCATTCTGTGTACATTTTTGGCATACGTTTGCTCCTGCCGGGTCAGCTGAGCAGCGAATTTCTATTTAACCACCTGCTATCATGAGAGACATCAGGGCTGCATGTTTTGAGCCCAGTACTGAGCCTGAAAAGCATTTCCAACCCCACTTACAAGTAAAACTAGCTAAAATGTGCCTGGCTTCTCTTCACTGAAAAGCTCATTCTGAGTATATTTTTAGCATACGTTTGCTCCTGCCGGGTCAGCTGAGCAGCGAATTTCTATTTAACCACCTGCTATCATGAGAGACCTCAGGGCTGCATGTTTTGAGCCCAGTACTGATCCTGAAAAGCATTTCCAACCCCACTTACAAGTAAAACTAGCTAAAATGTGCCTGGCTGCTATTCACTGAAAAGCTCATTCTGTGTACATTTTTGGCATACGTTTGCTCCTACCGGGTCAGCTGAGCAGCGAATTTCTATTTAACCACCTGCTTTCATGGGAGACCTCAGGGCTGCATGTTTTGAGCCCAGTACTGAGCCTGAAAAGCATTTCCAACCCCACTTACAAGTAAAACTAGCTAAAATGAGCCTGGCTGCTATTCACTGAAAAGCTCATTCTGTGTACATTTTTGGCATACGTTTGCTCCTACCGGGTCAGCTGAGCAGCGAATTTCTATTTAACCACCTGCTATCATGAGAGACCTCAGGGCTGCATGTTTTGAGCCCAGTACTGAGCCTGAAAAGCATTTCCAACCCCACTTACAAGTAAAACTAGCTAAAATGTGCCTGGCTGCTATTCACTGAAAAGCTCATTCTGTGTACATTTTTGGCATACGTTTGCTCCTGCCGGGTCAGCTGAGCAGCGAATTTCTATTTAACCACCTGCTATCATGAGAGACATCAGGGCTGCATGTTTTGAGCCCAGTACTGAGCCTCAAAAGCATTTCCAACCCCACTTACAAGTAAAACTAGCTAAAATGTGCCTGGCTTCTCTTCACTGAAAAGCTCATTCTGAGTACATTTTTAGCATACGTTTGCTCCTGCCGGGTCAGCTGAGCAGCGAATTTCTATTTAACCACCTGCTATCATGAGAGACCTCAGGGCTGCATGTTTTGAGCCCAGTACTGATCCTGAAAAGCATTTCCAACCCCACTTACAAGTAAAACTAGCTAAAATGTGCCTGGCTGCTATTCACTGAAAAGCTCATTCTGTGTACATTTTTGGCATACGTTTGCTCCTACCGGGTCAGTTGAGCAGCGAATTTCTATTTAACCACCTGCTTTCATGAGAGACCTCAGGGCTGCATGTTTTGAGCCCAGTACTGAGCCTGAAAAGCATTTCCAACCCCACTTACAAGTGAAACTAGCTAAAATGTGCCTGGCTTCTCTTCACTGAAAAGCTCATTCTGAGTACATTTTTAGCATACATTTGCTCCTGCCGGGTCAGCTGAGCAGCGAATTTCTATTTAACCACCTGCTATCATGAGAGACATCAGGGCTGCATGTTTTGAGCCCAGTACTGATCCTGAAAAGCGTTTCCAACCCCACTTACAAGTAAAACTAGCTAAAATGAGCCTGGCTGCTATTCACTGAAAAGCTCATTCTGTGTACATTTTTGGCATACGTTTGCTCCTACCGGGTCAGCTGAGCAGCGAATTTCTATTTAACCACCTGCTGTCATGGGAGACCTCAGGGCTGCATGTTTTGAGCCCAGTACTGAGCCTGAAAAGCGTTTCCAACCCCACTTACAAGTAAAACTAGCTAAAATGTGCCTGACTGCTATTCACTGAAAAGCTCATTCTGTGTACATTTTTGGCATACGTTTGCTCCTACCGGGTCAGCTGAGCAGCGAATTTCTATTTAACCACCTGCTTTCATGAGAGACCTCAGGGCTGCATGTTTTGAGCCCAGTACTGAGCCTGAAAAGCATTTCCAACCCCACTTACAAGTAAAACTAGCTAAAATGTGCCTGGCTGCTATTCACGGAAAAGCTCATTCTGTGTACATTTTTGGCATACGTTTGCTCCTACCGGGTCAGTTGAGCAGCGAATTTCTATTTAACCACCTGCTTTCATGAGAGACCTCAGGGCTGCATGTTTTGAGCCCAGTACTGAGCCTGAAAAGCATTTCCAACCCCACTTACAAGTGAAACTAGCTAAAATGTGCCTGGCTTCTCTTCACTGAAAAGCTCATTCTGAGTACATTTTTAGCATACGTTTGCTCCTGTCGGGTCAGCTGAGCAGCGAATTTCTATTTAACCACCTGCTTTCATGGGAGACCTCAGGGCTGCATGTTTTGAGCCCAGTACTGAGCCTGAAAAGCATTTCCAACCCCACTTAAAAGTAAAACTAGCTAAAATGTGCCTGGCTTCTCTTCACTGAAAAGCTCATTCTGAGTACATTTTTAGCATACGTTTGCTCCTGCCGGGTCAGCTGAGCAGCGAATTTCTATTTAACCACCTGCTATCATGCGAGACCTCAGGGCTGCATGTTTTGAGCCCAGTACTGAGCCTGAAACGCATTTCCAACTCCACTTACAAGTAAAACTAGCGAAAATGTGCCTGGCTTCTCTTCACTGAAAAGCTCATTCTGAGTACATTTTTAGCATACGTTTGCTCCTGCCGGGTCAGCTGAGCAGCGAATTTCTATTTAGCCACCTGCTATCACGAGAGACCTCAGGGCTGCATGTTTTGAGCCCAGTACTGAGCCTGAAAAGCATTTCCAACCCAACTTACAAGTAAAACTAGCTAAAATGTGCCTGGCTTCTCTTCACTGAAAAGCTCATTCTGAGTACATTTTTAGCATACGTTTGCTCCTGCCGGGTCAGCTGAGCAGCGAATTTCTATTTAACCACCTGCTATCATGAGAGACCTCAGGGCTGCATGTTTTGAGCCCAGTACTGATCCTGAAAAGCGTTTCCAACCCCACTTAACAAGTAAAACTAGCTAAAATGTGCCTGACTGCTATTCACTGAAAAGCTCATTCTGTGTACATTTTTGGCATACGTTTGCTCCTGCCGGGTCAGCTGAGCAGCGAATTTCTATTTAACCACCTGCTTTCATGAGAGACCTCAGGGCTGCATGTTTTGAGCCCAGTACTGATCCTGAAAAGCGTTTTCCAACCCCACTTACAAGTAAAACTAGCTAAAATGTGCCTGGCTTCTCTTCACTGAAAAGCTCATTCTGTACATTTTTAGCATACGTTTGCTCCTGCCGGGTCAGCTGAGCAGCGAATTTCTATTTAACCACCTGCTATCATGAGAGACCTCAGGGCTGCATGTTTTGAGCCCAGTACTGATCCTGAAAAGCGTTTCCATCCCCACTTACAAGTAAAACTAGCTAAAATGTGCCTGGCTGCTATTCACTGAAAAGCTCATTCTGAGTACATTTTTAGCATACTTTTGCTCCTGCCGGGTCAGCTGAGCAGCGAATTTCTATTTATCCACCTGCTGTCATGGGAGACCTCAGGGCTGCATGTTTTGAGCCCAGTACTGAGCCTGAAAAGCGTTTCCAACCCCACTTACAAGTAAAACTAGCTAAAATGTGCCTGGCTGCTATTCACTGAAAAGCTCATTCTGTGTACATTTTTGGCATACGTTTGCTCCTACCGGGTCAGCTGAGCAGCGAATTTCTATTTAACCACCTGCTGTCATGGGAGACCTCAGGGCTGCATGTTTTGAGCCCAGTACTGAGCCTGAAAAGCGTTTCCAACCCCACTTACAAGTAAAACTAGCTAAAATGTGCCTGGCTTCTCTTCACTGAAAAGCTCATTCTGAGTACATTTTTAGCATGCGCTTGCTCCTACCGGGTCAGCTGAGCAGCGAATTTCTATTTAACCACCTGCTATCATGAGAGACCTCAGGGCTGCCTGTTTTGAGCCCAGTACTGAGCCTGAAAAGCATTTCCAACCCCACTTAAAAGTAAAACTAGCTAAAATGTGCCTGGCTTCTCTTCACTGAAAAGCTCATTCTGAGTACATTTTTAGCATACGCTTGCTCCTGCCGGGTCAGCTGAGCAGCGAATTTCTATTTAACCACCTGCTATCATGAGAGACCTCAGGGCTGCATGTTTTGAGCCCAGTACTGATCCTGAAAAGCGTTTCCAACCCCACTTACAAGTAAAACTAGCTAAAATGTGCCTGGCTGCTATTCACTTAAAAGCTCATTCTGAGTACATTTTTAGCATACGTTTGCTCCTGCCGGGTCAGCTGAGCAGCGAATTTCTATTTAACCACCTGCTGTCATGGGAGACCTCAGGGCTGCATGTTTTGAGCTCAGTACTGAGCCTGAAAAGCATTTCCAACCCCACTTACAAGTAAAACTAGCTAAAATGTGCCTGGCTGCTATTCACTGAAAAGCTCATTCTGTGTACATTTTTGGCATACGTTTGCTCCTGCCGGGTCAGCTGAGCAGCGAATTTCTATTTAACCACCTGCTATCATGAGAGACATCAGGGCTGCATGTTTTGAGCCCAGTACTGAGCCTGAAAAGCATTTCCAACCCCACTTACAAGTAAAACTAGCTAAAATGTGCCTGGCTTCTCTTCACTGTAAAGCTCATTCTGAGTACATTTTTAGCATACGTTTGCTCCTGCCGGGTCAGCTGAGCAGCGAATTTCTATTTAACCACCTGCTATCATGAGAGACCTCAGGGCTGCATGTTTTGAGCCCAGTACTGATCCTGAAAAGCATTTCCAACCCCACTTACAAGTAAAACTAGCTAAAATGTGCCTGGCTGCTATTCACTGAAAAGCTCATTCTGTGTACATTTTTGGCATACGTTTGCTCCTACCGGGTCAGTTGAGCAGCGAATTTCTATTTAACCACCTGCTTTCATGAGAGACCTCAGGGCTGCATGTTTTGAGCCCAGTACTGAGCCTGAAAAGCATTTCCAACCCCACTTACAAGTGAAACTAGCTAAAATGTGCCTGGCTTCTCTTCACTGAAAAGCTCATTCTGAGTACATTTTTAGCATACATTTGCTCCTGCCGGGTCAGCTGAGCAGCGAATTTCTATTTAACCACCTGCTATCATGAGAGACATCAGGGCTGCATGTTTTGAGCCCAGTACTGATCCTGAAAAGCGTTTCCAACCCCACTTACAAGTAAAACTAGCTAAAATGAGCCTGGCTGCTATTCACTGAAAAGCTCATTCTGTGTACATTTTTGGCATACGTTTGCTCCTACCGGGTCAGCTGAGCAGCGAATTTCTATTTAACCACCTGCTGTCATGGGAGACCTCAAAGCTGCATGTTTTGAGCCCAGTACTGAGCCTGAAAAGCGTTTCCAACCCCACTTACAAGTAAAACTAGCTAAAATGTGCCTGACTGCTATTCACTGAAAAGCTCATTCTGTGTACATTTTTGGCATACGTTTGCTCCTACCGGGTCAGCTGAGCAGCGAATTTCTATTTAACCACCTGCTTTCATGGGAGACCTCAGGGCTGCATGTTTTGAGCCCAGTACTGAGCCTGAAAAGCATTTCCAACCCCACTTAAAAGTAAAACTAGCTAAAATGTGCCTGGCTTCTCTTCACTGAAAAGCTCATTCTGAGTACATTTTTAGCATACGTTTGCTCCTGCCGGGTCAGCTGAGCAGCGAATTTCTATTTAACCACCTGCTATCATGAGAGACCTCAGGGCTGCATGTTTTGAGCCCAGTACTGAGCCTGAAACGCATTTCCAACTCCACTTACAAGTAAAACTAGCGAAAATGTGCCTGGCTTCTCTTCACTGAAAAGCTCATTCTGAGTACATTTTTAGCATACGTTTGCTCCTGCCGGGTCAGCTGAGCAGCGAATTTCTATTTAGCCACCTGCTATCACGAGAGACCTCAGGGCTGCATGTTTTGAGCCCAGTACTGAGCCTGAAAAGCATTTCCAACCCAACTTACAAGTAAAACTAGCTAAAATGTGCCTGGCTTCTCTTCACTGAAAAGCTCATTCTGAGTACATTTTTAGCATACGTTTGCTCCTGCCGGGTCAGCTGAGCAGCGAATTTCTATTTAACCACCTGCTATCATGAGAGACCTCAGGGCTGCATGTTTTGAGCCCAGTACTGATCCTGAAAAGCGTTTCCAACCCCACTTACAAGTAAAACTAGCTAAAATGTGCCTGACTGCTATTCACTGAAAAGCTCATTCTGTGTACATTTTTGGCATACGTTTGCTCCTGCCGGGTCAGCTGAGCAGCGAATTTCTATTTAACCACCTGCTTTCATGAGAGACCTCAGGGCTGCATGTTTTGAGCCCAGTACTGATCCTGAAAAGCGTTTTCCAACCCCACTTACAAGTAAAACTAGCTAAAATGTGCCTGGCTTCTCTTCACTGAAAAGCTCATTCTGTACATTTTTAGCATACGTTTGCTCCTGCCGGGTCAGCTGAGCAGCGAATTTCTATTTAACCACCTGCTATCATGAGAGACCTCAGGGCTGCATGTTTTGAGCCCAGTACTGATCCTGAAAAGCGTTTCCATCCCCACTTACAAGTAAAACTAGCTAAAATGTGCCTGGCTGCTATTCACTGAAAAGCTCATTCTGAGTACATTTTTAGCATACGTTTGCTCCTGTCGGGTCAGCTGAGCAGCGAATTTCTATTTAACCACCTGCTTTCATGGGAGACCTCAGGGCTGCATGTTTTGAGCCCAGTACTGAGCCTGAAAAGCATTTCCAACCCCACTTAAAAGTAAAACTAGCTAAAATGTGCCTGGCTTCTCTTCACTGAAAAGCTCATTCTGAGTACATTTTTAGCATACGTTTGCTCCTGCCGGGTCAGCTGAGCAGCGAATTTCTATTTAACCACCTGCTATCATGAGAGACCTCAGGGCTGCATGTTTTGAGCCCAGTACTGAGCCTGAAACGCATTTCCAACTCCACTTACAAGTAAAACTAGCGAAAATGTGCCTGGCTTCTCTTCACTGAAAAGCTCATTCTGAGTACATTTTTAGCATACGTTTGCTCCTGCCGGGTCAGCTGAGCAGCGAATTTCTATTTAGCCACCTGCTATCACGAGAGACCTCAGGGCTGCATGTTTTGAGCCCAGTACTGAGCCTGAAAAGCATTTCCAACCCAACTTACAAGTAAAACTAGCTAAAATGTGCCTGGCTTCTCTTCACTGAAAAGCTCATTCTGAGTACATTTTTAGCATACGTTTGCTCCTGCCGGGTCAGCTGAGCAGCGAATTTCTATTTAACCACCTGCTATCATGAGAGACCTCAGGGCTGCATGTTTTGAGCCCAGTACTGATCCTGAAAAGCGTTTCCAACCCCACTTAACAAGTAAAACTAGCTAAAATGTGCCTGACTGCTATTCACTGAAAAGCTCATTCTGTGTACATTTTTGGCATACGTTTGCTCCTGCCGGGTCAGCTGAGCAGCGAATTTCTATTTAACCACCTGCTTTCATGAGAGACCTCAGGGCTGCATGTTTTGAGCCCAGTACTGATCCTGAAAAGCGTTTTCCAACCCCACTTACAAGTAAAACTAGCTAAAATGTGCCTGGCTTCTCTTCACTGAAAAGCTCATTCTGTACATTTTTAGCATACGTTTGCTCCTGCCGGGTCAGCTGAGCAGCGAATTTCTATTTAACCACCTGCTATCATGAGAGACCTCAGGGCTGCATGTTTTGAGCCCAGTACTGATCCTGAAAAGCGTTTCCATCCCCACTTACAAGTAAAACTAGCTAAAATGTGCCTGGCTGCTATTCACTGAAAAGCTCATTCTGAGTACATTTTTAGCATACTTTTGCTCCTGCCGGGTCAGCTGAGCAGCGAATTTCTATTTATCCACCTGCTGTCATGGGAGACCTCAGGGCTGCATGTTTTGAGCCCAGTACTGAGCCTGAAAAGCGTTTCCAACCCCACTTACAAGTAAAACTAGCTAAAATGTGCCTGGCTGCTATTCACTGAAAAGCTCATTCTGTGTACATTTTTGGCATACGTTTGCTCCTACCGGGTCAGCTGAGCAGCGAATTTCTATTTAACCACCTGCTGTCATGGGAGACCTCAGGGCTGCATGTTTTGAGCCCAGTACTGAGCCTGAAAAGCGTTTCCAACCCCACTTACAAGTAAAACTAGCTAAAATGTGCCTGGCTTCTCTTCACTGAAAAGCTCATTCTGAGTACATTTTTAGCATGCGCTTGCTCCTACCGGGTCAGCTGAGCAGCGAATTTCTATTTAACCACCTGCTATCATGAGAGACCTCAGGGCTGCCTGTTTTGAGCCCAGTACTGAGCCTGAAAAGCATTTCCAACCCCACTTAAAAGTAAAACTAGCTAAAATGTGCCTGGCTTCTCTTCACTGAAAAGCTCATTCTGAGTACATTTTTAGCATACGCTTGCTCCTGCCGGGTCAGCTGAGCAGCGAATTTCTATTTAACCACCTGCTATCATGAGAGACCTCAGGGCTGCATGTTTTGAGCCCAGTACTGATCCTGAAAAGCGTTTCCAACCCCACTTACAAGTAAAACTAGCTAAAATGTGCCTGGCTGCTATTCACTTAAAAGCTCATTCTGAGTACATTTTTAGCATACGTTTGCTCCTGCCGGGTCAGCTGAGCAGCGAATTTCTATTTAACCACCTGCTATCATGAGAGACATCAGGGCTGCATGTTTTGAGCCCAGTACTGAGCCTGAAAAGCATTTCCAACCCCACTTACAAGTAAAACTAGATAAAATGTGCCTGGCTTCTCTTCACTGAAAAGCTCATTCTGAGTACATTTTTAGCATACATTTGCTCCTGCCGGGTCAGCTGAGCAGCGAATTTCTATTTAACCACCTGCTGTCATGGGAGACCTCAGGGCTGCATGTTTTGAGCCCAGTACTGAGCCTGAAAAGCATTTCCAACCCCACTTACAAGTAAAACTAGCTAAAATGTGCCTGGCTGCTATTCACTGAAAAGCTCATTCTGTGTACATTTTTGGCATACGTTTGCTCCTACCGGGTCAGCTGAGCAGCGAATTTCTATTTAACCACCTGCTTTCATGAGAGACCTCAGGGCTGCATGTTTTGAGCCCAGTACTGAGCCTGAAAAGCATTTCCAACCCCACTTAAAAGTAAAACTAGCTAAAATGTGCCTGGCTTCTCTTCACTGAAAAGCTCATTCTGAGTACATTTTTAGCATACGTTTGCTCCTGCCGGGTCAGCTGAGCAGCGAATTTCTATTTAACCACCTGCTATCATGAGAGACCTCAGGGCTGCATGTTTTGAGCCCAGTACTGAGCCTGAAACGCATTTCCAACTCCACTTACAAGTAAAACTAGCGAAAATGTGCCTGGCTTCTCTTCACTGAAAAGCTCATTCTGAGTACATTTTTAGCATACGCTTGCTCCTGCCGGGTCATCTGAGCAGCGAATTTCTATTTAACCACCTGCTATCATGAGAGACCTCAGGGCTGCATGTTTTGAGCCCAGTACTGATCCTGAAAAGCGTTTCCAACCCCACTTACAAGTAAAACTAGCTAAAATGTGCCTGGCTGCTATTCACTGAAAAGCTCATTCTGAGTACATTTTTAGCATACGTTTGCTCCTGCCGGGTCAGCTGTGCAGCGAATTTCTATTTATCCACCTGCTATCATGAGAGACATCAGGGCTGCATGTTTTGAGCCCAGTACTGAGCCTGAAAAGCGTTTCCAACCCCACTTACAAGTAAAACTAGCTAAAATGTGCCTGGCTTCTCTTCACTGAAAAGCTCATTCTGTACATTTTTAGCATACGTTTGCTCCTGCCGGGTCAGCTGAGCAGCGAATTTCTATTTAACCACCTGCTATCTTGAGAGACATCAGGGCTGCATGTTTTGAGCCCAGTACTGAGCCTGAAAAGCATTTCCAACCCCACTTACAAGTAAAACTAGATAAAATGTGCCTGGCTTCTCTTCACTGAAAAGCTCATTCTGAGTACATTTTTAGCATACGTTTGCTCCTGCCGGGTCAGCTGAGCCGCGAATTTCTATTTAACCACCTGCTATCATGAGAGACCTCAGGGCTGCATGTTTTGAGCCCAGTACTGATCCTGAAAAGCGTTTCCATCCCCACTTACAAGTAAAACTAGCTAAAATGTGCCTGGCTGCTATTCACTGAAAAGCTCATTCTGAGTACATTTTTAGCATACTTTTGCTCCTGCCGGGTCAGCTGAGCAGCGAATTTCTATTTATCCACCTGCTGTCATGGGAGACCTCAGGGCTGCATGTTTTGAGCCCAGTACTGAGCCTGAAAAGCGTTTCCAACCCCACTTACAAGTAAAACTAGCTAAAATGTGCCTGGCTGCTATTCACTGAAAAGCTCATTCTGTGTACATTTTTGGCATACGTTTGCTCCTACCGGGTCAGCTGAGCAGCGAATTTCTATTTAACCACCTGCTGTCATGGGAGACCTCAGGGCTGCATGTTTTGAGCCCAGTACTGAGCCTGAAAAGCGTTTCCAACCCCACTTACAAGTAAAACTAGCTAAAATGTGCCTGGCTTCTCTTCACTGAAAAGCTCATTCTGAGTACATTTTTAGCATGCCCTTGCTCCTACCGGGTCAGCTGAGCAGCGAATTTCTATTTAACCACCTGCTATCATGAGAGACCTCAGGGCTGCATGTTTTGAGCCCAGTATGAGCCTGAAAAGCATTTCCAACCCCACTTAAAAGTAAAACTAGCTAAAATGTGCCTGGCTTCTCTTCACTGAAAAGCTCATTCTGAGTACATTTTTAGCATACGCTTGCTCCTGCCGGGTCAGCTGAGCAGCGAATTTCTATTTAACCACCTGCTATCATGAGAGACCTCAGGGCTGCATGTTTTGAGCCCAGTACTGATCCTGAAAAGCGTTTCCAACCCCACTTACAAGTAAAACTAGCTAAAATGTGCCTGGCTGCTATTCACTTAAAAGCTCATTCTGAGTACATTTTTAGCATACGTTTGCTCCTGCCGGGTCAGCTGAGCAGCGAATTTCTATTTAACCACCTGCTATCATGAGAGACATCAGGGCTGCATGTTTTGAGCCCAGTACTGAGCCTGAAAAGCATTTCCAACCCCACTTACAAGTAAAACTAGATAAAATGTGCCTGGCTTCTCTTCACTGAAAAGCTCATTCTGAGTACATTTTTAGCATACGTTTGCTCCTGCCGGGTCAGCTGAGCAGCGAATTTCTATTTAACCACCTGCTGTCATGGGAGACCTCAGGGCTGCATGTTTTGAGCCCAGTACTGAGCCTGAAAAGCATTTCCAACCCCACTTACAAGTAAAACTAGCTAAAATGTGCCTGGCTGCTATTCACTGAAAAGCTCATTCTGTGTACATTTTTGGCATACGTTTGCTCCTACCGGGTCAGCTGAGCAGCGAATTTCTATTTAACCACCTGCTTTCATGAGAGACCTCAGGGCTGCATGTTTTGAGCCCAGTACTGAGCCTGAAAAGCATTTCCAACCCCACTTAAAAGTAAAACTAGCTAAAATGTGCCTGGCTTCTCTTCACTGAAAAGCTCATTCTGAGTACATTTTTAGCATACGTTTGCTCCTGCCGGGTCAGCTGAGCAGCGAATTTCTATTTAACCACCTGCTATCATGAGAGACCTCAGGGCTGCATGTTTTGAGCCCAGTACTGAGCCTGAAACGCATTTCCAACTCCACTTACAAGTAAAACTAGCGAAAATGTGCCTGGCTTCTCTTCACTGAAAAGCTCATTCTGAGTACATTTTTAGCATACGCTTGCTCCTGCCGGGTCAGCTGAGCAGCGAATTTCTATTTAACCACCTGCTATCATGAGAGACCTCAGGGCTGCATGTTTTGAGCCCAGTACTGATCCTGAAAAGCGTTTCCAACCCCACTTACAAGTAAAACTAGCTAAAATGTGCCTGGCTGCTATTCACTGAAAAGCTCATTCTGAGTACATTTTTAGCATACGTTTGCTCCTGCCGGGTCAGCTGTGCAGCGAATTTCTATTTATCCACCTGCTATCATGAGAGACATCAGGGCTGCATGTTTTGAGCCCAGTACTGAGCCTGAAAAGCGTTTCCAACCCCACTTACAAGTAAAACTAGCTAAAATGTGCCTGACTGCTATTCACTGAAAAGCTCATTCTGTGTACATTTTTGGCATACGTTTGCTCCTGCCGGGTCAGCTGAGCAGCGAATTTCTATTTAACCACCTGCTATCATGAGAGACCTCAGGGTTGCATGTTTTGAGCCCAGTACTGAGCCTGAAAAGCATTTCCAACCCCACTTACAAGTAAAACTAGCTAAAATGTGCCTGGCTTCTCTTCACTGAAAAGCTCATTCTGAGTACATTTTTAGCATACGTTTGCTCCTGCCGGGTCACCTGAGCAGCGAATTTCTATTTAACCACCTGCTATCATGAGAGACCTCAGGGCTGCATGTTTTGAGCCCAGTACTGATCCTGAAAAGCGTTTCCAACCCCACTTACAAGTAAAACTAGCTAAAATGTGCCTGGCTGCTATTCACTGAAAAGCTCATTCTGTGTACATTTTTGGCATACGTTTGCTCCTACCGGGTCAGCTGAGCAGCGAATTTCTATTTAACCACCTGCTTTCATGAGAGACCTCAGGGCTGCATGTTTTGAGCCCAGTACTGAGCCTGAAAAGCATTTCCAACCCCACTTACAAGTGAAACTAGCTAAAATGTGCCTGGCTTCTCTTCACTGAAAAGCTCATTCTGAGTACATTTTTAGCATACGTTTGCTCCTGCCGGGTCAGCTGAGCAGCGAATTTCTATTTAACCACCTGCTATCATGAGAGACATCAGGGCTGCATGTTTTGAGCCCAGTACTGATCCTGAAAAGCGTTTCCAACCCCACTTACAAGTAAAACTAGCTAAAATTAGCCTGGCTGCTATTCACTGAAAAGCTCATTCTGTGTACATTTTTGGCATACGCTTGCTCCTACCGGGTCAGCTGAGCAGCGAATTTCTATTTAACCACCTGCTTTCATGAGAGACCTCAGGGCTGCATGTTTTGAGCCCAGTACTTAGCCTGAAAAGCATTTCCAACCCAACTTACAAGTAAAACTAGCTAAAATGTGCCTGGCTTCTCTTCACAGAAAAGCTCATTCTGAGTACATTTTTAGCATACGTTTGCTCCTGCCGGGTCACCTGAGCAGCGAATTTCTATTTAACCACCTGCTATCATGAGAGACCTCAGGGTAGCATGTTTTGAGCCCAGTACTGAGCCTGAAAAGCATTTCCAACCCCACTTACAAGTAAAACTAGCTAAAATGTGCCTGGCTGCTATTCACTGAAAAGCTCATTCTGTGTACATTTTTGGCATACGTTTGCTCCTGCCGGGTCAGCTGAGCAGCGAATTTCTATTTAACCACCTGCTATCATGAGAGACATCAGGGCTGCATGTTTTGAGCCCAGTACTGAGCCTGAAAAGCATTTCCAACCCCACTTACAAGTAAAACTAGCTAAAATGTGCCTGGCTTCTCTTCACTGAAAAGCTCATTCTGAGTACATTTTTAGCATACGTTTGCTCCTGCCGGGTCAGCTGAGCAGCGAATTTCTATTTAACCACCTGCTATCATGAGAGACCTCAGGGCTGCATGTTTTGAGCCCAGTACTGAGCCTGAAAAGCATTTCCAACCCCACTTACAAGTGAAACTAGCTAAAATGTGCCTGGCTTCTCTTCACTGAAAAGCTCATTCTGAGTACATTTTTAGCATACCTTTGCTCCTGCCGGGTCAGCTGAGCAGCGAATTTCTATTTAACCACCTGCTATCATGAGAGACATCAGGGCTGCATGTTTTGAGCCCAGTACTGATCCTGAAAAGCGTTTCCAACCCCACTTACAAGTAAAACTAGCTAAAATGAGCCTGGCTGCTATTCACTGAAAAGCTCATTCTGAGTACATTTTTAGCATACGTTTGCTCCTGCCGGGTCAGCTGAGCAGCGAATTTCTATTTAACCACCTGCTATCATGAGAGACATCAGGGCTGCATGTTTTGAGCCCAGTACTGATCCTGAAAAGCGTTTCCAACCCCACTTACAAGTAAAACTAGCTAAAATTAGCCTGGCTGCTATTCACTGAAAAGCTCATTCTGTGTACATTTTTGGCATACGCTTGCTCCTACCGGGTCAGCTGAGCAGCGAATTTCTATTTAACCACCTGCTTTCATGAGAGACCTCAGGGCTGCATGTTTTGAGCCCAGTACTTAGCCTGAAAAGCATTTCCAACCCAACTTACAAGTAAAACTAGCTAAAATGTGCCTGGCTTCTCTTCACAGAAAAGCTCATTCTGAGTACATTTTTAGCATACGTTTGCTCCTGCCGGGTCACCTGAGCAGCGAATTTCTATTTAACCACCTGCTATCATGAGAGACCTCAGGGGTGCATGTTTTGAGCCCAGTACTGAGCCTGAAAAGCATTTCCAACCCCACTTACAAGTAAAACTAGCTAAAATGTGCCTGGCTGCTATTCACTGAAAAGCTCATTCTGTGTACATTTTTGGCATACGTTTGCTCCTGCCGGGTCAGCTGAGCAGCGAATTTCTATTTAACCACCTGCTATCATGAGAGACATCAGGGCTGCATGTTTTGAGCCCAGTACTGAGCCTGAAAAGCATTTCCAACCCCACTTACAAGTAAAACTAGCTAAAATGTGCCTGGCTTCTCTTCACTGAAAAGCTCATTCTGAGTACATTTTTAGCATACGTTTGCTCCTGCCGGGTCAGCTGAGCAGCGAATTTCTATTTAACCACCTGCTATCATGAGAGACCTCAGGGCTGCATGTTTTGAGCCCAGTACTGAGCCTGAAAAGCATTTCCAACCCCACTTACAAGTGAAACTAGCTAAAATGTGCCTGGCTTCTCTTCACTGAAAAGCTCATTCTGAGTACATTTTTAGCATACCTTTGCTCCTGCCGGGTCAGCTGAGCAGCGAATTTCTATTTAACCACCTGCTATCATGAGAGACATCAGGGCTGCATGTTTTGAGCCCAGTACTGATCCTGAAAAGCGTTTCCAACCCCACTTACAAGTAAAACTAGCTAAAATGAGCCTGGCTGCTATTCACTGAAAAGCTCATTCTGTGTACATTTTTGGCATACGTTTGTTCCTACCGGGTCAGCTGAGCAGCGAATTTCTATTTAACCACCTGCTTTCATGAGAGACCTCAGGGCTGCATGTTTTGAGCCCAGTACTGAGCCTGAAAAGCATTTCCAACCCCACTTACAAGTAAAACTAGCTAAAATGTGCCTGGCTTCTCTTCACTGAAAAGCTCATTCTGAGTACATTTTTAGCATACGTTTGCTCCTGCCGGGTCAGCTGAGCAGCGAATTTCTATTTAACCACCTGCTATCATGAGAGACCTCAGGGCTGCATGTTTTGAGCCCAGTACTGAGCCTGAAAAGCGTTTCCAACCCCACTTGCAAGTAAAACTAGCTAAAATGTGCCTGACTGCTATTCACTGAAAAGCTCATTCTGTGTACATTTTTGGCATACGCTTGCTCCTACCGGGTCAGCTGAGCAGCGAATTTCTATTTAACCACCTGCTTTCATGAGAGACCTCAGGGCTGCATGTTTTGAGCCCAGTACTTAGCCTGAAAAGCATTTCCAACCCAACTTACAAGTAAAACTAGCTAAAATGTGCCTGGCTTCTCTTCACTGAAAAGCTCATTCTGAGTACATTTTTAGCATACGTTTGCTCCTGCCGGGTCACCTGAGCAGCGAATTTCTATTTAACCACCTGCTATCATGAGAGACCTCAGGGCTGCATGTTTTGAGCCCAGTACTGAGCCTGAAAAGCATTTCCAACCCCACTTACAAGTAAAACTAGCTAAAATGTGCCTGGCTGCTATTCACTGAAAAGCTCATTCTGTGTACATTTTTGGCATACGTTTGCTCCTGCCGGGTCAGCTGAGCAGCGAATTTCTATTTAACCACCTGCTATCATGAGAGACATCAGGGCTGCATGTTTTGAGCCCAGTACTGAGCCTGAAAAGCATTTCCAACCCCACTTACAAGTAAAACTAGATAAAATGTGCCTGGCTTCTCTTCACTGAAAAGCTCATTCTGAGTACATTTTTAGCATACGTTTGCTCCTGCAGGGTCAGCTGAGCAGCGAATTTCTATTTAACCACCTGCTATCATGAGAGACCTCAGGGCTGCATGTTTTGAGCCCAGTACTGATCCTGAAAAGCGTTTCCAACCCCACTTACAAGTAAAACTAGCTAAAATGTGCCTGGCTGCTTTTCACTGAAAAGCTCATTCTGTGTACATTTTTGGCATACGTTTGCTCCTACCGGGTCAGCTGAGCAGCGAATTTCTATTTAACCACCTGCTGTCATGGGAGACCTCAGGGCTGCATGTTTTGAGCCCAGTACTGAGCCTGAAAAGCATTTCCAACCCCACTTACAAGTAAAACTAGCTAAAATGTGCCTGGCTGCTATTCACTGAAAAGCTCATTCTGTGTACATTTTTGGCATACGTTTGCTCCTACCGGGTCAGCTGAGCAGCGAATTTTTATTTAACCACCTGCTTTCATGAGAGACCTCAGGGCTGCATGTGTTGAGCCCAGTACTGAGCCTGAAAAGCATTTCCAACCCCACTTAAAAGTAAAACTAGCTAAAATGTGCCTGGCTTCTCTTCACTGAAAAGCTCATTCTGAGTACATTTTTAGCATACGTTTGCTCCTGCCGGGTCAGCTGAGCAGCGAATTTCTATTTAACCACCTGCTATCATGAGAGACATCAGGGCTGCATGTTTTGAGCCCAGTACTGATCCTGATAAGCGTTTCCAACCCCACTTACAAGTAAAACTAGCTAAAATGTGCCTGGCTTCTCTTCACTGAAAAGCTCATTCTGAGTACATTTTTAGCATACGTTTGCTCCTGCCGGGTCACCTGAGCAGCGAATTTCTATTTAACCACCTGCTATCATGAGAGACCTCAGGGGTGCATGTTTTGAGCCCAGTACTGAGCCTGAAAAGCATTTCCAACCCCACTTACAAGTAAAACTAGCTAAAATGTGCCTGGCTGCTATTCACTGAAAAGCTCATTCTGTGTACATTTTTGGCATACGTTTGCTCCTGTCGGGTCAGCTGAGCAGCGAATTTCTATTTAACCACCTGCTATCATGAGAGACATCAGGGCTGCATGTTTTGAGCCCAGTACTGATCCTGAAAAGCATTTCCAACCCCACTTACAAGTAAAACTAGCTAAAATGTGCCTGGCTGCTATTCACTGAAAAGCTCATTCTGTGTACATTTTTGGCATACGTTTGCTCTTACCGGGTCAGTTGAGCAGCGAATTTCTATTTAACCACCTGCTTTCATGAGAGACCTCAGGGCTGCATGTTTTGAGCCCAGTACTGAGCCTGAAAAGCATTTCCAACCCCACTTACAAGTAAAACTAGCTAAAATGTGCCTGACTGCTATTCACTGAAAAGCTCATTCTGTGTACATTTTTGGCATACGTTTGCTCCTGCCGGGTCAGCTGAGCAGCGAATTTCTATTTAACCACCTGCTATCATGAGAGACCTCAGGGCTGCATGTTTTGAGCCCAGTACTGAGCCTGAAAAGCATTTCCAACCCCACTTACAAGTAAAACTAGCTAAAATGTGCCTGGCTGCTATTCACTGAAAAGCTCATTCTGTGTACATTTTTGGCATACGTTTGCTCCTACCGGGTCAGCTGAGCAGCGAATTTCTATTTAACCACCTGCTATCATGAGAGACATCAGGGCTGCATGTTTTGAGCCCAGTACTGATCCTGAAAAGCGTTTCCAACCCCACTTACAAGTAAAACTAGCTAAAATGAGCCTGGCTGCTATTCACTGAAAAGCTCATTCTGTGTACATTTTTGGCATACGTTTGTTCCTACCGGGTCAGCTGAGCAGCGAATATCTATTTAACCACCTGCTTTCATGAGAGACCTCAGGGCTGCATGTTTTGAGCCCAGTACTGAGCCTGAAAAGCATTTCCAACCCCACTTACAAGTAAAACTAGCTAAAATGTGCCTGGCTTCTCTTCACTGAAAAGCTCATTCTGAGTACATTTTTAGCATACGTTTGCTCCTGCCGGGTCAGCTGAGCAGCGAATTTCTATTTAACCACCTGCTATCATGAGAGACCTCAGGGCTGCATGTTTTGAGCCCAGTACTGAGCCTGAAAAGCGTTTCCAACCCCACTTGCAAGTAAAACTAGCTAAAATGTGCCTGACTGCTATTCACTGAAAAGCTCATTCTGTGTACATTTTTGGCATACGCTTGCTCCTACCGGGTCAGCTGAGCAGCGAATTTCTATTTAACCACCTGCTTTCATGAGAGACCTCAGGGCTGCATGTTTTGAGCCCAGTACTTAGCCTGAAAAGCATTTCCAACCCAACTTACAAGTAAAACTAGCTAAAATGTGCCTGGCTTCTCTTCACTGAAAAGCTCATTCTGAGTACATTTTTAGCATACGTTTGCTCCTGCCGGGTCACCTGAGCAGCGAATTTCTATTTAACCACCTGCTATCATGAGAGACCTCAGGGCTGCATGTTTTGAGCCCAGTACTGAGCCTGAAAAGCATTTCCAACCCCACTTACAAGTAAAACTAGCTAAAATGTGCCTGGCTGCTATTCACTGAAAAGCTCATTCTGTGTACATTTTTGGCATACGTTTGCTCCTGCCGGGTCAGCTGAGCAGCGAATTTCTATTTAACCACCTGCTATCATGAGAGACATCAGGGCTGCATGTTTTGAGCCCAGTACTGAGCCTGAAAAGCATTTCCAACCCCACTTACAAGTAAAACTAGATAAAATGTGCCTGGCTTCTCTTCACTGAAAAGCTCATTCTGAGTACATTTTTAGCATACGTTTGCTCCTGCAGGGTCAGCTGAGCAGCGAATTTCTATTTAACCACCTGCTATCATGAGAGACCTCAGGGCTGCATGTTTTGAGCCCAGTACTGATCCTGAAAAGCGTTTCCAACCCCACTTACAAGTAAAACTAGCTAAAATGTGCCTGGCTGCTTTTCACTGAAAAGCTCATTCTGTGTACATTTTTGGCATACGTTTGCTCCTACCGGGTCAGCTGAGCAGCGAATTTCTATTTAACCACCTGCTGTCATGGGAGACCTCAGGGCTGCATGTTTTGAGCCCAGTACTGAGCCTGAAAAGCATTTCCAACCCCACTTACAAGTAAAACTAGCTAAAATGTGCCTGGCTGCTATTCACTGAAAAGCTCATTCTGTGTACATTTTTGGCATACGTTTGCTCCTACCGGGTCAGCTGAGCAGCGAATTTTTATTTAACCACCTGCTTTCATGAGAGACCTCAGGGCTGCATGTGTTGAGCCCAGTACTGAGCCTGAAAAGCATTTCCAACCCCACTTAAAAGTAAAACTAGCTAAAATGTGCCTGGCTTCTCTTCACTGAAAAGCTCATTCTGAGTACATTTTTAGCATACGTTTGCTCCTGCCGGGTCACCTGAGCAGCGAATTTCTATTTAACCACCTGCTATCATGAGAGACATCAGGGCTGCATGTTTTGAGCCCAGTACTGATCCTGAAAAGCGTTTCCAACCCCACTTACAAGTAAAACTAGCTAAAATGTGCCTGGCTGCTATTCACTGAAAAGCTCATTCTGTGTACATTTTCGGCATACGTTTGCTCCTACCGGGTCAGCTGAGCAGCGAATTTCTATTTAACCACCTGCTATCATGAGAGACCTCATGTTTTGAGCCCAGTACTGAGCCTGAAAAGCATTTCCAACTCCACTTACAAGTAAAACTAGCGAAAATGTGCCTGGCTTCTCTTCACTGAAAAGCTCATTCTGAGTACATTTTTAGCATACGCTTGCTCCTGCCGGGTCAGCTGAGCAGCGAATTTCTATTTAACCACCTGCTATCATGAGAGACCTCAGGGCTGCATGTTTTGAGCCCAGTACTGAGCCTGAAAAGCATTTCCAACCCCACTTACAAGTAAAACTAGCTAAAATGTGCCTGGCTTCTCTTCACTGAAAAGCTCATTCTGAGTACATTTTTAGCATACGTTTGCTCCTGCCGGGTCACCTGAGCAGCGAATTTCTATTTAACCACCTGCTATCATGAGAGACCTCAGGGCTGCATGTTTTGAGCCCAGTACTGAGCCTGAAAAGCATTTCCAACCCCACTTACAAGTAAAACTAGCTAAAATGTGCCTGGCTGCTATTCACTGAAAAGCTCATTCTGTGTACATTTTTGGCATACGTTTGCTCCTGCCAGGTCAGCTGAGCAGCGAATTTCTATTTAACCACCTGCTATCATGAGAGACATCAGGGCTGCATGTTTTGAGCCCAGTACTGAGCCTGAAAAGCATTTCCAACCCCACTTACAAGTAAAACTAGCTAAAATGTGCCTGGCTTCTCTTCACTGAAAAGCTCATTCTGAGTACATTTTTAGCATACGTTTGCTCCTGCCGGGTCAGCTGAGCAGCGAATTTCTATTTAACCACCTGCTATCATGAGAGACCTCAGGGCTGCATGTTTTGAGCCCAGTACTGATCCTGAAAAGCATTTCCAACCCCACTTACAAGTAAAACTAGCTAAAATGTGCCTGGCTGCTATTCACTGAAAAGCTCATTCTGTGTACATTTTTGGCATACGTTTGCTCCTACCGGGTCAGCTGAGCAGCGAATTTCTATTTAACCACCTGCTTTCATGAGAGACCTCAGGGCTGCATGTTTTGAGCCCAGTACTGAGCCTGAAAGGCATTTCCAACCCCACTTACAAGTAAAACTAGCTAAAATGTGCCTGGCTGCTATTCACTGAAAAGCTCATTCTGTGTACATTTTTGGCATACGTTTGCTCCTACCGGGTCAGCTGAGCAGCGAATTTCTATTTAACCACCTGCTATCATGAGAGACCTCATGTTTTGAGCCCAGTACTGAGCCTGAAAAGCATTTCCAACTCCACTTACAAGTAAAACTAGCGAAAATGTGCCTGGCTTCTCTTCACTGAAAAGCTCATTCTGAGTACATTTTTAGCATACGTTTGCTCCTGCCGGGTCACCTGAGCAGCGAATTTCTATTTAACCACCTGCTATCATGAGAGACCTCAGGGCTGCATGTTTTGAGCCCAGTACTGAGCCTGAAAAGCATTTCCAACCCCACTTACAAGTAAAACTAGCTAAAATGTGCCTGGCTGCTATTCACTGAAAAGCTCATTCTGTGTACATTTTTGGCATACGTTTGCTCCTACCGGGTCAGTTGAGCAGCGAATTTCTATTTAACCACCTGCTTTCATGAGAGACCTCAGGGCTGCATGTTTTGAGCCCAGTACTGAGCCTGAAAAGCATTTCCAACCCCACTTACAAGTGAAACTAGCTAAAATGTGCCTGGCTTCTCTTCACTGAAAAGCTCATTCTGAGTACATTTTTAGCATACGTTTGCTCCTGCCGGGTCAGCTGAGCAGCGAATTTCTATTTAACCACCTGCTATCATGAGAGACATCAGGGCTGCATGTTTTGAGCCCAGTACTGATCCTGAAAAGCGTTTCCAACCCCACTTACAAGTAAAACTAGCTAAAATGTGCCTGACTGCTATTCACTGAAAAGCTCATTCTGTGTACATTTTTGGCATACGTTTGCTCCTACCGGGTCAGCTGAGCAGCGAATTTCTATTTAACCACCTGCTTTCATGAGAGACCTCAGGGCTGCATGTTTTGAGCCCAGTACTGAGCCTGAAAAGCATTTCCAACCCCACTTACAAGTAAAACTAGCTAAAATGTGCCTGGCTGCTATTCACTGAAAAGCTCATTCTGTGTACATTTTTGGCATACGTTTGCTCCTACCGGGTCAGTTGAGCAGCGAATTTCTATTTAACCACCTGCTTTCATGAGAGACCTCAGGGCTGCATGTTTTGAGCCCAGTACTGAGCCTGAAAAGCATTTCCAACCCCACTTACAAGTGAAACTAGCTAAAATGTGCCTGGCTGCTATTCACTGAAAAGCTCATTCTGTGTACATTTTTGGCATACGTTTGCTCCTACCGGGTCAGTTGAGCAGCGAATTTCTATTTAACCACCTGCTTTCATGAGAGACCTCAGGGCTGCATGTTTTGAGCCCAGTACTGAGCCTGAAAAGCATTTCCAACCCCACTTACAAGTGAAACTAGCTAAAATGTGCCTGGCTTCTCTTCACTGAAAAGCTCATTCTGAGTACATTTTTAGCATACGTTTGCTCCTGCCGGGTCAGCTGAGCAGCGAATTTCTATTTAACCACCTGCTATCATGAGAGACATCAGGGCTGCATGTTTTGAGCCCAGTACTGATCCTGAAAAGCGTTTCCAACCCCACTTACAAGTAAAACTAGCTAAAATGAGCCTGGCTGCTATTCACTGAAAAGCTCATTCTGTGTACATTTTTGGCATACGTTTGCTCCTACCGGGTCAGCTGAGCAGCGAATTTCTATTTAACCACCTGCTGTCATGGGAGACCTCAGGGCTGCATGTTTTGAGCCCAGTACTGAGCCTGAAAAGCGTTTCCAACCCCACTTACAAGTAAAACTAGCTAAAATGTGCCTGACTGCTATTCACTGAAAAGCTCATTCTGTGTACATTTTTGGCATACGTTTGCTCCTACCGGGTCAGCTGAGCAGCGAATTTCTATTTAACCACCTGCTTTCATGAGAGACCTCAGGGCTGCATGTTTTGAGCCCAGTACTGAGCCTGAAAAGCATTTCCAACCCCACTTACAAGTAAAACTAGCTAAAATGTGCCTGGCTGCTATTCACTGAAAAGCTCATTCTGTGTACATTTTTGGCATACGTTTGCTCCTACCGGGTCAGTTGAGCAGCGAATTTCTATTTAACCACCTGCTTTCATGAGAGACCTCAGGGCTGCATGTTTTGAGCCCAGTACTGAGCCTGAAAAGCATTTCCAACCCCACTTACAAGTGAAACTAGCTAAAATGTGCCTGGCTTCTCTTCACTGAAAAGCTCATTCTGAGTACATTTTTAGCATACGTTTGCTTCTGTCGGGTCAGCTGAGCAGCGAATTTCTATTTAACCACCTGCTTTCATGGGAGACCTCAGGGCTGCATGTTTTGAGCCCAGTACTGAGCCTGAAAAGCATTTCCAACCCCACTTACAAGTAAAACTAGCTAAAATGTGCCTGGCTGCTATTCACTGAAAAGCTCATTCTGTGTACATTTTTGGCATACGTTTGCTCCTACCGGGTCAGCTGAGCAGCGAATTTCTATTTAACCACCTGCTTTCATGAGAGACCTCAGGGCTGCATGTTTTGAGCCCAGTACTGAGCCTGAAAGGCATTTCCAACCCCACTTACAAGTAAAACTAGCTAAAATGTGCCTGGCTTCTCTTCACTGAAAAACTCATTCTGAGTACATTTTTAGCATACGTTTGCTCCTGCCGAGTCAGCTGAGCAGCGAATTTCTATTTAACCACCTGCTATCATGAGAGACCTCAGGGCTGCATGTTTTGAGCCCAGTACTGATCCTGAAAAGCATTTCCAACCCCACTTACAAGTAAAACTAGCTAAAATGTGCCTGGCTGCTATTCACTGAAAAGCTCATTCTGTGTACATTTTTGGCATACGTTTGCTCCTACCGGGTCAGTTGAGCAGCGAATTTCTATTTAACCACCTGCTGTCATGGGAGACCTCAGGGCTGCATGTTTTGAGCCCAGTACTGATCCTTAAAAGCGTTTCCAACCCCACTTACAAGTAAAACTAGCTAAAATGTGCCTGGCTGCTATTCACTGAAAAGCTCATTCTGTGTACATTTTTGGCATACGTTTGCCCCTACCGGGTCAGCTGAGCAGCGAATTTCTATTTAACCACCTGCTGTCATGGGAGACCTCAGGGCTGCATGTTTTGAGCCCAGTACTGAGCCTGAAAAGCATTTCCAACCCCACTTACAAGTAAAACTAGCTAAAATGTGCCTGGCTGCTATTAACTGAAAAGCTCATTCTGTGTACATTTTTGGCATACGTTTGCTCCTACCGGGTCAGTTGAGCAGCGAATTTCTATTTAACCACCTGCTTTCATGAGAGACCTCAGGGCTGCATGTTTTGAGCCCAGTACTGAGCCTGAAAAGCATTTCCAACCCCACTTACAAGTAAAACTAGCTAAAATGTGCCTGGCTTCTCTTCACTGAAAAGCTCATTCTGAGTACATTTTTAGCATACGTTTGCGCCTGCCGAGTCAGCTGAGCAGCGAATTTCTATTTAACCACCTGCTATCATGAGAGACCTCAGGGCTGCATGTTTTGAGCCCAGTACTGATCCTGAAAAGCATTTCCAACCCCACTTACAAGTAAAACTAGCTAAAATGTGCCTGGCTGCTATTCACTGAAAAGCTCATTCTGTGTACATTTTTGGCATACGTTTGCTCCTACAGGGTCAGTTGAGCAGCGAATTTCTATTTAACCACCTGCTTTCATGAGAGACCTCAGGGCTGCATGTTTTGAGCCCAGTACTGAGCCTGAAAAGCGTTTCCAACCCCTCTTACAAGTGAAACTAGCTAAAATGTGCCTGGCTTCTCTTCACTGAAAAGCTCATTCTGAGTACATTTTTAGCATACGTTTGCTCCTGCCGGGTCAGCTGAGCAGCGAATTTCTATTTAACCACCTGCTATCATGAGAGACATCAGGGCTGCATGTTTTGAGCCCAGTACTGATCCTGAAAAGCGTTTCCAACCCCACTTACAAGTAAAACTAGCTAAAATGTGCCTGGCTTCTCTTCACTGAAAAGCTCATTCTGTGTACATTTTTGGCATACGTTTGCTCCTGCCGGGTCAGCTGAGCAGCGAATTTCTATTTAACCACCTGCTATCATGAGAGACCTCAGGGCTGCATGTTTTGAGCCCAGTACTGATCCTGAAAAGCATTTCCAACCCCACTTACAAGTAAAACTAGCTAAAATGTGCCTGGCTTCTCTTCACTGAAAAGCTCATTCTGAGTACATTTTTAGCATACGTTTGCTCCTGCAGGGTCAGCTGAGCAGCGAATTTCTATTTAACCACCTGCTATCATGAGAGACCTCAGGGCTGCATGTTTTGAGCCCAGTACTGATCCTGAAAAGCGTTTCCAACCCCACTTACAAGTAAAACTAGCTAAAATGTGCCTGGCTGCTTTTCACTGAAAAGCTCATTCTGTGTACATTTTTGGCATACGTTTGCTCCTACCGGGTCAGCTGAGCAGCGAATTTCTATTTAACCACCTGCTGTCATGGGAGACCTCAGGGCTGCAGGTTTTGAGCCCAGTACTGAGCCTGAAAAGCATTTCCAACCCCACTTACAAGTAAAACTAGCTAAAATGTGCCTGGCTGCTATTCACTGAAAAGCTCATTCTGTGTACATTTTTGGCATACGTTTGCTCCTACCGGGTCAGCTGAGCAGCGAATTTTTATTTAACCACCTGCTTTCATGAGAGACCTCAGGGCTGCATGTTTTGAGCCCAGTACTGATCCTGAAAAGCGTTTCCAACCCCACTTACAAGTAAAACTAGCTAAAATGTGCCTGGCTGCTATTCACTGAAAAGCTCATTCTGTGTACATTTTTGGCATACGTTTGCTCCTGCCGGGTCAGCTGAGCAGCGAATTTCTATTTAACCACCTGCTATCATGAGAGACATCAGGGCTGCATGTTTCGAGCCCAGTACTGAGCCTGAAAAGCATTTCCAACCCCACTTACAAGTAAAACTAGCTAAAATGTGCCTGGCTTCTCTTCACTGAAAAGCTCATTCTGAGTACATTTTTAGCATACGTTTGCTCCTGCCGGGTCAGCTGAGCAGCAAATTTCTATTTAACCACCTGCTATCATGAGAGACCTCAGGGCTGCATGTTTTGAGCCCAGTACTGATCCTGAAAAGCATTTCCAACCCCACTTACAAGTAAAACTAGCTAAAATGTGCCTGGCTGCTATTCACTGAAAAGCTCATTCTGTGTACATTTTTGGCATACGTTTGCTCCTACCGGGTCAGTTGAGCAGCGTATTTCTATTTAACCACCTGCTTTCATGAGAGACCTCAGGGCTGCATGTTTTGAGCCCAGTACTGAGCCTGAAAAGCATTTCCAACCCCACTTACAAGTGAAACCAGCTAAAATGTGCCTGGCTTCTCTTCACTGAAAAGCTCATTCTGAGTACATTTTTAGCATACGTTTGCTCCTGCCGGGTCAGCTGAGCAGCGAATTTCTATTTAACCACCTGCTGTCATGGGAGACCTAAGGGCTGCATGTTTTGAGCCCAGTACTGAGCCTGAAAAGCATTTCCAACCCCACTTACAAGTGAAACTAGCTAAAATGTGCCTGGCTGCTATTCACTGAAAAGCTCATTCTGTGTACATTTTTGGCATACGTTTGCTCTTACCGGGTCAGTTGAGCAGCGAATTTCTATTTAACCACGTGCTTTCATGAGAGACCTCAGGGCTGCATGTTTTGAGCCCAGTACTGAGCCTGAAAAGCATTTCCAACCCCACTTACAAGTGAAACTAGCTAAAATGTGCCTGGCTTCTCTTCACTGAAAAGGTCATTCTGTGTACATTTTTGGCATACGTTTGCTCCTACCGGGTCAGCTGAGCAGCGAATTTCTATTTAACCACCTGCTTTCATGAGAGACCTCAGGGCTGCATGTTTTGAGCCCAGTACTGATCCTTAAAAGCGTTTCCAACCCCACTTACAAGTAAAACTAGCTAAAATGTGCCTGGCTGCTATTCACTGAAAAGCTCATTCTGTGTACATTTTTGGCATACGTTTGCCCCTACCGGGTCAGCTGAGCAGCGAATTTCTATTTAACCACCTGCTGTCATGGGAGACCTCAGGGCTGCATGTTTTGAGCCCAGTACTGAGCCTGAAAAGCATTTCCAACCCCACTTACAAGTAAAACTAGCTAAAATGTGCCTGGCTGCTATTCACTGGAAAGCTCATTCTGTGTACATTTTTGGCATACGTTTGCTCCTACCGGGTCAGTTGAGCAGCGAATTTCTATTTAACCACCTGCTTTCATGAGAGACCTCAGGGCTGCATGTTTTGAGCCCAGTACTGAGCCTGAAAAGCATTTCCAACCCCACTTACAAGTAAAACTAGCTAAAATGTGCCTGGCTTCTCTTCACTGAAAAGCTCATTCTGAGTACATTTTTAGCATACGTTTGCTCCTGCCGAGTCAGCTGAGCAGCGAATTTCTATTTAACCACCTGCTATCATGAGAGACCTCAGGGCTGCATGTTTTGAGCCCAGTACTGATCCTGAAAAGCATTTCCAACCCCACTTACAAGTAAAACTAGCTAAAATGTGCCTGGCTGCTATTCACTGAAAAGCTCATTCTGTGTACATTTTTGGCATACGTTTGCTCCTACCGGGTCAGTTGAGCAGCAAATTTCTATTTAACCACCTGCTTTCATGAGAGACCTCAGGGCTGCATGTTTTGAGCCCAGTACTGAGCCTGAAAAGCATTTCCAACCCCTCTTACAAGTGAAACTAGCTAAAATGTGCCTGGCTTCTCTTCACTGAAAAGCTCATTCTGAGTACATTTTTAGCATACGTTTGCTCCTGCCGGGTCAGCTGAGCAGCGAATTTCTATTTAACCACCTGCTATCATGAGAGACATCAGGGCTGCATGTTTTGAGCCCAGTACTGATCCTGAAAAGCGTTTCCAACCCCACTTACAAGTAAAACTAGCTAAAATGTGCCTGGCTGCTATTCACTGAAAAGCTCATTCTGTGTACATTTTTGGCATACGTTTGCTCCTACCGGGTCAGTTGAGCAGCGAATTTCTATTTAACCACCTGCTTTCATGAGAGACCTCAGGGCTGCATGTTTTGAGCCCAGTACTGATCCTGAAAAGCGTTTCCAACCCCACTTACAAGTAAAACTAGCTAAAATGTGCCTGGCTGCTATTTACTGAAAAGCTCATTCTGTGTACATTTTTGGCATACGTTTGCTCCTACCGGGTCAGCTGAGCAGCGAATTTCTATTTAACCACCTGCTTTCATGAGAGACCTCAGGGCTGCATGTTTTGAGCCCAGTACTGAGCCTGAAAAGCATTTCCAACCCCACTTACAAGTAAAACTAGCTAAAATGTGCCTGGCTTCTCTTCACTGAAAAGCTCATTCTGAGTACATTTTTAGCATACGTTTGCTCCTGCCGGGTCAGCTGAGCAGCGAATTTCTATTTAACCACCTGCTATCATGAGAGACCTCAGGCTGCATGTTTTGAGCCCAGTACTGATCCTGAAAAGCATTTCCAACCCCACTTACAAGTAAAACTAGCTAAAATGTGCCTGGCTTCTCTTCACTGAAAAGCTCATTCTGAGTACATTTTTAGCATACGTTTGCTCCTGCAGGGTCAGCTGAGCAGCGAATTTCTATTTAACCACCTGCTATCATGAGAGACCTCAGGGCTGCATGTTTTGAGCCCAGTACTGATCCTGAAAAGCGTTTCCAACCCCACTTACAAGTAAAACTAGCTAAAATGTGCCTGGCTGCTTTTCACTGAAAAGCTCATTGTATTGTATTGTATTTATTATTTGTAATGCGCAACTGTCACCCTACGGGTATCCTGGCGCCCAAACAGGAAATAGTCAGATGGTAATCAGATGGTATACAATACACTAGCTGTCATGAAATATAGACCAGCCGCCAAAGCTATTAGATAGAGTCAGGGGGGTTATACTTTGGCGAACAGCCAGGTTTTCAGGCTCTTTCTGAAACCCAGTAGGGTGTCAATTTGTCTGATGTTCTGGGGAAGCTCATTCCACAGCCTAGAGGCAGAGGTACAAAACGCTCTGCCTCCCATCCTCGATCTCCTGATCCTGGTAATTGCTGCCAAACTCTGGCTAGCAGAGCGCAGGGACCTGGACGGACTATACCAGGAGAGCCTTTCCTGTAGGGGGATAGGTCCTGTGTTGTGCAGGGCTCTGTACACGATACATAGGGACTTGAAGGCAACTCTACTCCCAATTGGCAACCAGTGTAGATCTCTTAGTGCCGACGTAGTGGAAGAACTGCGAGGTCTTTTAAGTGCCAGCTTGGCCGCAATAGACTGGACCCTCTGGAGCCCCTGTAGGATATATAGGGGGGCCCCTAGATATAACGAGTTACAATAGTCCAGTCTGGCCAGAATCACACTCCTAACTACTAGTGGTCTAGATTCGTCAGGCAGGAGGGGCAAAATCTGTCTGAGTGCCTTCAACAATCCATAACAGACACTGATGGTTTTATTGGTCTGAGAGGTCATTTGGAGATCCGCATCAAACAGTACCCCTAGATTGCGCACGGTCTTAACTGGGATGCAAGGTTCTGCTCCCGGCGCGAGCCTGATCTCATGGGAGGGTTGTTGACTCAGCTTGGCTGACGAACAGTAGACAACCTCTGTCTTCCCCTCATTAAATTGAAGGGAGTTCGTTGTCAACCACCTGGACACCTTGTTCATGCAGTTCTGGAAGGTCTCCATGGTCACCGCCTGTCTTCCTTCTAAAGAGAACACCAATTGTGTGTCATCGGCGTAGTTTATCAGATCTATACCGAAGGATTTGATCATGGGGATCAGGGGCTGCAGATAGAGATTAAAAAGAATAGGGCTGATCGAGGAGCCCTGAGGTACTCCATGACTGACCAGGGACTTGGGCGATGAAAAGGGTGCTAGGGTTACCACCTGTTGTCTACCTGTCATGTAGGATTGTATCCACCTCAGGGCTTTGCCCTTCACGCCCAGTTTTTCCAGCCTGTTTAGCAGAACTGCATGGCTGACCGTGTCGAATGCGGCCGACATGTCCAACAGCACCAAGACTGAGGAGTTGCCATTGTCGGCGCGCATTCGAAGGGTGTCCAGCATGGTTGCCAATGCAGTTTCTGTTCCGTGGCCTGGGCGGAAGCCGAACTGGTCTTTATCTAGAAGGCAGTTATCTTCCAGATAACCTGACAAGGATCTACTGACCACCTTCTCCAAAATTTTTATCGGGTAGGGCAGGAGGGAGATGGGTCTAAAATGCGCCGGGATAGTAGGGTCAAGCGAAGGCTTCTTAAGCAGGGGGGTAACCACTGCCTGTTTCCATGCTTCCGGCACTATGCCTTCTTCAAGAGATTGGCGACAGATCTGATGCATCCAGGGGAACAACTCTGGCCCATATTCTTTCCAGATCCTGTGCGGAAGGGGGTCTAAAGGGGACCCAGATGATACATTCTGGGCCAGTCTAAGAAAGAGCTCTTCTGTAAGAGGGGTGAAATTTTCCAGTGATGACAATATTGGTGAGGATTCCTCTTCTTCTGTTTGTGCCTCTGCATCTTTGCAGCTATCCCTTTCCTCATTCAGCCCCCCCACAATTTTAGCGATCTTTTCCTGAAAATAGGTCGCAATCTCATCACACAGTTCTTGTGTAGCCACCACCTTATTACTCGTACAGGTGGGATGTGAGAGATCCCTTATTATGTTAAAAAGGGTTTTAGTACTGTTAGGGGACTGAAGAATGGTAGTGGCATAGAAGAGAGCCTTAGCTTTGGCGATGGCTCCTTTGTATTTAGCCTGTTCCACTTTCAGCTGTTTTTTGTCCATCTCTGAATAATATCTACGCCATTTCTTTTCTGCCTGTCGGCGTGCATTGCGTAGGGATTTCAGCTCCTCATTAAACCAGGGGGCAGATGGTTTCGTCTTATTTTTTATAATTTTCAGAGGGGCAAGTGTATCTAGGGTCTTTATGATGTAATTACAATATTTTTGATAGTTCAGGTCTACCGATTCCTTTGGATCATAGGAAACATTGCTCATGAAAATAGGCTTTGTTTTATCCTTTGGTAATTTAGACCAGTTCCGTCCCTTCCTATAGGTTACCGGTCGTTCACTTCTATTCCCCTCAGTAGATATGGAGATCTCGAAGTGGATAAGGGAGTGGTCGGTCCAGTGCTGAGGTAGGATATCAACCATCCTAGTCTCAGTCTTGTTGGCGAAGACCATATCTAGGATATGTCCCCCTGAATGGGTTGGTTTCTGTACCAACTGATCCAGACCCCAGTTTCCACAGTTGTCCTTCAGATCCCTCAGGTGACTCCCCAGGGATCCATTGTCCCATAGATTAAAGTCTCCTAGAATCAGCATTCTGGAGTGGGACAGGGCGAGGGCAGCAATGGTATCAAACAGCGCCTGGTATTGTGTTTCCGCACCAGGTGGCCTGTAACATATCAGTCCGGTCAGAATCCTACCTTTTGGTTCTTGCAGGGAGAACCCCAGTAACTCTACCCCCGCCACCCCATCGATCTGTAGAGGGGAGAAGTCCCACTTATCTTTGTAGATCACTCCAAGCCCTCCTCCTCTTCCCAGTGGCCTAGGTTTATGAAATAACTTATATCCTTCAGGGCATGACAGGCCCAACTCAACAGTGGTATCCACAGTGGTCCATGTCTCTGTGATGAATAGGGCATCTAGGTCCATATCATTTAGCAGCTCTGACACTTCCAGATGATGTTTTACTAGGGATCTGCTATTGATCATTCCACAACACAGCACTACAGCGGACTGTGGTAGGGTATTTTGAGGAGATCCCTCTACACTCTTCCCTATGGCTAATAGCTCGTCCCTAGAGTACCTACAGTAGGCATCGGTCCTGGACCTGAGCCCGTCCGAGGCACGGACGGGCACAGACGGGCTTTCCTCTGGCGCTCCTCCGGTGCGACGCTGCGCGCGAGCGCTGCGCGTTGGCATGCTGGACTTTAAATAGTGTGTGGCAAAGAGGTGCTTGCAACCACTAGAGCGTTAGCCCCTGGAGCGCTTCTGAGCCCACACCCAAAATGGCGGTCGGGAGTGAGGCGGCGCTGAGTTTTCCCAGTTTGGTAAGTCCTGTTAGGTCTGATTATTTTCTAAGCGCTACAATCAAAGGGGGAGCGAGGGGCACAATTATAGATTAGCACAGCGTCGTGTAGTACAATGTAGCACCACCACACAATCAATTTTACAATTCCAAACAATTTTTAAAAAACGGGCTGAGTGTTCCTAAAATGATTATCAGACAGCAAAGGTTCTAAAACAGCAGCAGCAGCGTGACAATCCTATTTGTTTGTCCGCGCGAGGCTGACTGGTCCCCTAAATAGTGTTTGCCAGAGAGGTGCTTGCAACCACTAGAGCGTTAGCCCCTGGAGCGCTTCTGAGCCCACACCCAAAATGGCGGTCGGGAGTGAGGCGGCGCTGAGTTTTCCCAGTTTGGTAAGTCCTGTGAGGTCTGATTATTTTCTAAGCGCTACAATCTGTGTACATTTTTGGCATACGTTTGCTCCTACCGGGTCAGCTGAGCAGCGAATTTCTATTTAACCACCTGCTGTCATGGGAGACCTCAGGGCTGCATGTTTTGAGCCCAGTACTGAGCCTGAAAAGCATTTCCAACCCCACTTACAAGTAAAACTAGCTAAAATGTGCCTGGCTGCTATTCACTGATTAGCTCATTCTGTGAACATTGTTGGCATACGTTTGCTCTTACCGGGTCAGCTGAGCAGCAAATTTTTATTTAACCACCTGCTTTCATGAGAGACCTCAGGGCTGCATGTTTTGAGCCCAGTACTGAGCCTGAAAAGCATTTCCAACCCCACTTAAAAGTAAAACTAGCTAAAATGTGCCTGGCTTCTCTTCACTGAAAAGCTAATTCTGAGTACATTTTTAGCATACGTTTGCTCCTGCCGGGTCACCTGAGCAGCGAATTTCTATTTAACCACCTGCTATCATGAGAGACCTCAGGGCTGCATGTTTTGAGCCCAGTACTGATCCTGAAAAGCGTTTCCAACCCCACTTACAAGTAAAACTAGCTAAAATGTGCCTGGCTGCTATTCACTGAAAAGCTCATTCTGTGTACATTTTTGGCATACGTTACCGGGTCAGCTGAGCAGCGAATTTCTATTTAACCACCTGCTATCATGAGAGACCTCATGTTTTGAGCCCAGTACTGAGCCTGAAAAGCATTTCCAACTCCACTTACAAGTAAAACTAGCGAAAATGTGCCTGGCTTCTCTTCACTGAAAAGCTCATTCTGAGTACATTTTTAGCATACGCTTGCTCCTGCCGGGTCAGCTGAGCAGCGAATTTCTATTTAACCACCTGCTATCATGAGAGACCTCAGGGCTGCATGTTTTGAGCCCAGTACTGAGCCTGAAAAGCATTTCCAACCCCACTTACAAGTAAAACTAGCTAAAATGTGCCTGGCTGCTATTCACTGAAAAGCTCATTCTGTGTACATTTTTGGCATACGTTTGCTCCTGCCGGGTCAGCTGAGCAGCGAATTTCTATTTAACCACCTGCTATCATGAGAGACATCAGGGCTGCATGTTTTGAGCCCAGTACTGAGCCTGAAAAGCATTTCCAACCCCACTTACAAGTAAAACTAGCTAAAATGTGCCTGGCTTCTCTTCACTGAAATGCTCATTCTGAGTACATTTTTAGCATACGTTTGCTCCTGCCGGGTCAGCTGAGCAGCGAATTTCTATTTAACCACCTGCTTTCATGAGAGACCTCAGGGCTGCATGTTTTGAGCCCAGTACTGATCCTGAAAAGCATTTCCAACCCCACTTACAAGTGAAACTAGCTAAAATGTGCCTGGCTTCTCTTCACTGAAAAGCTCATTCTGAGTACATTTTTAGCATACGTTTGCTCCTGCCGGGTCAGCTGAGCAGCGAATTTCTATTTAACCACCTGCTATCATGAGAGACATCAGGGCTGCATGTTTTGAGCCCAGTACTGATCCTGAAAAGCGTTTCCAACCCCACTTACAAGTAAAACTAGCTAAAATGTGCCTGACTGCTATTCACTGAAAAGCTCATTCTGTGTACATTTTTGGCATACGTTTGCTCCTACCGGGTCAGCTGAGCAGCGAATTTATATTTAACCACCTGCTGTCATGGGAGACCTCAGGGCTGCATGTTTTGAGCCCAGTACTGAGCCTGAAAAGCGTTTCCAACCCCATTTACAAGTAAAACTAGCTAAAATGTGCCTGACTGCTATTCACTGAAAAGCTCATTCTGTGTACATTTTTGGCATACGTTTGCTCCTACCGGGTCAGCTGAGCAGCGAATTTCTATTTAACCACCTGCTTTCATGAGAGACCTCAGGGCTGCATGTTTTGAGCCCAGTACTGAGCCTGAAAAGCATTTCCAACCCCACTTACAAGTAAAACTAGCTAAAATGTGCCTGGCTGCTATTCACTGAAAAGCTCATTCTGTGTACATTTTTGGCATACATTTGCTCCTACCGGGTCAGCTGAGCAGCGAATTTCTATTTAACCACCTGCTGTCATGGGAGACCTCAGGGCTGCATGTTTTGAGCCCAGTACTGAGCCTGAAAAGCATTTCCAACCCCACTTACAAGTAAAACTAGCTAAAATGTGCCTGGCTGCTATTCACTGAAAAGCTCATTCTGTGTACATTTTTGGCATACGTTTGCTCCTACCGGGTCAGTTGAGCAGCGAATTTCTATTTAACCACCTGCTTTCATGAGAGACCTCAGGGCTGCATGTTTTGAGCCCAGTACTGATCCTTAAAAGCGTTTCCAACCCCACTTACAAGTAAAACTAGCTAAAATGTGCCTGGCTGCTATTCACTGAAAAGCTCATTCTGTGTACATTTTTGGCATACGTTTGCTCCTACCGGGTCAGCTGAGCAGCGAATTTCTATTTAACCACCTGCTGTCATGGGAGACCTCAGGGCTGCATGTTTTGAGCCCAGTACTGAGCCTGAAAAGCATTTCCAACCCCACTTACAAGTAAAACTAGCTAAAATGTGCCTGGCTGCAATTCACTGAAAAGCTCATTCTGTGTACATTTTTGGCATACGTTTGCTCCTACCGGGTCAGTTGAGCAGCGAATTTCTATTTAACGACCTGCTTTCATGAGAGACCTCAGGGCTGCATGTTTTGAGCCCAGTACTGAGCCTGAAAAGCATTTCCAACCCCACTTACAAGTGAAACTAGCTAAAATGTGCCTGGCTTCTCTTCACTGAAAAGCTCATTCTGAGTACATTTTTAGCATACGTTTGCTCCTGTCGGGTCAGCTGAGCAGCGAATTTCTATTTAACCACCTGCTTTCATGGGAGACCTCAGGGCTGCATGTTTTGAGCCCAGTACTGAGCCTGAAAAGCATTTCCAACCCCACTTACAAGTAAAACTAGCTAAAATGTGCCTGGCTGCTATTCACTGAAAAGCTCATTCTGTGTACATTTTTGGCATACGTTTGCTCCTACCGGGTCAGCTGAGCAGCGAATTTCTATTTAACCACCTGCTTTCATGAGAGACCTCAGGGCTGCATGTTTTGAGCCCAGTACTGAGCCTGAAAGGCATTTCCAACCCCACTTACAAGTAAAACTAGCTAAAATGAGCCTGGCTTATCTTCACTGAAAAGCTCATTCTGAGTACATTTTTAGCATACGTTTGCTCCTGCCGGGCAGCTGAGCAGCGAATTTCTATTTAACCACCTGCTATCATGAGAGACATCAGGGCTGCATGTTTTGAGCCCAGTACTGATCCTGAAAAGCGTTTCCAACCCCACTTACAAGTAAAACTAGCTAAAATGTGCCTGGCTGCTATTCACTGAAAAGCTCATTCTGTGTACATTTTTGGCATACGTTTGCTCCTACCGGGTCAGTTGAGCAGCGAATTTCTATGTAACCACCTGCTTTCATGAGAGACCTCAGGGCTGCATGTTTTGAGCCCAGTACTGATCCTGAAAAGCGTTTCCAACCCCACTTACAAGTAAAACTAGCTAAAATGTGCCTGGCTGCTTTTCACTGAAAAGCTCATTCTGTGTACATTTTTGGCATACGTTTGCTCCTACCGGGTCAGCTGAGCAGCGAATTTCTATTTAACCACCTGCTGTCATGGGAGACCTCAGGGCTGCATGTTTTGAGCCCAGTACTGAGCCTGAAAAGCATTTCCAACCCCACTTACAAGTAAAACTAGCTAAAATGTGCCTGGCTGCTATTCACTGAAAAGCTCATTCTGTGTACATTTTTGGCATACGTTTGCTCCTACCGGGTCAGCTGAGCAGCGAATTTTTATTTAACCACCTGCTTTCATGAGAGACCTCAGGGCTGCATGTTTTGAGCCCAGTACTGAGCCTGAAAAGCATTTCCAACCCCACTTAAAAGTAAAACTAGCTAAAATGTGCCTGGCTTCTCTTCACTGAAAAGCTCATTCTGAGTACATTTTTAGCCTACGTTTGCTCCTGCCGGGTCACCTGAGCAGCGAATTTCTATTTAACCACCTGCTATCATGAGAGACCTCAGGGCTGCATGTTTTGAGCCCAGTACTGATCCTGAAAAGCGTTTCCAACCCCACTTACAAGTAAAACTAGCTAAAATGTGCCTGGCTGCTATTCACTGAAAAGCTCATTCTGTGTACATTTTTGGCATACGTTTGCTCCTACCGGGTCAGCTGAGCAGCGAATTTCTATTTAACCACCTGCTATCATGAGAGACCTCATGTTTTGAGCCCAGTACTGAGCCTGAAAAGCATTTCCAACTCCACTTACAAGTAAAACTAGCGAAAATGTGCCTGGCTTCTCTTCACTGAAAAGCTCATTCTGAGTACATTTTTAGCATACGCTTGCTCCTGCCGGGTCAGCTGAGCAGCGAATTTCTATTTAACCACCTGCTATCATGAGAGACCTCTGGGGCTGCATGTTTTGAGCCCAGTACTGAGCCTGAAAAGCATTTCCAACCCCACTTACAAGTAAAACTAGCTAAAATGTGCCTGGCTTCTCTTCACTGAAAAGCTCATTCTGAGTACATTTTTAGCATACGTTTGCTCCTGCCGGGTCACCTGAGCAGCGAATTTCTATTTAACCACCTGCTATCATGAGAGACCTCAGGGCTGCATGTTTTGAGCCCAGTACTGAGCCTGAAAAGCATTTCCAACCCCACTTACAAGTAAAACTAGCTAAAATGTGCCTGGCTGCTATTCACTGAAAAGCTCATTCTGTGTACATTTTTGGCATACGTTTGCTCCTACCGGGTCAGTTGAGCAGCGAATTTCTATTTAACCACCTGCTTTCATGAGAGACCTCAGGGCTGCATGTTTTGAGCCCAGTACTGAGCCTGAAAAGCATTTCCAACCCCACTTACAAGTGAAACTAGCTAAAATGTGCCTGGCTTCTCTTCACTGAAAAGCTCATTCTGAGTACATTTTTAGCATACGTTTGCTCCTGCCGGGTCAGCTGAGCAGCGAATTTCTATTTAACCACCTGCTATCATGAGAGACATCAGGGCTGCATGTTTTGAGCCCAGTACTGAGCCTGAAAAGCGTTTCCAACCCCACTTACAAGTAAAACTAGCTAAAATGTGCCTGACTGCTATTCACTGAAAAGCTCATTCTGTGTACATTTTTGGCATACGTTTGCTCCTACCGGGTCAGCTGAGCAGCGAATTTCTATTTAACCACCTGCTTTCATGAGAGACCTCAGGGCTGCATGTTTTGAGCCCAGTACTGAGCCTGAAAAGCATTTCCAACCCCACTTACAAGTAAAACTAGCTAAAATGTGCCTGGCTGCTATTCACTGAAAAGCTCATTCTGTGTACATTTTTGGCATACATTTGCTCCTACCGGGTCAGCTGAGCAGCGAATTTCTATTTAACCACCTGCTGTCATGGGAGACCTCAGGGCTGCATGTTTTGAGCCCAGTACTGAGCCTGAAAAGCATTTCCAACCCCACTTACAAGTAAAACTAGCTAAAATGTGCCTGGCTGCTATTCACTGAAAAGCTCATTCTGTGTACATTTTTGGCATACGTTTGCTCCTACCGGGTCAGCTGAGCAGCGAATTTCTATTTAACCACCTGCTGTCATGGGAGACCTCAGGGCTGCATGTTTTGAGCCCAGTACTGAGCCTGAAAAGCATTTCCAACCCCACTTACAAGTAAAACTAGCTAAAATGTGCCTGGCTGCTATTCACTGAAAAGCTCATTCTGTGTACATTTTTGGCATACGTTTGCTCCTACCGGGTCAGTTGAGCAGCGAATTTCTATTTAACGACCTGCTTTCATGAGAGACCTCAGGGCTGCATGTTTTGAGCCCAGTACTGAGCCTGAAAAGCATTTCCAACCCCACTTACAAGTGAAACTAGCTAAAATGTGCCTGGCTTCTCTTCACTGAAAAGCTCATTCTGAGTACATTTTTAGCATACGTTTGCTCCTGTCGGGTCAGCTGAGCAGCGAATTTCTATTTAACCACCTGCTTTCATGGGAGACCTCAGGGCTGCATGTTTTGAGCCCAGTACTGAGCCTGAAAAGCATTTCCAACCCCACTTACAAGTAAAACTAGCTAAAATGTGCCTGGCTGCTATTCACTGAAAAGCTCATTCTGTGTACATTTTTGGCATACGTTTGCTCCTACCGGGTCAGCTGAGCAGCGAATTTCTATTTAACCACCTGCTTTCATGAGAGACCTCAGGGCTGCATGTTTTGAGCCCAGTACTGAGCCTGAAAGGCATTTCCAACCCCACTTACAAGTAAAACTAGCTAAAATGTGCCTGGCTTCTCTTCACTGAAAAACTCATTCTGAGTACATTTTTAGCATACGTTTGCTCCTGCCGAGTCAACTGAGCAGCGAATTTCTATTTAACCACCTGCTATCATGAGAGACCTCAGGGCTGCATGTTTTGAGCCCAGTACTGATCCTGAAAAGCATTTCCAACCCCACTTACAAGTAAAACTAGCTAAAATGTGCCTGGCTGCTATTCACTGAAAAGCTCATTCTGTGTACATTTTTGGCATACGTTTGCTCCTACCGGGTCAGTTGAGCAGCGAATTTCTATTTAACCACCTGCTTTCATGAGAGACCTCAGGGCTGCATGTTTTGAGCCCAGTACTGAGCCTGAAAAGCATTTCCAACCCCTCTTACAAGTGAAACTAGCTAAAATGTGCCTGGCTTCTCTTCACTGAAAAGCTCATTCTGAGTACATTTTTAGCATACGTTTGCTCCTGCCGGGTCAGCTGAGCAGCGAATTTCTATTTAACCACCTGCTATCATGAGAGACATCAGGGCTGCATGTTTTGAGCCCAGTACTGATCCTGAAAAGCGTTTCCAACCCCACTTACAAGTAAAACTAGCTAAAATGTGCCTGGCTGCTATTCACTGAAAAGCTCATTCTGTGTACATTTTTGGCATACGTTTGCTCCTACCGGGTCAGTTGAGCAGCGAATTTCTATTTAACCACCTGCTTTCATGAGAGACCTCAGGGCTGCATGTTTTGAGCCCAGTACTGATCCTGAAAAGCGTTTCCAACCCCACTTACAAGTAAAACTAGCTAAAATGTGCCTGGCTGCTTTTCACTGAAAAGCTCATTCTGTGTACATTTTTGGCATACGTTTGCTCCTACCGGGTCAGCTGAGCAGCGAATTTCTATTTAACCACCTGCTGTCATGGGAGACCTCAGGGCTGCATGTTTTGAGCCCAGTACTGAGCCTGAAAAGCATTTCCAACCCCACTTACAAGTAAAACTAGCTAAAATGTGCCTGGCTGCTATTCACTGAAAAGCTCATTCTGTGTACATTTTTGGCATACGTTTGCTCCTACCGGGTCAGCTGAGCAGCGAATTTTTATTTAACCACCTGCTTTCATGAGAGACCTCAGGGCTGCATGTTTTGAGCCCAGTACTGAGCCTGAAAAGCATTTCCAACCCCACTTAAAAGTAAAACTAGCTAAAATGTGCCTGGCTTCTCTTCACTGAAAAGCTCATTCTGAGTACATTTTTAGCCTACGTTTGCTCCTGCCGGGTCACCTGAGCAGCGAATTTCTATTTAACCACCTGCTATCATGAGAGACCTCAGGGCTGCATGTTTTGAGCCCAGTACTGATCCTGAAAAGCGTTTCCAACCCCACTTACAAGTAAAACTAGCTAAAATGTGCCTGGCTGCTATTCACTGAAAAGCTCATTCTGTGTACATTTTTGGCATACGTTTGCTCCTACCGGGTCAGCTGAGCAGCGAATTTCTATTTAACCACCTGCTATCATGAGAGACCTCATGTTTTGAGCCCAGTACTGAGCCTGAAAAGCATTTCCAACTCCACTTACAAGTAAAACTAGCGAAAATGTGCCTGGCTTCTCTTCACTGAAAAGCTCATTCTGAGTACATTTTTAGCATACGCTTGCTCCTGCCGGGTCAGCTGAGCAGCGAATTTCTATTTAACCACCTGCTATCATGAGAGACCTCTGGGCTGCATGTTTTGAGCCCAGTACTGAGCCTGAAAAGCATTTCCAACCCCACTTACAAGTAAAACTAGCTAAAATGTGCCTGGCTTCTCTTCACTGAAAAGCTCATTCTGAGTACATTTTTAGCATACGTTTGCTCCTGCCGGGTCACCTGAGCAGCGAATTTCTATTTAACCACCTGCTATCATGAGAGACCTCAGGGCTGCATGTTTTGAGCCCAGTACTGAGCCTGAAAAGCATTTCCAACCCCACTTACAAGTAAAACTAGCTAAAATGTGCCTGGCTGCTATTCACTGAAAAGCTCATTCTGTGTACATTTTTGGCATACATTTGCTCCTGCCGGGTCAGCTGAGCAGCGAATTTCTATTTAACCACCTGCTATCATGAGAGACATCAGGGCTGCATGTTTTGAGCCCAGTACTGAGCCTGAAAAGCATTTCCAACCCCACTTACAAGTAAAACTAGCTAAAATGTGCCTGGCTTCTCTTCACTGAAAAGCTCATTCTGAGTACATTTTTAGCATACGTTTGCTCCTGCCGGGTCAGCTGAGCAGCGAATTTCTATTTAACCACCTGCTATCATGAGAGACCTCAGGGCTGCATGTTTTGAGCCCAGTACTGATCCTGAAAAGCATTTCCAACCCCACTTACAAGTAAAACTAGCTAAAATGTGCCTGGCTGCTATTCACTGAAAAGCTCATTCTGTGTACATTTTTGGCATACGTTTGCTCCTACCGGGTCAGTTGAGCAGCGAATTTCTATTTAACCACCTGCTTTCATGAGAGACCTCAGGGCTGCATGTTTTGAGCCCAGTACTGAGCCTGAAAAGCATTTCCAACCCCACTTACAAGTGAAACTAGCTAAAATGTGCCTGGCTTCTCTTCACTGAAAAGCTCATTCTGAGTACATTTTTAGCATACGTTTGCTCCTGCCGGGTCAGCTGAGCAGCGAATTTCTATTTAACCACCTGCTATCATGAGAGACATCAGGGCTGCATGTTTTGAGCCCAGTACTGAGCCTGAAAAGCGTTTCCAACCCCACTTACAAGTAAAACTAGCTAAAATGTGCCTGACTGCTATTCACTGAAAAGCTCATTCTGTGTACATTTTTGGCATACGTTTGCTCCTACCGGGTCAGCTGAGCAGCGAATTTCTATTTAACCACCTGCTTTCATGAGAGACCTCAGGGCTGCATGTTTTGAGCCCAGTACTGAGCCTGAAAAGCATTTCCAACCCCACTTACAAGTAAAACTAGCTAAAATGTGCCTGGCTGCTATTCACTGAAAAGCTCATTCTGTGTACATTTTTGGCATACATTTGCTCCTACCGGGTCAGCTGAGCAGCGAATTTCTATTTAACCACCTGCTGTCATGGGAGACCTCAGGGCTGCATGTTTTGAGCCCAGTACTGAGCCTGAAAAGCATTTCCAACCCCACTTACAAGTAAAACTAGCTAAAATGTGCCTGGCTGCTATTCACTGAAAAGCTCATTCTGTGTACATTTTTGGCATACGTTTGCTCCTACCGGGTCAGTTGAGCAGCGAATTTCTATTTAACCACCTGCTTTCATGAGAGACCTCAGGGCTGCATGTTTTGAGCCCAGTACTGATCCTTAAAAGCGTTTCCAACCCCACTTACAAGTAAAACTAGCTAAAATGTGCCTGGCTGCTATTCACTGAAAAGCTCATTCTGTGTACATTTTTGGCATACGTTTGCTCCTACCGGGTCAGCTGAGCAGCGAATTTCTATTTAACCACCTGCTGTCATGGGAGACCTCAGGGCTGCATGTTTTGAGCCCAGTACTGAGCCTGAAAAGCATTTCCAACCCCACTTACAAGTAAAACTAGCTAAAATGTGCCTGGCTGCTATTCACTGAAAAGCTCATTCTGTGTACATTTTTGGCATACGTTTGCTCCTACCGGGTCAGTTGAGCAGCGAATTTCTATTTAACCACCTGCTTTCATGAGAGACCTCAGGGCTGCATGTTTTGAGCCCAGTACTGAGCCTGAAAAGCATTTCCAACCCCACTTACAAGTGAAACTAGCTAAAATGTGCCTGGCTTCTCTTCACTGAAAAGCTCATTCTGAGTACATTTTTAGCATACGTTTGCTCCTGTCGGGTCAGCTGAGCAGCGAATTTCTATTTAACCACCTGCTTTCATGGGAGACCTCAGGGCTGCATGTTTTGAGCCCAGTACTGAGCCTGAAAAGCATTTCCAACCCCACTTACAAGTGAAACTAGCTAAAATGTGCCTGGCTGCTATTCACTGAAAAGCTCATTCTGTGTACATTTTTGGCATACGTTTGCTCTTACCGGGTCAGTTGAGCAGCGAATTTCTATTTAACCACGTGCTTTCATGAGAGACCTCAGGGCTGCATGTTTTGAGCCCAGTACTGAGCCTGAAAAGCATTTCCAACCCCACTTACAAGTGAAACTAGCTAAAATGTGCCTGGCTTCTCTTCACTGAAAAGCTCATTCTGAGTACATTTTTAGCATACGTTTGCTCCTGCCAGGTCAGGTGAGCAGCGAATTTCTATTTAACCACCTGCTGTCATGGGAGACCTCAGGGCTGCATGTTTTGAGCCTAGTACTGAGCCTGAAAAGCGTTTCCAACCCCACTTACAAGTAAAACTAGCTAAAATGTGCCTGACTGCTATTCACTGAAAAGGTCATTCTGTGTACATTTTTGGCATACGTTTGCTCCTACCGGGTCAGCTGAGCAGCGAATTTCTATTTAACCACCTGCTTTCATGAGAGACCTCAGGGCTGCATGTTTTGAGCCCAGTACTGATCCTTAAAAGCGTTTCCAACCCCACTTACAAGTAAAACTAGCTAAAATGTGCCTGGCTGCTATTCACTGAAAAGCTCATTCTGTGTACATTTTTGGCATACGTTTTCCCCTACCGGGTCAGCTGAGCAGCGAATTTCTATTTAACCACCTGCTGTCATGGGAGACCTCAGGGCTGCATGTTTTGAGCCCAGTACTGAGCCTGAAAAGCATTTCCAACCCCACTTACAAGTAAAACTAGCTAAAATGTGCCTGGCTGCTATTCACTGAAAAGCTCATTCTGTGTACATTTTTGGCATACGTTTGCTCCTACCGGGTCAGTTGAGCAGCGAATTTCTATTTAACCACCTGCTTTCATGAGAGACCTCAGGGCTGCATGTTTTGAGCCCAGTACTGAGCCTGAAAAGCATTTCCAACCCCACTTACAAGTAAAACTAGCTAAAATGTGCCTGGCTTCTCTTCACTGAAAAGCTCATTCTGAGTACATTTTTAGCATACGTTTGCTCCTGCCGAGTCAGCTGAGCAGCGAATTTCTATTTAACCACCTGCTATCATGAGAGACCTCAGGGCTGCATGTTTTGAGCCCAGTACTGATCCTGAAAAGCATTTCCAACCCCACTTACAAGTAAAACTAGCTAAAATGTGCCTGGCTGCTATTCACTGAAAAGCTCATTCTGTGTACATTTTTGGCATACGTTTGCTCCTACCGGGTCAGTTGAGCAGCGAATTTCTATTTAACCACCTGCTTTCATGAGAGACCTCAGGGCTGCATGTTTTGAGCCCAGTACTGAGCCTGAAAAGCATTTCCAACCCCTCTTACAAGTGAAACTAGCTAAAATGTGCCTGGCTTCTCTTCACTGAAAAGCTCATTCTGAGTACATTTTTAGCATACGTTTGCTCCTGCCGGGTCAGCTGAGCAGCGAATTTCTATTTAACCACCTGCTATCATGAGAGACATCAGGGCTGCATGTTTTGAGCCCAGTACTGATCCTGAAAAGCGTTTCCAACCCCACTTACAAGTAAAACTAGCTAAAATGTGCCTGGCTGCTATTCACTGAAAAGCTCATTCTGTGTACATTTTTGGCATACGTTTGCTCCTACCGGGTCAGTTGAGCAGCGAATTTCTATTTAACCACCTGCTTTCATGAGAGACCTCAGGGCTGCATGTTTTGAGCCCAGTACTGATCCTGAAAAGCGTTTCCAACCCCACTTACAAGTAAAACTAGCTAAAATGTGCCTGGCTGCTATTTACTGAAAAGCTCATTCTGTGTACATTTTTGGCATACGTTTGCTCCTACCGGGTCAGCTGAGCAGCGAATTTCTATTTAACCACCTGCTTTCATGAGAGACCTCAGGGCTGCATGTTTTGAGCCCAGTACTGAGCCTGAAAAGCATTTCCAACCCCACTTACAAGTAAAACTAGCTAAAATGTGCCTGGCTGCTATTCACTGAAAAGCTCATTCTGTGTACATTTTTGGCATACGTTTGCTCCTACCGGGTCAGTTGAGCAGCGAATTTCTATTTAACCACCTGCTTTCATGAGAGACCTCAGGGCTGCATGTTTTGAGCCCAGTACTGAGCCTGAAAAGCATTTCCAACCCCTCTTACAAGTGAAACTAGCTAAAATGTGCCTGGCTTCTCTTCACTGAAAAGCTCATTCTGAGTACATTTTTAGCATACGTTTGCTCCTGCCGGGTCAGCTGAGCAGCGAATTTCTATTTAACCACCTGCTATCATGAGAGACATCAGGGCTGCATGTTTTGAGCCCAGTACTGATCCTGAAAAGCGTTTCCAACCCCACTTACAAGTAAAACTAGCTAAAATGTGCCTGGCTGCTATTCACTGAAAAGCTCATTCTGTGTACATTTTTGGCATACGTTTGCTCCTACCGGGTCAGTTGAGCAGCGAATTTCTATTTAACCACCTGCTTTCATGAGAGACCTCAGGGCTGCATGTTTTGAGCCCAGTACTGATCCTGAAAAGCGTTTCCAACCCCACTTACAAGTAAAACTAGCTAAAATGTGCCTGGCTGCTATTTACTGAAAAGCTCATTCTGTGTACATTTTTGGCATACGTTTGCTCCTACCGGGTCAGCTGAGCAGCGAATTTCTATTTAACCACCTGCTTTCATGAGAGACCTCAGGGCTGCATGTTTTGAGCCCAGTACTGAGCCTGAAAAGCATTTCCAACCCCACTTACAAGTAAAACTAGCTAAAATGTGCCTGGCTTCTCTTCACTGAAAAGCTCATTCTGAGTACATTTTTAGCATACGTTTGCTCCTGCAGGGTCAGCTGAGCAGCGAATTTCTATTTAACCACCTGCTATCATGAGAGACCTCAGGGCTGCATGTTTTGAGCCCAGTACTGATCCTGAAAAGCGTTTCCAACCCCACTTACAAGTAAAACTAGCTAAAATGTGCCTGGCTGCTTTTCACTGAAAAGCTCATTCTGTGTACATTTTTGGCATACGTTTGCTCCTACCGGGTCAGCTGAGCAGCGAATTTCTATTTAACCACCTGCTGTCATGGGAGACCTCAGGGCTGCATGTTTTGAGCCCAGTACTGAGCCTGAAAAGCATTTCCAACCCCACTTACAAGTAAAACTAGCTAAAATGTGCCTGGCTGCTATTCACTGAAAAGCTCATTCTGTGTACATTTTTGGCATACGTTTGCTCCTACCGGGTCAGCTGAGCAGCGAATTTTTATTTAACCACCTGCTTTCATGAGAGACCTCAGGGCTGCATGTTTTGAGCCCAGTACTGAGCCTGAAAAGCATTTCCAACCCCACTTAAAAGTAAAACTAGCTAAAATGTGCCTGGCTTCTCTTCACTGAAAAGCTCATTCTGAGTACATTTTTAGCATACGTTTGCTCCTGCCGGGTCACCTGAGCAGCGAATTTCTATTTAACCACCTGCTATCATGAGAGACCTCAGGGCTGCATGTTTTGAGCCCAGTACTGATCCTGAAAAGCGTTTCCAACCCCACTTACAAGTAAAACTAGCTAAAATGTGCCTGGCTGCTATTCACTGAAAAGCTCATTCTGTGTACATTTTTGGCATACGTTTGCTCCTACCGGGTCAGCTGAGCAGCGAATTTCTATTTAACCACCTGCTATCATGAGAGACCTCATGTTTTGAGCCCAGTACTGATCCTGAAAAGCATTTCCAACCCCACTTACAAGTAAAACTAGCTAAAATGTGCCTGGCTTCTCTTCACTGAAAAGCTCATTCTGAGTACATTTTTAGCATACGTTTGCTCCTGCCGGGTCAGCTGAGCAGCGAATTTCTATTTAACCACCTGCTATCATGAGAGACCTCAGGGCTGCATGTTTTGAGCCCAGTACTGATCCTGAAAAGCATTTCCAACCCCACTTACAAGTAAAACTAGCTAAAATGTGCCTGGCTTCTCTTCACTGAAAAGCTCATTCTGAGTACATTTTTAGCATACGTTTGCTCCTGCAGGGTCAGCTGAGCAGCGAATTTCTATTTAACCACCTGCTATCATGAGAGACCTCAGGGCTGCATGTTTTGAGCCCAGTACTGATCCTGAAAAGCGTTTCCAACCCCACTTACAAGTAAAACTAGCTAAAATGTGCCTGGCTGCTTTTCACTGAAAAGCTCATTCTGTGTACATTTTTGGCATACGTTTGCTCCTACCGGGTCAGCTGAGCAGCGAATTTCTATTTAACCACCTGCTGTCATGGGAGACCTCAAGGCTGCATGTTTTGAGCCCAGTACTGAGCCTGAAAAGCATTTCCAACCCCACTTACAAGTAAAACTAGCTAAAATGTGCCTGGCTGCTATTCACTGAAAAGCTCATTCTGTGTACATTTTTGGCATACGTTTGCTCCTACCGGGTCAGCTGAGCAGCGAATTTTTATTTAACCACCTGCTTTCATGAGAGACCTCAGGGCTGCATGTTTTGAGCCCAGTACTGAGCCTGAAAAGCATTTCCAACCCCACTTAAAAGTAAAACTAGCTAAAATGTGCCTGGCTTCTCTTCACTGAAAAGCTCATTCTGAGTACATTTTTAGCATACGTTTGCTCCTGCCGGGTCACCTGAGCAGCGAATTTCTATTTAACCACCTGCTATCATGAGAGACCTCAGGGCTGCATGTTTTGAGCCCAGTACTGATCCTGAAAAGCGTTTCCAACCCCACTTACAAGTAAAACTAGCTAAAATGTGCCTGGCTGCTATTCACTGAAAAGCTCATTCTGTGTACATTTTTGGCATACGTTTGCTCCTACCGGGTCAGCTGAGCAGCGAATTTCTATTTAACCACCTGCTATCATGAGAGACCTCATGTTTTGAGCCCAGTACTGAGCCTGAAAAGCATTTCCAACTCCACTTACAAGTAAAACTAGCGAAAATGTGCCTGGCTTCTCTTCACTGAAAAGCTCATTCTGAGTACATTTTTAGCATACGCTTGCTCCTGCCGGGTCAGCTGAGCAGCGAATTTCTATTTAACCACCTGCTATCATGAGAGACCTCAGGGCTGCATGTTTTGAGCCCAGTACTGAGCCTGAAAAGCATTTCCAACCCCACTTACAAGTAAAACTAGCTAAAATGTGCCTGGCTTCTCTTCACTGAAAAGCTCATTCTGAGTACATTTTTAGCATACGTTTGCTCCTGCCGGGTCACCTGAGCAGCGAATTTCTATTTAACCACCTGCTATCATGAGAGACCTCAGGGCTGCATGTTTTGAGCCCAGTACTGAGCCTGAAAAGCATTTCCAACCCCACTTACAAGTAAAACTAGCTAAAATGTGCCTGGCTGCTATTCACTGAAAAGCTCATTCTGTGTACATTTTTGGCATACGTTTGCTCCTGCCGGGTCAGCTGAGCAGCGAATTTCTATTTAACCACCTGCTATCATGAGAGACATCAGGGCTGCATGTTTTGAGCCCAGTACTGAGCCTGAAAAGCATTTCCAACCCCACTTACAAGTAAAACTAGCTAAAATGTGCCTGGCTTCTCTTCACTGAAATGCTCATTCTGAGTACATTTTTAGCATACGTTTGCTCCTGCCGGGTCAGCTGAGCAGCGAATTTCTATTTAACCACCTGCTATCATGAGAGACCTCAGGGCTGCATGTTTTGAGCCCAGTACTGATCCTGAAAAGCATTTCCAACCCCACTTACAAGTAAAACTAGCTAAAATGTGCCTGGCTGCTATTCACTGAAAAGCTCATTCTGAGTACATTTTTAGCATACGTTTGCTCCTGCCGGGTCAGCTGAGCAGCGAATTTCTATTTAACCACCTGCTATCATGAGAGACATCAGGGCTGCATGTTTTGAGCCCAGTACTGATCCTGAAAAGCGTTTCCAACCCCACTTACAAGTAAAACTAGCTAAAATGAGCCTGGCTGCTATTCACTGAAAAGCTCATTCTGTGTACATTTTTGGCATACGTTTGCTCCTACCGGGTCAGCTGAGCAGCGAATTTCTATTTAACCACCTGCTGTCATGGGAGACCTCAGGGCTGCATGTTTTGAGCCCAGTACTGAGCCTGAAAAGCGTTTCCAACCCCACTTACAAGTAAAACTAGCTAAAATGTGCCTGACTGCTATTCACTGAAAAGCTCATTCTGTGTACATTTTTGGCATACGTTTGCTCCTACCGGGTCAGCTGAGCAGCGAATTTCTATTTAACCACCTGCTTTCATGAGAGACCTCAGGGCTGCATGTTTTGAGCCCAGTACTGAGCCTGAAAAGCATTTCCAACCCCACTTACAAGTAAAACTAGCTAAAATGTGCCTGGCTGCTATTCACTGAAAAGCTCATTCTGTGTACATTTTTGGCATACATTTGCTCCTACCGGGTCAGCTGAGCAGCGAATTTCTATTTAACCACCTGCTGTCATGGGAGACCTCAGGGCTGCATGTTTTGAGCCCAGTACTGAGCCTGAAAAGCATTTCCAACCTCAGGGCTGCATGTTTTGAGCCCAGTACTGAGCCTGAAAAGCATTTCCAACCCCACTTACAAGTGAAACTAGCTAAAATGTGCCTGGCTGCTATTCACTGAAAAGCTCATTCTGTGTACATTTTTGGCATACGTTTGCTCTTACCGGGTCAGTTGAGCAGCGAATTTCTATTTAACCACGTGCTTTCATGAGAGACTTCAGGGCTGCATGTTTTGAGCCCAGTACTGAGCCTGAAAAGCATTTCAGACCCCACTTACAAGTGAAACTAGCTAAAATGTGCCTGGCTTCTCTTCACTGAAAAGCTCATTCTGAGTACATTTTTAGCATACGTTTGCTCCTGCCAGGTCAGCTGAGCAGCGAATTTCTATTTAACCACCTGCTGTCATGGGAGACCTCAGGGCTGCATGTTTTGAGCCTAGTACTGAGCCTGAAAAGCGTTTCCAACCCCACTTACAAGTAAAACTAGCTAAAATGTGCCTGACTGCTATTCACTGAAAAGGTCATTCTGTGTACATTTTTGGCATACGTTTGCTCCTACCGGGTCAGCTGAGCAGCGAATTTCTATTTAACCACCTGCTTTCATGAGAGACCTCAGGGCTGCATGTTTTGAGCCCAGTACTGATCCTTAAAAGCGTTTCCAACCCCACTTACAAGTAAAACTAGCTAAAATGTGCCTGGCTGCTATTCACTGAAAAGCTCATTCTGTGTACATTTTTGGCATACGTTTGCCCCTACCGGGTCAGCTGAGCAGCGAATTTCTATTTAACCACCTGCTGTCATGGGAGACCTCAGGGCTGCATGTTTTGAGCCCAGTACTGAGCCTGAAAAGCATTTCCAACCCCACTTACAAGTAAAACTAGCTAAAATGTGCCTGGCTGCTATTCACTGAAAAGCTCATTCTGTGTACATTTTTGGCATACGTTTGCTCCTACCGGGTCAGTTGAGCAGCGAATTTCTATTTAACCACCTGCTTTCATGAGAGACCTCAGGGCTGCATGTTTTGAGCCCAGTACTGAGCCTGAAAAGCATTTCCAACCCCACTTACAAGTAAAACTAGCTAAAATGTGCCTGGCTTCTCTTCACTGAAAAGCTCATTCTGAGTACATTTTTAGCATACGTTTGCTCCTGCCGAGTCAGCTGAGCAGCGAATTTCTATTTAACCACCTGCTATCATGAGAGACCTCAGGGCTGCATGTTTTGAGCCCAGTACTGATCCTGAAAAGCATTTCCAACCCCACTTACAAGTAAAACTAGCTAAAATGTGCCTGGCTGCTATTCACTGAAAAGCTCTGTGTACATTTTTGGCATACGTTTGCTCCTACCGGGTCAGCTGAGCAGCGAATTTCTATTTAACCACCTGCTTTCATGAGAGACCTCAGGGCTGCATGTTTTGAGCCCAGTACTGATCCTGAAAAGCATTTCCAACCCCACTTACAAGTAAAACTAGCTAAAATGTGCCTGGCTTCTCTTCACTGAAAAGCTCATTCTGAGTACATTTTTAGCATACGTTTGCTCCTGCAGGGTCAGCTGAGCAGCGAATTTCTATTTAACCACCTGCTATCATGAGAGACCTCAGGGCTGCATGTTTTGAGCCCAGTACTGATCCTGAAAAGCGTTTCCAACCCCACTTACAAGTAAAACTAGCTAAAATGTGCCTGGCTGCTTTTCACTGAAAAGCTCATTCTGTGTACATTTTTGGCATACGTTTGCTCCTACCGGGTCAGCTGAGCAGCGAATTTCTATTTAACCACCTGCTGTCATGGGAGACCTCAGGGCTGCATGTTTTGAGCCCAGTACTGAGCCTGAAAAGCATTTCCAACCCCACTTACAAGTAAAACTAGCTAAAATGTGCCTGGCTGCTATTCACTGAAAAGCTCATTCTGTGTACATTTTTGGCATACGTTTGCTCCTACCGGGTCAGCTGAGCAGCGAATTTTTATTTAACCACCTGCTTTCATGAGAGACCTCAGGGCTGCATGTTTTGAGCCCAGTACTGAGCCTGAAAAGCATTTCCAACCCCACTTAAAAGTAAAACTAGCTAAAATGTGCCTGGCTTCTCTTCACTGAAAAGCTCATTCTGAGTACATTTTTAGCATACGTTTGCTCCTGCAGGGTCAGCTGAGCAGCGAATTTCTATTTAACCACCTGCTATCATGAGAGACCTCAGGGCTGCATGTTTTGAGCCCAGTACTGATCCTGAAAAGCGTTTCCAACCCCACTTACAAGTAAAACTAGCTAAAATGTGCCTGGCTGCTTTTCACTGAAAAGCTCATTCTGTGTACATTTTTGGCATACGTTTGCTCCTACCGGGTCAGCTGAGCAGCGAATTTCTATTTAACCACCTGCTGTCATGGGAGACCTCAGGGCTGCATGTTTTGAGCCCAGTACTGAGCCTGAAAAGCATTTCCAACCCCACTTACAAGTAAAACTAGCTAAAATGTGCCTGGCTGCTATTCACTGAAAAGCTCATTCTGTGTACATTTTTGGCATACGTTTGCTCCTACCGGGTCAGCTGAGCAGCGAATTTTTATTTAACCACCTGCTTTCATGAGAGACCTCAGGGCTGCATGTTTTGAGCCCAGTACTGAGCCTGAAAAGCATTTCCAACCCCACTTAAAAGTAAAACTAGCTAAAATGTGCCTGGCTTCTCTTCACTGAAAAGCTCATTCTGAGTACATTTTTAGCATACGTTTGCTCCTGCAGGGTCAGCTGAGCAGCGAATTTCTATTTAACCACCTGCTATCATGAGAGACCTCAGGGCTGCATGTTTTGAGCCCAGTACTGATCCTGAAAAGCGTTTCCAACCCCACTTACAAGTAAAACTAGCTAAAATGTGCCTGGCTGCTTTTCACTGAAAAGCTCATTCTGTGTACATTTTTGGCATACGTTTGCTCCTACCGGGTCAGCTGAGCAGCGAATTTCTATTTAACCACCTGCTGTCATGGGAGACCTCAGGGCTGCATGTTTTGAGCCCAGTACTGAGCCTGAAAAGCATTTCCAACCCCACTTACAAGTAAAACTAGCTAAAATGTGCCTGGCTGCTATTCACTGAAAAGCTCATTCTGTGTACATTTTTGGCATACGTTTGCTCCTACCGGGTCAGCTGAGCAGCGAATTTTTATTTAACCACCTGCTTTCATGAGAGACCTCAGGGCTGCATGTTTTGAGCCCAGTACTGAGCCTGAAAAGCATTTCCAACCCCACTTAAAAGTAAAACTAGCTAAAATGTGCCTGGCTTCTCTTCACTGAAAAGCTCATTCTGAGTACATTTTTAGCATACGTTTGCTCCTGCCGGGTCACCTGAGCAGCGAATTTCTATTTAACCACCTGCTATCATGAGAGACCTCAGGGCTGCATGTTTTGAGCCCAGTACTGATCCTGAAAAGCGTTTCCAACCCCACTTACAAGTAAAACTAGCTAAAATGTGCCTGGCTGCTATTCACTGAAAAGCTCATTCTGTGTACATTTTTGGCATACGTTTGCTCCTACCGGGTCAGCTGAGCAGCGAATTTCTATTTAACCACCTGCTATCATGAGAGACCTCATGTTTTGAGCCCAGTACTGAGCCTGAAAAGCATTTCCAACTCCACTTACAAGTAAAACTAGCGAAAATGTGCCTGGCTTCTCTTCACTGAAAAGCTCATTCTGAGTACATTTTTAGCATACGCTTGCTCCTGCCGGGTCAGCTGAGCAGCGAATTTCTATTTAACCACCTGCTATCATGAGAGACCTCAGGGCTGCATGTTTTGAGCCCAGTACTGAGCCTGAAAAGCATTTCCAACCCCACTTACAAGTAAAACTAGCGAAAATGTGCCTGGCTTCTCTTCACTGAAAAGCTCATTCTGAGTACATTTTTAGCATACGTTTGCTCCTGCCGGGTCACCTGAGCAGCGAATTTCTATTTAACCACCTGCTATCATGAGAGACCTCAGGGCTGCATGTTTTGAGCCCAGTACTGAGCCTGAAAAGCATTTCCAACCCCACTTACAAGTAAAACTAGCTAAAATGTGCCTGGCTGCTATTCACTGAAAAGCTCATTCTGTGTACATTTTTGGCATACGTTTGCTCCTGCCGGGTCAGCTGAGCAGCGAATTTCTATTTAACCACCTGCTATCATGAGAGACATCAGGGCTGCATGTTTTGAGCCCAGTACTGAGCCTGAAAAGCATTTCCAACCCCACTTACAAGTAAAACTAGCTAAAATGTGCCTGGCTTCTCTTCACTGAAATGCTCATTCTGAGTACATTTTTAGCATACGTTTGCTCCTGCCGGGTCAGCTGAGCAGCGAATTTCTATTTAACCACCTGCTATCATGAGAGACCTCAGGGCTGCATGTTTTGAGCCCAGTACTGATCCTGAAAAGCATTTCCAACCCCACTTACAAGTAAAACTAGCTAAAATGTGCCTGGCTGCTATTCACTGAAAAGCTCATTCTGAGTACATTTTTAGCATACGTTTGCTCCTGCCGGGTCAGCTGAGCAGCGAATTTCTATTTAACCACCTGCTATCATGAGAGACATCAGGGCTGCATGTTTTGAGCCCAGTACTGATCCTGAAAAGCGTTTCCAACCCCACTTACAAGTAAAACTAGCTAAAATGAGCCTGGCTGCTATTCACTGAAAAGCTCATTCTGTGTACATTTTTGGCATACGTTTGCTCCTACCGGGTCAGCTGAGCAGCGAATTTCTATTTAACCACCTGCTGTCATGGGAGACCTCAGGGCTGCATGTTTTGAGCCCAGTACTGAGCCTGAAAAGCGTTTCCAACCCCACTTACAAGTAAAACTAGCTAAAATGTGCCTGACTGCTATTCACTGAAAAGCTCATTCTGTGTACATTTTTGGCATACGTTTGCTCCTACCGGGTCAGTTGAGCAGCGAATTTCTATTTAACCACCTGCTTTCATGAGAGACCTCAGGGCTGCATGTTTTGAGCCCAGTACTGATCCTTAAAAGCGTTTCCAACCCCACTTACAAGTAAAACTAGCTAAAATGTGCCTGGCTGCTATTCACTGAAAAGCTCATTCTGTGTACATTTTTGGCATACGTTTGCTCCTACCGGGTCAGCTGAGCAGCGAATTTCTATTTAACCACCTGCTGTCATGGGAGACCTCAGGGCTGCATGTTTTGAGCCCAGTACTGAGCCTGAAAAGCATTTCCAACCCCACTTACAAGTAAAACTAGCTAAAATGTGCCTGGCTGCTATTCACTGAAAAGCTCATTCTGTGTACATTTTTGGCATACGTTTGCTCCTACCGGGTCAGTTGAGCAGCGAATTTCTATTTAACCACCTGCTTTCATGAGAGACCTCAGGGCTGCATGTTTTGAGCCCAGTACTGAGCCTGAAAAGCATTTCCAACCCCACTTACAAGTGAAACTAGCTAAAATGTGCCTGGCTTCTCTTCACTGAAAAGCTCATTCTGAGTACATTTTTAGCATACGTTTGCTCCTGTCGGGTCAGCTGAGCAGCGAATTTCTATTTAACCACCTGCTTTCATGGGAGACCTCAGGGCTGCATGTTTTGAGCCCAGTACTGAGCCTGAAAAGCATTTCCAACCCCACTTACAAGTAAAACTAGCTAAAATGTGCCTGGCTGCTATTCACTGAAAAGCTCATTCTGTGTACATTTTTGGCATACGTTTGCTCCTACCGGGTCAGCTGAGCAGCGAATTTCTATTTAACCACCTGCTTTCATGAGAGACCTCAGGGCTGCATGTTTTGAGCCCAGTACTGAGCCTGAAAGGCATTTCCAACCCCACTTACAAGTAAAACTAGCTAAAATGTGCCTGGCTTCTCTTCACTGAAAAACTCATTCTGAGTACATTTTTAGCATACGTTTGCTCCTGCCGAGTCAGCTGAGCAGCGAATTTCTATTTAACCACCTGCTATCATGAGAGACCTCAGGGCTGCATGTTTTGAGCCCAGTACTGATCCTGAAAAGCATTTCCAACCCCACTTACAAGTAAAACTAGCTAAAATGTGCCTGGCTGCTATTCACTGAAAAGCTCATTCTGTGTACATTTTTGGCATACGTTTGCTCCTACCGGGTCAGTTGAGCAGCGAATTTCTATTTAACCACCTGCTTTCATGAGAGACCTCAGGGCTGCATGTTTTGAGCCCAGTACTGAGCCTGAAAAGCATTTCCAACCCCTCTTACAAGTGAAACTAGCTAAAATGTGCCTGGCTTCTCTTCACTGAAAAGCTCATTCTGAGTACATTTTTAGCATACGTTTGCTCCTGCCGGGTCAGCTGAGCAGCGAATTTCTATTTAACCACCTGCTATCATGAGAGACATCAGGGCTGCATGTTTTGAGCCCAGTACTGATCCTGAAAAGCGTTTCCAACCCCACTTACAAGTAAAACTAGCTAAAATGTGCCTGGCTGCTATTCACTGAAAAGCTCATTCTGTGTACATTTTTGGCATACGTTTGCTCCTACCGGGTCAGTTGAGCAGCGAATTTCTATTTAACCACCTGCTTTCATGAGAGACCTCAGGGCTGCATGTTTTGAGCCCAGTACTGATCCTGAAAAGCGTTTCCAACCCCACTTACAAGTAAAACTAGCTAAAATGTGCCTGGCTGCTATTTACTGAAAAGCTCATTCTGTGTACATTTTTGGCATACGTTTGCTCCTACCGGGTCAGCTGAGCAGCGAATTTCTATTTAACCACCTGCTTTCATGAGAGACCTCAGGGCTGCATGTTTTGAGCCCAGTACTGAGCCTGAAAAGCGTTTCCAACCCCACTTACAAGTAAAACTAGCTAAAATGTGCCTGGCTGCTTTTCACTGAAAAGCTCATTCTGTGTACATTTTTGGCATACGTTTGCTCCTACCGGGTCAGCTGAGCAGCGAATTTCTATTTAACCACCTGCTGTCATGGGAGACCTCAGGGCTGCATGTTTTGAGCCAGTACTGAGCCTGAAAAGCATTTCCAACCCCACTTACAAGTAAAACTAGCTAAAATGTGCCTGGCTGCTATTCACTGAAAAGCTCATTCTGTGTACATTTTTGGCATACGTTTGCTCCTACCGGGTCAGCTGAGCAGCGAATTTTTATTTAACCACCTGCTTTCATGAGAGACCTCAGGGCTGCATGTTTTGAGCCCAGTACTGAGCCTGAAAAGCATTTCCAACCCCACTTAAAAGTAAAACTAGCTAAAATGTGCCTGGCTTCTCTTCACTGAAAAGCTCATTCTGAGTACATTTTTAGCATACGTTTGCTCCTGCCGGGTCACCTGAGCAGCGAATTTCTATTTAACCACCTGCTATCATGAGAGACCTCAGGGCTGCATGTTTTGAGCCCAGTACTGATCCTGAAAAGCGTTTCCAACCCCACTTACAAGTAAAACTAGCTAAAATGTGCCTGGCTGCTATTCACTGAAAAGCTCATTCTGTGTACATTTTTGGCATACGTTTGCTCCTACCGGGTCAGCTGAGCAGCGAATTTCTATTTAACCACCTGCTATCATGAGAGACCTCATGTTTTGAGCCCAGTACTGAGCCTGAAAAGCATTTCCAACTCCACTTACAAGTAAAACTAGCGAAAATGTGCCTGGCTTCTCTTCACTGAAAAGCTCATTCTGAGTACATTTTTAGCATACGCTTGCTCCTGCCGGGTCAGCTGAGCAGCGAATTTCTATTTAACCACCTGCTATCATGAGAGACCTCAGGGCTGCATGTTTTGAGCCCAGTACTGAGCCTGAAAAGCATTTCCAACCCCACTTACAAGTAAAACTAGCTAAAATGTGCCTGGCTTCTCTTCACTGAAAAGCTCATTCTGAGTACATTTTTAGCATACGTTTGCTCCTGCCGGGTCACCTGAGCAGCGAATTTCTATTTAACCACCTGCTATCATGAGAGACCTCAGGGCTGCATGTTTTGAGCCCAGTACTGAGCCTGAAAAGCATTTCCAACCCCACTTACAAGTAAAACTAGCTAAAATGTGCCTGGCTGCTATTCACTGAAAAGCTCATTCTGTGTACATTTTTGGCATACGTTTGCTCCTGCCGGGTCAGCTGAGCAGCGAATTTCTATTTAACCACCTGCTATCATGAGAGACATCAGGGCTGCATGTTTTGAGCCCAGTACTGAGCCTGAAAAGCATTTCCAACCCCACTTACAAGTAAAACTAGCTAAAATGTGCCTGGCTTCTCTTCACTGAAAAGCTCATTCTGAGTACATTTTTAGCATACGTTTGCTCCTGCCGGGTCAGCTGAGCAGCGAATTTCTATTTAACCACCTGCTATCATGAGAGACCTCAGGGCTGCATGTTTTGAGCCCAGTACTGATCCTGAAAAGCATTTCCAACCCCACTTACAAGTAAAACTAGCTAAAATGTGCCTGGCTGCTATTCACTGAAAAGCTCATTCTGTGTACATTTTTGGCATACGTTTGCTCCTACCGGGTCAGTTGAGCAGCGAATTTCTATTTAACCACCTGCTTTCATGAGAGACCTCAGGGCTGCATGTTTTGAGCCCAGTACTGAGCCTGAAAAGCATTTCCAACCCCACTTACAAGTGAAACTAGCTAAAATGTGCCTGGCTTCTCTTCACTGAAAAGCTCATTCTGAGTACATTTTTAGCATACGTTTGCTCCTGCCGGGTCAGCTGAGCAGCGAATTTCTATTTAACCACCTGCTATCATGAGAGACATCAGGGCTGAATGTTTTGAGCCCAGTACTGATCCTGAAAAGCGTTTCCAACCCCACTTACAAGTAAAACTAGCTAAAATGAGCCTGGCTGCTATTCACTGAAAAGCTCATTCTGTGTACATTTTTGGCATACGTTTGCTCCTACCGGGTCAGCTGAGCAGCGAATTTCTATTTAACCACCTGCTGTCATGGGAGACCTCAGGGCTGCATGTTTTGAGCCCAGTACTGAGCCTGAAAAGCGTTTCCAACCCCACTTACAAGTAAAACTAGCTAAAATGTGCCTGACTGCTATTCACTGAAAAGCTCATTCTGTGTACATTTTTGGCATACGTTTGCTCCTACCGGGTCAGTTGAGCAGCGAATTTCTATTTAACCACCTGCTTTCATGAGAGACCTCAGGGCTGCATGTTTTGAGCCCAGTACTGAGCCTGAAAAGCATTTCCAACCCCACTTACAAGTGAAACTAGCTAAAATGTGCCTGGCTTCTCTTCACTGAAAAGCTCATTCTGAGTACATTTTTAGCATACGTTTGCTCCTGCCGGGTCAGCTGAGCAGCGAATTTCTATTTAACCACCTGCTATCATGAGAGACATCAGGGCTGCATGTTTTGAGCCCAGTACTGATCCTGAAAAGCGTTTCCAACCCCACTTACAAGTAAAACTAGCTAAAATGAGCCTGGCTGCTATTCACTGAAAAGCTCATTCTGTGTACATTTTTGGCATACGTTTGCTCCTACCGGGTCAGCTGAGCAGCGAATTTCTATTTAACCACCTGCTGTCATGGGAGACCTCAGGGCTGCATGTTTTGAGCCCAGTACTGAGCCTGAAAAGCGTTTCCAACCCCACTTACAAGTAAAACTAGCTAAAATGTGCCTGACTGCTATTCACTGAAAAGCTCATTCTGTGTACATTTTTGGCATACGTTTGCTCCTACCGGGTCAGCTGAGCAGCGAATTTCTATTTAACCACCTGCTTTCATGAGAGACCTCAGGGCTGCATGTTTTGAGCCCAGTACTGATCCTTAAAAGCGTTTCCAACCCCACTTACAAGTAAAACTAGCTAAAATGTGCCTGGCTGCTATTCACTGAAAAGCTCATTCTGTGTACATTTTTGGCATACGTTTGCTCCTACCGGGTCAGCTGAGCAGCGAATTTCTATTTAACCACCTGCTGTCATGGGAGACCTCAGGGCTGCATGTTTTGAGCCCAGTACTGAGCCTGAAAAGCCTTTCCAACCCCACTTACAAGTAAAACTAGCTAAAATGTGCCTGGCTGCTATTCACTGAAAAGCTCATTCTGTGTACATTTTTGGCATACGTTTGCTCCTACCGGGTCAGTTGAGCAGCGAATTTCTATTTAACCACCTGCTTTCATGAGAGACCTCAGGGCTGCATGTTTTGAGCCCAGTACTGATCCTTAAAAGCGTTTCCAACCCCACTTACAAGTAAAACTAGCTAAAATGTGCCTGGCTGCTATTCACTGAAAAGCTCATTCTGTGTACATTTTTGGCATACGTTTGCTCCTACCGGGTCAGCTGAGCAGCGAATTTCTATTTAACCACCTGCTGTCATGGGAGACCTCAGGGCTGCATGTTTTGAGCCCAGTACTGAGCCTGAAAAGCCTTTCCAACCCCACTTACAAGTAAAACTAGCTAAAATGTGCCTGGCTGCTATTCACTGAAAAGCTCATTCTGTGTACATTTTTGGCATACGTTTGCTCCTACCGGGTCAGTTGAGCAGCGAATTTCTATTTAACCACCTGCTTTCATGAGAGACCTCAGGGCTGCATGTTTTGAGCCCAGTACTGAGCCTGAAAAGCATTTCCAACCCCACTTACAAGTGAAACTAGCTAAAATGTGCCTGGCTTCTCTTCACTGAAAAGCTCATTCTGAGTACATTTTTAGCATACGTTTGCTCCTGTCGGGTCAGCTGAGCAGCGAATTTCTATTTAACCACCTGCTTTCATGGGAGACCTCAGGGCTGCATGTTTTGAGCCCAGTACTGAGCCTGAAAAGCATTTCCAACCCCACTTACAAGTAAAACTAGCTAAAATGTGCCTGGCTGCTATTCACTGAAAAGCTCATTCTGTGTACATTTTTGGCATACGTTTGCTCCTACCGGGTCAGCTGAGCAGCGAATTTCTATTTAACCACCTGCTTTCATGAGAGACCTCAGGGCTGCATGTTTTGAGCCCAGTACTGAGCCTGAAAGGCATTTCCAACCCCACTTACAAGTAAAACTAGCTAAAATGTGCCTGGCTTCTCTTCACTGAAAAACTCATTCTGAGTACATTTTTAGCATACGTTTGCTCCTGCCGAGTCAGCTGAGCAGCGAATTTCTATTTAACCACCTGCTATCATGAGAGACCTCAGGGCTGCATGTTTTGAGCCCAGTACTGATCCTGAAAAGCATTTCCAACCCCACTTACAAGTAAAACTAGCTAAAATGTGCCTGGCTGCTATTCACTGAAAAGCTCATTCTGTGTACATTTTTGGCATACGTTTGCTCCTACCGGGTCAGTTGAGCAGCGAATTTCTATTTAACCACCTGCTTTCATGAGAGACCTCAGGGCTGCATGTTTTGAGCCCAGTACTGAGCCTGAAAAGCATTTCCAACCCCTCTTACAAGTGAAACTAGCTAAAATGTGCCTGGCTTCTCTTCACTGAAAAGCTCATTCTGAGTACATTTTTAGCATACGTTTGCTCCTGCCGGGTCAGCTGAGCAGCGAATTTCTATTTAACCACCTGCTATCATGAGAGACATCAGGGCTGCATGTTTTGAGCCCAGTACTGATCCTGAAAAGCGTTTCCAACCCCACTTACAAGTAAAACTAGCTAAAATGTGCCTGGCTGCTATTCACTGAAAAGCTCATTCTGTGTACATTTTTGGCATACGTTTGCTCCTACCGGGTCAGTTGAGCAGCGAATTTCTATTTAACCACCTGCTTTCATGAGAGACCTCAGGGCTGCATGTTTTGAGCCCAGTACTGATCCTGAAAAGCGTTTCCAACCCCACTTACAAGTAAAACTAGCTAAAATGTGCCTGGCTGCTATTTACTGAAAAGCTCATTCTGTGTACATTTTTGGCATACGTTTGCTCCTACCGGGTCAGCTGAGCAGCGAATTTCTATTTAACCACCTGCTTTCATGAGAGACCTCAGGGCTGCATGTTTTGAGCCCAGTACTGAGCCTGAAAAGCGTTTCCAACCCCACTTACAAGTAAAACTAGCTAAAATGTGCCTGGCTGCTATTCACTGAAAAGCTCATTCTGTGTACATTTTTGGCATACGTTTGCTCCTACCGGGTCAGCTGAGCAGCGAATTTTTATTTAACCACCTGCTTTCATGAGAGACCTCAGGGCTGCATGTTTTGAGCCCAGTACTGAGCCTGAAAAGCATTTCCAACCCCACTTAAAAGTAAAACTAGCTAAAATGTGCCTGGCTTCTCTTCACTGAAAAGCTCATTCTGAGTACATTTTTAGCATACGTTTGCTCCTGCCGGGTCACCTGAGCAGCGAATTTCTATTTAACCACCTGCTATCATGAGAGACCTCAGGGCTGCATGTTTTGAGCCCAGTACTGATCCTGAAAAGCGTTTCCAACCCCACTTACAAGTAAAACTAGCTAAAATGTGCCTGGCTGCTATTCACTGAAAAGCTCATTCTGTGTACATTTTTGGCATACGTTTGCTCCTACCGGGTCAGCTGAGCAGCGAATTTCTATTTAACCACCTGCTATCATGAGAGACCTCATGTTTTGAGCCCAGTACTGAGCCTGAAAAGCATTTCCAACTCCACTTACAAGTAAAACTAGCGAAAATGTGCCTGGCTTCTCTTCACTGAAAAGCTCATTCTGAGTACATTTTTAGCATACGCTTGCTCCTGCCGGGTCAGCTGAGCAGCGAATTTCTATTTAACCACCTGCTATCATGAGAGACCTCAGGGCTGCATGTTTTGAGCCCAGTACTGAGCCTGAAAAGCATTTCCAACCCCACTTACAAGTAAAACTAGCTAAAATGTGCCTGGCTTCTCTTCACTGAAAAGCTCATTCTGAGTACATTTTTAGCATACGTTTGCTCCTGCCGGGTCACCTGAGCAGCGAATTTCTATTTAACCACCTGCTATCATGAGAGACCTCAGGGCTGCATGTTTTGAGCCCAGTACTGAGCCTGAAAAGCATTTCCAACCCCACTTACAAGTAAAACTAGCTAAAATGTGCCTGGCTGCTATTCACTGAAAAGCTCATTCTGTGTACATTTTTGGCATACGTTTGCTCCTGCCGGGTCAGCTGAGCAGCGAATTTCTATTTAACCACCTGCTATCATGAGAGACATCAGGGCTGCATGTTTTGAGCCCAGTACTGAGCCTGAAAAGCATTTCCAACCCCACTTACAAGTAAAACTAGCTAAAATGTGCCTGGCTTCTCTTCACTGAAAAGCTCATTCTGAGTACATTTTTAGCATACGTTTGCTCCTGCCGGGTCAGCTGAGCAGCGAATTTCTATTTAACCACCTGCTATCATGAGAGACCTCAGGGCTGCATGTTTTGAGCCCAGTACTGATCCTGAAAAGCATTTCCAACCCCACTTACAAGTAAAACTAGCTAAAATGTGCCTGGCTGCTATTCACTGAAAAGCTCATTCTGTGTACATTTTTGGCATACGTTTGCTCCTACCGGGTTAGTTGAGCAGCGAATTTCTATTTAACCACCTGCTTTCATGAGAGACCTCAGGGCTGCATGTTTTGAGCCCAGTACTGAGCCTGAAAAGCATTTCCAACCCCACTTACAAGTGAAACTAGCTAAAATGTGCCTGGCTTCTCTTCACTGAAAAGCTCATTCTGAGTACATTTTTAGCATACGTTTGCTCCTGCCGGGTCAGCTGAGCAGCGAATTTCTATTTAACCACCTGCTATCATGAGAGACATCAGGGCTGCATGTTTTGAGCCCAGTACTGATCCTGAAAAGCGTTTCCAACCCCACTTACAAGTAAAACTAGCTAAAATGAGCCTGGCTGCTATTCACTGAAAAGCTCATTCTGTGTACATTTTTGGCATACGTTTGCTCCTACCGGGTCAGCTGAGCAGCGAATTTCTATTTAACCACCTGCTGTCATGGGAGACCTCAGGGCTGCATGTTTTGAGCCCAGTACTGAGCCTGAAAAGCGTTTCCAACCCCACTTACAAGTAAAACTAGCTAAAATGTGCCTGACTGCTATTCACTGAAAAGCTCATTCTGTGTACATTTTTGGCATACGTTTGCTCCTACCGGGTCAGTTGAGCAGCGAATTTCTATTTAACCACCTGCTTTCATGAGAGACCTCGGCTGCATGTTTTGAGCCCAGTACTGAGCCTGAAAAGCATTTCCAACCCCACTTACAAGTGAAACTAGCTAAAATGTGCCTGGCTTCTCTTCACTGAAAAGCTCATTCTGAGTACATTTTTAGCATACGTTTGCTCCTGCCGGGTCAGCTGAGCAGCGAATTTCTATTTAACCACCTGCTATCATGAGAGACATCAGGGCTGCATGTTTTGAGCCCAGTACTGATCCTGAAAAGCGTTTCCAACCCCACTTACAAGTAAAACTAGCTAAAATGAGCCTGGCTGCTATTCACTGAAAAGCTCATTCTGTGTACATTTTTGGCATACGTTTGCTCCTACCGGGTCAGCTGAGCAGCGAATTTCTATTTAACCACCTGCTGTCATGGGAGACCTCAGGGCTGCATGTTTTGAGCCCAGTACTGAGCCTGAAAAGCGTTTCCAACCCCACTTACAAGTAAAACTAGCTAAAATGTGCCTGACTGCTATTCACTGAAAAGCTCATTCTGTGTACATTTTTGGCATACGTTTGCTCCTACCGGGTCAGCTGAGCAGCGAATTTCTATTTAACCACCTGCTTTCATGAGAGACCTCAGGGCTGCATGTTTTGAGCCCAGTACTGAGCCTGAAAAGCATTTCCAACCCCACTTACAAGTAAAACTAGCTAAAATGTGCCTGGCTGCTATTCACTGAAAAGCTCATTCTGTGTACATTTTTGGCATACATTTGCTCCTACCGGGTCAGCTGAGCAGCGAATTTCTATTTAACCACCTGCTGTCATGGGAGACCTTAGGGCTGCATGTTTTGAGCCCAGTACTGAGCCTGAAAAGCATTTCCAACCCCACTTACAAGTAAAACTAGCTAAAATGTGCCTGGCTGCTATTCACTGAAAAGCTCATTCTGTGTACATTTTTGGCATACGTTTGCTCCTACCGGGTCAGTTGAGCAGCGAATTTCTATTTAACCACCTGCTTTCATGAGAGACCTCAGGGCTGCATGTTTTGAGCCCAGTACTGATCCTGAAAAGCGTTTCCAACCCCACTTACAAGTAAAACTAGCTAAAATGTGCCTGGCTGCTATTCACTGAAAAGCTCATTCTGTGTACATTTTTGGCATACGTTTGCTCCTACCGGGTTAGTTGAGCAGCGAATTTCTATTTAACCACCTGCTTTCATGAGAGACCTCAGGGCTGCATGTTTTGAGCCCAGTACTGAGCCTGAAAAGCATTTCCAACCCCACTTACAAGTGAAACTAGCTAAAATGTGCCTGGCTTCTCTTCACTGAAAAGCTCATTCTGAGTACATTTTTAGCATACGTTTGCTCCTGCCGGGTCAGCTGAGCAGCGAATTTCTATTTAACCACCTGCTATCATGAGAGACATCAGGGCTGCATGTTTTGAGCCCAGTACTGATCCTGAAAAGCGTTTCCAACCCCACTTACAAGTAAAACTAGCTAAAATGAGCCTGGCTGCTATTCACTGAAAAGCTCATTCTGTGTACATTTTTGGCATACGTTTGCTCCTACCGGGTCAGCTGAGCAGCGAATTTCTATGTAACCACCTGCTGTCATGGGAGACCTCAGGGCTGCATGTTTTGAGCCCAGTACTGAGCCTGAAAAGCGTTTCCAACCCCACTTACAAGTAAAACTAGCTAAAATGTGCCTGACTGCTATTCACTGAAAAGCTCATTCTGTGTACATTTTTGGCATACGTTTGCTCCTACCGGGTCAGTTGAGCAGCGAATTTCTATTTAACCACCTGCTTTCATGAGAGACCTCAGGGCTGCATGTTTTGAGCCCAGTACTGAGCCTGAAAAGCATTTCCAACCCCACTTACAAGTGAAACTAGCTAAAATGTGCCTGGCTTCTCTTCACTGAAAAGCTCATTCTGAGTACATTTTTAGCATACGTTTGCTCCTGCCGGGTCAGCTGAGCAGCGAATTTCTATTTAACCACCTGCTATCATGAGAGACATCAGGGCTGCATGTTTTGAGCCCAGTACTGATCCTGAAAAGCGTTTCCAACCCCACTTACAAGTAAAACTAGCTAAAATGAGCCTGGCTGCTATTCACTGAAAAGCTCATTCTGTGTACATTTTTGGCATACGTTTGCTCCTACCGGGTCAGCTGAGCAGCGAATTTCTATTTAACCACCTGCTGTCATGGGAGACCTCAGGGCTGCATGTTTTGAGCCCAGTACTGAGCCTGAAAAGCGTTTCCAACCCCACTTACAAGTAAAACTAGCTAAAATGTGCCTGACTGCTATTCACTGAAAAGCTCATTCTGTGTACATTTTTGGCATACGTTTGCTCCTACCGGGTCAGCTGAGCAGCGAATTTCTATTTAACCACCTGCTTTCATGAGAGACCTCAGGGCTGCATGTTTTGAGCCCAGTACTGAGCCTGAAAAGCATTTCCAACCCCACTTACAAGTAAAACTAGCTAAAATGTGCCTGGCTGCTATTCACTGAAAAGCTCATTCTGTGTACATTTTTGGCATACATTTGCTCCTACCGGGTCAGCTGAGCAGCGAATTTCTATTTAACCACCTGCTGTCATGGGAGACCTTAGGGCTGCATGTTTTGAGCCCAGTACTGAGCCTGAAAAGCATTTCCAACCCCACTTACAAGTAAAACTAGCTAAAATGTGCCTGGCTGCTATTCACTGAAAAGCTCATTCTGTGTACATTTTTGGCATACGTTTGCTCCTACCGGGTCAGTTGAGCAGCGAATTTCTATTTAACCACCTGCTTTCATGAGAGACCTCAGGGCTGCATGTTTTGAGCCCAGTACTGATCCTGAAAAGCGTTTCCAACCCCACTTACAAGTAAAACTAGCTAAAATGTGCCTGGCTGCTATTCACTGAAAAGCTCATTCTGTGTACATTTTTGGCATACGTTTGCTCCTACCGGGTCAGTTGAGCAGCGAATTTCTATTTAACCACCTGCTTTCATGAGAGACCTCAGGGCTGCATGTTTTGAGCCCAGTACTGATCCTGAAAAGCGTTTCCAACCCCACTTACAAGTAAAACTAGCTAAAATGTGCCTGGCTGCTATTCACTGAAAAGCTCATTCTGTGTACATTTTTGGCATACGTTTGCTCCTGCCGGGTCAGCTGAGCAGCGAATTTCTATTTAACCACCTGCTATCATGAGAGACATCAGGGCTGCATGTTTCGAGCCCAGTACTGAGCCTGAAAAGCATTTCCAACCCCACTTACAAGTAAAACTAGCTAAAATGTGCCTGGCTTCTCTTCACTGAAAAGCTCATTCTGAGTACATTTTTAGCATACGTTTGCTCCTGCCGGGTCAGCTGAGCAGCAAATTTCTATTTAACCACCTGCTATCATGAGAGACCTCAGGGCTGCATGTTTTGAGCCCAGTACTGATCCTGAAAAGCATTTCCAACCCCACTTACAAGTAAAACTAGCTAAAATGTGCCTGGCTGCTATTCACTGAAAAGCTCATTCTGTGTACATTTTTGGCATACGTTTGCTCCTACCGGGTCAGTTGAGCAGCGTATTTCTATTTAACCACCTGCTTTCATGAGAGACCTCAGGGCTGCATGTTTTGAGCCCAGTACTGAGCCTGAAAAGCATTTCCAACCCCACTTACAAGTGAAACCAGCTAAAATGTGCCTGGCTTCTCTTCACTGAAAAGCTCATTCTGAGTACATTTTTAGCATACGTTTGCTCCTGCCGGGTCAGCTGAGCAGCGAATTTCTATTTAACCACCTGCTGTCATGGGAGACCTAAGGGCTGCATGTTTTGAGCCCAGTACTGAGCCTGAAAAGCATTTCCAACCCCACTTACAAGTGAAACTAGCTAAAATGTGCCTGGCTGCTATTCACTGAAAAGCTCATTCTGTGTACATTTTTGGCATACGTTTGCTCTTACCGGGTCAGTTGAGCAGCGAATTTCTATTTAACCACGTGCTTTCATGAGAGACCTCAGGGCTGCATGTTTTGAGCCCAGTACTGAGCCTGAAAAGCATTTCCAACCCCACTTACAAGTGAAACTAGCTAAAATGTGCCTGGCTTCTCTTCACTGAAAAGCTCATTCTGAGTACATTTTTAGCATACGTTTGCTCCTGCCAGGTCAGCTGAGCAGCGAATTTCTATTTAACCACCTGCTGTCATGGGAGACCTCAGGGCTGCATGTTTTGAGCCTAGTACTGAGCCTGAAAAGCGTTTCCAACCCCACTTACAAGTAAAACTAGCTAAAATGTGCCTGACTGCTATTCACTGAAAAGGTCATTCTGTGTACATTTTTGGCATACGTTTGCTCCTACCAGGTCAGCTGAGCAGCGAATTTCTATTTAACCACCTGCTTTCATGAGAGACCTCAGGGCTGCATGTTTTGAGCCCAGTACTGATCCTTAAAAGCGTTTCCAACCCCACTTACAAGTAAAACTAGCTAAAATGTGCCTGGCTGCTATTCACTGAAAAGCTCATTCTGTGTACATTTTTGGCATACGTTTGCCCCTACCGGGTCAGCTGAGCAGCGAATTTCTATTTAACCACCTGCTGTCATGGGAGACCTCAGGGCTGCATGTTTTGAGCCCAGTACTGAGCCTGAAAAGCATTTCCAACCCCACTTACAAGTAAAACTAGCTAAAATGTGCCTGGCTGCTATTCACTGAAAAGCTCATTCTGTGTACATTTTTGGCATACGTTTGCTCCTACCGGGTCAGTTGAGCAGCGAATTTCTATTTAACCACCTGCTTTCATGAGAGACCTCAGGGCTGCATGTTTTGAGCCCAGTACTGAGCCTGAAAAGCATTTCCAACCCCACTTACAAGTAAAACTAGCTAAAATGTGCCTGGCTTCTCTTCACTGAAAAGCTCATTCTGAGTACATTTTTAGCATACGTTTGCTCCTGCCGAGTCAGCTGAGCAGCGAATTTCTATTTAACCACCTGCTATCATGAGAGACCTCAGGGCTGCATGTTTTGAGCCCAGTACTGATCCTGAAAAGCATTTCCAACCCCACTTACAAGTAAAACTAGCTAAAATGAGCCTGGCTGCTATTCACTGAAAAGCTCATTCTGTGTACATTTTTGGCATACGTTTGCTCCTACCGGGTCAGTTGAGCAGCGAATTTCTATTTAACCACCTGCTTTCATGAGAGACCTCAGGGCTGCATGTTTTGAGCCCAGTACTGAGCCTGAAAAGCATTTCCAACCCCTCTTACAAGTGAAACTAGCTAAAATGTGCCTGGCTTCTCTTCACTGAAAAGCTCATTCTGAGTACATTTTTAGCATACGTTTGCTCCTGCCGGGTCAGCTGAGCAGCGAATTTCTATTTAACCACCTGCTATCATGAGAGACATCAGGGCTGCATGTTTTGAGCCCAGTACTGATCCTGAAAAGCGTTTCCAACCCCACTTACAAGTAAAACTAGCTAAAATGTGCCTGGCTGCTATTCACTGAAAAGCTCATTCTGTGTACATTTTTGGCATACGTTTGCTCCTACCGGGTCAGTTGAGCAGCGAATTTCTATTTAACCACCTGCTTTCATGAGAGACCTCAGGGCTGCATGTTTTGAGCCCAGTACTGATCCTGAAAAGCGTTTCCAACCCCACTTACAAGTAAAACTAGCTAAAATGTGCCTGGCTGCTATTTACTGAAAAGCTCATTCTGTGTACATTTTTGGCATACGTTTGCTCCTACCGGGTCAGCTGAGCAGCGAATTTCTATTTAACCACCTGCTTTCATGAGAGACCTCAGGGCTGCATGTTTTGAGCCCAGTACTGAGCCTGAAAAGCATTTCCAACCCCACTTACAAGTAAAACTAGCTAAAATGTGCCTGGCTTCTCTTCACTGAAAAGCTCATTCTGAGTACATTTTTAGCATACGTTTGCTCCTGCCGGGTCAGCTGAGCAGCGAATTTCTATTTAACCACCTGGTATCATGAGAGACCTCAGGGCTGCATGTTTTGAGCCCAGTACTGATCCTGAAAAGCATTTCCAACCCCACTTACAAGTAAAACTAGCTAAAATGTGCCTGGCTTCTCTTCACTGAAAAGCTCATTCTGAGTACATTTTTAGCATACGTTTGCTCCTGCAGGGTCAGCTGAGCAGCGAATTTCTATTTAACCACCTGCTATCATGAGAGACCTCAGGGCTGCATGTTTTGAGCCCAGTACTGATCCTGAAAAGCGTTTCCAACCCCACTTACAAGTAAAACTAGCTAAAATGTGCCTGGCTGCTTTTCACTGAAAAGCTCATTCTGTGTACATTTTTGGCATACGTTTGCTCCTACCGGGTCAGCTGAGCAGCGAATTTCTATTTAACCACCTGCTGTCATGGGAGACCTCAGGGCTGCATGTTTTGAGCCCAGTACTGAGCCTGAAAAGCATTTCCAACCCCACTTACAAGTAAAACTAGCTAAAATGTGCCTGGCTGCTATTCACTGAAAAGCTCATTCTGTGTACATTTTTGGCATACGTTTGCTCCTACCGGGTCAGCTGAGCAGCGAATTTTTATTTAACCACCTGCTTTCATGAGAGACCTCAGGGCTGCATGTTTTGAGCCCAGTACTGAGCCTGAAAAGCATTTCCAACCCCACTTAAAAGTAAAACTAGCTAAAATGTGCCTGGCTTCTCTTCACTGAAAAGCTCATTCTGAGTACATTTTTAGCATACGTTTGCTCCTGCCGGGTCACCTGAGCAGCAAATTTCTATTTAACCACCTGCTATCATGAGAGACCTCAGGGCTGCATGTTTTGAGCCCAGTACTGATCCTGAAAAGCGTTTCCAACCCCACTTACAAGTAAAACTAGCTAAAATGTGCCTGGCTGCTATTCACTGAAAAGCTCATTCTGTGTACATTTTTGGCATACGTTTGCTCCTACCGGGTCAGCTGAGCAGCGAATTTCTATTTAACCACCTGCTATCATGAGAGACCTCATGTTTTGAGCCCAGTACTGAGCCTGAAAAGCATTTCCAACTCCACTTACAAGTAAAACTAGCGAAAATGTGCCTGGCTTCTCTTCACTGAAAAGCTCATTCTGAGTACATTTTTAGCATACGCTTGCTCCTGCCGGGTCAGCTGAGCAGCGAATTTCTATTTAACCACCTGCTATCATGAGAGACCTCAGGGCTGCATGTTTTGAGCCCAGTACTGAGCCTGAAAAGCATTTCCAACCCCACTTACAAGTAAAACTAGCTAAAATGTGCCTGGCTTCTCTTCACTGAAAAGCTCATTCTGAGTACATTTTTAGCATACGTTTGCTCCTGCCGGGTCACCTGAGCAGCGAATTTCTATTTAACCACCTGCTATCATGAGAGACCTCAGGGCTGCATGTTTTGAGCCCAGTACTGAGCCTGAAAAGCATTTCCAACCCCACTTACAAGTAAAACTAGCTAAAATGTGCCTGGCTGCTATTCACTGAAAAGCTCATTCTGTGTACATTTTTGGCATACGTTTGCTCCTGCCGGGTCAGCTGAGCAGCGAATTTCTATTTAACCACCTGCTATCATGAGAGACATCAGGGCTGCATGTTTTGAGCCCAGTACTGAGCCTGAAAAGCATTTCCAACCCCACTTACAAGTAAAACTAGCTAAAATGTGCCTGGCTTCTCTTCACTGAAAAGCTCATTCTGAGTACATTTTTAGCATACGTTTGCTCCTGCCGGGTCAGCTGAGCAGCGAATTTCTATTTAACCACCTGCTATCATGAGAGACCTCAGGGCTGCATGTTTTGAGCCCAGTACTGATCCTGAAAAGCATTTCCAACCCCACTTACAAGTAAAACTAGCTAAAATGTGCCTGGCTGCTATTCACTGAAAAGCTCATTCTGTGTACATTTTTGGCATACGTTTGCTCCTACCGGGTCAGTTGAGCAGCGAATTTCTATTTAACCACCTGCTTTCATGAGAGACCTCAGGGCTGCATGTTTTGAGCCCAGTACTGAGCCTGAAAAGCATTTCCAACCCCTCTTACAAGTGAAACTAGCTAAAATGTGCCTGGCTTCTCTTCACTGAAAAGCTCATTCTGAGTACATTTTTAGCATACGTTTGCTCCTGCCGGGTCAGCTGAGCAGCGAATTTCTATTTAACCACCTGCTATCATGAGAGACATCAGGGCTGCATGTTTTGAGCCCAGTACTGATCCTGAAAAGCGTTTCCAACCCCACTACAAGTAAAACTAGCTAAAATGTGCCTGGCTGCTATTTACTGAAAAGCTCATTCTGTGTACATTTTTGGCATACGTTTGCTCCTACCGGGTCAGCTGAGCAGCGAATTTCTATTTAACCACCTGCTTTCATGAGAGACCTCAGGGCTGCATGTTTTGAGCCCAGTACAGAGCCTGAAAAGCATTTCCAACCCCACTTACAAGTAAAACTAGCTAAAATGTGCCTGGCTTCTCTTCACTGAAAAGCTCATTCTGAGTACATTTTTAGCATACGTTTGCTCCTGCCGGGTCAGCTGAGCAGCGAATTTCTATTTAACCACCTGGTATCATGAGAGACCTCAGGGCTGCATGTTTTGAGCCCAGTACTGATCCTGAAAAGCATTTCCAACCCCACTTACAAGTAAAACTAGCTAAAATGTGCCTGGCTTCTCTTCACTGAAAAGCTCATTCTGAGTACATTTTTAGCATACGTTTGCTCCTGCAGGGTCAGCTGAGCAGCGAATTTCTATTTAACCACCTGCTATCATGAGAGACCTCAGGGCTGCATGTTTTGAGCCCAGTACTGATCCTGAAAAGCGTTTCCAACCCCACTTACAAGTAAAACTAGCTAAAATGTGCCTGGCTGCTTTTCACTGAAAAGCTCATTCTGTGTACATTTTTGGCATACGTTTGCTCCTACCGGGTCAGCTGAGCAGCGAATTTCTATTTAACCACCTGCTGTCATGGGAGACCTCAGGGCTGCATGTTTTGAGCCCAGTACTGAGCCTGAAAAGCATTTCCAACCCCACTTACAAGTAAAACTAGCTAAAATGTGCCTGGCTGCTATTCACTAAAAAGCTCATTCTGTGTACATTTTTGGCATACGTTTGCTCCTACCGGGTCAGCTGAGCAGCAAATTTTTATTTAACCACCTGCTTTCATGAGAGACCTCAGGGCTGCATGTTTTGAGCCCAGTACTGAGCCTGAAAAGCATTTCCAACCCCACTTAAAAGTAAAACTAGCTAAAATGTGCCTGGCTTCTCTTCACTGAAAAGCTCATTCTGAGTACATTTTTAGCATACGTTTGCTCCTGCCGGGTCACCTGAGCAGCGAATTTCTATTTAACCACCTGCTATCATGAGAGACCTCAGGGCTGCATGTTTTGAGCCCAGTACTGATCCTGAAAAGCGTTTCCAACCCCACTTACAAGTAAAACTAGCTAAAATGTGCCTGGCTGCTATTCACTGAAAAGCTCATTCTGTGTACATTTTTGGCATACGTTTGCTCCTACCGGGTCAGCTGAGCAGCGAATTTCTATTTAACCACCTGCTATCATGAGAGACCTCATGTTTTGAGCCCAGTACTGAGCCTGAAAAGCATTTCCAACTCCACTTACAAGTAAAACTAGCGAAAATGTGCCTGGCTTCTCTTCACTGAAAAGCTCATTCTGAGTACATTTTTAGCATACGCTTGCTCCTGCCGGGTCAGCTGAGCAGCGAATTTCTATTTAACCACCTGCTATCATGAGAGACCTCAGGGCTGCATGTTTTGAGCCCAGTACTGAGCCTGAAAAGCATTTCCAACCCCACTTACAAGTAAAACTAGCTAAAATGTGCCTGGCTTCTCTTCACTGAAAAGCTCATTCTGAGTACATTTTTAGCATACGTTTGCTCCTGCCGGGTCACCTGAGCAGCGAATTTCTATTTAACCACCTGCTATCATGAGAGACCTCAGGGCTGCATGTTTTGAGCCCAGTACTGAGCCTGAAAAGCATTTCCAACCCCACTTACAAGTAAAACTAGCTAAAATGTGCCTGGCTGCTATTCACTGAAAAGCTCATTCTGTGTACATTTTTGGCATACGTTTGCTCCTGCCGGGTCAGCTGAGCAGCGAATTTCTATTTAACCACCTGCTATCATGAGAGACATCAGGGCTGCATGTTTTGAGCCCAGTACTGAGCCTGAAAAGCATTTCCAACCCCACTTACAAGTAAAACTAGCTAAAATGTGCCTGGCTTCTCTTCACTGAAAAGCTCATTCTGAGTACATTTTTAGCATACGTTTGCTCCTGCCGGGTCAGCTGAGCAGCGAATTTCTATTTAACCACCTGCTATCATGAGAGACCTCAGGGCTGCATGTTTTGAGCCCAGTACTGATCCTGAAAAGCATTTCCAACCCCACTTACAAGTAAAACTAGCTAAAATGTGCCTGGCTGCTATTCACTGAAAAGCTCATTCTGTGTACATTTTTGGCATACGTTTGCTCCTACCGGGTCAGTTGAGCAGCGAATTTCTATTTAACCACCTGCTTTCATGAGAGACCTCAGGGCTGCATGTTTTGAGCCCAGTACTGAGCCTGAAAAGCATTTCCAACCCCACTTACAAGTGAAACTAGCTAAAATGTGCCTGGCTTCTCTTCACTGAAAAGCTCATTCTGAGTACATTTTTAGCATACGTTTGCTCCTGCCGGGTCAGCTGAGCAGCGAATTTCTATTTAACCACCTGCTATCATGAGAGACATCAGGGCTGCATGTTTTGAGCCCAGTACTGATCCTGAAAAGCATTTCCAACCCCACTTACAAGTAAAACTAGCTAAAATGTGCCTGGCTGCTATTCACTGAAAAGCTCATTCTGTGTACATTTTTGGCATACGTTTGCTCCTACCGGGTCAGTTGAGCAGCAAATTTCTATTTAACCACCTGCTTTCATGAGAGACCTCAGGGCTGCATGTTTTGAGCCCAGTACTGAGCCTGAAAAGCATTTCCAACCCCTCTTACAAGTGAAACTAGCTAAAATGTGCCTGGCTTCTCTTCACTGAAAAGCTCATTCTGAGTACATTTTTAGCATACGTTTGCTCCTGCCGGGTCAGCTGAGCAGCGAATTTCTATTTAACCACCTGCTATCATGAGAGACATCAGGGCTGCATGTTTTGAGCCCAGTACTGATCCTGAAAAGCGTTTCCAACCCCACTTACAAGTAAAACTAGCTAAAATGTGCCTGGCTGCTATTCACTGAAAAGCTCATTCTGTGTACATTTTTGGCATACGTTTGCTCCTACCGGGTCAGTTGAGCAGCAAATTTCTATTTAACCACCTGCTTTCATGAGAGACCTCAGGGCTGCATGTTTTGAGCCCAGTACTGATCCTGAAAAGCGTTTCCAACCCCACTTACAAGTAAAACTAGCTAAAATGTGCCTGGCTGCTATTTACTGAAAAGCTCATTCTGTGTACATTTTTGGCATACGTTTGCTCCTACCGGGTCAGCTGAGCAGCGAATTTCTATTTAACCACCTGCTTTCATGAGAGACCTCAGGGCTGCATGTTTTGAGCCCAGTACAGAGCCTGAAAAGCATTTCCAACCCCACTTACAAGTAAAACTAGCTAAAATGTGCCTGGCTTCTCTTCACTGAAAAGCTCATTCTGAGTACATTTTTAGCATACGTTTGCTCCTGCCGGGTCAGCTGAGCAGCGAATTTCTATTTAACCACCTGGTATCATGAGAGACCTCAGGGCTGCATGTTTTGAGCCCAGTACTGATCCTGAAAAGCATTTCCAACCCCACTTACAAGTAAAACTAGCTAAAATGTGCCTGGCTTCTCTTCACTGAAAAGCTCATTCTGAGTACATTTTTAGCATACGTTTGCTCCTGCAGGGTCAGCTGAGCAGCGAATTTCTATTTAACCACCTGCTATCATGAGAGACCTCAGGGCTGCATGTTTTGAGCCCAGTACTGATCCTGAAAAGCGTTTCCAACCCCACTTACAAGTAAAACTAGCTAAAATGTGCCTGGCTGCTTTTCACTGAAAAGCTCATTCTGTGTACATTTTTGGCATACGTTTGCTCCTACCGGGTCAGCTGAGCAGCGAATTTCTATTTAACCACCTGCTGTCATGGGAGACCTCAGGGCTGCATGTTTTGAGCCCAGTACTGAGCCTGAAAAGCATTTCCAACCCCACTTACAAGTAAAACTAGCTAAAATGTGCCTGGCTGCTATTCACTGAAAAGCTCATTCTGTGTACATTTTTGGCATACGTTTGCTCCTACCGGGTCAGCTGAGCAGCGAATTTTTATTTAACCACCTGCTTTCATGAGAGACCTCAGGGCTGCATGTTTTGAGCCCAGTACTGAGCCTGAAAAGCATTTCCAACCCCACTTAAAAGTAAAACTAGCTAAAATGTGCCTGGCTTCTCTTCACTGAAAAGCTCATTCTGAGTACATTTTTAGCATACGTTTGCTCCTGCCGGGTCACCTGAGCAGCGAATTTCTATTTAACCACCTGCTATCATGAGAGACCTCAGGGCTGCATGTTTTGAGCCCAGTACTGATCCTGAAAAGCGTTTCCAACCCCACTTACAAGTAAAACTAGCTAAAATGTGCCTGGCTGCTATTCACTGAAAAGCTCATTCTGTGTACATTTTTGGCATACGTTTGCTCCTACCGGGTCAGCTGAGCAGCGAATTTCTATTTAACCACCTGCTATCATGAGAGACCTCATGTTTTGAGCCCAGTACTGAGCCTGAAAAGCATTTCCAACTCCACTTACAAGTAAAACTAGCGAAAATGTGCCTGGCTTCTCTTCACTGAAAAGCTCATTCTGAGTACATTTTTAGCATACGCTTGCTCCTGCCGGGTCAGCTGAGCAGCGAATTTCTATTTAACCACCTGCTATCATGAGAGACCTCAGGGCTGCATGTTTTGAGCCCAGTACTGAGCCTGAAAAGCATTTCCAACCCCACTTACAAGTAAAACTAGCTAAAATGTGCCTGGCTTCTCTTCACTGAAAAGCTCATTCTGAGTACATTTTTAGCATAAGTTTGCTCCTGCCGGGTCACCTGAGCAGCGAATTTCTATTTAACCACCTGCTATCATGAGAGACCTCAGGGCTGCATGTTTTGAGCCCAGTACTGAGCCTGAAAAGCATTTCCAACCCCACTTACAAGTAAAACTAGCTAAAATGTGCCTGGCTGCTATTCACTGAAAAGCTCATTCTGTGTACATTTTTGGCATACGTTTGCTCCTGCCGGGTCAGCTGAGCAGCGAATTTCTATTTAACCACCTGCTATCATGAGAGACATCAGGGCTGCATGTTTTGAGCCCAGTACTGAGCCTGAAAAGCATTTCCAACCCCACTTACAAGTAAAACTAGCTAAAATGTGCCTGGCTTCTCTTCACTGAAAAGCTCATTCTGAGTACATTTTTAGCATACGTTTGCTCCTGCCGGGTCAGCTGAGCAGCGAATTTCTATTTAACCACCTGCTATCATGAGAGACCTCAGGGCTGCATGTTTTGAGCCCAGTACTGATCCTGAAAAGCATTTCCAACCCCACTTACAAGTAAAACTAGCTAAAATGTGCCTGGCTGCTATTCACTGAAAAGCTCATTCTGTGTACATTTTTGGCATACGTTTGCTCCTACCGGGTCAGTTGAGCAGCGAATTTCTATTTAACCACCTGCTTTCATGAGAGACCTCAGGGCTGCATGTTTTGAGCCCAGTACTGAGCCTGAAAAGCATTTCCAACCCCACTTACAAGTGAAACTAGCTAAAATGTGCCTGGCTTCTCTTCACTGAAAAGCTCATTCTGAGTACATTTTTAGCATACGTTTGCTCCTGCCGGGTCAGCTGAGCAGCGAATTTCTATTTAACCACCTGCTATCATGAGAGACATCAGGGCTGCATGTTTTGAGCCCAGTACTGATCCTGAAAAGCGTTTCCAACCCCACTTACAAGTAAAACTAGCTAAAATGAGCCTGGCTGCTATTCACTGAAAAGCTCATTCTGTGTACATTTTTGGCATACGTTTGCTCCTACCGGGTCAGCTGAGCAGCGAATTTCTATTTAACCACCTGCTGTCATGGGAGACCTCAGGGCTGCATGTTTTGAGCCCAGTACTGAGCCTGAAAAGCGTTTCCAACCCCACTTACAAGTAAAACTAGCTAAAATGTGCCTGGCTTCTCTTCACTGAAAAGCTCATTCTGAGTACATTTTTAGCATACGTTTGCTCCTGCCGGGTCAGCTGAGCAGCGAATTTCTATTTAACCACCTGCTATCATGAGAGACCTCAGGGCTGCATGTTTTGAGCCCAGTACTGATCCTGAAAAGCATTTCCAACCCCACTTACAAGTAAAACTAGCTAAAATGTGCCTGGCTGCTATTCACTGAAAAGCTCATTCTGTGTACATTTTTGGCATACGTTTGCTCCTGCAGGGTCAGCTGAGCAGCGAATTTCTATTTAACCACCTGCTATCATGAGAGACCTCAGGGCTGCATGTTTTGAGCCCAGTACTGATCCTGAAAAGCGTTTCCAACCCCACTTACAAGTAAAACTAGCTAAAATGTGCCTGGCTGCTTTTCACTGAAAAGCTCATTCTGTGTACATTTTTGGCATACGTTTGCTCCTACCGGGTCAGCTGAGCAGCGAATTTCTATTTAACCACCTGCTGTCATGGGAGACCTCAGGGCTGCATGTTTTGAGCCCAGTACTGAGCCTGAAAAGCATTTCCAACCCCACTTACAAGTAAAACTAGCTAAAATGTGCCTGGCTGCTATTCACTGAAAAGCTCATTCTGTGTACATTTTTGGCATACGTTTGCTCCTACCGGGTCAGCTGAGCAGCGAATTTTTATTTAACCACCTGCTTTCATGAGAGACCTCAGGGCTGCATGTTTTGAGCCCAGTACTGAGCCTGAAAAGCATTTCCAACCCCACTTAAAAGTAAAACTAGCTAAAATGTGCCTGGCTTCTCTTCACTGAAAAGCTCATTCTGAGTACATTTTTAGCATACGTTTGCTCCTGCCGGGTCACCTGAGCAGCGAATTTCTATTTAACCACCTGCTATCATGAGAGACCTCAGGGCTGCATGTTTTGAGCCCAGTACTGATCCTGAAAAGCGTTTCCAACCCCACTTACAAGTAAAACTAGCTAAAATGTGCCTGGCTGCTATTCACTGAAAAGCTCATTCTGTGTACATTTTTGGCATACGTTTGCTCCTACCGGGTCAGCTGAGCAGCGAATTTCTATTTAACCACCTGCTATCATGAGAGACCTCATGTTTTGAGCCCAGTACTGAGCCTGAAAAGCATTTCCAACTCCACTTACAAGTAAAACTAGCGAAAATGTGCCTGGCTTCTCTTCACTGAAAAGCTCATTCTGAGTACATTTTTAGCATACGCTTGCTCCTGCCGGGTCAGCTGAGCAGCGAATTTCTATTTAACCACCTGCTATCATGAGAGACCTCAGGGCTGCATGTTTTGAGCCCAGTACTGAGCCTGAAAAGCATTTCCAACCCCACTTACAAGTAAAACTAGCTAAAATGTGCCTGGCTTCTCTTCACTGAAAAGCTCATTCTGAGTACATTTTTAGCATAAGTTTGCTCCTGCCGGGTCACCTGAGCAGCGAATTTCTATTTAACCACCTGCTATCATGAGAGACCTCAGGGCTGCATGTTTTGAGCCCAGTACTGAGCCTGAAAAGCATTTCCAACCCCACTTACAAGTAAAACTAGCTAAAATGTGCCTGGCTGCTATTCACTGAAAAGCTCATTCTGTGTACATTTTTGGCATACGTTTGCTCCTGCCGGGTCAGCTGAGCAGCGAATTTCTATTTAACCACCTGCTATCATGAGAGACATCAGGGCTGCATGTTTTGAGCCCAGTACTGAGCCTGAAAAGCATTTCCAACCCCACTTACAAGTAAAACTAGCTAAAATGTGCCTGGCTTCTCTTCACTGAAAAGCTCATTCTGAGTACATTTTTAGCATACGTTTGCTCCTGCCGGGTCAGCTGAGCAGCGAATTTCTATTTAACCACCTGCTATCATGAGAGACCTCAGGGCTGCATGTTTTGAGCCCAGTACTGATCCTGAAAAGCATTTCCAACCCCACTTACAAGTAAAACTAGCTAAAATGTGCCTGGCTGCTATTCACTGAAAAGCTCATTCTGTGTACATTTTTGGCATACGTTTGCTCCTACCGGGTCAGTTGAGCAGCGAATTTCTATTTAACCACCTGCTTTCATGAGAGACCTCAGGGCTGCATGTTTTGAGCCCAGTACTGAGCCTGAAAAGCATTTCCAACCCCACTTACAAGTGAAACTAGCTAAAATGTGCCTGGCTTCTCTTCACTGAAAAGCTCATTCTGAGTACATTTTTAGCATACGTTTGCTCCTGCCGGGTCAGCTGAGCAGCGAATTTCTATTTAACCACCTGCTATCATGAGAGACATCAGGGCTGCATGTTTTGAGCCCAGTACTGATCCTGAAACGCGTTTCCAACCCCACTTACAAGTAAAACTAGCTAAAATGAGCCTGGCTGCTATTCACTGAAAAGCTCATTCTGTGTACATTTTTGGCATACGTTTGCTCCTACCGGGTCAGCTGAGCAGCGAATTTCTATTTAACCACCTGCTGTCATGGGAGACCTCAGGGCTGCATGTTTTGAGCCCAGTACTGAGCCTGAAAAGCGTTTCCAACCCCACTTACAAGTAAAACTAGCTAAAATGTGCCTGGCTTCTCTTCACTGAAAAGCTCATTCTGAGTACATTTTTAGCATACGTTTGCTCCTGCCGGGTCAGCTGAGCAGCGAATTTCTATTTAACCACCTGCTATCATGAGAGACCTCAGGGCTGCATGTTTTGAGCCCAGTACTGATCCTGAAAAGCATTTCCAACCCCACTTACAAGTAAAACTAGCTAAAATGTGCCTGGCTGCTATTCACTGAAAAGCTCATTCTGTGTACATTTTTGGCATACGTTTGCTCCTACCGGGTCAGCTGAGCAGCGAATTTCTATTTAACCACCTGCTTTCATGGGAGACCTCAGGGCTGCATGTTTTGAGCCCAGTACTGAGCCTGAAAAGCGTTTCCAACCCCACTTACAAGTAAAACTAGCTAAAATGTGCCTGGCTGCTATTCACTGAAAAGCTCATTCTGTGTACATTTTTGGCATACGTTTGCTCCTACCGGGTCAGCTGAGCAGCGAATTTCTATTTAACCACCTGCTGTCATGGGAGACCTCAGGGCTGCATGTTTTGAGCCCAGTACTGAGCCTGAAAAGCATTTCCAACCCCACTTACAGGTAAAACTAGCTAAAATGTGCCTGGCTGCTATTCACTGAAAAGCTCATTCTGTGTACATTTTTGGCATACGTTTGCTCCTACCGGGTCAGTTGAGCAGCGAATTTCTATTTAACCACCTGCTTTCATGAGAGACCTCAGGGCTGCATGTTTTGAGCCCAGTACTGATCCTTAAAAGCGTTTCCAACCCCACTTACAAGTAAAACTAGCTAAAATGTGCCTGGCTGCTATTCACTGAAAAGCTCATTCTGTGTACATTTTTGGCATACGTTTGCTCCTACCGGGTCAGCTGAGCAGCGAATTTCTATTTAACCACCTGCTGTCATGGGAGACCTCAGGGCTGCATGTTTTGAGCCCAGTACTGAGCCTGAAAAGCGTTTCCAACCCCACTTACAAGTAAAACTAGCTAAAATGTGCCTGGCTGCTATTCACTGAAAAGCTCATTCTGTGTACATTTTTGGCATACGTTTGCTCCTACCGGGTCAGTTGAGCAGCGAATTTCTATTTAACCACCTGCTTTCATGAGAGACCTCAGGGCTGCATGTTTTGAGCCCAGTACTGAGCCTGAAAAGCATTTCCAACCCCACTTACAAGTGAAACTAGCTAAAATGTGCCTGGCTTCTCTTCACTGAAAAGCTCATTCTGAGTACATTTTTAGCATACGTTTGCTCCTGTCGGGTCAGCTGAGCAGCGAATTTCTATTTAACCACCTGCTTTCATGGGAGACCTCAGGGCTGCATGTTTTGAGCCCAGTACTGAGCCTGAAAAGCATTTCCAACCCCACTTACAAGTAAAACTAGCTAAAATGTGCCTGGCTGCTATTCACTGAAAAGCTCATTCTGTGTACATTTTTGGCATACGTTTGCTCCTACCGGGTCAGTTGAGCAGCGAATTTCTATTTAACCACCTGCTTTCATGAGAGACCTCAGGGCTGCATGTTTTGAGCCCAGTACTGAGCCTGAAAAGCATTTCCAACCCCTCTTACAAGTGAAACTAGCTAAAATGTGCCTGGCTTCTCTTCACTGAAAAGCTCATTCTGAGTACATTTTTAGCATACGTTTGCTCCTGCCGGGTCAGCTGAGCAGCGAATTTCTATTTAACCACCTGCTATCATGAGAGACATCAGGGCTGCATGTTTTGAGCCCAGTACTGATCCTGAAAAGCGTTTCCAACCCCACTTACAAGTAAAACTAGCTAAAATGTGCCTGGCTGCTATTCACTGAAAAGCTCATTCTGTGTACATTTTTGGCATACGTTTGCTCCTACCGGGTCAGTTGAGCAGCGAATTTCTATTTAACCACCTGCTTTCATGAGAGACCTCAGGGCTGCATGTTTTGAGCCCAGTACTGATCCTGAAAAGCGTTTCCAACCCCACTTACAAGTAAAACTAGCTAAAATGTGCCTGGCTGCTATTTACTGAAAAGCTCATTCTGTGTACATTTTTGGCATACGTTTGCTCCTACCGGGTCAGCTGAGCAGCGAATTTCTATTTAACCACCTGCTTTCATGAGAGACCTCAGGGCTGCATGTTTTGAGCCCAGTACTGAGCCTGAAAAGCATTTCCAACCCCACTTACAAGTAAAACTAGCTAAAATGTGCCTGGCTTCTCTTCACTGAAAAGCTCATTCTGAGTACATTTTTAGCATACGTTTGCTCCTGCCGGGTCAGCTGAGCAGCGAATTTCTATTTAACCACCTGCTATCATGAGAGACCTCAGGGCTGCATGTTTTGAGCCCAGTACTGATCCTGAAAAGCATTTCCAACCCCACTTACAAGTAAAACTAGCTAAAATGTGCCTGGCTTCTCTTCACTGAAAAGCTCATTCTGAATACATTTTTAGCATACGTTTGCTCCTGCCGGGTCAGCTGAGTAGCGAATTTCTATTTAACCACCTGCTATCATGAGAGACCTCAGGGCTGCATGTTTTGAGCCCAGTACTGATCCTGAAAAGCGTTTCCAACCCCACTTACAAGTAAAACTAGCTAAAATGTGCCTGGCTGCTATTCACTGAAAAGCTCATTCTGTGTACATTTTTGGCATACGTTTGCTCCTGCCGGGTCAGCTGAGCAGCGAATTTCTATTTAACCACCTGCTATCATGAGAGACATCAGGGCTGCATGTTTCGAGCCCAGTACTGAGCCTGAAAAGCATTTCCAACCCCACTTACAAGTAAAACTAGCTAAAATGTGCCTGGCTTCTCTTCACTGAAAAGCTCATTCTGAGTACATTTTTAGCATACGTTTGCTCCTGCCGGGTCAGCTGAGCAGCAAATTTCTATTTAACCACCTGCTATCATGAGAGACCTCAGGGCTGCATGTTTTGAGCCCAGTACTGATCCTGAAAAGCATTTCCAACCCCACTTACAAGTAAAACTAGCTAAAATGTGCCTGGCTGCTATTCACTGAAAAGCTCATTCTGTGTACATTTTTGGCATACGTTTGCTCCTACCGGGTCAGTTGAGCAGCGTATTTCTATTTAACCACCTGCTTTCATGAGAGACCTCAGGGCTGCATGTTTTGAGCCCAGTACTGAGCCTGAAAAGCATTTCCAACCCCACTTACAAGTGAAACCAGCTAAAATGTGCCTGGCTTCTCTTCACTGAAAAGCTCATTCTGAGTACATTTTTAGCATACGTTTGCTCCTGCCGGGTCAGCTGAGCAGCGAATTTCTATTTAACCACCTGCTGTCATGGGAGACCTAAGGGCTGCATGTTTTGAGCCCAGTACTGAGCCTGAAAAGCATTTCCAACCCCACTTACAAGTGAAACTAGCTAAAATGTGCCTGGCTGCTATTCACTGAAAAGCTCATTCTGTGTACATTTTTGGCATACGTTTGCTCTTACCGGGTCAGTTGAGCAGCGAATTTCTATTTAACCACGTGCTTTCATGAGAGACCTCAGGGCTGCATGTTTTGAGCCCAGTACTGAGCCTGAAAAGCATTTCCAACCCCACTTACAAGTGAAACTAGCTAAAATGTGCCTGGCTTCTCTTCACTGAAAAGCTCATTCTGAGTACATTTTTAGCATACGTTTGCTCCTGCCAGGTCAGCTGAGCAGCGAATTTCTATTTAACCACCTGCTGTCATGGGAGACCTCAGGGCTGCATGTTTTGAGCCTAGTACTGAGCCTGAAAAGCGTTTCCAACCCCACTTACAAGTAAAACTAGCTAAAATGTGCCTGACTGCTATTCACTGAAAAGGTCATTCTGTGTACATTTTTGGCATACGTTTGCTCCTACCGGGTCAGCTGAGCAGCGAATTTCTATTTAACCACCTGCTTTCATGAGAGACCTCAGGGCTGCATGTTTTGAGCCCAGTACTGAGCCTGAAAAGCATTTCCAACCCCACTTACAAGTAAAACTAGCTAAAATGTGCCTGGCTTCTCTTCACTGAAAAGCTCATTCTGAGTACATTTTTAGCATACGTTTGCTCCTGCCGGGTCAGCTGAGCAGCGAATTTCTATTTAACCACTTGCTATCATGAGAGACCTCAGAGCTGCATGTTTTGAGCCCAGTACTGATCCTGAAAAGCGTTTCCAACCCCACTTACAAGTAAAACTAGCTAAAATGTGCCTGGCTGCTTTTCACTGAAAAGCTCATTCTGAGTACATTTTTAGCATACGTTTGCTCCTGCCGGGACATTTTTGGCATACGTTTGCTCTTACCTGGTCAGCTGAGCAGCGAATTTCTATTTAACCACCTGCTGTCATGGGAGACCTCAGGGCTGCATGTTTTGAGCCCAGTACTGAGCCTGAAAAGCATTTCCAACCCCACTTACAAGTAAAACTAGCTAAAATGTGCCTGGCTGCTATTCACTGAAAAGCTCATTCTGTGTACATTTTTGGCATACGTTTGCTCCTACCGGGTCAGCTGAGCAGCGAATTAACCACCTGCTTTCATGAGAGACCTCAGGGCTGCATGTTTTGAGCCCAGTACTGAGCCTGAAAAGCATTTCCAACCCCACTTAAAAGTAAAACTAGCTAAAATGTGCCTGGCTTCTCTTCACTGAAAAGCTCATTCCGAGTACATTTTTAGCATACGTTTGCTCCTGCCGGGTAACCTGAGCAGCGAATTTCTATTTAACCACCTGCTATCATGAGAGACCTCAGGGCTGCATGTTTTGAGCCCAGTACTGATCCTGAAAAGCGTTTCCAACCCCACTTACAAGTAAAACTAGCTAAAATGTGCCTGGCTGCTATTCACTGAAAAGCTCATTCTGTGTACATTTTTGGCATACGTTTGCTCCTACCGGGTCAGCTGAGCAGCGAATTTCTATTTAACCACCTGCTATCATGAGAGACCTCATGTTTTGATCCCAGTACTGAGCCTGAAAAGCATTTCCAACTCCACTTACAAGTAAAACTAGCGAAAATGTGCCTGGCTTCTCTTCACTGAAAAGCTCATTCTGAGTACATTTTTAGCATACGCTTGCTCCTGCCGGGTCAGCTGAGCAGCGAATTTCTATTTAACCACCTGCTATCATGAGAGACCTCAGGGCTGCATGTTTTGAGCCCAGTACTGAGCCTGAAAAGCGTTTCCAACCCCACTTACAAGTAAAACTAGCTAAAATGTGCCTGACTGCTATTCACTGAAAAGCTCATTCTGTGTACATTTTTGGCATACGTTTGCTCCTACCGGGTCAGCTGAGCAGCGAATTTCTATTTAACCACCTGCTTTCATGAGAGACCTCAGGGCTGCATGTTTTGAGCCCAGTACTGAGCCTGAAAAGCATTTCCAACCCCACTTACAAGTGAAACTAGCTAAAATGTGCCTGGCTTCTCTTCACTGAAAAGCTCATTCTGAGTACATTTTTAGCATACGTTTGCTCCTGCCGGGTCAGCTGAGCAGCGAATTTCTATTTAACCACCTGCTATCATGCATCAGGGCTGCATGTTTTGAGCCCAGTACTGATCCTGAAAAGCGTTTCCAACCCCACTTACAAGTAAAACTAGCTAAAATGAGCCTGGCTGCTATTCACTGAAAAGCTCATTCTGTGTACATTTTTGGCATACGTTTGCTCCTACCGGGTCAGCTGAGCAGCGAATTTCTATTTAACCACCTGCTGTCATGGGAGACCTCAGAGCTGCATGTTTTGAGCCCAGTACTGATCCTGAAAAGCGTTTCCAACCCCACTTACAAGTAAAACTAGCTAAAATGTGCCTGACTGCTATTCACTGAAAAGCTCATTCTGTGTACATTTTTGGCATACGTTTGCTCCTACCGGGTCAGCTGAGCAGCGAATTTCTATTTAACCACCTGCTTTCATGAGAGACCTCAGGGCTGCATGTTTTGAGCCCAGTACTGAGCCTGAAAAGCATTTCCAACCCCACTTACAAGTGAAACTAGCTAAAATGTGCCTGGCTTCTCTTCACTGAAAAGCTCATTCTGAGTACATTTTTAGCATACGTTTGCTCCTGCCGGGTCAGCTGAGCAGCGAATTTCTATTTAACCACCTGCTATCATGAGAGACATCAGGGCTGCATGTTTTGAGCCCAGTACTGATCCTGAAAAGCGTTTCCAACCCCACTTACAAGTAAAACTAGCTAAAATGAGCCTGGCTGCTATTCACTGAAAAGCTCATTCTGTGTACATTTTTGGCATACGTTTGCTCCTACCGGGTCAGCTGAGCAGCGAATTTCTATTTAACCACCTGCTGTCATGGGAGACCTCAGGGCTGCATGTTTTGAGCCCAGTACTGAGCCTGAAAAGCGTTTCCAACCCCACTTACAAGTAAAACTAGCTAAAATGTGCCTGACTGCTATTCACTGAAAAGCTCATTCTGTGTACATTTTTGGCATACGTTTGCTCCTACCGGGTCAGCTGAGCAGCGAATTTCTATTTAACCACCTGCTTTCATGAGAGACCTCAGGGCTGCATGTTTTGAGCCCAGTACTGAGCCTGAAAAGCATTTCCAACCCCACTTACAAGTAAAACTAGCTAAAATGTGCCTGGCTTCTCTTCACTGAAAAGCTCATTCTGAGTACATTTTTAGCATACGTTTGCTCCTGCCGGGTCAGCTGAGCAGCGAATTTCTATTTAACCACCTGCTATCATGAGAGACCTCAGGGCTGCATGTTTTGAGCCCAGTACTGATCCTGAAAAGCGTTTCCAACCCCACTTACAAGTAAAACTAGCTAAAATGTGCCTTGCTGCTATTCACTGAAAAGCTCATTCTGTGTACATTTTTGGCATACATTTGCTCCTACCGGGTCAGCTGAGCAGCGAATTTCTATTTAACCACCTGCTGTCATGGGAGACCTCAGGGCTGCATGTTTTTAGCCCAGTACTGAGCCTGAAAAGCATTTCCAACCCCACTTACAAGTAAAACTAGCTAAAATGTGCCTGGCTGCTATTCACTGAAAAGCTCATTCTGTGTACATTTTTGGCATACGTTTGCTCCTACCGGGTCAGTTGAGCAGCGAATTTCTATTTAACCACCTGCTTTCATGAGAGACCTCAGGGCTGCATGTTTTGAGCCCAGTACTGAGCCTGAAAAGCATTTCCAACCCCACTTACAAGTGAAACTAGCTAAAATGTGCCTGGCTTCTCTTCACTGAAAAGCTCATTCTGAGTACATTTTTAGCATACGTTTGCTCCTGTCGGGTCAGCTGAGCAGCGAATTTCTATTTAACCACCTGCTATCATGCATCAGGGCTGCATGTTTTGAGCCCAGTACTGATCCTGAAAAGCGTTTCCAACCCCACTTACAAGTAAAACTAGCTAAAATGAGCCTGGCTGCTATTCACTGAAAAGCTCATTCTGTGTACATTTTTGGCATACGTTTGCTCCTACCGGGTCAGCTGAGCAGCGAATTTCTATTTAACCACCTGCTGTCATGGGAGACCTCAGAGCTGCATGTTTTGAGCCCAGTACTGATCCTGAAAAGCGTTTCCAACCCCACTTACAAGTAAAACTAGCTAAAATGTGCCTGACTGCTATTCACTGAAAAGCTCATTCTGTGTACATTTTTGGCATACGTTTGCTCCTACCGGGTCAGCTGAGCAGCGAATTTCTATTTAACCACCTGCTTTCATGAGAGACCTCAGGGCTGCATGTTTTGAGCCCAGTACTGAGCCTGAAAAGCATTTCCAACCCCACTTACAAGTGAAACTAGCTAAAATGTGCCTGGCTTCTCTTCACTGAAAAGCTCATTCTGAGTACATTTTTAGCATACGTTTGCTCCTGCCGGGTCAGCTGAGCAGCGAATTTCTATTTAACCACCTGCTATCATGAGAGACATCAGGGCTGCATGTTTTGAGCCCAGTACTGATCCTGAAAAGCGTTTCCAACCCCACTTACAAGTAAAACTAGCTAAAATGAGCCTGGCTGCTATTCACTGAAAAGCTCATTCTGTGTACATTTTTGGCATACGTTTGCTCCTACCGGGTCAGCTGAGCAGCGAATTTCTATTTAACCACCTGCTGTCATGGGAGACCTCAGGGCTGCATGTTTTGAGCCCAGTACTGAGCCTGAAAAGCGTTTCCAACCCCACTTACAAGTAAAACTAGCTAAAATGTGCCTGACTGCTATTCACTGAAAAGCTCATTCTGTGTACATTTTTGGCATACGTTTGCTCCTACCGGGTCAGCTGAGCAGCGAATTTCTATTTAACCACCTGCTTTCATGAGAGACCTCAGGGCTGCATGTTTTGAGCCCAGTACTAAGCCTGAAAAGCATTTCCAACCCCACTTACAAGTAAAACTAGCTAAAATGTGCCTGGCTTCTCTTCACTGAAAAGCTCATTCTGAGTACATTTTTAGCATACGTTTGCTCCTGCCGGGTCAGCTGAGCAGCGAATTTCTATTTAACCACCTGCTATCATGAGAGACCTCAGGGCTGCATGTTTTGAGCCCAGTACTGATCCTGAAAAGCGTTTCCAACCCCACTTACAAGTAAAACTAGCTAAAATGTGCCTTGCTGCTATTCACTGAAAAGCTCATTCTGTGTACATTTTTGGCATACATTTGCTCCTACCGGGTCAGCTGAGCAGCGAATTTCTATTTAACCACCTGCTGTCATGGGAGACCTCAGGGCTGCATGTTTTTAGCCCAGTACTGAGCCTGAAAAGCATTTCCAACCCCACTTACAAGTAAAACTAGCTAAAATGTGCCTGGCTGCTATTCACTGAAAAGCTCATTCTGTGTACATTTTTGGCATACGTTTGCTCCTACCGGGTCAGTTGAGCAGCGAATTTCTATTTAACCACCTGCTTTCATGAGAGACCTCAGGGCTGCATGTTTTGAGCCCAGTACTGATCCTTAAAAGCGTTTCCAACCCCACTTACAAGTAAAACTAGCTAAAATGTGCCTGGCTGCTATTCACTGAAAAGCTCATTGTGTGTACATTTTTGGCATACGTTTGCTCCTACCGGGTCAGCTGAGCAGCGAATTTCTATTTAACCACCTGCTGTCATGGGAGACCTCAGGGCTGCATGTTTTGAGCCCAGTACTGAGCCTGAAAAGCATTTCCAACCCCACTTACAAGTAAAACTAGCTAAAATGTGCCTGGCTGCTATTCACTGAAAAGCTCATTCTGTGTACATTTTTGGCATACGTTTGCTCCTACCGGGTCAGTTGAGCAGCGAATTTCTATTTAACCACCTGCTTTCATGAGAGACCTCAGGGCTGCATGTTTTGAGCCCAGTACTGAGCCTGAAAAGCATTTCCAACCCCACTTACAAGTGAAACTAGCTAAAATGTGCCTGGCTTCTCTTCACTGAAAAGCTCATTCTGAGTACATTTTTAGCATACGTTTGCTCCTGTCGGGTCAGCTGAGCAGCGAATTTCTATTTAACCACCTGCTATCATGCATCAGGGCTGCATGTTTTGAGCCCAGTACTGATCCTGAAAAGCGTTTCCAACCCCACTTACAAGTAAAACTAGCTAAAATGAGCCTGGCTGCTATTCACTGAAAAGCTCATTCTGTGTACATTTTTGGCATACGTTTGCTCCTACCGGGTCAGCTGAGCAGCGAATTTCTATTTAACCACCTGCTTTCATGAGAGACCTCAGGGCTGCATGTTTTGAGCCCAGTACTGAGCCTGAAAAGCATTTCCAACCCCACTTACAAGTAAAACTAGCTAAAATGTGCCTGGCTTCTCTTCACTGAAAAGCTCATTCTGAGTACATTTTTAGCATACGTTTGCTCCTGCCGAGTCAGCTGAGCAGCGAATTTCTATTTAACCACCTGCTATCATGAGAGACCTCAGGGCTGCATGTTTTGAGCCCAGTACTGATCCTGAAAAGCATTTCCAACCCCACTTACAAGTAAAACTAGCTAAAATGTGCCTGGCTGCTATTCACTGAAAAGCTCATTCTGTGTACATTTTTGGCATACGTTTGCTCCTACCGGGTCAGTTGAGCAGCGAATTTCTATTTAACCACCTGCTTTCATGAGAGACCTCAGGGCTGCATGTTTTGAGCCCAGTACTGAGCCTGAAAAGCATTTCCAACCCCTCTTACAAGTGAAACTAGCTAAAATGTGCCTGGCTTCTCTTCACTGAAAAGCTCATTCTGAGTACATTTTTAGCATACGTTTGCTCCTGCCGGGTCAGCTGAGCAGCGAATTTCTATTTAACCACCTGCTATCATGAGAGACATCAGGGCTGCATGTTTTGAGCCCAGTACTGATCCTGAAAAGCGTTTCCAACCCCACTTACAAGTAAAACTAGCTAAAATGTGCCTTGCTGCTATTCACTGAAAAGCTCATTCTGTGTACATTTTTGGCATACATTTGCTCCTACCGGGTCAGCTGAGCAGCGAATTTCTATTTAACCACCTGCTGTCATGGGAGACCTCAGGGCTGCATGTTTTTAGCCCAGTACTGAGCCTGAAAAGCATTTCCAACCCCACTTACAAGTAAAACTAGCTAAAATGTGCCTGGCTGCTATTCACTGAAAAGCTCATTCTGTGTACATTTTTGGCATACGTTTGCTCCTACCGGGTCAGTTGAGCAGCGAATTTCTATTTAACCACCTGCTTTCATGAGAGACCTCAGGGCTGCATGTTTTGAGCCCAGTACTGATCCTTAAAAGCGTTTCCAACCCCACTTACAAGTAAAACTAGCTAAAATGTGCCTGGCTGCTATTCACTGAAAAGCTCATTCTGTGTACATTTTTGGCATACGTTTGCTCCTGCCGGGTCAGCTGAGCAGCGAATTTCTATTTAACCACCTGCTATCATGCATCAGGGCTGCATGTTTTGAGCCCAGTACTGATCCTGAAAAGCGTTTCCAACCCCACTTACAAGTAAAACTAGCTAAAATGAGCCTGGCTGCTATTCACTGAAAAGCTCATTCTGTGTACATTTTTGGCATACGTTTGCTCCTACCGGGTCAGCTGAGCAGCGAATTTCTATTTAACCACCTGCTTTCATGGGAGACCTCAGGGCTGCATGTTTTGAGCCCAGTACTGAGCCTGAAAAGCGTTTCCAACCCCACTTACAAGTAAAACTAGCTAAAATGTGCCTGGCTGCTATTCACTGAAAAGCTCATTCTGTGTACATTTTTGGCATACGTTTGCTCCTACCGGGTCAGCTGAGCAGCGAATTTCTATTTAACCACCTGCTTTCATGAGAGACCTCAGGGCTGCATGTTTTGAGCCCAGTACTGAGCCTGAAAAGCATTTCCAACCCCACTTACAAGTAAAACTAGCTAAAATGTGCCTGGCTTCTCTTCACTGAAAAGCTCATTCTGAGTACATTTTTAGCATATGTTTGCTCCTGCCGGGTCAGCTGAGCAGCGAATTTCTATTTAACCACCTGCTATCATGCATCAGGGCTGCATGTTTTGAGCCCAGTACTGATCCTGAAAAGCGTTTCCAACCCCACTTACAAGTAAAACTAGCTAAAATGAGCCTGGCTGCTATTCACTGAAAAGCTCATTCTGTGTACATTTTTGGCATACGTTTGCTCCTACCGGGTCAGCTGAGCAGCGAATTTCTATTTAACCACCTGCTTTCATGAGAGACCTCAGGGCTGCATGTTTTGAGCCCAGTACTGAGCCTGAAAAGGATTTCCAACCCCACTTACAAGTAAAACTAGCTAAAATGTGCCTGGCTGCTTTTCACTGAAAAGCTCATTCTGAGTACATTTTTGGCATACGTTTGCTCCTACCGGGTCAGCTGAGCAGCGAATTTCTATTTAACCACCTGCTGTCATGGGAGACCTCAGGGCTGCATGTTTTGAGCCCAGTACTGAGCCTGAAAAGCATTTCCAACCCCACTTACAAGTAAAACTAGCTAAAATGTGCCTGGCTGCTATTCACTGAAAAGCTCATTCTGTGTACATTTTTGGCATACGTTTGCTCCTACCGGGTCAGCTGAGCAGCGAATTTTTATTTAACCACCTGCTTTCATGAGAGACCTCAGGGCTGCATGTTTTGAGCCCAGTACTGAGCCTGAAAAGCATTTCCAACCCCACTTACAAGTAAAACTAGCTAAAATGTGCCTGGCTTCTCTTCACTGAAAAGCTCATTCTGAGTACATTTTTAGCATACGTTTGCTCCTGCCGGGTCAGCTGAGCAGCGAATTTCTATTTAACCACCTGCTATCATGAGAGACCTCAGGGCTGCATGTTTTGAGCCCAGTACTGATCCTGAAAAGCATTTCCAACCCCACTTACAAGTAAAACTAGCTAAAATGTGCCTGGCTTCTCTTCACTGAAAAGCTCATTCTGAGTACATTTTTAGCATACGTTTGCTCCTGCCGGGTCAGCTGAGTAGCGAATTTCTATTTAACCACCTGCTATCATGAGAGACCTCAGGGCTGCATGTTTTGAGCCCAGTACTGATCCTGAAAAGCGTTTCCAACCCCACTTACAAGTAAAACTAGCTAAAATGTGCCTGGCTGCTATTCACTGAAAAGCTCATTCTGAGTACATTTTTGGCATACGTTTGCTCCTGCCGGGTCAGCTGAGCAGCGAATTTCTATTTAACCACCTGCTATCATGAGAGACATCAGGGCTGCATGTTTTGAGCCCAGTACTGATCCTGAAAAGCATTTCCAACCCCACTTACAAGTAAAACTAGCTAAAATGTGCCTGGCTGCTATTCACTGAAAAGCTCATTCTGTGTACATTTTTGGCATACGTTTGCTCCTACCGGGTCAGTTGAGCAGCGTATTTCTATTTAACCACCTGCTTTCATGAGAGACCTCAGGGCTGCATGTTTTGAGCCCAGTACTGAGCCTGAAAAGCATTTCCAACCCCACTTACAAGTGAAACTAGCTAAAATGAGCCTGGCTGCTATTCACTTAAAAGCTCATTCTGAGTACATTTTTAGCATACGTTTGCTCCTGTTGGGTCAGCTGAGCAGCGAATTTCTATTTAACCACCTGCTGTCATGGGAGACCTCAGGGCTGCATGTTTTGAGCCCAGTACTGAGCCTGAAAAGCGTTTCCAACCCCACTTACAAGTAAAACTAGCTAAAATGTGCCTGACTGCTATTCACTGAAAAGCTCATTCTGTGTACATTTTTGGCATACGTTTGCTCCTACCGGGTCAGCTGAGCAGCGAATTTCTATTTAACCACCTGCTTTCATGAGAGACCTCAGGGCTGCATGTTTTGAGCCCAGTACTGAGCCTGAAAAGCATTTCCAACCCCACTTACAAGTAAAACTAGCTAAAATGTGCCTGGCTTCTCTTCACTGAAAAGCTCATTCTGAGTACATTTTTAGCATACGTTTGCTCCTGCCGGGTCAGCTGAGCAGCGAATTTCTATTTAACCACCTGCTGTCATGGGAGACCTAAGGGCTGCATGTTTTGAGCCCAGTACTGAGCCTGAAAAGCATTTCCAACCCCACTTACAAGTAAAACTAGCTAAAATGTGCCTGGCTGCTATTCACTGAAAAGCTCATTCTGTGTACATTTTTGGCATACGTTTGCTCCTACCGGGTCAGTTGAGCAGCGAATTTCTATTTAACCACGTGATTTCATGAGAGACCTCAGGGCTGCATGTTTTGAGCCCAGTACTGAGCCTGAAAAGCATTTCCAACCCCACTTACAAGTGAAACTAGCTAAAATGTGCCTGGCTTCTCTTCACTGAAAAGCTCATTCTGAGTACATTTTTAGCATACGTTTGCTCCTGCCGGGTCAGCTGAGCAGCGAATTTCTATTTAACCACCTGCTGTCATGGGAGACCTCAGGGCTGCATGTTTTGAGCCCAGTACTGAGCCTGAAAAGCGTTTCCAACCCCACTTACAAGTAAAACTAGCTAAAATGTGCCTGGCTGCTATTCACTGAAAAGCTCATTCTGTGTACATTTTTGGCATACGTTTGCTCCTACCGGGTCAGTTGAGCAGCGAATTTCTATTTAACCACGTGCTTTCATGAGAGACCTCAGGGCTGCATGTTTTGAGCCCAGTACTGAGCCTGAAAAGCATTTCCAACCCCACTTACAAGTGAAACTAGCTAAAATGTGCCTGGCTTCTCTTCACTGAAAAGCTCATTCTGAGTACATTTTTAGCATACGTTTGCTCCTGCCGGGTCAGCTGAGCAGCGAATTTCTATTTAACCACCTGCTATCATGAGAGACCTCAGGGCTGCATGTTTTGAGCCCAGTACTGATCCTGAAAAGCGTTTCCAACCCCACTTACAAGTAAAACTAGCTAAAATGTGCCTGGCTGCTATTCACTGAAAAGCTCATTCTGTGTACATTTTTGGCATACGTTTGCTCCTACCGGGTCAGCTGAGCAGCGAATTTCTATTTAACCACCTGCTATCATGAGAGACCTCATGTTTTGAGCCCAGTACTGAGCCTGAAAAGCATTTCCAACTCCACTTACAAGTAAAACTAGCGAAAATGTGCCTGGCTTCTCTTCACTGAAAAGCTCATTCTGAGTACATTTAGCATACGCTTGCTCCTGCCGGGTCAGCTGAGCAGCGAATTTCTATTTAACCACCTGCTATCATGAGAGACCTCAGGGCTGCATGTTTTGAGCCCAGTACTGAGCCTGAAAAGCGTTTCCAACCCCACTTACAAGTAAAACTAGCTAAAATGTGCCTGGCTGCTATTCACTGAAAAGCTCATTCTGTGTACATTTTTGGCATACGTTTGCTCCTACCGGGTCAGCTGAGCAGCGAATTTCTATTTAACCACCTGCTGTCATGGGAGACCTCAGGGCTGCATGTTTTGAGCCCAGTACTGAGCCTGAAAAGCATTTCCAACCCCACTTACAAGTGAAACTAGCTAAAATGTGCCTGGCTTCTCTTCACTGAAAAGCTCATTCTGAGTACATTTTTAGCATACGTTTGCTCCTGCCGGGTCAGCTGAGCAGCGAATTTCTATTTAACCACCTGCTATCATGAGAGACATCAGGGCTGCATGTTTTGAGCCCAGTACTGATCCTGAAAAGCGTTTCCAACCCCACTTACAAGTAAAACTAGCTAAAATGAGCCTGGCTGCTATTCACTTAAAAGCTCATTCTGAGTACATTTTTAGCATACGTTTGCTCCTGTTGGGTCAGCTGAGCAGCGAATTTCTATTTAACCACCTGCTGTCATGGGAGACCTCAGGGCTGCATGTTTTGAGCCCAGTACTGAGCCTGAAAAGCGTTTCCAACCCCACTTACAAGTAAAACTAGCTAAAATGTGCCTGACTGCTATTCACTGAAAAGCTCATTCTGTGTACATTTTTGGCATACGTTTGCTCCTACCGGGTCAGCTGAGCAGCGAATTTCTATTTAACCACCTGCTTTCATGAGAGACCTCAGGGCTGCATGTTTTGAGCCCAGTACTGAGCCTGAAAAGCATTTCCAACCCCACTTACAAGTAAAACTAGCTAAAATGTGCCTGGCTTCTCTTCACTGAAAAGCTCATTCTGAGTACATTTTTAGCATACGTTTGCTCCTGCCGGGTCAGCTGAGCAGCGAATTTCTATTTAACCACCTGCTGTCATGGGAGACCTAAGGGCTGCATGTTTTGAGCCCAGTACTGAGCCTGAAAAGCATTTCCAACCCCACTTACAAGTAAAACTAGCTAAAATGTGCCTGGCTGCTATTCACTGAAAAGCTCATTCTGTGTACATTTTTGGCATACGTTTGCTCCTACCGGGTCAGCTGAGCAGCGAATTTCTATTTAACCACCTGCTATCATGAGAGACCTCATGTTTTGAGCCCAGTACTGAGCCTGAAAAGCATTTCCAACTCCACTTACAAGTAAAACTAGCGAAAATGTGCCTGGCTTCTCTTCACTGAAAAGCTCATTCTGAGTACATTTTTAGCATACGCTTGCTCCTGCCGGGTCAGCTGAGCAGCGAATTTCTATTTAACCACCTGCTATCATGAGAGACCTCAGGGCTGCATGTTTTGAGCCCAGTACTGAGCCTGAAAAGCGTTTCCAACCCCACTTACAAGTAAAACTAGCTAAAATGTGCGTGGCTGCTATTCACTGAAAAGCTCATTCTGTGTACATTTTTGGCATACGTTTGCTCCTACCGGGTCAGCTGAGCAGCGAATTTCTATTTAACCACCTGCTGTCATGGGAGACCTCAGGGCTGCATGTTTTGAGCCCAGTACTGAGCCTGAAAAGCATTTCCAACCCCACTTACAAGTGAAACTAGCTAAAATGTGCCTGGCTTCTCTTCACTGAAAAGCTCATTCTGAGTACATTTTTAGCATACGTTTGCTCCTGCCGGGTCAGCTGAGCAGCGAATTTCTATTATACGTTTGCTCCTGTTGGGTCAGCTGAGCAGCGAATTTCTATTTAACCACCTGCTGTCATGGGAGACCTCAGGGCTGCATGTTTTGAGCCCAGTACTGAGCCTGAAAAGCGTTTCCAACCCCACTTACAAGTAAAACTAGCTAAAATGTGCCTGACTGCTATTCACTGAAAAGCTCATTCTGTGTACATTTTTGGCATACGTTTGCTCCTACCGGGTCAGCTGAGCAGCGAATTTCTATTTAACCACCTGCTTTCATGAGAGACCTCAGGGCTGCATGTTTTGAGCCCAGTACTGAGCCTGAAAAGCATTTCCAACCCCACTTACAAGTAAAACTAGCTAAAATGTGCCTGGCTTCTCTTCACTGAAAAGCTCATTCTGAGTACATTTTTAGCATACGTTTGCTCCTGCCGGGTCAGCTGAGCAGCGAATTTCTATTTAACCACCTGCTGTCATGGGAGACCTAAGGGCTGCATGTTTTGAGCCCAGTACTGAGCCTGAAAAGCATTTCCAACCCCACTTACAAGTAAAACTAGCTAAAATGTGCCTGGCTGCTATTCACTGAAAAGCTCATTCTGTGTACATTTTTGGCATACGTTTGCTCCTACCGGGTCAGTTGAGCAGCGAATTTCTATTTAACCACGTGATTTCATGAGAGACCTCAGGGCTGCATGTTTTGAGCCCAGTACTGAGCCTGAAAAGCATTTCCAACCCCACTTACAAGTGAAACTAGCTAAAATGTGCCTGGCTTCTCTTCACTGAAAAGCTCATTCTGAGTACATTTTTAGCATACGTTTGCTCCTGCCGGGTCAGCTGAGCAGCGAATTTCTATTTAACCACCTGCTGTCATGGGAGACCTCAGGGCTGCATGTTTTGAGCCCAGTACTGAGCCTGAAAAGCGTTTCCAACCCCACTTACAAGTAAAACTAGCTAAAATGTGCCTGGCTGCTATTCACTGAAAAGCTCATTCTGTGTACATTTTTGGCATACGTTTGCTCCTACCGGGTCAGTTGAGCAGCGAATTTCTATTTAACCACGTGCTTTCATGAGAGACCTCAGGGCTGCATGTTTTGAGCCCAGTACTGAGCCTGAAAAGCATTTCCAACCCCACTTACAAGTGAAACTAGCTAAAATGTGCCTGGCTTCTCTTCACTGAAAAGCTCATTCTGAGTACATTTTTAGCATACGTTTGCTCCTGCCGGGTCAGCTGAGCAGCGAATTTCTATTTAACCACCTGCTATCATGAGAGACCTCAGGGCTGCATGTTTTGAGCCCAGTACTGATCCTGAAAAGCGTTTCCAACCCCACTTACAAGTAAAACTAGCTAAAATGTGCCTGGCTGCTATTCACTGAAAAGCTCATTCTGTGTACATTTTTGGCATACGTTTGTTCCTACCGGGTCAGCTGAGCAGCGAATTTCTATTTAACCACCTGCTATCATGAGAGACCTCATGTTTTGAGCCCAGTACTGAGCCTGAAAAGCATTTCCAACTCCACTTACAAGTAAAACTAGCGAAAATGTGCCTGGCTTCTCTTCACTGAAAAGCTCATTCTGAGTACATTTTTAGCATACGCTTGCTCCTGCCGGGTCAGCTGAGCAGCGAATTTCTATTTAACCACCTGCTATCATGAGAGACCTCAGGGCTGCATGTTTTGAGCCCAGTACTGAGCCTGAAAAGCGTTTCCAACCCCACTTACAAGTAAAACTAGCTAAAATGTGCCTGGCTGCTATTCACTGAAAAGCTCATTCTGTGTACATTTTTGGCATACGTTTGCTCCTACCGGGTCAGCTGAGCAGCGAATTTCTAATTAACCACCTGCTGTCATGGGAGACCTCAGGGCTGCATGTTTTGAGCCCAGTACTGAGCCTGAAAAGCATTTCCAACCCCACTTACAAGTAAAACTAGCTAAAATGTGCCTGGTTGCTATTCACTGAAAAGCTCATTCTGTGTACATTTTTGGCATACGTTTGCTCCTACCGGGTCAGTTGAGCAGCGAATTTCTATTTAACCACCTGCTTTCATGAGAGACCTCAGGGCTGCATGTTTTGAGCCCAGTACTGAGCCTGAAAAGCATTTCCAACCCCACTTACAAGTGAAACTAGCTAAAATGTGCATGGCTTCTCTTCACTGAAAAGCTCATTCTGAGTACATTTTTAGCATACGTTTGCTCCTGCCGGGTCAGCTGAGCAGCGAATTTCTATTTAACCACCTGCTATCATGCATCAGGGCTGCATGTTTTGAGCCCAGTACTGATCCTGAAAAGCGTTTCCAACCCCACTTACAAGTAAAACTAGCTAAAATGTGCCTGGCTGCTATTCACTGAAAAGCTCATTCTGTGTACATTTTTGGCATACGTTTGCTCCTACCGGGTCAGCTGAGCAGCGAATTTTTATTTAACCACCTGCTTTCATGAGAGACCTCAGGGCTGCATGTTTTGAGCCCAGTACTGAGCCTGAAAAGCATTTCCAACCCCACTTAAAAGTAAAACTAGCTAAAATGTGCCTGGCTTCTCTTCACTGAAAAGCTCATTCTGAGTACATTTTTAGCATACGTTTGCTCCTGCCGGGTCACCTGAGCAGCGAATTTCTATTTAACCACCTGCTATCATGAGAGACCTCAGGGCTGCATGTTTTGAGCCCAGTACTGATCCTGAAAAGCGTTTCCAACCCCACTTACAAGTAAAACTAGCTAAAATGTGCCTGGCTGCTATTCACTGAAAAGCTCATTCTGTGTACATTTTTGGCATACGTTTGCTCCTACCGGGTCAGCTGAGCAGCGAATTTCTATTTAACCACCTGCTATCATGAGAGACCTCATGTTTTGAGCCCAGTACTGAGCCTGAAAAGCATTTCCAACTCCACTTACAAGTAAAACTAGCGAAAATGTGCCTGGCTTCTCTTCACTGAAAAGCTCATTCTAAGTACATTTTTAGCATACGCTTGCTCCTGCCGGGTCAGCTGAGCAGCGAATTTCTATTTAACCACCTGCTATCATGAGAGACCTCAGGGCTGCATGTTTTGAGCCCAGTACTGAGCCTGAAAAGCGGTTCCAACCCCACTTACAAGTAAAACTAGCTAAAATGTGCCTGGCTGCTATTCACTGAAAAGCTCATTCTATGTACATTTTTGGCATACGTTTGCTCCTACCGGGTCAGCTGAGCAGCAAATTTCTATTTAACCACCTGCTGTCATGGGAGACCTCAGGGCTGCATGTTTTGAGCCCAGTACTGAGCCTGAAAAGCATTTCCAACCCCACTTACAAGTAAAACTAGCTAAAATGTGCCTGGTTGCTATTCACTGAAAAGCTCATTCTGTGTACATTTTTGGCATACGTTTGCTCCTACCGGGTCAGTTCAGCAGCGAATTTCTATTTAACCACCTGCTTTCATGAGAGACCTCAGGGCTGCATGTTTTGAGCCCAGTACTGAGCCTGAAAAGCATTTCCAACCCCACTTACAAGTGAAACTAGCTAAAATGTGCCTGGCTTCTCTTCACTGAAAAGCTCATTTTTAGCATACGTTTGCTCCTGCCGGGTCAGCTGAGCAGCGAATTTCTATTTAACCACCTGCTATCATGCATCAGGGCTGCATGTTTTGAGCCCAGTACTGATCCTGAAAAGCGTTTCCAACCCCACTTACAAGTAAAACTAGCTAAAATGAGCCTGGCTGCTATTCACTGAAAAGCTCATTCTGTGTACATTTTTGGCATACGTTTGCTCCTACCGGGTCAGCTGAGCAGCGAATTTCTATTTAACCACCTGCTGTCATGGGAGACCTCAGAGCTGCATGTTTTGAGCCCAGTACTGATCCTGAAAAGCGTTTCCAACCCCACTTACAAGTAAAACTAGCTAAAATGTGCCTGACTGCTATTCACTGAAAAGCTCATTCTGTGTACATTTTTGGCATACGTTTGCTCCTACCGGGTCAGCTGAGCAGCGAATTTCTATTTAACCACCTGCTTTCATGAGAGACCTCAGGGCTGCATGTTTTGATCCCAGTACTGAGCCTGAAAAGCATTTCCAACCCCACTTTACAAGTAAAACTAGCTAAAATGTGCCTGGCTTCTCTTCACTGAAAAGCTCATTCTGAGTACATTTTTAGCATACGTTTGCTCCTGCCGGGTCAGCTGAGCAGCGAATTTCTATTTAACCACCTGCTATCATGAGAGACCTCAGGGCTGCATGTTTTGAACCCAGTACTGAGCCTGAAAAGCATTTCCAACCCCACTTACAAGTAAAACTAGCTAAAATGTGCCTGGCTTCTCTTCACTGAAAAGGTCATTCTGAGTACATTTTTAGCATACCTTTGCTCCTGCCGGGTCACCTGAGCAGCTAATTTCTATTTAACCACCTGCTATCATGAGAGACCTCAGGGCTGCATGTTTTGAGCCCAGTACTGATCCTGAAAAGCGTTTCCAACCCCACTTACAAGTAAAACTAGCTAAAATGTGCCTGGCTGCTATTCACTGAAAAGCTCATTCTGTGTACATTTTTGGCATACGTTTGCTCCTACCGGGTCAGCTGAGCAGCGAATTTCTATTTAACCACCTGCTTTCATGAGAGACCTCAGGGCTGCATGTTTTGAGCCCAGTACTGAGCCTGAAAAGCATTTCCAACCCCACTTACAAGTGAAACTAGCTAAAATGTGCCTGGCTTCTCTTCACTGAAAAGCTCATTCTGAGTACATTTTTAGCATACGTTTGCTCCTGCCGGGTCAGCTGAGCAGCGAATTTCTATTTAACCACCTGCTATCATGAGAGACATCAGGGCTGCATGTGTTGAGCCCAGTACTGATCCTGAAAAGCGTTTCCAACCCCACTTACAAGTAAAACTAGCTAAAATGAGCCTGGCTGCTATTCACTGAAAAGCTCATTCTGTGTACATTTTTGGCATACGTTTGCTCCTACCGGGTCAGCTGAGCAGCGAATTTCTATTTAACCACCTGCTTTCATGAGAGACCTCAGGGCTGCATGTTTTGAGCCCAGTACTGAGCCTGAAAAGCATTTCCAACCCCACTTACAAGTAAAACTAGCTAAAATGTGCCTGGCTTCTCTTCACTGAAAAGCTCATTCTGAGTACATTTTTAGCATACGTTTGCTCCTGCCGGGTCAGCTGAGCAGCGAATTTCTATTTAACCACCTGCTTTCATGAGAGACCTCAGGGCTGCATGTTTTGAGCCCAGTACTGAGCCTGAAAAGCATTTCCAACCCAACTTACAAGTAAAACTAGCTAAAATGTGCCTGGCTTCTCTTCACTGAAAAGCTCATTCTGAGTACATTTTTAGCATACGTTTGCTCCTGCCGGGTCACCTGAGCAGCGAATTTCTATTTAACCACCTGCTATCATGAGAGACCTCAGGGCTGCATGTTTTGAGCCCAGTACTGAGCCTGAAAAGCATTTCCAACCCCACTTACAAGTAAAACTAGCTAAAATGTGCCTGGCTGCTATTCACTGAAAAGCTCATTCTGTGTACATTTTTGGCATACGTTTGCTCCTGCCGGGTCAGCTGAGCAGCGAATTTCTATTTAACCACCTGCTATCATGAGAGACATCAGGGCTGCATGTTTTGAGCCCAGTACTGAGCCTGAAAAGCATTTCCAACCCCACTTACAAGTAAAACTAGATAAAATGTGCCTGGCTGCTTTTCACTGAAAAGCTCATTCTGTGTACATTTTTGGCATACGTTTGCTCCTACCGGGTCAGCTGAGCAGCGAATTTCTATTTAACCACCTGCTGTCATGGGAGACCTCAGGGCTGCATGTTTTGAGCCCAGTACTGAGCCTGAAAAGCATTTCCAACCCCACTTACAAGTAAAACTAGCTAAAATGTGCCTGGCTGCTATTCACTGAAAAGCTCATTCTGTGTACATTTTTGGCATACGTTTGCTCCTACCGGGTCAGCTGAGCAGCGAATTTTTATTTAACCACCTGCTTTCATGAGAGACCTCAGGGCTGCATGTTTTGAGCCCAGTACTGAGCCTGAAAAGCATTTCCAACCCCACTTAAAAGTAAAACTAGCTAAAATGTGCCTGGCTTCTCTTCACTGAAAAGCTCATTCTGAGTACATTTTTAGCATACGTTTGCTCCTGCCGGGTCACCTAAGCAGCGAATTTCTATTTAACCACCTGCTATCATGAGAGACCTCAGGGCTGCATGTTTTGAGCCCAGTACTGATCCTGAAAAGCGTTTCCAACCCCACTTACAAGTAAAACTAGCTAAAATGTGCCTGGCTGCTATTCACTGAAAAGCTCATTCTGTGTACATTTTTGGCATACGTTTGCTCCTACCGGGTCAGCTGAGCAGCGAATTTCTATTTAACCACCTGCTATCATGAGAGACCTCATGTTTTGAGCCCAGTACTGAGCCTGAAAAGCATTTCCAACTCCACTTACAAGTAAAACTAGCGAAAATGTGCCTGGCTTCTCTTCACTGAAAAGCTCATTCTGAGTACATTTTTAGCATACGTTTGCTCCTGCCGGGTCAGCTGAGCAGCGAATTTCTATTTAACCACCTGCTTTCATGAGAGACCTCAGGGCTGCATGTTTTGAGCCCAGTACTGAGCCTGAAAAGCATTTCCAACCCCACTTACAAGTGAAACTAGCTAAAATGTGCCTGGCTTCTCTTCACTGAAAAGCTCATTCTGAGTACATTTTTAGCATACGTTTGCTCCTGCCGGGTCAGCTGAGCAGCGAATTTCTATTTAACCACCTGCTATCATGCATCAGGGCTGCATGTTTTGAGCCCAGTACTGATCCTGAAAAGCGTTTCCAACCCCACTTACAAGTAAAACTAGCTAAAATGAGCCTGTCTGCTATTCACTGAAAAGCTCATTCTGTGTACATTTTTGGCATACGTTTGCTCCTACCGGGTCAGCTGAGCAGCGAATTTCTATTTAACCACCTGCTTTCATGAGAGACCTCAGGGCTGCATGTTTTGAGCCCAGTACTGAGCCTGAAAAGCATTTCCAACCCCACTTACGAGTGAAACTAGCTAAAATGTGCCTGGCTTCTCTTCACTTAAAAGCTCATTCTGAGTACATTTTTAGCATACGTTTGCTCCTGCCGGGTCAGCTGAGCAGCGAATTTCTATTTAACCACCTGCTATCATGAGAGACATCAGGGCTGCATGTTTTGAGCCCAGTACTGATCCTGAAAAGCGTTTCCAACCCCACTTACAAGTAAAACTAGCTAAAATGAGCCTGGCTGCTATTCACTGAAAAGCTCATTCTGTGTACATTTTTGGCATACGTTTGCTCCTACCGGGTCAGCTGAGCAGCGAATTTCTATTTAACCACCTGCTTTCATGAGAGACCTCAGGGCTGCATGTTTTGAGCCCAGTACTGAGCCTGAAAAGCATTTCCAACCCCACTTACAAGTAAAACTAGCTAAAATGTGCCTGGCTTCTCTTCACTGAAAAGCTCATTCTGAGTACATTTTTAGCATACGTTTGCTCCTGCCGGGTCAGCTGAGCAGCGAATTTCTATTTAACCACCTGCTTTCATGAGAGACCTCAGGGCTGCATGTTTTGAGCCCAGTACTGATCCTGAAAAGCATTTCCAACCCCACTTACAAGTAAAACTAGCTAAAATGTGCCTGGCTTCTCTTCACTGAAAAGCTCATTCTGAATACATTTTTAGCATACGTTTGCTCCTGCCGGGTCAGCTGAGTAGCGAATTTCTATTTAACCACCTGCTATCATGAGAGACCTCAGGGCTGCATGTTTTGAGCCCAGTACTGATCCTGAAAAGCGTTTCCAACCCCACTTACAAGTAAAACTAGCTAAAATGAGCCTGGCTGCTATTCACTGAAAAGCTCATTCTGTGTACATTTTTGGCATACGTTTGCTCCTACCGGGTCAGCTGAGCAGCGAATTTCTATTTAACCACCTGCTGTCATGGGAGACCTCAGAGCTGCATGTTTTGAGCCCAGTACTGATCCTGAAAAGCGTTTCCAACCCCACTTACAAGTAAAACTAGCTAAAATGTGCCTGACTGCTATTCACTGAAAAGCTCATTCTGTGTACATTTTTGGCATACGTTTGCTCCTACCGGGTCAGCTGAGCAGCGAATTTCTATTTAACCACCTGCTTTCATGAGAGACCTCAGGGCTGCATGTTTTGAGCCCAGTACTGAGCCTGAAAAGCATTTCCAACCCCACTTAAAAGTAAAACTAGCTAAAATGTGCCTGGCTTCTCTTCACTGAAAAGCTCATTCTGAGTACATTTTTAGCATACGTTTGCTCCTGCCGGGTCACCTAAGCAGCGAATTTCTATTTAACCACCTGCTATCATGAGAGACCTCAGGGCTGCATGTTTTGAGCCCAGTACTGATCCTGAAAAGCGTTTCCAACCCCACTTACAAGTAAAACTAGCTAAAATGTGCCTGGCTGCTATTCACTGAAAAGCTCATTCTGTGTACATTTTTGGCATACGTTTGCTCCTACCGGGTCAGCTGAGCAGCGAATTTCTATTTAACCACCTGCTATCATGAGAGACCTCATGTTTTGAGCCCAGTACTGAGCCTGAAAAGCATTTCCAACTCCACTTACAAGTAAAACTAGCGAAAATGTGCCTGGCTTCTCTTCACTGAAAAGCTAATTCTGAGTACATTTTTAGCATACGTTTGCTCCTGCCGGGTCAGCTGAGCAGCGAATTTCTATTTAACCACCTGCTTTCATGAGAGACCTCAGGGCTGCATGTTTTGAGCCCAGTACTGAGCCTGAAAAGCATTTCCAACCCCACTTACAAGTGAAACTAGCTAAAATGTGCCTGGCTTCTCTTCACTGAAAAGCTCATTCTGAGTACATTTTTAGCATACGTTTGCTCCTGCCGGGTCAGCTGAGCAGCGAATTTCTATTTAACCACCTGCTATCATGCATCAGGGCTGCATGTTTTGAGCCCAGTACTGATCCTGAAAAGCGTTTCCAACCCCACTTACAAGTAAAACTAGCTAAAATGAGCCTGTCTGCTATTCACTGAAAAGCTCATTCTGTGTACATTTTTGGCATACGTTTGCTCCTACCGGGTCAGCTGAGCAGCGAATTTCTATTTAACCACCTGCTTTCATGAGAGACCTCAGGGCTGCATGTTTTGAGTCCAGTACTGAGCCTGAAAAGCATTTCCAACCCCACTTACGAGTGAAACTAGCTAAAATGTGCCTGGCTTTTCTTCACTTAAAAGCTCATTCTGAGTACATTTTTAGCATACGTTTGCTCCTGCCGGGTCAGCTGAGCAGCGAATTTCTATTTAACCACCTGCTATCATGAGAGACATCAGGGCTGCATGTTTTGAGCCCAGTACTGATCCTGAAAAGCGTTTCCAACCCCACTTACAAGTAAAACTAGCTAAAATGAGCCTGGCTGCTATTCACTGAAAAGCTCATTCTGTGTACATTTTTGGCATACGTTTGCTCCTACCGGGTCAGCTGAGCAGCGAATTTCTATTTAACCACCTGCTTTCATGAGAGACCTCAGGGCTGCATGTTTTGAGCCCAGTACTGAGCCTGAAAAGCATTTCCAACCCCACTTACAAGTAAAACTAGCTAAAATGTGCCTGGCTTCTCTTCACTGAAAAGCTCATTCTGAGTACATTTTTAGCATACGTTTGCTCCTGCCGGGTCAGCTGAGCAGCGAATTTCTATTTAACCACCTGCTATCATGAGAGACCTCAGGGCTGCATGTTTTGAGCCCAGTACTGAGCCTGAAAAGCGTTTCCAACCCCACTTGAAAGTAAAACTAGCTAAAATGTGCCTGACTGCTATTCACTGAAAAGCTCATTCTGTGTACATTTTTGGCATACGCTTGCTCCTACCGGGTCAGCTGAGCAGCGAATTTCTATTTAACCACCTGCTTTCATGAGAGACCTCAGGGCTGCATGTTTTGAGCCCAGTACTGAGCCTGAAAAGCATTTCCAACCCAACTTACAAGTAAAACTAGCTAAAATGTGCCTGGCTTCTCTTCACTGAAAAGCTCATTCTGAGTACATTTTTAGCATACGTTTGCTCCTGCCGGGTCACCTGAGCAGCGAATTTCTATTTAACCACCTGCTATCATGAGAGACCTCAGGGCTGCATGTTTTGAGCCCAGTACTGAGCCTGAAAAGCATTTCCAACCCCACTTACAAGTAAAACTAGCTAAAATGTGCCTGGCTGCTATTCACTGAAAAGCTCATTCTGTGTACATTTTTGGCATACGTTTGCTCCTGCCGGGTCAGCTGAGCAGCGAATTTCTATTTAACCACCTGCTATCATGAGAGACATCAGGGCTGCATGTTTTGAGCCCAGTACTGAGCCTGAAAAGCATTTCCAACCCCACTTACAAGTAAAACTAGATAAAATGTGCCTGGCTGCTTTTCACTGAAAAGCTCATTCTGTGTACATTTTTGGCATACGTTTGCTCCTACCGGGTCAGCTGAGCAGCGAATTTCTATTTAACCACCTGCTGTCATGGGAGACCTCAGGGCTGCATGTTTTGAGCCCAGTACTGAGCCTGAAAAGCATTTCCAACCCCACTTACAAGTAAAACTAGCTAAAATGTGCCTGGCTGCCATTCACTGAAAAGCTCATTCTGTGTACATTTTTGGCATACGTTTGCTCCTACCGGGTCAGCTGAGCAGCGAATTTTTATTTAACCACCTGCTTTCATGAGAGACCTCAGGGCTGCATGTTTTGAGCCCAGTACTGAGCCTGAAAAGCATTTCCAACCCCACTTAAAAGTAAAACTAGCTAAAATGTGCCTGGCTTCTCTTCACTGAAAAGCTCATTCTGAGTACATTTTTAGCATACGTTTGCTCCTGCCGGGTCACCTGAGCAGCGAATTTCTATTTAACCACCTGCTATCATGAGAGACCTCAGGGCTGCATGTTTTGAGCCCAGTACTGATCCTGAAAAGCGTTTCCAACCCCACTTACAAGTAAAACTAGCTAAAATGTGCCTGGCTGCTATTCACTGAAAAGCTCATTCTGTGTACATTTTTGGCATACGTTTGCTCCTACCGGGTCAGCTGAGCAGCGAATTTCTATTTAACCACCTGCTATCATGAGAGACCTCATGTTTTGAGCCCAGTACTGAGCCTGAAAAGCATTTCCAACTCCACTTACAAGTAAAACTAGCGAAAATGTGCCTGGCTTCTCTTCACTGAAAAGCTCATTCTGAGTACATTTTTAGCATACGTTTGCTCCTGCCGGGTCAGCTGAGCAGCGAATTTCTATTTAACCACCTGCTTTCATGAGAGACCTCAGGGCTGCATGTTTTGAGCCCAGTACTGATCCTGAAAAGCGTTTCCAACCCCACTTACAAGTAAAACTAGCTAAAATGTGCCTGGCTGCTATTTACTGAAAAGCTCATTCTGTGTACATTTTTGGCATACGTTTGCTCCTACCGGGTCAGCTGAGCAGCGAATTTCTATTTAACCACCTGCTTTCATGAGAGACCTCAGGGCTGCATGTTTTGAGCCCAGTACTGAGCCTGAAAAGCATTTCCAACCCCACTTACAAGTAAAACTAGCTAAAATGTGCCTGGCTTCTCTTCACTGAAAAGCTCATTCTGAGTACATTTTTAGCATACGTTTGCTCCTGCCGGGTCAGCTGAGCAGCGAATTTCTATTTAACCACCTGCTATCATGAGAGACCTCAGGGCTGCATGTTTTGAGCCCAGTACTGATCCTGAAAAGCATTTCCAACCCCACTTACAAGTAAAACTAGCTAAAATGTGCCTGGCTTCTCTTCACTGAAAAGCTCATTCTGAATACATTTTTAGCATACGTTTGCTCCTGCCGGGTCAGCTGAGTAGCGAATTTCTATTTAACCACCTGCTATCATGAGAGACCTCAGGGCTGCATGTTTTGAGCCCAGTACTGATCCTGAAAAGCGTTTCCAACCCCACTTACAAGTAAAACTAGCTAAAATGTGCCTGGCTGTTATTCACTGAAAAGCTTATTCTGTGTACATTTTTGGCATACGTTTGCTCCTGCCGGGTCAGCTGAGCAGCGAATTTCTATTTAACCACCTGCTATCATGAGAGACATCAGGGCTGCATGTTTCGAGCCCAGTACTGAGCCTGAAAAGCATTTCCAACCCCACTTACAAGTAAAACTAGCTAAAATGTGCCTGGCTTCTCTTCACTGAAAAGCTCATTCTGAGTACATTTTTAGCATACGTTTGCTCCTGCCGGGTCAGCTGAGCAGCAAATTTCTATTTAACCACCTGCTATCATGAGAGACCTCAGGGCTGCATGTTTTGAGCCCAGTACTGATCCTGAAAAGCATTTCCAACCCCACTTACAAGTAAAACTAGCTAAAATGTGCCTGGCTGCTATTCACTGAAAAGCTCATTCTGTGTACATTTTTGGCATACGTTTGCTCCTACCGGGTCAGTTGAGCAGCGTATTTCTATTTAACCACCTGCTTTCATGAGAGACCTCAGGGCTGCATGTTTTGAGCCCAGTACTGAGCCTGAAAAGCATTTCCAACCCCACTTACAAGTGAAACCAGCTAAAATGTGCCTGGCTTCTCTTCACTGAAAAGCTCATTCTGAGTACATTTTTAGCATACGTTTGCTCCTGCCGGGTCAGCTGAGCAGCGAATTTCTATTTAACCACCTGCTGTCATGGGAGACCTAAGGGCTGCATGTTTTGAGCCCAGTACTGAGCCTGAAAAGCATTTCCAACCCCACTTACAAGTGAAACTAGCTAAAATGTGCCTGGCTGCTATTCACTGAAAAGCTCATTCTGTGTACATTTTTGGCATACGTTTGCTCTTACCGGGTCAGTTGAGCAGCGAATTTCTATTTAACCACGTGCTTTCATGAGAGACCTCAGGGCTGCATGTTTTGAGCCCAGTACTGAGCCTGAAAAGCATTTCCAACCCCACTTACAAGTAAAACTAGCTAAAATGTGCCTGGCTGCTATTCACTGAAAAGCTCATTCTGTGTACATTTTTGGCATACGTTTGCTCCTACCGGGTCAGCTGAGCAGCGAATTAACCACCTGCTTTCATGAGAGACCTCAGGGCTGCATGTTTTGAGCCCAGTACTGAGCCTGAAAAGCATTTCCAACCCCACTTAAAAGTAAAACTAGCTAAAATGTGCCTGGCTTCTCTTCACTGAAAAGCTCATTCCGAGTACATTTTTAGCATACGTTTGCTCCTGCCGGGTAACCTGAGCAGCGAATTTCTATTTAACCACCTGCTATCATGAGAGACCTCAGGGCTGCATGTTTTGAGCCCAGTACTGATCCTGAAAAGCGTTTCCAACCCCACTTACAAGTAAAACTAGCTAAAATGTGCCTGGCTGCTATTCACTGAAAAGCTCATTCTGTGTACATTTTTGGCATACGTTTCCTCCTACCGGGTCAGCTGAGAAGCGAATTTCTATTTAACCACCTGCTATCATGAGAGACCTCATGTTTTGAGCCCAGTACTGAGCCTGAAAAGCATTTCCAACTCCACTTACAAGTAAAACTAGCGAAAATGTGCCTGGCTTCTCTTCACTGAAAAGCTCATTCTGAGTACATTTTTAGCATACGCTTGCTCCTGCCGGGTCAGCTGAGCAGCGAATTTCTATTTAACCACCTGCTATCATGAGAGACCTCAGGGCTGCATGTTTTGAGCCCAGTACTGAGCCTGAAAAGCGTTTCCAACCCCACTTACAAGTAAAACTAGCTAAAATGTGCCTGGCTTCTCTTCACTGAAAAGCTCATTCTGAATACATTTTTAGCATACGTTTGCTCCTGCCGGGTCAGCTGAGTAGCGAATTTCTATTTAACCACCTGCTATCATGAGAGACCTCAGGGCTGCATGTTTTGAGCCCAGTACTGATCCTGAAAAGCGTTTCCAACCCCACTTACAAGTAAAACTAGCTAAAATGTGCCTGGCTGCTATTCACTGAAAAGCTCATTCTGTGTACATTTTTGGCATACGTTTGCTCCTGCCGGGTCAGCTGAGCAGCGAATTTCTATTTAACCACCTGCTATCATGAGAGACATCAGGGCTGCATGTTTCGAGCCCAGTACTGAGCCTGAAAAGCATTTCCAACCCCACTTACAAGTAAAACTAGCTAAAATGTGCCTGGCTTCTCTTCACTGAAAAGCTCATTCTGAGTACATTTTTAGCATACGTTTGCTCCTGCCGGGTCAGCTGAGCAGCAAATTTCTATTTAACCACCTGCTATCATGAGAGACCTCAGGGCTGCATGTTTTGAGCCCAGTACTGATCCTGAAAAGCATTTCCAACCCCACTTACAAGTAAAACTAGCTAAAATGTGCCTGGCTGCTATTCACTGAAAAGCTCATTCTGTGTACATTTTTGGCATACGTTTGCTCCTACCGGGTCAGTTGAGCAGCGTATTTCTATTTAACCACCTGCTTTCATGAGAGACCTCAGGGCTGCATGTTTTGAGCCCAGTACTGAGCCTGAAAAGCATTTCCAACCCCACTTACAAGTGAAACCAGCTAAAATGTGCCTGGCTTCTCTTCACTGAAAAGCTCATTCTGAGTACATTTTTAGCATACGTTTGCTCCTGCCGGGTCAGCTGAGCAGCGAATTTCTATTTAACCACCTGCTGTCATGGGAGACCTAAGGGCTGCATGTTTTGAGCCCAGTACTGAGCCTGAAAAGCATTTCCAACCCCACTTACAAGTGAAACTAGCTAAAATGTGCCTGGCTGCTATTCACTGAAAAGCTCATTCTGTGTACATTTTTGGCATACGTTTGCTCTTACCGGGTCAGTTGAGCAGCGAATTTCTATTTAACCACGTGCTTTCATGAGAGACCTCAGGGCTGCATGTTTTGAGCCCAGTACTGAGCCTGAAAAGCATTTCCAACCCCACTTACAAGTGAAACTAGCTAAAATGTGCCTGGCTTCTCTTCACTGAAAAGCTCATTCTGAGTACATTTTTAGCATACGTTTGCTCCTGCCAGGTCAGCTGAGCAGCGAATTTCTATTTAACCACCTGCTGTCATGGGAGACCTCAGGGCTGCATGTTTTGAGCCTAGTACTGAGCCTGAAAAGCGTTTCCAACCCCACTTACAAGTAAAACTAGCTAAAATGTGCCTGGCTTCTCTTCACTGAAAAAAGCTCATTCTGAGTACATTTTTAGCATACGTTTGCTCCTGCCGGGTCAGCTGAGCAGCGAATTAACCACCTGCTTTCATGAGAGACCTCAGGGCTGCATGTTTTGAGCCCAGTACTGAGCCTGAAAAGCATTTCCAACCCCACTTACAAGTAAAACTAGCTAAAATGTGCCTGGCTTCTCTTCACTGAAAAGCTCATTCTGAGTACATTTTTAGCATACGCTTGCTCCTGCCGGGTCAGCTGAGCAGCGAATTTCTATTTAACCACCTGCTATCATGAGAGACCTCAGGGCTGCATGTTTTGAGCCCAGTACTGAGCCTGAAAAGCGTTTCCAACCCCACTTACAAGTAAAACTAGCTAAAATGTGCCTGGCTGCTTTTCACTGAAAAGCTCATTCTGTGTACATTTTTGGCATACGTTTGCTCTTACCGGGTCAGCTGAGCAGCGAATTTCTATTTAACCACCTGCTGTCATGGGAGACCTCAGGGCTGCATGTTTTGAGCCCAGTACTGAGCCTGAAAAGCATTTCCAACCCCACTTACAAGTAAAACTAGCTAAAATGTGCCTGGCTGCTATTCACTGAAAAGCTCATTCTGTGTACATTTTTGGCATACGTTTGCTCCTACCGGGTCAGCTGAGCAGCGAATTAACCACCTGCTTTCATGAGAGACCTCAGGGCTGCATGTTTTGAGCCCAGTACTGAGCCTGAAAAGCATTTCCAACCCCACTTAAAAGTAAAACTAGCTAAAATGTGCCTGGCTTCTCTTCACTGAAAAGCTCATTCCGAGTACATTTTTAGCATACGTTTGCTCCTGCCGGGTAACCTGAGCAGCGAATTTCTATTTAACCACCTGCTATCATGAGAGACCTCAGGGCTGCATGTTTTGAGCCCAGTACTGATCCTGAAAAGCGTTTCCAACCCCACTTACAAGTAAAACTAGCTAAAATGTGCCTGGCTGCTATTCACTGAAAAGCTCATTCTGTGTACATTTTTGGCATACGTTTGCTCCTACCGGGTCAGCTGAGAAGCGAATTTCTATTTAACCACCTGCTATCATGAGAGACCTCATGTTTTGAGCCCAGTACTGAGCCTGAAAAGCATTTCCAACTCCACTTACAAGTAAAACTAGCGAAAATGTGCCTGGCTTCTCTTCACTGAAAAGCTCATTCTGAGTACATTTTTAGCATACGCTTGCTCCTGCCGGGTCAGCTGAGCAGCGAATTTCTATTTAACCACCTGCTATCATGAGAGACCTCAGGGCTGCATGTTTTGAGCCCAGTACTGAGCCTGAAAAGCGTTTCCAACCCCACTTACAAGTAAAACTAGCTAAAATGTGCCTGACTGCTATTCACTGAAAAGCTCATTCTGTGTACATTTTTGGCATACGTTTGCTCCTACCGGGTCAGCTGAGCAGCGAATTTCTATTTAACCACCTGCTTTCATGAGAGACCTCAGGGCTGCATGTTTTGAGCCCAGTACTGACCCTGAAAAGCATTTCCAACCCCACTTACAAGTGAAACTAGCTAAAATGTGCCTGGCTTCTCTTCACTGAAAAGCTCATTCTGAGTACATTTTTAGCATACGTTTGCTCCTGCCGGGTCAGCTGAGCAGCGAATTTCTATTTAACCACCTGCTATCATGCATCAGGGCTGCATGTTTTGAGCCCAGTACTGATCCTGAAAAGCGTTTCCAACCCCACTTACAAGTAAAACTAGCTAAAATGAGCCTGGCTGCTATTCACTGAAAAGCTCATTCTGTGTACATTTTTGGCATACGTTTGCTCCTACCGGGTCAGCTGAGCAGCGAATTTCTATTTAACCACCTGCTGTCATGGGAGACCTCAGAGCTGCATGTTTTGAGCCCAGTACTGATCCTGAAAAGCGTTTCCAACCCCACTTACAAGTAAAACTAGCTAAAATGTGCCTGACTGCTATTCACTGAAAAGCTCATTCTGTGTACATTTTTGGCATACGTTTGCTCCTACCGGGTCAGCTGAGCAGCGAATTTCTATTTAACCACCTGCTTTCATGAGAGACCTCAGGGCTGCATGTTTTGAGCCCAGTACTGAGCCTGAAAAGCATTTCCAACCCCACTTACAAGTGAAACTAGCTAAAATGTGCCTGGCTTCTCTTCACTGAAAAGCTCATTCTGAGTACATTTTTAGCATACGTTTGCTCCTGCCGGGTCAGCTGAGCAGTGAATTTCTATTTAACCACCTGCTATCATGAGAGACATCAGGGCTGCATGTTTTGAGCCCAGTACTGATCCTGAAAAGCGTTTCCAACCCCACTTACAAGTAAAACTAGCTAAAATGAGCCTGGCTGCTATTCAATGAAAAGCTCATTCTGTGTACATTTTTGGCATACGTTTGCTCCTACCGGGTCAGCTGAGCAGCGAATTTCTATTTAACCACCTGCTTTCATGAGAGACCTCAGGGCTGCATGTTTTGAGCCCAGTACTGAGCCTGAAAAGCATTTCCAACCCCACTTACAAGTAAAACTAGCTAAAATGTGCCTGGCTTCTCTTCACTGAAAAGCTCATTCTGAGTACATTTTTAGCATACGTTTGCTCCTGCCGGGTCAGCTGAGCAGCGAATTTCTATTTAACCACCTGCTTTCATGAGAGACCTCAGGGCTGCATGTTTTGAGCCCAGTACTGAGCCTGAAAAGCGTTTCCAACCCCACTTGCAAGTAAAACTAGCTAAAATGTGCCTGACTGCTATTCACTGAAAAGCTCATTCTGTGTACATTTTTGGCATAAGCTTGCTCCTACCGGGTCAGCTGAGCAGCGAATTTCTATTTAACCACCTGCTTTCATGAGAGTCCTCAGGGCTGCATGTTTTGAGCCCAGTACTGAGCCTGAAAAGCATTTCCAACCCAACTTACAAGTAAAACTAGCTAAAATGTGCCTGGCTTCTCTTCACTGAAAAGCTCATTCTGAGTACATTTTTAGCATACGTTTGCTCCTGCCGGGTCACCTGAGCAGCGAATTTCTATTTAACCACCTGCTATCATGAGAGACCTCAGGGCTGCATGTTTTGAGCCCAGTACTGAGCCTGAAAAGCATTTCCAACCCCACTTACAAGTAAAACTAGCTAAAATGTGCCTGGCTGCTATTCACTGAAAAGCTCATTCTGTGTACATTTTTGGCATACGTTTGCTCCTGCCGGGTCAGCTGAGCAGCGAATTTCTATTTAACCACCTGCTATCATGAGAGACATCAGGGCTGCATGTTTTGAGCCCAGTACTGAGCCTGAAAAGCATTTCCAACCCCACTTACAAGTAAAACTAGATAAAATGTGCCTGGCTGCTTTTCACTGAAAAGCTCATTCTGTGTACATTTTTGGCATACGTTTGCTCCTACCGGGTCAGCTGAGCAGCGAATTTCTATTTAACCACCTGCTGTCATGGGAGACCTCAGGGCTGCATGTTTTGAGCCCAGTACTGAGCCTGAAAAGCATTTCCAACCCCACTTACAAGTAAAACTAGCTAAAATGTGCCTGGCTGCTATTCACTGAAAAGCTCATTCTGTGTACATTTTTGGCATACGTTTGCTCCTACCGGGTCAGCTGAGCAGCAAATTTTTATTTAACCACCTGCTTTCATGAGAGACCTCAGGGCTGCATGTTTTGAGCCCAGTACTGAGCCTGAAAAGCATTTCCAACCCCACTTACAAGTAAAACTAGCTAAAATGTGCCTGGCTTCTCTTCACTGAAAAGCTCATTCTGAGTACATTTTTAGCATACGTTTGCTCCTGCCGGGTCAGCTGAGCAGCGAATTTCTATTTAACCACCTGCTATCATGAGAGACCTCAGGGCTGCATGTTTTGAGCCCAGTACTGAGCCTGAAAAGCGTTTCCAACCCCACTTGAAAGTAAAACTAGCTAAAATGTGCCTGACTGCTATTCACTGAAAAGCTCATTCTGTGTACATTTTTGGCATACGCTTGCTCCTACCGGGTCAGCTGAGCAGCGAATTTCTATTTAACCACCTGCTTTCATGAGAGACCTCAGGGCTGCATGTTTTGAGCCCAGTACTGAGCCTGAAAAGCATTTCCAACCCAACTTACAAGTAAAACTAGCTAAAATGTGCCTGGCTTCTCTTCACTGAAAAGCTCATTCTGAGTACATTTTTAGCATACGTTTGCTCCTGCCGGGTCACCTGAGCAGCGAATTTCTATTTAACCACCTGCTATCATGAGAGACCTCAGGGCTGCATGTTTTGAGCCCAGTACTGAGCCTGAAAAGCATTTCCAACCCCACTTACAAGTAAAACTAGCTAAAATGTGCCTGGCTGCTATTCACTGAAAAGCTCATTCTGTGTACATTTTTGGCATACGTTTGCTCCTGCCGGGTCAGCTGAGCAGCGAATTTCTATTTAACCACCTGCTATCATGAGAGACATCAGGGCTGCATGTTTTGAGCCCAGTACTGAGCCTGAAAAGCATTTCCAACCCCACTTACAAGTAAAACTAGATAAAATGTGCCTGGCTGCTTTTCACTGAAAAGCTCATTCTGTGTACATTTTTGGCATACGTTTGCTCCTACCGGGTCAGCTGAGCAGCAAATTTCTATTTAACCACCTGCTGTCATGGGAGACCTCAGGGCTGCATGTTTTGAGCCCAGTACTGAGCCTGAAAAGCATTTCCAACCCCACTTACAAGTAAAACTAGCTAAAATGTGCCTGGCTGCCATTCACTGAAAAGCTCATTCTGTGTACATTTTTGGCATACGTTTGCTCCTACCGGGTCAGCTGAGCAGCGAATTTTTATTTAACCACCTGCTTTCATGAGAGACCTCAGGGCTGCATGTTTTGAGCCCAGTACTGAGCCTGAAAAGCATTTCCAACCCCACTTAAAAGTAAAACTAGCTAAAATGTGCCTGGCTTCTCTTCACTGAAAAGCTCATTCTGAGTACATTTTTAGCATACGTTTGCTCCTGCCGGGTCACCTGAGCAGCGAATTTCTATTTAACCACCTGCTATCATGAGAGACCTCAGGGCTGCATGTTTTGAGCCCAGTACTGATCCTGAAAAGCGTTTCCAACCCCACTTACAAGTAAAACTAGCTAAAATGTGCCTGGCTGCTATTCACTGAAAAGCTCATTCTGTGTACATTTTTGGCATACGTTTGCTCCTACCGGGTCAGCTGAGCAGCGAATTTCTATTTAACCACCTGCTATCATGAGAGACCTCATGTTTTGAGCCCAGTACTGAGCCTGAAAAGCATTTCCAACTCCACTTACAAGTAAAACTAGCGAAAATGTGCCTGGCTTCTCTTCACTGAAAAGCTCATTCTGAGTACATTTTTAGCATACGTTTGCTCCTGCCGGGTCAGCTGAGCAGCGAATTTCTATTTAACCACCTGCTTTCATGAGAGACCTCAGGGCTGCATGTTTTGAGCCCAGTACTGATCCTGAAAAGCGTTTCCAACCCCACTTACAAGTAAAACTAGCTAAAATGTGCCTGGCTGCTATTTACTGAAAAGCTCATTCTGTGTACATTTTTGGCATACGTTTGCTCCTACCGGGTCAGCTGAGCAGCGAATTTCTATTTAACCACCTGCTTTCATGAGAGACCTCAGGGCTGCATGTTTTGAGCCCAGTACTGAGCCTGAAAAGCATTTCCAACCCCACTTACAAGTAAAACTAGCTAAAATGTGCCTGGCTTCTCTTCACTGAAAAGCTCATTCTGAGTACATTTTTAGCATACGTTTGCTCCTGCCGGGTCAGCTGAGCAGCGAATTTCTATTTAACCACCTGCTATCATGAGAGACCTCAGGGCTGCATGTTTTGAGCCCAGTACTGATCCTGAAAAGCATTTCCAACCCCACTTACAAGTAAAACTAGCTAAAATGTGCCTGGCTTCTCTTCACTGAAAAGCTCATTCTGAATACATTTTTAGCATACGTTTGCTCCTGCCGGGTCAGCTGAGTAGCGAATTTCTATTTAACCACCTGCTATCATGAGAGACCTCAGGGCTGCATGTTTTGAGCCCAGTACTGATCCTGAAAAGCGTTTCCAACCCCACTTACAAGTAAAACTAGCTAAAATGTGCCTGGCTGCTATTCACTGAAAAGCTTATTCTGTGTACATTTTTGGCATACGTTTGCTCCTGCCGGGTCAGCTGAGCAGCGAATTTCTATTTAACCACCTGCTATCATGAGAGACATCAGGGCTGCATGTTTCGAGCCCAGTACTGAGCCTGAAAAGCATTTCCAACCCCACTTACAAGTAAAACTAGCTAAAATGTGCCTGGCTTCTCTTCACTGAAAAGCTCATTCTGAGTACATTTTTAGCATACGTTTGCTCCTGCCGGGTCAGCTGAGCAGCAAATTTCTATTTAACCACCTGCTATCATGAGAGACCTCAGGGCTGCATGTTTTGAGCCCAGTACTGATCCTGAAAAGCATTTCCAACCCCACTTACAAGTAAAACTAGCTAAAATGTGCCTGGCTGCTATTCACTGAAAAGCTCATTCTGTGTACATTTTTGGCATACGTTTGCTCCTACCGGGTCAGTTGAGCAGCGTATTTCTATTTAACCACCTGCTTTCATGAGAGACCTCAGGGCTGCATGTTTTGAGCCCAGTACTGAGCCTGAAAAGCATTTCCAACCCCACTTACAAGTGAAACCAGCTAAAATGTGCCTGGCTTCTCTTCACTGAAAAGCTCATTCTGAGTACATTTTTAGCATACGTTTGCTCCTGCCGGGTCAGCTGAGCAGCGAATTTCTATTTAACCACCTGCTGTCATGGGAGACCTAAGGGCTGCATGTTTTGAGCCCAGTACTGAGCCTGAAAAGCATTTCCAACCCCACTTACAAGTGAAACTAGCTAAAATGTGCCTGGCTGCTATTCACTGAAAAGCTCATTCTGTGTACATTTTTGGCATACGTTTGCTCTTACCGGGTCAGTTGAGCAGCGAATTTCTATTTAACCACGTGCTTTCATGAGAGACCTCAGGGCTGCATGTTTTGAGCCCAGTACTGAGCCTGAAAAGCATTTCCAACCCCACTTACAAGTGAAACTAGCTAAAATGTGCCTGGCTTCTCTTCACTGAAAAGCTCATTCTGAGTACATTTTTAGCATACGTTTGCTCCTGCCAGGTCAGCTGAGCAGCGAATTTCTATTTAACCACCTGCTGTCATGGGAGACCTCAGGGCTGCATGTTTTGAGCCTAGTACTGAGCCTGAAAAGCGTTTCCAACCCCACTTACAAGTAAAACTAGCTAAAATGTGCCTGGCTTCTCTTCACTGAAAAAAGCTCATTCTGAGTACATTTTTAGCATACGTTTGCTCCTGCCGGGTCAGCTGAGCAGCGAATTTCTATTTAACCACTTGCTATCATGAGAGACCTCAGAGCTGCATGTTTTGAGCCCAGTACTGATCCTGAAAAGCGTTTCCAACCCCACTTACAAGTAAAACTAGCTAAAATGTGCCTGGCTGCTTTTCACTGAAAAGCTCATTCTGTGTACATTTTTGGCATACGTTTGCTCTTACCGGGTCAGCTGAGCAGCGAATTTCTATTTAACCACCTGCTGTCATGGGAGACCTCAGGGCTGCATGTTTTGAGCCCAGTACTGAGCCTGAAAAGCATTTCCAACCCCACTTACAAGTAAAACTAGCTAAAATGTGCCTGGCTGCTATTCACTGAAAAGCTCATTCTGTGTACATTTTTGGCATACGTTTGCTCCTACCGGGTCAGCTGAGCAGCGAATTAACCACCTGCTTTCATGAGAGACCTCAGGGCTGCATGTTTTGAGCCCAGTACTGAGCCTGAAAAGCATTTCCAACCCCACTTAAAAGTAAAACTAGCTAAAATGTGCCTGGCTTCTCTTCACTGAAAAGCTCATTCCGAGTACATTTTTAGCATACGTTTGCTCCTGCCGGGTAACCTGAGCAGCGAATTTCTATTTAACCACCTGCTATCATGAGAGACCTCAGGGCTGCATGTTTTGAGCCCAGTACTGATCCTGAAAAGCGTTTCCAACCCCACTTACAAGTAAAACTAGCTAAAATGTGCCTGGCTGCTATTCACTGAAAAGCTCATTCTGTGTACATTTTTGGCATACGTTTGCTCCTACCGGGTCAGCTGAGAAGCGAATTTCTATTTAACCACCTGCTATCATGAGAGACCTCATGTTTTGAGCCCAGTACTGAGCCTGAAAAGCATTTCCAACTCCACTTACAAGTAAAACTAGCGAAAATGTGCCTGGCTTCTCTTCACTGAAAAGCTCATTCTGAGTACATTTTTAGCATACGCTTGCTCCTGCCGGGTCAGCTGAGCAGCGAATTTCTATTTAACCACCTGCTATCATGAGAGACCTCAGGGCTGCATGTTTTGAGCCCAGTACTGAGCCTGAAAAGCGTTTCCAACCCCACTTACAAGTAAAACTAGCTAAAATGTGCCTGGCTTCTCTTCACTGAAAAGCTCATTCTGAATACATTTTTAGCATACGTTTGCTCCTGCCGGGTCAGCTGAGTAGCGAATTTCTATTTAACCACCTGCTATCATGAGAGACCTCAGGGCTGCATGTTTTGAGCCCAGTACTGATCCTGAAAAGCGTTTCCAACCCCACTTACAAGTAAAACTAGCTAAAATGTGCCTGGCTGCTATTCACTGAAAAGCTCATTCTGTGTACATTTTTGGCATACGTTTGCTCCTGCCGGGTCAGCTGAGCAGCGAATTTCTATTTAACCACCTGCTATCATGAGAGACATCAGGGCTGCATGTTTCGAGCCCAGTACTGAGCCTGAAAAGCATTTCCAACCCCACTTACAAGTAAAACTAGCTAAAATGTGCCTGGCTTCTCTTCACTGAAAAGCTCATTCTGAGTACATTTTTAGCATACGTTTGCTCCTGCCGGGTCAGCTGAGCAGCAAATTTCTATTTAACCACCTGCTATCATGAGAGACCTCAGGGCTGCATGTTTTGAGCCCAGTACTGATCCTGAAAAGCATTTCCAACCCCACTTACAAGTAAAACTAGCTAAAATGTGCCTGGCTGCTATTCACTGAAAAGCTCATTCTGTGTACATTTTTGGCATACGTTTGCTCCTACCGGGTCAGTTGAGCAGCGTATTTCTATTTAACCACCTGCTTTCATGAGAGACCTCAGGGCTGCATGTTTTGAGCCCAGTACTGAGCCTGAAAAGCATTTCCAACCCCACTTACAAGTGAAACCAGCTAAAATGTGCCTGGCTTCTCTTCACTGAAAAGCTCATTCTGAGTACATTTTTAGCATACGTTTGCTCCTGCCGGGTCAGCTGAGCAGCGAATTTCTATTTAACCACCTGCTGTCATGGGAGACCTAAGGGCTGCATGTTTTGAGCCCAGTACTGAGCCTGAAAAGCATTTCCAACCCCACTTACAAGTGAAACTAGCTAAAATGTGCCTGGCTGCTATTCACTGAAAAGCTCATTCTGTGTACATTTTTGGCATACGTTTGCTCTTACCGGGTCAGTTGAGCAGCGAATTTCTATTTAACCACGTGCTTTCATGAGAGACCTCAGGGCTGCATGTTTTGAGCCCAGTACTGAGCCTGAAAAGCATTTCCAACCCCACTTACAAGTGAAACTAGCTAAAATGTGCCTGGCTTCTCTTCACTGAAAAGCTCATTCTGAGTACATTTTTAGCATACGTTTGCTCCTGCCAGGTCAGCTGAGCAGCGAATTTCTATTTAACCACCTGCTGTCATGGGAGACCTCAGGGCTGCATGTTTTGAGCCTAGTACTGAGCCTGAAAAGCGTTTCCAACCCCACTTACAAGTAAAACTAGCTAAAATGTGCCTGGCTTCTCTTCACTGAAAAAAGCTCATTCTGAGTACATTTTTAGCATACGTTTGCTCCTGCCGGGTCAGCTGAGCAGCGAATTTCTATTTAACCACTTGCTATCATGAGAGACCTCAGAGCTGCATGTTTTGAGCCCAGTACTGATCCTGAAAAGCGTTTCCAACCCCACTTACAAGTAAAACTAGCTAAAATGTGCCTGGCTGCTTTTCACTGAAAAGCTCATTCTGTGTACATTTTTGGCATACGTTTGCTCTTACCGGGTCAGCTGAGCAGCGAATTTCTATTTAACCACCTGCTGTCATGGGAGACCTCAGGGCTGCATGTTTTGAGCCCAGTACTGAGCCTGAAAAGCATTTCCAACCCCACTTACAAGTAAAACTAGCTAAAATGTGCCTGGCTGCTATTCACTGAAAAGCTCATTCTGTGTACATTTTTGGCATACGTTTGCTCCTACCGGGTCAGCTGAGCAGCGAATTAACCACCTGCTTTCATGAGAGACCTCAGGGCTGCATGTTTTGAGCCCAGTACTGAGCCTGAAAAGCATTTCCAACCCCACTTAAAAGTAAAACTAGCTAAAATGTGCCTGGCTTCTCTTCACTGAAAAGCTCATTCCGAGTACATTTTTAGCATACGTTTGCTCCTGCCGGGTAACCTGAGCAGCGAATTTCTATTTAACCACCTGCTATCATGAGAGACCTCAGGGCTGCATGTTTTGAGCCCAGTACTGATCCTGAAAAGCGTTTCCAACCCCACTTACAAGTAAAACTAGCTAAAATGTGCCTGGCTGCTATTCACTGAAAAGCTCATTCTGTGTACATTTTTGGCATACGTTTGCTCCTACCGGGTCAGCTGAGAAGCGAATTTCTATTTAACCACCTGCTATCATGAGAGACCTCATGTTTTGAGCCCAGTACTGAGCCTGAAAAGCATTTCCAACTCCACTTACAAGTAAAACTAGCGAAAATGTGCCTGGCTTCTCTTCACTGAAAAGCTCATTCTGAGTACATTTTTAGCATACGCTTGCTCCTGCCGGGTCAGCTGAGCAGCGAATTTCTATTTAACCACCTGCTATCATGAGAGACCTCAGGGCTGCATGTTTTGAGCCCAGTACTGAGCCTGAAAAGCGTTTCCAACCCCACTTACAAGTAAAACTAGCTAAAATGTGCCTGACTGCTATTCACTGAAAAGCTCATTCTGTGTACATTTTTGGCATACGTTTGCTCCTACCGGGTCAGCTGAGCAGCGAATTTCTATTTAACCACCTGCTTTCATGAGAGACCTCAGGGCTGCATGTTTTGAGCCCAGTACTGACCCTGAAAAGCATTTCCAACCCCACTTACAAGTGAAACTAGCTAAAATGTGCCTGGCTTCTCTTCACTGAAAAGCTCATTCTGAGTACATTTTTAGCATACGTTTGCTCCTGCCGGGTCAGCTGAGCAGCGAATTTCTATTTAACCACCTGCTATCATGCATCAGGGCTGCATGTTTTGAGCCCAGTACTGATCCTGAAAAGCGTTTCCAACCCCACTTACAAGTAAAACTAGCTAAAATGAGCCTGGCTGCTATTCACTGAAAAGCTCATTCTGTGTACATTTTTGGCATACGTTTGCTCCTACCGGGTCAGCTGAGCAGCGAATTTCTATTTAACCACCTGCTGTCATGGGAGACCTCAGAGCTGCATGTTTTGAGCCCAGAACTGATCCTGAAAAGCGTTTCCAACCCCACTTACAAGTAAAACTAGCTAAAATGTGCCTGACTGCTATTCACTGAAAAGCTCATTCTGTGTACATTTTTGGCATACGTTTGCTCCTACCGGGTCAGCTGAGCAGCGAATTTCTATTTAACCACCTGCTTTCATGAGAGACCTCAGGGCTGCATGTTTTGAGCCCAGTACTGAGCCTGAAAAGCATTTCCAACCCCACTTACAAGTGAAACTAGCTAAAATGTGCCTGGCTTCTCTTCACTGAAAAGCTCATTCTGAGTACATTTTTAGCATACGTTTGCTCCTGCCGGGTCAGCTGAGCAGCGAATTTCTATTTAACCACCTGCTATCATGAGAGACATCAGGGCTGCATGTTTTGAGCCCAGTACTGATCCTGAAAAGCGTTTCCAACCCCACTTACAAGTAAAACTAGCTAAAATGAGCCTGGCTGCTATTCAATGAAAAGCTCATTCTGTGTACATTTTTGGCATACGTTTGCTCCTACCGGGTCAGCTGAGCAGCGAATTTCTATTTAACCACCTGCTTTCATGAGAGACCTCAGGGCTGCATGTTTTGAGCCCAGTACTGAGCCTGAAAAGCATTTCCAACCCCACTTACAAGTAAAACTAGCTAAAATGTGCCTGGCTTCTCTTCACTGAAAAGCTCATTCTGAGTACATTTTTAGCATACGTTTGCTCCTGCCGGGTCAGCTGAGCAGCGAATTTCTATTTAACCACCTGCTTTCATGAGAGACCTCAGGGCTGCATGTTTTGAGCCCAGTACTGAGCCTGAAAAGCGTTTCCAACCCCACTTGCAAGTAAAACTAGCTAAAATGTGCCTGACTGCTATTCACTGAAAAGCTCATTCTGTGTACATTTTTGGCATAAGCTTGCTCCTACCGGGTCAGCTGAGCAGCGAATTTCTATTTAACCACCTGCTTTCATGAGAGACCTCAGGGCTGCATGTTTTGAGCCCAGTACTGAGCCTGAAAAGCATTTCCAACCCAACTTACAAGTAAAACTAGCTAAAATGTGCCTGGCTTCTCTTCACTGAAAAGCTCATTCTGAGTACATTTTTAGCATACGTTTGCTCCTGCCGGGTCACCTGAGCAGCGAATTTCTATTTAACCACCTGCTATCATGAGAGACCTCAGGGCTGCATGTTTTGAGCCCAGTACTGAGCCTGAAAAGCATTTCCAACCCCACTTACAAGTAAAACTAGCTAAAATGTGCCTGGCTGCTATTCACTGAAAAGCTCATTCTGTGTACATTTTTGGCATACGTTTGCTCCTGCCGGGTCAGCTGAGCAGCGAATTTCTATTTAACCACCTGCTATCATGAGAGACATCAGGGCTGCATGTTTTGAGCCCAGTACTGAGCCTGAAAAGCATTTCCAACCCCACTTACAAGTAAAACTAGATAAAATGTGCCTGGCTGCTTTTCACTGAAAAGCTCATTCTGTGTACATTTTTGGCATACGTTTGCTCCTACCGGGTCAGCTGAGCAGCGAATTTCTATTTAACCACCTGCTGTCATGGGAGACCTCAGGGCTGCATGTTTTGAGCCCAGTACTGAGCCTGAAAAGCATTTCCAACCCCACTTACAAGTAAAACTAGCTAAAATGTGCCTGGCTGCTATTCACTGAAAAGCTCATTCTGTGTACATTTTTGGCATACGTTTGCTCCTACCGGGTCAGCTGAGCAGCGAATTTTTATTTAACCACCTGCTTTCATGAGAGACCTCAGGGCTGCATGTTTTGAGCCCAGTACTGAGCCTGAAAAGCATTTCCAACCCCACTTAAAAGTAAAACTAGCTAAAATGTGCCTGGCTTCTCTTCACTGAAAAGCTCATTCTGAGTACATTTTTAGCATACGTTTGCTCCTGCCGGGTCACCTAAGCAGCGAATTTCTATTTAACCACCTGCTATCATGAGAGACCTCAGGGCTGCATGTTTTGAGCCCAGTACTGATCCTGAAAAGCGTTTCCAACCCCACTTACAAGTAAAACTAGCTAAAATGTGCCTGGCTGCTATTCACTGAAAAGCTCATTCTGTGTACATTTTTGGCATTCGTTTGCTCCTACCGGGTCAGCTGAGCAGCGAATTTCTATTTAAACCACCTGCTATCATGAGAGACCTCATGTTTTGAGCCCAGTACTGAGCCTGAAAAGCATTTCCAACTCCACTTACAAGTAAAACTAGCGAAAATGTGCCTGGCTTCTCTTCACTGAAAAGCTCATTCTGAGTACATTTTTAGCATACGTTTGCTCCTGCCGGGTCAGCTGAGCAGCGAATTTCTATTTAACCACCTGCTTTCATGAGAGACCTCAGGGCTGCATGTTTTGAGCCCAGTACTGAGCCTGAAAAGCATTTCCAACCCCACTTAAAAGTAAAACTAGCTAAAATGTGCCTGGCTTCTCTTCACTGAAAAGCTCATTCTGAGTACATTTTTAGCATACGTTTGCTCCTGCCGGGTCACCTAAGCAGCGAATTTCTATTTAACCACCTGCTATCATGAGAGACCTCAGGGCTGCATGTTTTGAGCCCAGTACTGATCCTGAAAAGCGTTTCCAACCCCACTTACAAGTAAAACTAGCTAAAATGTGCCTGGCTGCTATTCACTGAAAAGCTCATTCTGTGTACATTTTTGGCATACGTTTGCTCCTACCGGGTCAGCTGAGCAGCGAATTTCTATTTAACCACCTGCTATCATGAGAGACCTCATGTTTTGAGCCCAGTACTGAGCCTGAAAAGCATTTCCAACTCCACATACAAGTAAAACTAGCGAAAATGTGCCTGGCTTCTCTTCACTGAAAAGCTCATTCTGAGTACATTTTTAGCATACGTTTGCTCCTGCCGGGTCAGCTGAGCAGCGAATTTCTATTTAACCACCTGCTTTCATGAGAGACCTCAGGGCTGCATGTTTTGAGCCCAGTACTGAGCCTGAAAAGCATTTCCAACCCCACTTACAAGTGAAACTAGCTAAAATGTGCCTGGCTTCTCTTCACTGAAAAGCTCATTCTGAGTACATTTTTAGCATACGTTTGCTCCTGCCGGGTCAGCTGAGCAGCGAATTTCTATTTAACCACCTGCTATCATGCATCAGGGCTGCATGTTTTGAGCCCAGTACTGATCCTGAAAAGCGTTTCCAACCCCACTTACAAGTAAAACTAGCTAAAATGAGCCTGGCTGCTATTCACTGAAAAGCTCATTCTGTGTACATTTTTGGCATACGTTTGCTCCTACCGGGTCAGCTGAGCAGCGAATTTCTATTTAACCACCTGCTTTCATGAGAGACCTCAGGGCTGCATGTTTTGAGCCCAGTACTGAGCCTGAAAAGCATTTCCAACCCCACTTACGAGTGAAACTAGCTAAAATGTGCCTGGCTTCTCTTCACTTAAAAGCTCATTCTGAGTACATTTTTAGCATACGTTTGCTCCTGCCGGGTCAGCTGAGCAGCGAATTTCTATTTAACCACCTGCTATCATGAGAGACATCAGGGCTGCATGTTTTGAGCCCAGTACTGATCCTGAAAAGCGTTTCCAACCCCACTTACAAGTAAAACTAGCTAAAATGAGCCTGGCTGCTATTCACTGAAAAGCTCATTCTGTGTACATTTTTGGCATACGTTTGCTCCTACCGGGTCAGCTGAGCAGCGAATTTCTATTTAACCACCTGCTTTCATGAGAGACATCAGGGCTGCATGTTTTGAGCCCAGTACTGAGCCTGAAAAGCATTTCCAACCCCACTTACAAGTAAAACTAGCTAAAATGTGCCTGGCTTCTCTTCACTGAAAAGCTCATTCTGAGTACATTTTTAGCATACGTTTGCTCCTGCCGGGTCAGCTGAGCAGCGAATTTCTATTTAACCACCTGCTATCATGAGAGACCTCAGGGCTGCATGTTTTGAGCCCAGTACTGAGCCTGAAAAGCGTTTCCAACCCCACTTGAAAGTAAAACTAGCTAAAATGTGCCTGACTGCTATTCACTGAAAAGCTCATTCTGTGTACATTTTTGGCATACGCTTGCTCCTACCGGGTCAGCTGAGCAGCGAATTTCTATTTAACCACCTGCTTTCATGAGAGACCTCAGGGCTGCATGTTTTGAGCCCAGTACTGAGCCTGAAAAGCATTTCCAACCCAACTTACAAGTAAAACTAGCTAAAATGTGCCTGGCTTCTCTTCACTGAAAAGCTCATTCTGAGTACATTTTTAGCATACGTTTGCTCCTGCCGGGTCACCTGAGCAGCGAATTTCTATTTAACCACCTGCTATCATGAGAGACCTCAGGGCTGCATGTTTTGAGCCCAGTACTGAGCCTGAAAAGCATTTCCAACCCCACTTACAAGTAAAACTATCTAAAATGTGCCTGGCTGCTATTCACTGAAAAGCTCATTCTGTGTACATTTTTGGCATACGTTTGCTCCTGCCGGGTCAGCTGAGCAGCGAATTTCTATTTAACCACCTGCTATCATGAGAGACATCAGGGCTGCATGTTTTGAGCCCAGTACTGAGCCTGAAAAGCATTTCCAACCCCACTTACAAGTAAAACTAGATAAAATGTGCCTGGCTGCTTTTCACTGAAAAGCTCATTCTGTGTACATTTTTGGCATACGTTTGCTCCTACCGGGTCAGCTGAGCAGCGAATTTCTATTTAACCACCTGCTGTCATGGGAGACCTCAGGGCTGCATGTTTTGAGCCCAGTACTGAGCCTGAAAAGCATTTCCAACCCCACTTACAAGTAAAACTAGCTAAAATGTGCCTGGCTGCCATTCACTGAAAAGCTCATTCTGTGTACATTTTTGGCATACGTTTGCTCCTACCGGGTCAGCTGAGCAGCGAATTTTTATTTAACCACCTGCTTTCATGAGAGACCTCAGGGCTGCATGTTTTGAGCCCAGTACTGAGCCTGAAAAGCATTTCCAACCCCACTTAAAAGTAAAACTAGCTAAAATGTGCCTGGCTTCTCTTCACTGAAAAGCTCATTCTGAGTACATTTTTAGCATACGTTTGCTCCTGCCGGGTCACCTGAGCAGCGAATTTCTATTTAACCACCTGCTATCATGAGAGACCTCAGGGCTGCATGTTTTGAGCCCAGTACTGATCCTGAAAAGCGTTTCCAACCCCACTTACAAGTAAAACTAGCTAAAATGTGCCTGGCTGCTATTCACTGAAAAGCTCATTCTGTGTACATTTTTGGCATATGTTTGCTCCTACCGGGTCAGCTGAGCAGCGAATTTCTATTTAACCACCTGCTATCATGAGAGACCTCATGTTTTGAGCCCAGTACTGAGCCTGAAAAGCATTTCCAACTCCACTTACAAGTAAAACTAGCGAAAATGTGCCTGGCTTCTCTTCACTGAAAAGCTCATTCTGAGTACATTTTTAGCATACGTTTGCTCCTGCCGGGTCAGCTGAGCAGCGAATTTCTATTTAACCACCTGCTTTCATGAGAGACCTCAGGGCTGCATGTTTTGAGCCCAGTACTGATCCTGAAAAGCGTTTCCAACCCCACTTACAAGTAAAACTAGCTAAAATGTGCCTGGCTGCTATTTACTGAAAAGCTCATTCTGTGTACATTTTTGGCATACGTTTGCTCCTACCGGGTCAGCTGAGCAGCGAATTTCTATTTAACCACCTGCTTTCATGAGAGACCTCAGGGCTGCATGTTTTGAGCCCAGTACTGAGCCTGAAAAGCATTTCCAACCCCACTTACAAGTAAAACTAGCTAAAATGTGCCTGGCTTCTCTTCACTGAAAAGCTCATTCTGAGTACATTTTTAGCATACGTTTGCTCCTGCCGGGTCAGCTGAGCAGCGAATTTCTATTTAACCACCTGCTATCATGAGAGACCTCAGGGCTGCATGTTTTGAGCCCAGTACTGATCCTGAAAAGCATTTCCAACCCCACTTACAAGTAAAACTAGCTAAAATGTGCCTGGCTTCTCTTCACTGAAAAGCTCATTCTGAATACATTTTTAGCATACGTTTGCTCCTGCCGGGTCAGCTGAGTAGCGAATTTCTATTTAACCACCTGCTATCATGAGAGACCTCAGGGCTGCATGTTTTGAGCCCAGTACTGATCCTGAAAAGCGTTTCCAACCCCACTTACAAGTAAAACTAGCTAAAATGTGCCTGGCTGCTATTCACTGAAAAGCTCATTCTGTGTACATTTTTGGCATACGTTTGCTCCTGCCGGGTCAGCTGAGCAGCGAATTTCTATTTAACCACCTGCTATCATGAGAGACATCAGGGCTGCATGTTTCGAGCCCAGTACTGAGCCTGAAAAGCATTTCCAACCCCACTTACAAGTAAAACTAGCTAAAATGTGCCTGGCTTCTCTTCACTGAAAAGCTCATTCTGAGTACATTTTTAGCATACGTTTGCTCCTGCCGGGTCAGCTGAGCAGCGAATTTCTATTTAACCACCTGCTGTCATGGGAGACCTAAGGGCTGCATGTTTTGAGCCCAGTACTGAGCCTGAAAAGCATTTCCAACCCCACTTACAAGTGAAACTAGCTAAAATGTGCCTGGCTGCTATTCACTGAAAAGCTCATTCTGTGTACATTTTTGGCATACGTTTGCTCTTACCGGGTCAGTTGAGCAGCGAATTTCTATTTAACCACGTGCTTTCATGAGAGACCTCAGGGCTGCATGTTTTGAGCCCAGTACTGAGCCTGAAAAGCATTTCCAACCCCACTTACAAGTGAAACTAGCTAAAATGTGCCTGGCTTCTCTTCACTGAAAAGCTCATTCTGAGTACATTTTTAGCATACGTTTGCTCCTGCCAGGTCAGCTGAGCAGCGAATTTCTATTTAACCACCTGCTGTCATGGGAGACCTCAGGGCTGCATGTTTTGAGCCTAGTACTGAGCCTGAAAAGCGTTTCCAACCCCACTTACAAGTAAAACTAGCTAAAATGTGCCTGGCTTCTCTTCACTGAAAAAAGCTCATTCTGAGTACATTTTTAGCATACGTTTGCTCCTGCCGGGTCAGCTGAGCAGCGAATTTCTATTTAACCACTTGCTATCATGAGAGACCTCAGAGCTGCATGTTTTGAGCCCAGTACTGATCCTGAAAAGCGTTTCCAACCCCACTTACAAGTAAAACTAGCTAAAATGTGCCTGGCTGCTTTTCACTGAAAAGCTCATTCTGTGTACATTTTTGGCATACGTTTGCTCTTACCGGGTCAGCTGAGCAGCGAATTTCTATTTAACCACCTGCTGTCATGGGAGACCTCAGGGCTGCATGTTTTGAGCCCAGTACTGAGCCTGAAAAGCATTTCCAACCCCACTTACAAGTAAAACTAGCTAAAATGTGCCTGGCTGCTATTCACTGAAAAGCTCATTCTGTGTACATTTTTGGCATACGTTTGCTCCTACCGGGTCAGCTGAGCAGCGAATTAACCACCTGCTTTCATGAGAGACCTCAGGGCTGCATGTTTTGAGCCCAGTACTGAGCCTGAAAAGCATTTCCAACCCCACTTAAAAGTAAAACTAGCTAAAATGTGCCTGGCTTCTCTTCACTGAAAAGCTCATTCCGAGTACATTTTTAGCATACGTTTGCTCCTGCCGGGTAACCTGAGCAGCGAATTTCTATTTAACCACCTGCTATCATGAGAGACCTCAGGGCTGCATGTTTTGAGCCCAGTACTGATCCTGAAAAGCGTTTCCAACCCCACTTACAAGTAAAACTAGCTAAAATGTGCCTGGCTGCTATTCACTGAAAAGCTCATTCTGTGTACATTTTTGGCATACGTTTGCTCCTACCGGGTCAGCTGAGAAGCGAATTTCTATTTAACCACCTGCTATCATGAGAGACCTCATGTTTTGAGCCCAGTACTGAGCCTGAAAAGCATTTCCAACTCCACTTACAAGTAAAACTAGCGAAAATGTGCCTGGCTTCTCTTCACTGAAAAGCTCATTCTGAGTACATTTTTAGCATACGCTTGCTCCTGCCGGGTCAGCTGAGCAGCGAATTTCTATTTAACCACCTGCTATCATGAGAGACCTCAGGGCTGCATGTTTTGAGCCCAGTACTGAGCCTGAAAAGCGTTTCCAACCCCACTTACAAGTAAAACTAGCTAAAATGTGCCTGACTGCTATTCACTGAAAAGCTCATTCTGTGTACATTTTTGGCATACGTTTGCTCCTACCGGGTCAGCTGAGCAGCGAATTTCTATTTAACCACCTGCTTTCATGAGAGACCTCAGGGCTGCATGTTTTGAGCCCAGTACTGACCCTGAAAAGCATTTCCAACCCCACTTACAAGTGAAACTAGCTAAAATGTGCCTGGCTTCTCTTCACTGAAAAGCTCATTCTGAGTACATTTTTAGCATACGTTTGCTCCTGCCGGGTCAGCTGAGCAGCGAATTTCTATTTAACCACCTGCTATCATGCATCAGGGCTGCATGTTTTGAGCCCAGTACTGATCCTGAAAAGCGTTTCCAACCCCACTTACAAGTAAAACTAGCTAAAATGAGCCTGGCTGCTATTCACTGAAAAGCTCATTCTGTGTACATTTTTGGCATACGTTTGCTCCTACCGGGTCAGCTGAGCAGCGAATTTCTATTTAACCACCTGCTGTCATGGGAGACCTCAGAGCTGCATGTTTTGAGCCCAGTACTGATCCTGAAAAGCGTTTCCAACCCCACTTACAAGTAAAACTAGCTAAAATGTGCCTGACTGCTATTCACTGAAAAGCTCATTCTGTGTACATTTTTGGCATACGTTTGCTCCTACCGGGTCAGCTGAGCAGCGAATTTCTATTTAACCACCTGCTTTCATGAGAGACCTCAGGGCTGCATGTTTTGAGCCCAGTACTGAGCCTGAAAAGCATTTCCAACCCCACTTACAAGTGAAACTAGCTAAAATGTGCCTGGCTTCTCTTCACTGAAAAGCTCATTCTGAGTACATTTTTAGCATACGTTTGCTCCTGCCGGGTCAGCTGAGCAGCGAATTTCTATTTAACCACCTGCTATCATGAGAGACATCAGGGCTGCATGTTTTGAGCCCAGTACTGATCCTGAAAAGCGTTTCCAACCCCACTTACAAGTAAAACTAGCTAAAATGAGCCTGGCTGCTATTCAATGAAAAGCTCATTCTGTGTACATTTTTGGCATACGTTTGCTCCTACCGGGTCAGCTGAGCAGCGAATTCCTATTTAACCACCTGCTGTCATGGGAGACCTCAGGGCTGCATGTTTTGAGCCCAGTACTGAGCCTGAAAAGCGTTTCCAACCCCACTTACAAGTAAAACTAGCTAAAATGTGCCTGACTGCTATTCACTGAAAAGCTCATTCTGTGTACATTTTTGGCATACGTTTGCTCCTACCGGGTCAGCTGAGCAGCGAATTTCTATTTAACCACCTGCTTTCATGAGAGACCTCAGGGCTGCATGTTTTGAGCCCAGTACTGAGCCTGAAAAGCATTTCCAACCCCACTTACAAGTAAAACTAGCTAAAATGTGCCTGGCTTCTCTTCACTGAAAAGCTCATTCTGAGTACATTTTTAGCATACGTTTGCTCCTGCCGGGTCAGCTGAGCAGCGAATTTCTATTTAACCACCTGCTATCATGAGAGACCTCAGGGCTGCATGTTTTGAGCCCAGTACTGATCCTGAAAAGCGTTTCCAACCCCACTTACAAGTAAAACTAGCTAAAATGTGCCTTGCTGCTATTCACTGAAAAGCTCATTCTGTGTACATTTTTGGCATACATTTGCTCCTACCGGGTCAGCTGAGCAGCGAATTTCTATTTAACCACCTGCTGTCATGGGAGACCTCAGGGCTGCATGTTTTTAGCCCAGTACTGAGCCTGAAAAGCATTTCCAACCCCACTTACAAGTAAAACTAGCTAAAATGTGCCTGGCTGCTATTCACTGAAAAGCTCATTCTGTGTACATTTTTGGCATACGTTTGCTCCTACCGGGTCAGTTGAGCAGCGAATTTCTATTTAACCGCCTGCTTTCATGAGAGACCTCAGGGCTGCATGTTTTGAGCCCAGTACTGATCCTTAAAAGCGTTTCCAACCCCACTTACAAGTAAAACTAGCTAAAATGTGCCTGGCTGCTATTCACTGAAAAGCTCATTCTGTGTACATTTTTGGCATACGTTTGCTCCTACCGGGTCAGCTGAGCAGCGAATTTCTATTTAACCACCTGCTGTCATGGGAGACCTCAGGGCTGCATGTTTTGAGCCCAGTTACTGAGCCTGAAAAGCATTTCCAACCCCACTTACAAGTAAAACTAGCTAAAATGTGCCTGGCTGCTATTCACTGAAAAGCTCATTCTGTGTACATTTTTGGCATACGTTTGCTCCTACCGGGTCAGTTGAGCAGCGAATTTCTATTTAACCACCTGCTTTCATGAGAGACCTCAGGGCTGCATGTTTTGAGCCCAGTACTGAGCCTGAAAAGCATTTCCAACCCCACTTACAAGTGAAACTAGCTAAAATGTGCCTGGCTTCTCTTCACTGAAAAGCTCATTCTGAGTACATTTTTAGCATACGTTTGCTCCTGTCGGGTCAGCTGAGCAGCGAATTTCTATTTAACCACCTGCTATCATGCATCAGGGCTGCATGTTTTGAGCCCAGTACTGATCCTGAAAAGCGTTTCCAACCCCACTTACAAGTAAAACTAGCTAAAATGAGCCTGGCTGCTATTCACTGAAAAGCTCATTCTGTGTACATTTTTGGCATACGTTTGCACCTACCGGGTCAGCTGAGCAGCGAATTTCTATTTAACCACCTGCTTTCATGAGAGACCTCAGGGCTGCATGTTTTGAGCCCAGTACTGAGCCTGAAAAGCATTTCCAACCCCACTTACAAGTAAAACTAGCTAAAATGTGCCTGGCTTCTCTTCACTGAAAAGCTCATTCTGAGTACATTTTTAGCATACGTTTGCTCCTGCCGAGTCAGCTGAGCAGCGAATTTCTATTTAACCACCTGCTATCATGAGAGACCTCAGGGCTGCATGTTTTGAGCCCAGTACTGATCCTGAAAAGCATTTCCAACCCCACTTACAAGTAAAACTAGCTAAAATGTGCCTGGCTGCTATTCACTGAAAAGCTCATTCTGTGTACATTTTTGGCATACGTTTGCTCCTACCGGGTCAGTTGAGCAGCGAATTTCTATTTAACCACCTGCTTTCATGAGAGACCTCAGGGCTGCATGTTTTGAGCCCAGTACTGAGCCTGAAAAGCATTTCCAACCCCTCTTACAAGTGAAACTAGCTAAAATGTGCCTGGCTTCTCTTCACTGAAAAGCTCATTCTGAGTACATTTTTAGCATACGTTTGCTCCTGCCGGGTCAGCTGAGCAGCGAATTTCTATTTAACCACCTGCTATCATGAGAGACATCAGGGCTGCATGTTTTGAGCCCAGTACTGATCCTGAAAAGCGTTTCCAACCCCACTTACAAGTAAAACTAGCTAAAATGTGCCTTGCTGCTATTCACTGAAAAGCTCATTCTGTGTACATTTTTGGCATACATTTGCTCCTACCGGGTCAGCTGAGCAGCGAATTTCTATTTAACCACCTGCTGTCATGGGAGACCTCAGGGCTGCATGTTTTTAGCCCAGTACTGAGCCTGAAAAGCATTTCCAACCCCACTTACAAGTAAAACTAGCTAAAATGTGCCTGGCTGCTATTCACTGAAAAGCTCATTCTGTGTACATTTTTGGCATACGTTTGCTCCTACCGGGTCAGTTTAGCAGCGAATTTCTATTTAACCACCTGCTTTCATGAGAGACCTCAGGGCTGCATGTTTTGAGCCCAGTACTGATCCTTAAAAGCGTTTCCAACCCCACTTACAAGTAAAACTAGCTAAAATGTGCCTGGCTGCTATTCACTGAAAAGCTCATTCTGTGTACATTTTTGGCATACGTTTGCTCCTGCCGGGTCAGCTGAGCAGCGAATTTCTATTTAACCACCTGCTATCATGCATCAGGGCTGCATGTTTTGAGCCCAGTACTGATCCTGAAAAGCGTTTCCAACCCCACTTACAAGTAAAACTAGCTAAAATGAGCCTGGCTGCTATTCACTGAAAAGCTCATTCTGTGTACATTTTTGGCATACGTTTGCTCCTACCGGGTCAGCTGAGCAGCGAATTTCTATTTAACCACCTGCTTTCATGGGAGACCTCAGGGCTGCATGTTTTGAGCCCAGTACTGAGCCTGAAAAGCATTTCCAACCCCACTTACAAGTAAAACTAGCTAAAATGTGCCTGGCTGCTATTCACTGAAAAGCTCATTCTGTGTACATTTTTGGCATACGTTTGCTCCTACCGGGTCAGCTGAGCAGCGAATTTCTATTTAACCACCTGCTTTCATGAGAGACCTCAGGGCTGCATGTTTTGAGCCCAGTACTGAGCCTGAAAAGCATTTCCAACCCCACTTACAAGTAAAACTAGCTAAAATGTGCCTGGCTTCTCTTCACTGAAAAGCTCATTCTGAGTACATTTTTAGCATACGTTTGCTCCTGCCGAGTCAGCTGAGCAGCGAATTTCTATTTAACCACCTGCTATCATGAGAGACCTCAGGGCTGCATGTTTTGAGCCCAGTACTGATCCTGAAAAGCATTTCCAACCCCACTTACAAGTAAAACTAGCTAAAATGTGCCTGGCTGCTATTCACTGAAAAGCTCATTCTGTGTACATTTTTGGCATTCGTTTGCTCCTACCGGGTCAGTTGAGCAGCGAATTTCTATTTAACCACCTGCTTTCATGAGAGACCTCAGGGCTGCATGTTTTGAGCCCAGTACTGAGCCTGAAAAGCATTTCCAACCCCTCTTACAAGTGAAACTAGCTAAAATGTGCCTGGCTTCTCTTCACTGAAAAGCTCATTCTGAGTACATTTTTAGCATACGTTTGCTCCTGCCGGGTCAGCTGAGCAGCGAATTTCTATTTAACCACCTGCTATCATGAGAGACATCAGGGCTGCATGTTTTGAGCCCAGTACTGATCCTGAAAAGCGTTTCCAACCCCACTTACAAGTAAAACTAGCTAAAATGTGCCTGGCTGCTATTCACTGAAAAGCTCATTCTGTGTACATTTTTGGCATACGTTTGCTCCTACCGGGTCAGTTGAAGAGCGAATTTCTATTTAACCACCTGCTTTCATGAGAGACCTCAGGGCTGCATGTTTTGAGCCCAGTACTGATCCTGAAAAGCGTTTCCAACCCCACTTACAAGTAAAACTAGCTAAAATGTGCCTGGCTGCTATTCACTGAAAAGCTCATTCTGTGTACATTTTTGGCATACGTTTGCTCCTACCGGGTCAGCTGAGCAGCGAATTTCTATTTAACCACCTGCTTTCATGAGAGACCTCAGGGCTGCATGTTTTGAGCCCAGTACTGAGCCTGAAAAGCATTTCCAACCCCACTTACAAGTAAAACTAGCTAAAATGTGCCTGGCTTCTCTTCACTGAAAAGCTCATTCTGAGTACATTTTTAGCATACGTTTGCTCCTGCCGGGTCAGCTGAGCAGCGAATTTCTATTTAACCACCTGCTATCATGAGAGACCTCAGGGCTGCATGTTTTGAGCCCAGTACTGATCCTGAAAAGCATTTCCAACCCCACTTACAAGTAAAACTAGCTAAAATGTGCCTGGCTTCTCTTCACTGAAAAGCTCATTCTGAGTACATTTTTAGCATACGTTTGCTCCTGCCGGGTCAGCTGAGTAGCGAATTTCTATTTAACCACCTGCTATCATGAGAGACCTCAGGGCTGCATGTTTTGAGCCCAGTACTGATCCTGAAAAGCGTTTCCAACCCCACTTACAAGTAAAACTAGCTAAAATGTGCCTGGCTGCTATTCACTGAAAAGCTCATTCTGTGTACATTTTTGGCATACGTTTGCTCCTGCCGGGTCAGCTGAGCAGCGAATTTCTATTTAACCACCTGCTATCATGAGAGACATCAGGGCTGCATGTTTCGAGCCCAGTACTGAGCCTGAAAAGCATTTCCAACCCCACTTACAAGTGAAACTAGCTAAAATGTGCCTGGCTTCTCTTCACTGAAAAGCTCATTCTGAGTACATTTTTAGCATACGTTTGCTCCTGCCGGGTCAGCTGAGCAGCGAATTTCTATTTAACCACCTGCTATCATGAGAGACATCAGGGCTGCATGTTTTGAGCCCAGTACTGATCCTGAAAAGCATTTCCAACCCCACTTACAAGTAAAACTAGCTAAAATGTGCCTGGCTGCTATTCACTGAAAAGCTCATTCTGTGTACATTTTTGGCATACGTTTGCTCCTACCGGGTCAGTTGAGCAGCGTATTTCTATTTAACCACCTGCTTTCATGAGAGACCTCAGGGCTGCATGTTTTGAGCCCAGTACTGAGCCTGAAAAGCATTTCCAACCCCACTTACAAGTGAAACTAGCTAAAATGTGCCTGGCTTCTCTGCACTGAAAAGCTCATTCTGAGTACATTTTTAGCATACGTTTGCTCCTGCCGGGTCAGCTGAGCAGCGAATTTCTATTTAACCACCTGCTATCATGAGAGACATCAGGGCTGCATGTTTTGAGCCCAGTACTGATCCTGAAAAGCGTTTCCAACCCCACTTACAAGTAAAACTAGCTAAAATGAGCCTGGCTGCTATTCACTTAAAAGCTCATTCTGAGTACATTTTTAGCATACGTTTGCTCCTGTTGGGTCAGCTGAGCAGCGAATTTCTATTTAACCACCTGCTGTCATGGGAGACCTCAGGGCTGCATGTTTTGAGCCCAGTACTGAGCCTGAAAAGCGTTTCCAACCCCACTTACAAGTAAAACTAGCTAAAATGTGCCTGACTGCTATTCACTGAAAAGCTCATTCTGTGTACATTTTTGGCATACGTTTGCTCCTACCGGGTCAGCTGAGCAGCAAATTTCTATTTAACCACCTGCTTTCATGAGAGACCTCAGGGCTGCATGTTTTGAGCCCAGTACTGAGCCTGAAAAGCATTTCCAACCCCACTTACAAGTAAAACTAGCTAAAATGTGCCTGGCTTCTCTTCACTGAAAAGCTCATTCTGAGTACATTTTTAGCATACGTTTGCTCCTGCCGGGTCAGCTGAGCAGCGAATTTCTATTTAACCACCTGCTGTCATGGGAGACATCAGGGCTGCATGTTTTGAGCCCAGTACTGATCCTGAAAAGCGTTTCCAACCCCACTTACAAGTAAAACTAGCTAAAATGTGCCTTGCTGCTATTCACTGAAAAGCTCATTCTGTGTACATTTTTGGCATACATTTGCTCCTACCGGGTCAGCTGAGCAGCGAATTTCTATTTAACCACCTGCTGTCATGGGAGACCTCAGGGCTGCATGTTTTTAGCCCAGTACTGAGCCTGAAAAGCATTTCCAACCCCACTTACAAGTAAAACTAGCTAAAATGTGCCTGGCTGCTATTCACTGAAAAGCTCATTCTGTGTACATTTTTGGCATACGTTTGCTCCTACCGGGTCAGTTTAGCAGCGAATTTCTATTTAACCACCTGCTTTCATGAGAGACCTCAGGGCTGCATGTTTTGAGCCCAGTACTGATCCTTAAAAGCGTTTCCAACCCCACTTACAAGTAAAACTAGCTAAAATGTGCCTGGCTGCTATTCACTGAAAAGCTCATTCTGTGTACATTTTTGGCATACGTTTGCTCCTGCCGGGTCAGCTGAGCAGCGAATTTCTATTTAACCACCTGCTATCATGCATCAGGGCTGCATGTTTTGAGCCCAGTACTGATCCTGAAAAGCGTTTCCAACCCCACTTACAAGTAAAACTAGCTAAAATGAGCCTGGCTGCTATTCACTGAAAAGCTCATTCTGTGTACATTTTTGGCATACGTTTGCTCCTACCGGGTCAGCTGAGCAGCGAATTTCTATTTAACCACCTGCTTTCATGGGAGACCTCAGGGCTGCATGTTTTGAGCCCAGTACTGAGCCTGAAAAGCATTTCCAACCCCACTTACAAGTAAAACTAGCTAAAATGTGCCTGGCTGCTATTCACTGAAAAGCTCATTCTGTGTACATTTTTGGCATACGTTTGCTCCTACCGGGTCAGCTGAGCAGCGAATTTCTATTTAACCACCTGCTTTCATGAGAGACCTCAGGGCTGCATGTTTTGAGCCCAGTACTGAGCCTGAAAAGCATTTCCAACCCCACTTACAAGTAAAACTAGCTAAAATGTGCCTGGCTTCTCTTCACTGAAAAGCTCATTCTGAGTACATTTTTAGCATACGTTTGCTCCTGCCGAGTCAGCTGAGCAGCGAATTTCTATTTAACCACCTGCTATCATGAGAGACCTCAGGGCTGCATGTTTTGAGCCCAGTACTGATCCTGAAAAGCATTTCCAACCCCACTTACAAGTAAAACTAGCTAAAATGTGCCTGGCTGCTATTCACTGAAAAGCTCATTCTGTGTACATTTTTGGCATTCGTTTGCTCCTACCGGGTCAGTTGAGCAGCGAATTTCTATTTAACCACCTGCTTTCATGAGAGACCTCAGGGCTGCATGTTTTGAGCCCAGTACTGAGCCTGAAAAGCATTTCCAACCCCTCTTACAAGTGAAACTAGCTAAAATGTGCCTGGCTTCTCTTCACTGAAAAGCTCATTCTGAGTACATTTTTAGCATACGTTTGCTCCTGCCGGGTCAGCTGAGCAGCGAATTTCTATTTAACCACCTGCTATCATGAGAGACATCAGGGCTGCATGTTTTGAGCCCAGTACTGATCCTGAAAAGCGTTTCCAACCCCACTTACAAGTAAAACTAGCTAAAATGTGCCTGGCTGCTATTCACTGAAAAGCTCATTCTGTGTACATTTTTGGCATACGTTTGCTCCTACCGGGTCAGTTGAGCAGCGAATTTCTATTTAACCACCTGCTTTCATGAGAGACCTCAGGGCTGCATGTTTTGAGCCCAGTACTGATCCTGAAAAGCGTTTCCAACCCCACTTACAAGTAAAACTAGCTAAAATGTGCCTGGCTGCTATTCACTGAAAAGCTCATTCTGTGTACATTTTTGGCATACGTTTGCTCCTACCGGGTCAGCTGAGCAGCGAATTTCTATTTAACCACCTGCTTTCATGAGAGACCTCATGTTTTGAGCCCAGTACTGAGCCTGAAAAGCATTTCCAACCCCACTTACAAGTAAAACTAGCTAAAATGTGCCTGGCTTCTCTTCACTGAAAAGCTCATTCTGAGTACATTTTTAGCATACGTTTGCTCCTGCCGGGTCAGCTGAGCAGCGAATTTCTATTTAACCACCTGCTATCATGAGAGACCTCAGGGCTGCATGTTTTGAGCCCAGTACTGATCCTGAAAAGCATTTCCAACCCCACTTACAAGTAAAACTAGCTAAAATGTGCCTGGCTTCTCTTCACTGAAAAGCTCATTCTGAGTACATTTTTAGCATACGTTTGCTCCTGCCGGGTCAGCTGAGTAGCGAATTTCTATTTAACCACCTGCTATCATGAGAGACCTCAGGGCTGCATGTTTTGAGCCCAGTACTGATCCTGAAAAGCGTTTCCAACCCCACTTACAAGTAAAACTAGCTAAAATGTGCCTGGCTGCTATTCACTGAAAAGCTCATTCTGTGTACATTTTTGGCATACGTTTGCTCCTGCCGGGTCAGCTGAGCAGCGAATTTCTATTTAACCACCTGCTATCATGAGAGACATCAGGGCTGCATGTTTCGAGCCCAGTACTGAGCCTGAAAAGCATTTCCAACCCCACTTACAAGTGAAACTAGCTAAAATGTGCCTGGCTTCTCTTCACTGAAAAGCTCATTCTGAGTACATTTTTAGCATACGTTTGCTCCTGCCGGGTCAGCTGAGCAGCGAATTTCTATTTAACCACCTGCTATCATGAGAGACATCAGGGCTGCATGTTTTTTGAGCCCAGTACTGATCCTGAAAAGCATTTCCAACCCCACTTACAAGTAAAACTAGCTAAAATGTGCCTGGCTGCTATTCACTGAAAAGCTCATTCTGTGTACATTTTTGGCATACGTTTGCTCCTACCGGGTCAGTTGAGCAGCGTATTTCTATTTAACCACCTGCTTTCATGAGAGACCTCAGGGCTGCATGTTTTGAGCCCAGTACTGAGCCTGAAAAGCATTTCCAACCCCACTTACAAGTGAAACTAGCTAAAATGTGCCTGGCTTCTCTGCACTGAAAAGCTCATTCTGAGTACATTTTTAGCATACGTTTGCTCCTGCCGGGTCAGCTGAGCAGCGAATTTCTATTTAACCACCTGCTATCATGAGAGACATCAGGGCTGCATGTTTTGAGCCCAGTACTGATCCTGAAAAGCGTTTCCAACCCCACTTACAAGTAAAACTAGCTAAAATGAGCCTGGCTGCTATTCACTTAAAAGCTCATTCTGAGTACATTTTTAGCATACGTTTGCTCCTGTTGGGTCAGCTGAGCAGCGAATTTCTATTTAACCACCTGCTGTCATGGGAGACCTCAGGGCTGCATGTTTTGAGCCCAGTACTGAGCCTGAAAAGCGTTTCCAACCCCACTTACAAGTAAAACTAGCTAAAATGTGCCTGACTGCTATTCACTGAAAAGCTCATTCTGTGTACATTTTTGGCATACGTTTGCTCCTACCGGGTCAGCTGAGCAGCGAATTTCTATTTAACCACCTGCTTTCATGAGAGACCTCAGGGCTGCATGTTTTGAGCCCAGTACTGAGCCTGAAAAGCATTTCCAACCCCACTTACAAGTAAAACTAGCTAAAATGTGCCTGGCTTCTCTTCACTGAAAAGCTCATTCTGAGTACATTTTTAGCATACGTTTGCTCCTGCCGGGTCAGCTGAGCAGCGAATTTCTATTTAACCACCTGCTGTCATGGGAGACCTAAGGGCTGCATGTTTTGAGCCCAGTACTGAGCCTGAAAAGCATTTCCAACCCCACTTACAAGTAAAACTAGCTAAAATGTGCCTGGCTGCTATTCACTGAAAAGCTCATTCTGTGTACATTTTTGGCATACGTTTGCTCCTACCGGGTCAGTTGAGCAGCGAATTTCTATTTAACCACGTGATTTCATGAGAGACCTCAGGGCTGCATGTTTTGAGCCCAGTGCTGAGCCTGAAAAGCATTTCCAACCCCACTTACAAGTGAAACTAGCTAAAATGTGCCTGGCTTCTCTTCACTGAAAAGCTCATTCTGAGTACATTTTTAGCATACGTTTGCTCCTGCCGGGTCAGCTGAGCAGCGAATTTCTATTTAACCACCTGCTATCATGAGAGACCTCAGGGCTGCATGTTTTGAGCCCAGTACTGATCCTGAAAAGCGTTTCCAACCCCACTTACAAGTAAAACTAGCTAAAATGTGCCTGGCTGCTATTCACTGAAAAGCTCATTCTGTGTACATTTTTGGCATACGTTTGCTCCTACCGGGTCAGCTGAGCAGCGAATTTCTATTTAACCACCTGCTATCATGAGAGACCTCATGTTTTGAGCCCAGTACTGAGCCTGAAAAGCATTTCCAACTCCACTTACAAGTAAAACTAGCGAAAATGTGCCTGGCTTCTCTTCACTGAAAAGCTCATTCTGAGTACATTTTTAGCATACGCTTGCTCCTGCCGGGTCAGCTGAGCAGCGAATTTCTATTTAACCACCTGCTATCATGAGAGACCTCAGGGCTGCATGTTTTGAGCCCAGTACTGAGCCTGAAAAGCGTTTCCAACCCCACTTACAAGTAAAACTAGCTAAAATGTGCCTGGCTGCTATTCACTGAAAAGCTCATTCTGTGTACATTTTTGGCATACGTTTGCTCCTACCGGGTCAGCTGAGCAGCGAATTTCTATTTAACCACCTGCTGTCATGGGAGACCTCAGGGCTGCATGTTTTGAGCCCAGTACTGAGCCTGAAAAGCATTTCCAACCCCACTTACAAGTAAAACTAGCTAAAATGTGCCTGGTTGCTATTCACTGAAAAGCTCATTCTGTGTACATTTTTGGCATACGTTTGCTCCTACCGGGTCAGTTGAGCAGCGAATTTCTATTTAACCACCTGCTTTCATGAGAGACCTCAGGGCTGCATGTTTTGAGCCCAGTACTGAGCCTGAAAAGCATTTCCAACCCCACTTACAAGTGAAACTAGCTAAAATGTGCCTGGCTTCTCTTCACTGAAAAGCTCATTCTGAGTACATTTTTAGCATACGTTTGCTCCTGCCGGGTCAGCTGAGCAGCGAATTTCTATTTAACCACCTGCTATCATGCATCAGGGCTGCATGTTTTGAGCCCAGTACTGATCCTGAAAAGCGTTTCCAACCCCACTTACAAGTAAAACTAGCTAAAATGAGCCTGGCTGCTATTCACTGAAAAGCTCATTCTGTGTACATTTTTGGCATACGTTTGCTCCTACCGGGTCAGCTGAGCAGCGAATTTCTATTTAACCACCTGCTTTCATGAGAGACCTCAGGGCTGCATGTTTTGAGCCCAGTACTGAGCCTGAAAAGGATTTCCAACCCCACTTACAAGTAAAACTAGCTAAAATGTGCCTGGCTTCTCTTCACTGAAAAGCTCATTCTGAGTACATTTTTAGCATACGTTTGCTCCTGCCGGGGTCAGCTGAGCAGCGAATTTCTATTTAACCACCTGCTATCATGAGAGACCTCAGGGCTGCATGTTTTGAGCCCAGTACTGATCCTGAAAAGCGTTTCCAACCCCACTTACAAGTAAAACTAGCTAAAATGTGCCTGGCTGCTTTTCACTGAAAAGCTCATTCTGTGTACATTTTTGGCATACGTTTGCTCCTACCGGGTCAGCTGAGCAGCGAATTTCTATTTAACCACCTGCTGTCATGGGAGACCTCAGGGCTGCATGTTTTGAGCCCAGTACTGAGCCTGAAAAGCATTTCCAACCCCACTTACAAGTAAAACTAGCTAAAATGTGCCTGGCTGCTATTCACTGAAAAGCTCATTCTGTGTACATTTTTGGCATACGTTTGCTCCTACCGGGTCAGCTGAGCAGCGAATTTTTATTTAACCACCTGCTTTCATGAGAGACCTCAGGGCTGCATGTTTTGAGCCCAGTACTGAGCCTGAAAAGCATTTCCAACCCCACTTAAAAGTAAAACTAGCTAAAATGTGCCTGGCTTCTCTTCACTGAAAAGCTCATTCTGAGTACATTTTTAGCATACGTTTGCTCCTGCCGGGTCACCTGAGCAGCGAATTTCTATTTAACCACCTGCTATCATGAGAGACCTCAGGGCTGCATGTTTTGAGCCCAGTACTGATCCTGAAAAGCGTTTCCAACCCCACTTACAAGTAAAACTAGCTAAAATGTGCCTGGCTGCTATTCACTGAAAAGCTCATTCTGTGTACATTTTTGGCATACGTTTGCTCCTACCGGGTCAGCTGAGCAGCGAATTTCTATTTAACCACCTGCTATCATGAGAGACCTCATGTTTTGAGCCCAGTACTGAGCCTGAAAAGCATTTCCAACTCCACTTACAAGTAAAACTAGCGAAAATGTGCCTGGCTTCTCTTCACTGAAAAGCTCATTCTAAGTACATTTTTAGCATACGCTTGCTCCTGCCGGGTCAGCTGAGCAGCGAATTTCTATTTAACCACCTGCTATCATGAGAGACCTCAGGGCTGCATGTTTTGAGCCCAGTACTGAGCCTGAAAAGCGTTTCCAACCCCACTTACAAGTAAAACTAGCTAAAATGTGCCTGGCTGCTATTCACTGAAAAGCTCATTCTATGTACATTTTTGGCATACGTTTGCTCCTACCGGGTCAGCTGAGCAGCGAATTTCTATTTAACCACCTGCTGTCATGGGAGACCTCAGGGCTGCATGTTTTGAGCCCAGTACTGAGCCTGAAAAGCATTTCCAACCCCACTTACAAGTAAAACTAGCTAAAATGTGCCTGGTTGCTATTCACTGAAAAGCTCATTCTGTGTACATTTTTGGCATACGTTTGCTCCTACCGGGTCAGTTGAGCAGCGAATTTCTATTTAACCACCTGCTTTCATGAGAGACCTCAGGGCTGCATGTTTTGAGCCCAGTACTGAGCCTGAAAAGCATTTCCAACCCCACTTACAAGTGAAACTAGCTAAAATGTGCCTGGCTTCTCTTCACTGAAAAGCTCATTTTTAGCATACGTTTGCTCCTGCCGGGTCAGCTGAGCAGCGAATTTCTATTTAACCACCTGCTATCATGCATCAGGGCTGCATGTTTTGAGCCCAGTACTGATCCTGAAAAGCGTTTCCAACCCCACTTACAAGTAAAACTAGCTAAAATGAGCCTGGCTGCTATTCACTGAAAAGCTCATTCTGTGTACATTTTTGGCATACGTTTGCTCCTACCGGGTCAGCTGAGCAGCGAATTTCTCTTTAACCACCTGCTGTCATGGGAGACCTCAGAGCTGCATGTTTTGAGCCCAGTACTGATCCTGAAAAGCGTTTCCAACCCCACTTACAAGTAAAACTAGCTAAAATGAGCCTGGCTGCTATTCACTGAAAAGCTCATTCTGTGTACATTTTTGGCATACGTTTGCTCCTACCGGGTCAGTTGAGCAGCGAATTTCTATTTAACCACCTGCTATCATGCATCAGGGCTGCATGTTTTGAGCCCAGTACTGAGCCTGAAAAGCGTTTCCAACCCCACTTACAAGTAAAACTAGCTAAAATGTGCCTGGCTGCTATTCACTGAAAAGCTCATTCTGTGTACATTTTTGGCATACGTTTGCTCCTACCGGGTCAGCTGAGCAGCGAATTTCTATTTAACCACCTGCTTTCATGAGAGACCTCAGGGCTGCATGTTTTGATCCCAGTACTGAGCCTGAAAAGCATTTCCAACCCCACTTTACAAGTAAAACTAGCTAAAATGTGCCTGGCTTCTCTTCACTGAAAAGCTCATTCTGAGTACATTTTTAGCATACGTTTGCTCCTGCCGGGTCAGCTGAGCAGCGAATTTCTATTTAACCACCTGCTATCATGAGAGACCTCAGGGCTGCATGTTTTGAACCCAGTACTGAGCCTGAAAAGCATTTCCAACCCCACTTACAAGTAAAACTAGCTAAAATGTGCCTGGCTTCTCTTCACTGAAAAGCTCATTCTGAGTACATTTTTAGCATACCTTTGCTCCTGCCGGGTCACCTGAGCAGCGAATTTCTATTTAACCACCTGCTATCATGAGAGACCTCAGGGCT